>NC_140475.1:10995714-11595714 GCF_051167445.1 Perissodus microlepis
ACCACTAAAAACCTTTTTTGTTTATAATGCAAGTAAATAACTAATCTGGTCTCTTAATAAAAAAAATGTTTTATACTATTTTGATTAAAGACCTTGCACAAACAACCACTAGACAAATTATTTTGGTAATTAGCAGTACTATGAATTCAGGGTAGCTGTGGCATAAACATTAGATTAGATGTTGGCTAATACATTGATTAGGCACTAATATATTAATATATACATAACTCTCCAAAAAAGTTGATTCTGTTCATCTGGACGTAGCGTTTTGTGGGAGAAACACTTCGTCACTCATCCAAATGACTTCTTCATTCTCAGCTGACTGCAGGTTTCCCCAATCTTATAAACAGTACATTTTCATAATGACTGAAACCATACATAAATACAAATATATACACAAATATATACATAAACACACATACACACCATTAAATCATGGAATTTGGGATTCTTAAGACCAACAAATGCTTCAGTCTAAAATACCTTTCTCTTAGTTTCTCTATTAGTTTTGGAAATAAGGAGTGCATTTTGGGAGAATGTTCTTTTTTCCCCTCAGCACACAAAAAAGAACCCCCCCCCCCAAAAAAAACAAACATGCAGGCCTGTGAAAGTTTTTGTTCTATGTCTCTGCTTATTGTCATAATGAAACTCTGATTGAACTGTAATTAGTTAACAATGTAAGAAGCATTTTCTGGCTGACCCACTTAAAATGTCAAGCAGAGGGGAGAAAAAAAAATGTATAAGATTAATTTACACTGTAAACTTCTGAGCATAGCGGCCATATACTTACAATCTCAAGTTGTGGTGCTGATGATGAATATTTCATCACCATTCCTTTTACACATTTTCACAGTTCAAAGCTCTGATCATTGGGGCACATACTGATGACTACAAAGTTCTGTCTAAAGAGGAAAGGCTACATGTTAACGCTACCAAAAGGGAATAACTGATTACAAAGAATGACAAATTACAATTTTTTAAAACTTGGCTGCATGTTGCAGTGCAAGACATCGAAACATAGAATGAAATAATTGGCTAAACCACTTAAATATGATACAATATTTAAAATGAAAATGACAATATGACATTTTCTTGCACTTATAATATGAATTCATTTTGAATTGGACACCAGAAAAAAAAAAAAAAAAGAAGTTCAGGAACTTTCTCCATGATGCAACAAACTGTTTTATTGGGCAACAGGTCTATACAGCAGGAAGACCAGTTTGGCATCATTACTTTTGTTATAGCATAATGGTGTTGCAATAGCAGTAATCGGTGCGTTGCATGCTTTAGATTTGGTAATCGCTTCATCTTACTGAGATAGGAAAAGGCCTTCTCTGATATAAAATAAATACAAATAAAACAACACCATATCAGATCACACCCTGAGGTCATATCATCAAACATGGAGGTGATGTAATATTACAGGCCACCCCTATACTTTTAATACTTTTTTACTGAATGTGTAAACAGCATCCCTATTTGAGAGAGAAACTAAAACAGCCATTCATCCATCTATCCTCTACTGCTTATCCAATTGAGGGTAGCCTATCCCAGCTACCATAGGGTTGGAGGCAGGGTACATCCTGGACAGGTCACCATTCTGTCACAAGGTTCACACAGAGACATTCACACCCTTTGGATTGTGGGAGGAAGCTGGAGTACCCAGAGAGAACATGGAAACTCCACACAGAAAGACCCCAGCCAGCTGGTGGATTCAAACCTTGGACTGTCTTGCGGTTAAGCAAGAAACAGTGCTAACCATCACTGCACTTTGTTGGCCACCCAAACCTTTGACTTAAATATAAACTAGTGAGTGGAAACAATTTACAGTTTCTATGAAAGTAAATTAATAAGGAACGTGTTGGTACGTTGGAACCTCAGTTGCTGGTTAGTAATGTTAAGGAAAGTATTCTGCTCTGATATTAAGCAATGTTTCTCAAGTGTTAATTACTTGCTTCCCTGTCATAAACACAATTCCACCAAAACAATATCATTAAAACATGTGGTTTCTCTTATATTAAACGATGAATCATATCAAAGGAAATAATACTGTTGGAACAAGATGAGTGTTTTTCTTTTTCTTTGATCCAAAACTGGATTGAGACCAAAGAGTCACATTCCAGAGGCATTTTAAGGATTAATCATGCATTCCTTGCTACATCCAGCCTTCCATTCCCAGGAGTGCCACTCACTTCATTAAAGTCCTGAAGGAGTTTTCCATGGAAAATTATTTCGGCTGTGCAGTAATTACAGTGAGGCATAATAAGCATAAAGATAAAAAATTTTTTTAAAGTGGATATGCAAGGTGTTTGTCAAAAAGGACTCAGTTTTATGGTTATCTAAACAGTAATTCTAGTTCTGTGACAAGTGCATGTGTTTAAACTATTTAAGCACAAGTAGCATCTAACCTTACACAGCTTTACCCTAGACCCACTCAGAGTTTATAATAATCTGTGCAGAAAGACCACAGCGTTTGATTCCACTATAAACATAACTCAAAAGAGCTGATGTAACGTTCAGCAATATCGAATACCGAGAACATTATAATAATTGTCAGCAAATAAAATTACATCTTCAGGCCAGCTGAACTGAAAGGAATCCAAAATGGGACCATAATTTAACTCAACTTTACAGTTTAATACACGGCGGCAAAGGACACAAACCACAGTGTGTAAACTGCTGGTTGCGAGGTTGAAAGAGGTGAAAAAGAAGGCGGGTTAGATCTTTTCATCAGCATGGTGCCATCCACTGGGAGTCCCGCAAGGTGCAAGAGAAACGTCTTGACTGGGAGCCCTGCTAACCCCGAGTCCCACTGTGCTCCACAGGCTAACAGTGCTCAACCATCCAAGACTAGCCAGAGAGATAATAGATGGCAATGGTTGACAGCTCTCTAAGGAGCCCCCCTCCCTGTTTGAGAGAGACAATAAAGGGAAGCTGGAGGAACAGAGGGGTATATATAATCTGCAGTTTCTTTTTTTTTTTGAAGCACGGAGTTTGGGAGGAGAGTATATGAATGCAATAAGTGCATTTGAAGCTTTAATTCAGTATATGTAAATATTCACAGGCTACAACAGGAACTCCTATTAACACATTTTCCTGGGAATATCAACTGCAGGCCATTTATGATATCTATTGTTTCAGGATGGTGAATATTTTACGTAGCGTTTCCTGTCACCATTTCAACTTATTGTCATCTTTTTTTAAACCCCTCAAAATCCAGTGATTATTTCAAATCATTAGATATTTACTTTCTCATCCTATTCTGACCTTTTCTGAGCATGTTTTATTTTGAGAGAATCAGAATGTTGTTTTGCTAGGACTGAAGTTATAGACTACTTAAGCCTTCTGTGTGTTTTCTCACACAACTCCAGCAATCTTATTTACATCCAACAGATTACCAAAAGTAATTGTTAGGTTGATGGAGATGCTCCCTCAAAAAAAAAAAAAAAAAAGTAAAATACAGTAAGAACTAACTGATGCACTTCCATGTAACGACAGTGGGATTAATAACATTTCCAAAGCCTACAAGTTTGTAAGCTTCTATGTGTAGCGTCACCTTACAAGGATTATCCCTTGGCTCTTCGACTGAAGTGATTTTCAAGTGTCTGTTTTTCCACGCAGCAGGCACATTTGATCAACAGCTCGACTAGATTTGGCTCAGCAATGGCCTTAGCAACTAGAAAGAGTATATTGGAGCGGCTTTAGCCAATTTCACTCACACTTCCAATCTGTAACACACAATACAAAGCTGAAACTTGTTTTGTAAGAAGAACCCAGTGCAGGTGGCCATCTGTCATTATGCATACACTCCAGGTGACATTACCATCTGCTGCTCTTTAATTTCTCACCAGAGTCGCCTTTAAATATGTAGATAAAGTGGACTAGACAGTTAACAGTGGAAATATAGGAAAACTACAACAACTGCCAATCTTTAAAAGACACACACACACACACACACACACACACACACACACACACACACACACACGTGTATATTTATATCCTTGTGGGGACATGTCATTGACATAATGGTTTCCCTAGCTGCTTACCCTAACCTTAACCCAATTGTAACCCTGACACTAAAACCACATTTTGAGTCTCAAAAATGCCTTCAAACTCGTGGGGACTGGGATTTTGGTCCCCACGAGTATAGTTTGGTCCCCACGAAGATCTTAATACCCATACACACACACACACACACACGCACACACACACTTAATGTTTTGTTTCTTTTGGGTATACAGTGGGTGCCAAAGAGGTCAGAAACAAGGCGGCCTGCCCACCGCTATAGAATTCTACCATTCTTGTCCACAAATCTTCTTCCACTCCCTGGGGCCACTGCAGCCATGTTCCACTCCCAGACAACATGCCAGTGACAGAGAAAATAAATAAACAGGCAAATAAATAAATAAACCTTTCCATTTTATGACGCTCCCTCGCTTTTGCCCTCCAGCTCTTTCAACAGACATCTGTGCTCCTCTAACAATGTGCCAGTGTCACTGAAGTAACCGAGATACAAGGACAAGGTCGACCTTGGTAAAAAAAAAGGAGTTTTGTAAAGGTCGGGCTAGAGAAAAGCAATATCCAGAAGATGCTGCTTTAATAGCAGCTTGTTTGTTGTTGTTTTTTTTAACATATGCACATAATACAAGCCTGAATTCATTCTTTCACACAGTAAAGCAATAGCAACATCAAATTTGGGCAGCAACAAAGCATAATCACAATTACCAAGACCTCATGAATAATAAGCAGGTTAAAAACCACAGAGACTCTGTGCAAGCAACGGATGACTGCTAAACTCATTAAAATCATAATGCGTGCATTCACATTCCCAGAGGACTTACAGTACAATACTGAAAATAAAGTTGGATTTGAGGTATGAAAGCATTTTGGAGGGCACGTACACATGTCCCCTATATTCTTTAATTTAACACAGTAGGAGACTCACTTAGATTAAAAAAATAATTTTCAAAAAGAAGACAGAGAGAGAGAGAGAGTGACAGAGAGAGAGCATGCTGCTCTGAGCATGCTCAAAGGGGGAGAGCAAGATAAAAGGTCCATCTCTCCAGACCACTTTTGTATCTGGGAGGCAGATTTTGTCCCAGTTGTCTTCAGTGGTGAGAAGAGAAGCAGCGGGGGGAGGAGTGAAGACAAGGGGAATGGGAGGCCAGCGTTGGCTGGTAACGTCAGTGCCCTGGTTTTACTGGCATCTGCTGTTCAGCACACAAATGCAGTATCACGCAGAGTGGCAGTAATTGGTGCTCAGAGAAGCCACGTGAGGCCAATCAAGGAGCCGTTCAAGTACATGTTTGCGTATTTGTTTGAGGGCGTCTGTGTATCTGCATCTGTCTGAAGAATTACACTTGCAGGGGAAGCTTCTTTGATTTTGGCTTCTGGCCTTTTTTTCTCCACTGGGTGGGGGGGCCGGGTGTGGGGATTCCATGCATTCTTGACCTTATACCCAAGTGTTTCTAAGATTACTGTGGCAGTGGCATACATGAGCTCATTTTAGTCAGTGTTCACATCTGCAAGCATCTCCCCCTGACAACACTTTGAGATGTGCCCTCAGCTCTGTCTTTGGAGATGGTTGGACATCATCTAGTTCAGTTTAAGCATCAGCTACCGCTCACAACTGGTCACCCTGTGCTGTAGCACCTGGATCTCCAGTTTTGATAGTAGCTTTCTTCCTCGATTTGCTATTGTTATAGCACTGAGCAAGCAGGTGCTTCTTGGATGTTGGACTTCTGCTTCTGAGGCCTTAAAACACTAGTGCTCACTGGTTTCCACTGTAAAAATCCCTAAATAATATTTTTGCAATAAATATGCTGAAATAGGCATAGCTGTAAAAATGTTCCTCAAGTTTCCCTATCAATATTTTTTACTGAGAACACAAAACATGATATATAATAAAAGATAAATAAATAAATAAATGCTGATAAACGATATTCGAGTTTGTGTAAAAAAAATGAAAATCATAAATCAGTCACATGTCTCCTGGACTACGCGCATGTTGAAGTAAACCTTTTTGATTGCCCTCTCTCATCTCGGTTGTACCACACAAAAACAAACACACACACCTATGCAACCTCAATCCCCAATTAACTTCCTTCTCAAATAAACACCCAAGGAAATATGAGCGATTGCCGCGACACTGACAAACGCTTCCATCGATTTCTAACACGACTTTATATTTCAGTTAACACTACAATCAATCGTTGCCGTCTGCTCTCCGCAAGTATTAATTGTGCCGAGGGGTGAAAATTACCAGATGTGTGCCCGGAGTTCACGCTGGAAGGCTGGAGTGTGACTTATTGACCAGTTCATCCTTTTCCAAGTGCTGCCATTTTAGATTTCAGTGTAATTACAGCCTCACTGGGCAATCTGTGCCATCGACCGCCTCCTCCAAACAAACAACTCCCTCCAGGCTGGGATTACCGGTGTTAGTTGCCACAAGCAGAATAATGGGGGCATGAAACACGCTTGTACTGTGGAAGGCTGTAGAGAAAGATGTCTGCATCTGCACAAACAAACAAAATTAATGTGCACGCCTCCATTCTAAGCAACAGGGGACATACATTCTTTAACAACTATACCGAGCACTGATAGCAGGTCTGCTGTATATACGAATTTGATAAGTGGGGGCTTAAACACTTGCTTTTATGGCTTCACACTGAAGTTTGACTTGTGTGTCGCAAAACTCATCAGGCCAAATTCAAACAAATGTATGTAGAAAGTACTACTAAATACTGTTTACATATAAGCTGAAGCTTACAATTATATTAAAGTTTAACAACTGCACTATAACACACACACAGACAAACAAGGTGAAAACAATACCAGCCATGCTGCAGCAACTGGTAATAATGGTGCCACGGCATATAATATTACCTAAAACTGTGATTTTCTTTTGACTCATCTATTCTAGTCAGGTCTACCATTTCCTCTTTCTTTTTCAGAAATCCACAGAGCATTTCTTCAACTTCTATGCTGTCTCTTCCCTTCTCAGAGGAAATGAACATCATATACCTTGGCAGAGTGAGGCTGACAGGGAATAGTACGGAGCTATCTTAATGAGCTGAGCTCAGGGCTGTTTTGGCTTCTCTCCCTGTCAGCATGTACAGGGGAAGAAAACAGACATGACAGCACTCCAAATGTTTGATATAGCCATGACATCTAACATACAGCATATGGCCGCGGGTCTTTTGAAAACACCCAGAATACAAGTATTACACCTACATCTTCCTGGTTCTCATTATGGCATTTGGATCTGATCAAATGGCCTATAAACAAGAATATATACACTTACAGGCATGTTCTTAATCTAAGAGTATGACTGACTGTAACATCATTGCTGGTATTGCTGTTACTTTTTGACCCTTCATGCCTGTATTTCACAAAATCTTTTGCAACCATAAAATAGACATAAAAATAAAGTAGAAATTTGAAACTGCTAAAAGGTTAGATGGGCCCGCTCCTTTTCAGGCTGGAAGATGTGGCATTCATGTTTCCCACCAAAAAAGAAAATGTTTCCCACTTTAACACACTTTGGCTCAGAAGTGTTCCCGTGTAGAAATTCCCATGACATAATCATGCTTGTTTTTAAATGCAGTGTCGTCTGAAGGGCCAAAAGATCACGGTCATCCAATACTGATATGGGTTTGTGAGATTTACAAATCATTGCAATCGTTTTTTATTGGCATGTTTTACATTTTGTCCCCATTTGTACGAATTGAGGTTGTAGTTTTAAACATGAATCCAGGCAGAGAACTCAGTGGCATCATCACAAGATAGTCTCTTGTTAATTCTACAATCCAAACGTGTCCTCTCCATTGTAACCCATTGTTGTAAAATACAGAGATTTGACAAGACTTCCCAAAGCCTTTCATTGTGCTCACCAGTGAGAACACTCACATTATTGGGGGCTGTGATAACTGCTTATGCAAGCACATTGTGGCAGGCAGAGGGATAGGGTTTTCTATAAAAGAAAAAAAACTTTTAGACAGAGCTGAAGGGATAGATTTTAGTGAAACAAATAAAATAAATAAATAAAAAAATGTCTTGGCTTGCTTTGTTGCATTTCTCTAAGACAAACGATCACTATCTGTAGCCTTTGCTGGAAAAATTGGATTTCCACACCTCGAGTAAATTGATTCTCTCTGTGTTACAAATAGTTTTAAGAGAGACGGCAAAGTCCTGCAGAGAACCACATAATAGTATGGTTGCCTGTTCATTGGAGGAATGCCTATGTCTGTCTGGACCACGATGATGATGTCACTGGTGAGACTTTACCCAGAGTGCTGTTTGCACATCTGGGACATGTTAATGTGGTGAAAATGAGGGATTTTAGGACTTCATACTTCATCACTGAGCCTCATCTTATATCCTAATCCTGCAATCATGGACACAGTTCTGGACATCTAGTCTACAGTTATCATTGTATCAATAACTTTTTGATATTTTAATGAGACAGATGAACAATTAAATCAGGACTGATACAAATTGATCAAAAGGAATTTGAAACAGATTGACTGATGTCTCCCTACCTTATGCACAGCCGCATATTCTGAAAACGGGCTGTTTTATGACAACCATTAACCAGACAAGGCAGCGAGGGGCAACGGGGATCTGAGAGATGGAGATCTCTGACTGGGACAGGCATGACTTCAAAGCAGCCAGGATCAATGATGCCATTTGCCTATCGATCCCCTCTACCTCTCAAGAGAGAATGATCCATCAATAAGGCTCAGCTATGGGCTGGAGAGGGATTAGGTACTCAGCTTTAATCTAAGTCCTTTTACTAAATTTGAGCTAAATCCCCTTTGTAATCAGATGTATAGTATTCATTTAGGTATTAGAATAAATTCCTGCACTGCTTCAGATTTACAGATAACATGCAAACACAATAAAGGGCATGGAATGGAATGGAAGTCCAAAATAAAAATTGCACAATTAAATCTATTCTACAAATAAGCCTACATTTAATAATAAAATTGTTCTCGTCTCTCCTTCAAAATTACGTTTAATCAGTGCACTCTGTGTTGCTTTAACTCAATTTATAGTTTATAACGAAGATGCTGTTTGTCTTGGCAAACAGGGGTTGGGCATCCAAGCCAGTAAAAGGTCACATCTACACATACAAGCCTGCCCGGCATATATTTTCCCCTCTGCTGCAAACATAAAAATCCACACCACCCTCTACTTACCTTGGCTGACCTCGGTGTATGAAAATCACCGATTGCCTCCCCTTTTTCACTTAGATTTCTTTCTGGCTTTCCAGCAGAGCCATACATGGATTATGTAACAACAATTAAAGTCAGACCTAGCAATAAGGATCTCAAGTACAAGCTACTTTTTTGTTAAATGTGGTAAGACTTTGTGATATTGATTCCTTTATCTCACTAGGAAGCACTTCCAGTTGGCAATCTGTATCAGTAAGCAAAGCTTCCCTTGGACACGACTGAACTCTAATGACCTCGGGATGTATGGCAGATTTCTCGACACTGTGGGAAGCGGCAATGCTTTTAGACAAAGAGTGCGCAAACAACAGGCTCAAAAACAGTATTTTATAGTGAAGCCCTGTAACTTATTATAAACAACCACCTAACCTTGAACTTCTCTGGAGAAATAAACAAACTTCTATTTTGGGTCATAATCACAGCTCTATTAGTCATCAGTCAGTGAATTATGGGAGGAAGAAACCACACAGAGATGGTATGTGGCTCGGGTATTAGTGGTTAAGGGGACTCTTAATAGCAGCTATCAGGGCTGGGCTGGATGGCAGCCTGCTGTCTCTGCCTGTCCTATTGATCAGACTTGAGATCTGTGATTGCCAGAAATAGTAGTTGATTCCAGAAGTTATTAGCAATGCCGGCGTCCTGTGAATCAGGAGAGAAACACCCCCTATCTTTAGTGTGGAGGACAAAGTAGGTGGAAATTTAAAAATAAAATAAAAATGACCATGACACAGTTGCAGACAACAATAAAAAAATGAAGCATTTTAATGTTAGTACTCAGTCAATATATGGCTATGGTAGCTTTCAGTCTGTATATGTTAAAAGCAGGGCTGTAAAGTCATTTTCAGGCTATAATCCATCTGCACAAAACACTAGCATATATAGTACGCACAGTGCATATAATACAAGCACATTTTCCCAAGTCAAAAGTGTAGCGAGTAAAATTATCTCTAAAGTCTTTGACTGTGAACACAGTCAGCACGGAGATAAATAAATACAAAGAGCAATGGAGTAGCACAACACCTACTTAGAGCTGAGAAATGAATTCACAGACTTATAAACCTACTAAAGCCCCACACAAAGGTGGAAAGTAACGAATTACATTTACTTGCGTTACTGTAATTGAGTAGTTTTTTTGTGTATTTGTACTTTTTAAAGTCATTTTCCAGTCGGTAATTTTACTTTTACTTAAGTATATTTTTTAAAAAGTATTGTACTTCGCTACATTTTCAATCACACCCATTACTGAGTAAATTAAAAGAACAAACAAAAAAAACAACAACAACATTGCGCTTCGGAAATACTGCAGGGAATGATGGGTAGTAG
This sequence comes from Perissodus microlepis, assembly GCF_051167445.1. Lineage (NCBI taxonomy): Eukaryota > Metazoa > Chordata > Actinopteri > Cichliformes > Cichlidae > Perissodus > Perissodus microlepis. The sequence goes on from NC_140475.1 coordinate 11,006,277, forward strand.
AACAAATTAGCGTTGGGTCACGATAAAAATGGAGTCTGACATCGGTGGTACGGATCCAACGAAAAAAGAAACCCCATCGAATTCTGCTGACCCTGAACTCGAAGAAACCGATGTGAACCCCTGGCCGTATTTAAGGGACCATTTCGGCTTCAAGTGCAAGAAAGGCAACAGCTTTATTATGCAGTGTAAGCTGTGTTTGCCCAGAGAGACCGAGTTAGCAGCTTTTAAAAATTCCACATCAAACCTGCGCAAGCATGTAGAGGTAAGTTAAATGAAACTTGTACATTTATTTTAGCAAAAAAGGCTGTGCTCAAGTTAATCACATTAAGTTAAGACATAAGCTGTTATTGGGCACGTTGTTGTCCACGCAACTTAAAATATTTTTACTTGATTGGTAAATTGCCAAAAGAAAATGTGTTCACTTTTCCTGTTTGTTAATAATAATAATTTATTTAAAAAAAAAATTAGTTAAATTAGACAGAAGACAAAAGCGGCTACTTTCTTACTTAACCCACATATGTTCACACTGCAGGCAAAAGAATAACATGTGCTATGTGCAGAGGTGTTTTTTTCTGTTCTCAAACTGATCTCCCTGTTGGAGCTCAGTCTAGGGGGACTTAATTTTTTCCTCCTTATCTTTCCTCACGTGGTGCATTTTCCATCGTTATACCTCTCTGACCTGTCTTCCCTATGTGATGTTTGTGTAATGTATGTATGGTCGGAGGGTAAGATGACGCTGGCAAAGGTCGGCAACCTTAACCCAGTTTCCTTCGGGGTCAACCTTCAGGATCAATAAAGTTTTATTGAATTGAATTGCTCCTCAAAATTAACAGAGCAGGGCCAAGTTTAAAAAGTTAAAACACATTTTTATAGCAGCTGCCGTACAGCTCAATTCAGTACTTGTTCTCTTATTTGACAGTTTAAAACACATTCACATGTAAAAGAATTATATGGTTTTGACAGTTTGGTTGGTTGGTTTGGTGACCATTACCCATTTTGATGTATAGACTTGCAGTTTAACTGCCACTGCGCTTTAATTTGTATAGTTTTTCTTTTAATTAAAAAACAACTACTTTGAGATTTATCCCATTGTCTTTTTTGCCCTACTCAGAAGAGGCTGTCCTCCTGCTGACAAAAAAGTAACTATGTAACTTTTACTCTGAGTAAATTTTAAATGAGCTACTTTTTACTTTTACTTGAGTAAATTTTTAGACAGGTAATTTTACTTGTACTTGAGTAAAATTTCAGCAAAGTAATAGTACTTTTACTTGAGTAAAATATTTTAGTACTCTTTCCACCTCTGGCCCCACAGAGATTTACCAGTTTACACTAACTGAAAAGAAGCATTAAATATAGCAAAAACATCATTACTTTGTCCAGCACGTTAATATAAAACATATTAAATGTAGCAGTAAACCCTTAGACATCTAGGATCAAGCCAGAAATAGCATTCAAAAAAAAAAGATGATCCCACTCTGAACGAGGTACTAATAATGACTACCATTTCTCCTCAGGAAATTTAGTGGTGCTCTTGAGGCCATTTTGCAGACAACCGCATCTCTCTCTTCTTTCACTCTAGTTGGCAAAATGAGTCCCACATAAAATCTGTTTCAGGGCCCAGTGCCTCTTGTAGGCTTTCATTTCTTTATGGGTTTTCCAGCTGCCAGCCACCGATAACAAAAGCCATTGGCTCCTGAAGAGCACTCTTCACTGCCACAACCAATGGCTGTCATCCACCGCGTCATCTAATTACCATAACAAAAGATGCTTATCTGCAAGATTTTCAACACAGCACAAATACCTCTTTCTCTGTCATCCTCTTCATCTAAAGAAGGCCTCTACGTCCTCCCTATTTTAATATTTACATTCCGGCACCACTGTACCCCATTTGATCGTGACAGTTTTGGCAGTTTGGACAGGTGTAAGATATGCAAATGCTTTTGTGGCTGCTGTGCTGGTTTCACTTAAGTCACATCAAATATTCGTTTTCTTTAGATATTCGTCCGCTGTGGATAATCACGTTCTTTTTTTTCTTTCCTTTATAGTGCAAAATGACAAGAGTCCCAAACCTTATTACATGGTTGCTTGTGCATGAATTGTAGCCCTCGTTCTTTGTTACTAACCGGAGAGCGGTATGACGGACTGCACGGCAAAGACTTAATTAGTCACGTTTGACAGCTTTACCAATCAGATAGTGAATCTATTAGCAGCAGGTTTGTGGGTGAAAAGGAAATACCAATCCAGCCTCACGGCCACTGCAAAGCTTTGATAAGGATACCAAAGCCATGGTTTGGGAAACACTGAACAAAAAACCCCAAAACAGCTACTTCAATTTGCTGTAGTTTTTTTGGTCTTCCAGTCCCATTCCCCAGTTTAAGTGAAAGCTACATGGGACTAAAATGATTGGCTGGAGTCCTGACATGGGCCAATAGATGTGGGCCCGTGCATCACATGCAAATAAAAACACAAAGATGCACCTGTGCCTTTGCAATTATGCAAAACCTCAAAAGACTAAAGGGCAGACTGACAATTTATCTGCAATACTGTAAACCTTGAATCACAGATGACACCCTTAAGGAGACACTACAGGTCAACGGGGGGGAAAAAAAAAACATGTAAATGAGGCATTATGTGACTAAATATGGGCAGAAATGTGAACATTAGATAACGCCATCTTCAAAATTCTGGTATCATTATGGCAGGATTATTCTGAGGGGGTGGGGATTTTGGAAACTTGAAAAATAACCAAGTTTGTCATGTTTCTTTTTCTTTTTTGGATTTAGTTGTCTATTATGTGTAAAAGTATGATAGAATATCAACACATAGATGACAAATCTTCTGTATGTTACGCTTTAGGCCACCCAACACGTCCCAATATTACTAGTTCGAAAAAAAAAGAGGAACCATGAGAACTGTTTGGAATCAATCTACACATTTAAGTTTATTTTACTTTAATCGCTTTGGAAAACACTATCTAACACGATTAAGGTGGTGGTTAGGGTTAGAGATAAAGTTATGGTTGGGGTTAGGATTAAGGTTAGGTTTAAGGCTGTAATACACGGCTGGAACGTGTATTACCACCGGGAGCGTCAATCTATTGGATTCCATCCACAACCCAGCGTGCATCATAGGAACACGGAAGGTTACCTTTCATGTTCATGAGGGACAAATTGTCTGTATATTACGTGGTCGGAATGAGAACGGGCTCAGAACATACACGGGAATAAAATTACAAAAATTGGTAGATGTGAGATTTATGGCTTAGTGTATGAGAAAACAAAATTTAGGAAAAAAACCAAAGAAATTTTCTTTCCACAATTTAAAAAAAACCATCACCATGAAAAACACCTCAACGATTTATTATTTTAAAATAATTATGTTTCATTTTTTCTTAAATGCTATGTTTTAATATGCAAATCAAGTATTATCTCATTAAACATGCTGTAATTTGTACAAATGCCAGTGCTTGCTTATATATATATATATATATATATATATATTTATTAGGGCTGCCACAAACGATTATTTTCATAGTCGACTAGTCACCGATTATTTTTGCGATTAGTCGACTAATCAGATCATGCATCCATTGGACGTACAACCTACAGCTTATTGCACCAGCATGCATCTGCTCTTATATAACTATCATTAGCTTACAGCTTTAAGTGTTTAAGGTATGTGCTAACTAAAAATAAAGACAAGATGACAGTTTATTACATTTTAATGAAGTTTGCAGATTGTTTCGGTGAAGTTTAATAAACTCCTTGCTATCTAAAATATAACAGGACACCGGATTATATTCTCGAGCATCTCACACTTCTGATAATCAGCTGTCTGCTTGACATTTATTCAGCTGTGTAAAAACTATAACTTTAATCTCAGCCAAACGATTTACTCAGGAACAAATAAAACACTAAAAAAAAGCCAAACAATATTATTTTTAAGTTATCTAAGTGACTTATATATCATGTTTAACCTGAGTAGCGTAAGACGGCGGTGGGTTTGAAAACGATTTGCCGGGAGTCCGGTGTTCTCACGGGCTCTAGTGCCCCTGGCTAGCTATCGAGCTAGTGGGTAACAGATGTCTCTGAAAACGTCGGAGCGCTTTTGAAAATATGTGGTGTCTTGATAAACTGAGCAGATCTTTGACGTTTACACAGTTACATTCTCGCCTGAAAATATGTTAAACGTTTATTTTGTGACCCAGAAAGAATAATAAGAGTAATATTAAAACTAACTAGCTGCCGCCATTGTTGGAAACGGAGCAGGGCGCTATGGATTCTGGGATACAGCTTCTTCTTTTTTTAATGGCAGCTGGCATCCTTGTACATGCAGTGCTGCCATCTTCTGTTTCAGTCCGTTATTACACTCTACTACTTATTCCTGCGTCTTTTGGGATCTTACAAAGCCTCAAACAATGCGTCGACTATTAAATTAGTTGTCGACGATTTTAATAGTCGACGTAATCGTGATTAGTCGACTAATCGTGGCAGCCCTAATATATATATATATATATATATATATATATATATATATAAATAAAAAATAAAGATGTAAATGTATGATATATTTTAGACATTTTCTTTGCAACAGTCTGAAAGAAAGCATATTATAGAACCAATATCTCAGTGTCTCGCCTTACTAAAAAGCCAAAACAAGATCATTGCTACTGGATGAGGAGTGTATGATTGAAAATGGACAATGCAGTGAACACTGGTGCAGCTTCCTGCCATAGATAATGTCATCACAACACAGTCCTGGTGGAAGGTTGGCTTAAGAGGCTTAGTGAACTGTCATGTCAGCTACAAGCCATTTGAACACGATACATTCACTGTGGCACGCATTCCTCACTGCCACGCTTAGAGATTCCGGGGCTTTATTGTCAAACATGTGGCTTTGTGTGCTCTTTGAATCCTGATGAGGTTTTTCTCACCACAGTTTTCGCAGACTACACTCTCATTCATGAAGCACTTTCGTTCCTGGCGAATAAGGCCCCACAATGGATCGTGTGACATAATGCAGTAACGTGTGAGGACTTTGAGTTAAGAAACATAAACACAGATTAACAGTTCCTATTTTTAAAAAGCATTTTTAACTTTAAAGATGCCATATACAGTTAATTGATTGCTAATGGGGTAAGACTGTGACCGGAGAGGTTTTACAGAGAAACTCGATACATTCCCCCTGACACTGAGTGCAGCAGAGTTATTTCATTTGAAATTTGAAATCACTTAGTGACTCAGCAAGAGCTAATTTGGGACACATGGCCTCTCAGCAGCGTGTTTTTGTTCTGGACGCCTAACTAACCAAATTCTAATCCACTCAGAGTATGTTTGCAAAAAACGTTGGGGCAGAAACATGTTTACCACTGCGTTGCCTCTATTAACAGCACTTTGTAAGCACTGAGGAGCTGGGAGACCAGATGCTGTAGGTTGAAAAGCAAAGATTTTAGGATTTTTTTCTTGACCTCAGATTTCAACCGGTCAACACCTTGAGATCCCTAGATTTCCAAAGTTTTCATTTGATTTATTTTATTTAATTTCAGCACATTCAGCATCAATGTGGCCTTGACAAACAAGTACCCATGTCCTCAGGGATGGTGGGTTTTGAACTGTACTGACAAAATTCTGGATGCACACACAGACCCTTTTTTTTTTTTTTTAGCTAAGAAGATGTAGTATGCATCTAAATCTCTTATAAAACAATTAAGTTTTGATTCGTAAGACATCTTGGACAGTTCTCCAGTTTACCTCAAGACATCTTAACTCGATACCCCTTGAAAGTCAACTAGAAGTAATCCTTGAAGCTCTGTCATACTTTAGGCCTGCTTCTAAATCAAAATGATTGGTTGTGTTTCAGAAGTTAGAGAGGCTGCCTATGGAAAACTCCAGAATATATTCTAATGGTCAAACCACATCTTTTATATATATGTGTCAAAGCTCGTGATTAAGGGTAGAGGGGAGGGTTATCAGATGTCTTCTTTAAGTGGGAAAGAATTAAAAGGTAGAAAAGGGCAGGAAAAGGTTGCACAGATCTGGATGTTTTGGGGCAGGATAGAGTTTTGCCTTGCAGTTGTTGCTGCAATGAACTGTGTTAACTGACAATGGCTTTCTACATGGAGTGATTACTAGTACTGAATGGAGTCTGTATATGATGAGGGTGATGAAATCCACAAATGTGTTGCAGTTTTATCCTCAGAACTCTTATTCTTAATTTGTTGAACATCTGTTGATCCACTCTTAACAGGGTGGTTATCCCCTCCCTTGTCACTTTTTGTCTTAAAAGGCTTTTGATTACCCTGTCCTGATGATTATGTGCTGCTACCATCAAAGTCAAAATGAGCACATAAAGCATTCAACATGTTGTCTATGTCCTATTTTTAATGAGATGTGATTTAAATCACTTGCAAATAATTGCTTTCTGTTGTTATTTACACAGCGTGCAATCCTTTTTGAAAATGATACGATGGAGTAGAGTATGCGCTCTTATGCCAAATAAGATTACTGACAAGTGATTAACAATCATAGTTTGCTAGAGGCACATGTCAGAAGAAAATAAGTTGCTGTGTGCGAATATTTACGGCTCAAGTTTTGGAAAGTTGTAACAGATTATTATAATTGAAAAGATCTGAGGTTAACATTAAGGGACCTGTGCAAAGGTTCTGCAATTTAAACATCCAGACTGTTTTTGATTTATTTGAAGTAATTTTGGCAGCCAAAAAAAAAAAAAAAAAAAAAAAAGAGTAACTCAAACGCTGAGATATGACAGATACCCGAAATTTAACCTAAACCTAAGATTGTATATAAAAAATGTTTTAAAAAGGAGCTGCTCATTTTCAAATCATGAGAAATGGGCTTCTTTTAATCGATGTAGATGATTAAAATATGTAAATCGCGCCGTGTGAAGGTTAACTGTTTTTCTGAACGTCTTGATATTTGCGACACCTGTGCAACGGGAGATGGAATCAATTAAAAAAGGTCAATTACTAAAATGAAACGATACTCCCCCTGCGCTCAAACTGAAATCCCGATGCTGTGCTACTGAATTAGCTGCATTCACAGTGTGCAAAACCATATCACATCCACTGCGGTTATTATCCTGACCTTCATTAGAAAACATTTAATATGCTGCAGATTACAACCTCAAAACAACCTGGAGGTGATTACTTTTATTGGATAATTGAGGAAAAAAGATTCTGCCAGGGAAATAGTAGTTATAATATTTAACAATAAAGTGATTCTGAATGTTGTGCTGGCAACTGGAGGTCTAAACTTTCAAGAAACCAGGAAATGAACAACAAATAAATATACTGAACTACAAGACAAATAATGCTGCTCATTTCTCAGCATTGGAAACAATTATTTGTTGCTTACAGTTCCACACTGTCATCGATCAAAAATGCATCGAAGCTTTAAAACATTGATGTGTATGTGCTGCGTGGTGGCTGCAGGGCCATGCGCCTGTAGAGATGTGTCCACAATGCTCTACTTTCACATTTATAGGATACGTGTGTTTTTCTTGTTGCCCTTTGCTTATCTGCACAGCAACGTTTCTTGAGGTAAAGCTAATCAATTGTGTGTCTGCTCGTGTTATGCTGCGAACTGAGGGTGATCCGGAGAACAGCTTAAAGCAAAAGCACGGCTTTTAAGGTGAGCAGCTGTTCATTCAGCGTGTCTGAATACCGGGAGGAATGGGCTCGTGTCCTGAGCTGAGAAATGACTCTGTGTTCAAAATGATTCTGCACTTACCACCCCACAGCCCCGCGGACCCCTCGCGGCAAAACTCATCCACTTACCTGCAAGAGAGGAGAGACAAGAAAATCAATGACTACGCACTCAATTATGTCACATGATACCAAGGAAATGCTCCTTTTGATTGCTCCAGGGGAGAAAAGAAAAAACAAAAAACACACCATATTGTCACAATATACTGCATGTGGTAGCTTATTGATATTTACACTTGTTACTTAATAACTAAAACTGTAAAAGCCAATACAAAACATGTTCCTTAGCATAGGACAAGGCACACTCAAGCTAAGGATGAGACTACTCCCATTTATTATTTGCTAATAAAATGGCTTTGCCTTTATTATACCATAAAGGACAAGGACCCTTTTATAACCTTGAGTCTGCTCTTTCAATCGTGATACCATACAGCAAGATATGAATGCCTATTTGTCAAATATAGAGTGACGGAAATCCAATGTAAACACTAGGAAACAAGTGGCATGGAACAAAGCCATTGTAAATTACCTTGAGAATAGCTAGATTCATCATGTTACCTTTCTTACTATCTGCCTGTCCTACTATTACAGAGAGCGAATGGCTCAAAAGGCTCAGACCCGATCTCACTGTTAGTACTTATTGTACGTGATCAAATCTCTGCACACCATCACAGGCAGGTCCAAGACTGCAAGTGATATATTTTTGCACATATTTGACATACATGCACATATCTGACAGGGTAGCTATCAGCACTGATATCTGATGCTTTTAAGCATTAGCAGAAATCCTGCGATGAAGCATCTGAACTTTCAATCACTTTTCTTTTATAATGATGAAAGAATAGCCAATCAATAGCCAGCCAAGATTGATCCATGTGGCACCAGGAGGAGACTACCAGTTATAAAGTGGTCCATTTTGACCACTTTAGTCCTTGTGCCTGTGCTGCCAGTTGATAGAATTTTATTTTTAGAAACATGTGACTATGGCAGGGGCGAGCTATAAATATGACTCGTTTTGAGAGATTACATTCAGTTCTTTGCCAATTTAGTTTTAGAGATAATGTGCAGATTTTTCTTCCAATGTGACAGTTGGTTGATTTCAGTTGACCAAGATTTCCTAGAAAAACCACACTCCCCCCTGTCTTCATGACAACAAGATGCAGAACAAGATCCATAAATGTGGAAGAATTGACACCAACAATTCCAGGACAAAAGGCAACTACAGTGATGATCCGCTAACACAGGCAAGGGGCTAAAAACAAGACACAGCTGATATATATTTAATGGGAACACAAGTTGAACAATAGAGGGAAAGCTGGATGTTTTGTTTTACACATTTCATATTAAAGCAAAGTTGGCAAAAAAAAAGAAAGAAATTTGTCATTTAATTAAGAAAAGCTTCATGCCATTTTTCTTCTTCAATCATGTCTGACCCTAATTGCCGTTAGTGCATTAATAAGCCACATGGTCTCCAGAGTTCAGCATTCTATTAAACTAAAAAGTGAGGGGTGCTTAGTAAACATATTAAACGTACATTAACACTGGGACTGAGACAGATGGGTGTGAGAGTAAACCATGATTAACAGTTTTTAAACGCATGTGTGTACGCACGCGTGTGCATCGCTGCCCAGCAGGGAGAAGTGTTGAGCCTCAAAACCCAGCATGTGGCCTTCGGTGAGTGACTTATCTCTGCATAGCTGATCAATAATTAACCATGGGACACGCTCTAATGAGGATGATACTGCGCCGTTAGTAAGATAACACCTCAGCGCGAGGTACTGGACAACTACGATTTATTTAGATCCTCTCGTCACCCTATTAGTAATTGTCAGTTGGTTGATTAGCATATTTCACTATATTGACTTGCTGAGTTGAACAACTGTCACTCTGTGTCTGCCATTATCCTTTTTGCACTTAAGAGCAAAGGAATTTCTGCATTCGAGCCTTTTTTATGTTCGACATGCTTTCTTGCTTGATGCAACCAGCTGTAACAGTTCTTGCAACCCTCCGCTTTAGCACATCAATACATCTTCTGATGCTGTATGACACATGTGGTAAGGACCATTTCTGAGACCATCCATTAGAGGGAGGATGGGCCCTTGCCCATCCCCGATACTCGTCTCTGCCGCCTCCCCCCACCAAGCACGTCGAGCAGACGGGTTTTAATAGGGCCCATTAATCAGCGGAGTCATCCACAAAAGGCCAGACTGTAATTCAGCATCTTTGGCAATAAGAAAGTGCTACCATGCATCATCACATCTGAACATGGACATGACTGGACAGCTCAGGACACCCTGGAACAATAAAGTTTTATATAAAATTTGGTGTATTTTGGGTCTCTTACGGTATTGTCCAAGTCAGACAAGCCTAGCAGTGAGAAGTAATTAATACTTGGTGCGGTGGTGATGTTAACAATGGCTAGCATGAGGCAGGTGCTGATAACTGCTTGAGACTACTCTGTGTCTTTCAGTAGCAGTTCTTAGACGAGCACAGAGAAAGTTCACTTCTCTATAAATACAGTGACATTATGGAGTAGTATTTGTAGCAGGAGTGAGACCCCTAACACAGAAATACGAGGCAAATACACATACGCAAACCCAAAGAGTTCATCTTGCAGCAAAGCCAGGACCTCTGTTAAAGCCTGAGGTATCTTCAGAAAACAGTGCCATCTGCTACACCAATACCTTCTCACAGCAGAGCTGACTAAGGGCCAGTTGGCAACCAATCTGAGCAGAGCAAGACTCGAGAGATAACTGGCAAGAGAAAAACGCAGAAACTCAAGGTGGCCAAGTTTGAGCAAACATTAAATCTGTTCCCCTTGAAAGATAAGAGATTCCTTAAAAAGAAGGCCTTTAACGTAGACATGCAGGTGGACCGTTTCGATTTCCAAAGACCTGTCCTTCTAGACATTGCGCTATTTCCAGCTTATAATACCTGCCAATGGTCATACTTTGCCCGTGAAAACCACGATTAGATTATCATTATGAGTTTGCTTCCTACACAAGCCTCAGGCAGGACACACAAAAAGGCATCAATTGTAGAAAAGGCGATTGAGTTTCTATGTCTTATTTCAAGTCCCCATGCAAAAGCATAATTGAATTAAGTTGTTAAAATGAAAGGAAGGAACAGAAAAAAAATTAATTTAGGGACCATTACTCGCAACCAAATATTATTAGTGGAACGCAATCTACATATGCCTCCATATCATACGTAAACAACAACAATAGAATCTGTCAGGCAGTTCAATCCCCAGAGGAGATGATTCTAAAGACAGACGGTTAGGGCATCAATAATTAAAACAGATGTAATTCCCATTAGCCATCGGAGCATACCCATAAATAGTTAATGTAGTCCTTGTGTCCCTCCCCCCTCCCCCACTTCTCCTCTGATTCCCTTTCTCCTCATAGCTCAGTTCCTCCTCTCATCTTTCATCTAAAGCCTTTTCCTCTCCCCCCGTTCTGCTGCTCATGGCTTCTCCTCTACAAGCCCCCCCAACTTCAGAGAACACAAACACATACTAACATACTCATTATAATGGTCCCACTGGGGAGGTTGGATAGGATGAATAAGGAGAGAGGGCAAGGAGGGGGACCTGGAGGGAATGGTGGACACAATTTATGACCCAGCATCATGGGACTTGTTAACTTGAGTGTGAGGCTCTTATGTCTGCTTACATTTCTTCCTACTGACATTGAAAAAATCCAAAAACAAGCACTTTCAAGATGAAAATTATAGGGAAATTTTACATATATGACAATGCATGGCTTTACTGTTGAAAAGTTGATCGGCCAAATGGGAATAAAAGACTTGAGAAGACAAAAAAGGAAGTTTAGCAGCGAAGGAGTTTCTGTACTTCAGCCCGATGAATAATATAGGCAGGATGTGGAGTGGGAGGCTGAAATTGAAACAGCCATCTACTGATGTCGCCCCATCCGTCAACAGACGCCCCTCATTAATCCACACTCTCCCCCAACATCCAACCTCTCCATCCATCCTCCCTGCTGCTGGCATGTCTCCCCTGTTGAAAGAGTCGCCCGTGAAACTGCAATGCTATCTAAGCGCCAGCTGAGAAGCCACTGTCCATCCATCTCCTCGATGACAGAGGGCCTAATGCGCTGGTTTTACAGCAGGCAGAGACAGGCCTTAAGCAATGCCAACTAAAGAGGAGGCCAAAGAGGTTTGCAGACGGTACAAGAAACTCTCTCTAAAAAAAGAGAGAAAAAAAAAAATTGCCACAAGAAAAATGCACAAATTAGCATGACAGCTATTTGAAATTTCAATAAAGGTACTTTATCTTCTAGCAAGAGCAGAGTGGACTCTAAAAAGCCAAGCTGACAGTAATTCCCTATATTGTCATTTATAACAGTATGAAACAGCCATATTCGCATAATGAAGTCCTGTCAGGGTTTCTTGACAGGCACTTTACTGGTGACATGCGACCTGCTGTTAAAACTGTGTGCAGGCACTACAAGATCTAAGTGAAAAAGCTCAGATTTAATTTGCCTGACCTACAAAGCCAACAGCAAGAACACGCCAATGTACGCTGTTAATCAGCCTAACATCACAGGGTTCCTCGGCATTTGGCTGAGACGAGGCCCTCTGAAATAAAATCGGCTCTCCAGCTGCTTGTGTGCGATGTTTGCATAATAAAAAGCACTCCATGGATAACTGCAGTTATCAAAACATATAGGAAATGCAGCAGGGTTGAATTAGCACCGTCGTGACTGAGTGGGACCGCTGACAAGTAGAGACAAAGCATGCTGTCAGCAGCTGATAAGTAAAACTACTGCGTGTTATTTTTTCCCCTTGTTTTCTTTGAATTTTAAATAATACAAACATTCGTTTGCCACCCAGAGAAACGCACATCCAGACAACTTTCACCTACACGTGAACCCAGAAGACTTCAGTCTGAGTTTGTAATCCATCACATGAATGAAAGCACTGTGATGAAGGCAAATACATTGCATTTTAGTAGCTACACGTGTTAAGCTTCTTGTTAATGTGAGTATCTAGTCAACCAATCACAATGTAGCAACTCCATGTAGTTAGGCTTATAGACATGGTCCAGACAGCATACTGAAGTTCAAGCTGAGCATCAGAATGGACGGGAAAGGTGATTCAAGTGACTGAGTATTTCAAAAATTACATTAATTCAACAATAATAATGTTTAGACAGCTAATGGCAGTCATGAAAATTATAACCTTGTGGATCTGTGTGTTAATACATTTAGTTTAAAAGTATTTTATTTATTTAGTGCTTGACCTTAATTTCAGCTGCCTCCTGCAATAATTTGGCAGTTTCTCTAAACAAAAAGATGAAAATGTTTTCAGTGACCTCAGATTGTTGAGACACAGTATGCACAAACACACATTAAAAAAGGGAACTGCCTTTAATTCCATCAGAGGATTTTCCAGGGTTAAATTAAAGTGAGGGTTATAAACCTCATCGTGCTCCATGCGCAACCTAAACCATCTTGAACGTCAGCTTGTTTGGCACCACCACTCTTCCGCTTTTGCCACCAGAATCTATATTCCAGTCTCTAGGGCCAACATTTCTCCCGCTGGAGGGGAGTTGGCAACTCTAAGCACCACAGAAAGTCATTCATCATCTCTCAAAGGAGTGAGCACTACATCAATCTGTCTGTCAGCAGCCTTCCAGACCAATAGGCCCCCTGACTGACTCTGTACATTCCACACTAGATCTCAACACTTCACAGATTTAACTCTGCTTATGGCTATGTTCATTATATGGAGCTGCGAAATATAGACATGGCAATAACTAGCAATCCCTCAGTTTACTAGCCAAAAAGAACCAAAAAAAAGAATAATCAGTACACTGTGACACTAAATTCCCTCTTGATAGAGTTCTTGTATTCAGTGTGTGGGTTTGTAATGTATTTTTCATTTATGAAAAACTAGAACACTGACTTTGCTGTGCTGTTATATTTTATTCATTTAAATAATAACTGAGATGGCTTCATTTTACTATACTCTGACACTAGACTGGATGAGAAATCACATCAAGACACTTCGTCAAAAAACGAAAGGCATACAGGCCAAAGAAAAAGTGCTGATCTTCATGCTTTGTGATATTAGTTTCTGTTCTGTAATTTAGTATATAAATTACACAGGAGGACTTTGATAAATCAGTAGAAGCATGGGAGAAAGTCTGTGGATTCCAGACATCTCAGGGTTAGAAGCATCAACGCACTTCTGCTCACAGTTGTCTGAATTTTGCCAACTCAGCATCCTTCTCTGATTAGGAATGTAATGGGATTTGTATCTCATCTTACACCAACACATAAATTCACCCAAATATGCTCTTTGGTTTAGAGAAGGGAGGTATGAAAGATGCTTAGATTGGAAAGGACTGCAGTCAGACACACAAACACATATGTGGTCAGTGAGGCTTCAGGCTTGACACCGCTTTCCTGTCTGTTTAACAAATACTGAGAGTGAACAGTTCTGAACATGATGCCATGAAAGATAACCCTTTAGGAGGTGCAGAAAGCCTTCTTGGTGTGAAAGAGGACCCAATAAAAACCAGATCCAGCATCATATATCAGTGGTAATATCTTGGTGCTACACCAAACTTGACCACTTGAAACAGCTGCTAATGTAGACTACTTTTGTCCATGTTCGGGCTGCTATTGGTCTTTCATTTTTCTCCTGCTACAGAAAATGATAGAGGATATCCGGTACCAAGAATGTTTTTTTTATGATGGATTAAAACCAAACTTTTCAGTGTATCCACCTAAGGTTCTTTGATCTTTTTTGTTCTGGTCATTCCCTTTCCTGTTCCAGCTAACCTTGTACATAGTTAAAATTTGACCTTTGCATTTAGCACACAGGCTAGGTGCTAGTGCTTGCTGAGGACTGTTCACAAGCATGCAGCTTGTGGATTTCCCATAACGCTTCACTTCCACAGGTAGGGAACTATGCAGACACAAACACCAGATGAATGTTAGCCTTTATTTTATTATAGCGCATGGGGCTTTTCAAGGACATGCCACCAATCTCATAGACCAATCACATTTTAATGATGCAAGTACCACAGATATATTTTATAACTGTTGCTGAATTAATTGATGCATTAATGCACTTAATGCTGTAGTCACACTAGGGAAAGACAATGGTGGGCAACTGCAGCACTGCCAAACCTGCAATGAACCTCGTGCAATAAACTTCCAATCATGATGGTTACTTTACAGGGGGGAAAAAAAGGAAAAAAGATGGTAATCATGTCTGTGATGACTCGCAGTCAGTTGCCTGAATGACTGAATGCAGCATGCTGGAAATTATGTGCAAACATTCACAGGGTTTAGTCAGTCCAAGACAGACTGCAATTGTTTGGTGAGAGGTTGCCTCCCACCAGGTGACCCATGCCTTGTTATTGAAGGTGTGAAACACCCTAAATCATTGGACTACCAGTTGGTCGGGGCATCTACTCACTATCCTGTCATCAAACGTAAAAATTTTTTTATTGCAACCACTGATTTATCCTAAGTTCCTGCCCTGTTTTTACTCTGCTACCAGAAAACGACGTCATAGCGTGAAGCATTGCTGTAACAAACTCTTTTCTGCATTTTAATTTTCAGCACTAAGTTGTCAAGTCTGAACTAAAAAGACAATAAATCAATGCAAACCAGCACGGTACACATGGGCGACTAAGCCAGGAAATGAGTGTGTATGTATGCCACCTCTGTGTTCCATTCACAACTCCTCGTAAAGCCTAGCGGTCATGGAATATAAATTCGAAGCATGCCAGCAATCAGATCAGTGACAGCTTTGAATTCAAATGATCATATTAAGGAAAGGGCAGCTGCCGACCTCAACTCTTCTAGCAGTGTTACACTTTCTCATTCCCTCGCTCCAGCCATCTGACAGGGTGCCACTGACAGCCGCAGCCCTCCAGCAACAGATGATTTGTGCAGCAACTTGATTCGGGCCTGCGCTCCCTCCAGCTATCTTTTGACAACCCTCGACAGACCTCTGAGAGCTTTAAGTTTCTGAGGTGATGATAAGCCACAGGTTAGGGCACTCTGAAAACAGAGGAGGCAAAAATGTGGCTTTTACAGGGATTAGCCATATTGACTCCTCCCCAAAACCCAAATTAACACACAGGTGGTTGCAGACGTGCACAGGTGTAGAGTATACACAAAACTGTCTATTCTTGATACGAAATCCCTAAAACTGCTCTTTTTTTTTTTTTTTTTCTATGATTAGCCAAGTAAATGCTGTACTATTAAAGGGTGACTTTTGTTCCCTACTAACTTCTGCCCCCCTCTTCCCCTCCTTTTTTTGTGGGGGAAAAAAATGCAGCAGGCAGGACATAACATGGGGCTAATCCAATGGGATACTCCCAACAATAAAAATACCTTACTGGCAGTGGCTGGTGGAATGACCCATTTTAATTGTGCATGCACTAATCTATCCCACAGCAAAAAGTGCTGCAGTTATACCCAACACTTTCTGCAGCTTAGTGGTGCATTGTGTGGGAGTGGGAGGTCTGGAGGATCAGCAATATTGTTTTTGTGGGTCTCAGCAGGGCTCACAGAGATGTTTCCACCCTAAGGGCTGTGCTAAATTTAATCCCGTATCAGGAACTGTGCGATGGGTGGTCGCGGATGTGTTTGATCATTTAAATCTTTGATAATTATGTTAGAGTAGGAGAACACACACTCTGATTGGTAACAACTGATTTGAATCTGGTTGTCCTAGTCTGCCTAAAAATATCCTTTGTTGCACGCAATGATTCAGCATGCAGGCACCCTAAAGATCGAGGTTAAGCCGGGACATGCCATTAGCCTGTCGAGCTGAAAGGCTGTAAAGCAACAGCATTAAACACATTAACTAGCTAATAACAGGCTCTTCTGCCCAGGTTTGAAATATACTGCTTCAATAAAATGTTGGACGAGGCTTTTTCTTTCTGAGAAATGGAAACCAGTGAATCCCGAGAATGAATGTACCTGTTATTGATTTAATGTGTTCAGTCATGAGGGTGATATACACTGTAAATAAGTGGAGGAGTGACTCAGTTTATGTTGAACCTGAAAGAATGATTGGTTATAGCTGACTATTAAAGATGCTTTGTTCCTCATGGTGTAAGCCATCGTCAACCCGCTATGTAAACCAGCACTGTGGCATTTGCCATGACATCCATTCAATCAGTCACTGCTGCTAGGCAAAATGGACAGTAAGGGGTTTACTGCATATTCCTCATTGTATAATATAGTAGTTAATCATCCTTTCTCTTGTTATAAAGCGCAAATAAGACTTCTGGCCTTTCTTGTTCATAAAAATCTCACAGCCTATACGCAATGTTGCCGAAGGTTGGTACTGACATTTGGAACTTCCTATGCATCTTGCAAAAGGTCAAGAATTGTAGCAGGTTCTGTAATGAGTCGTGTGCAGAATGGATCAAAGTTCACAGCAGAAAGGTCAACTGGCAGGGCAGTTTGCCCCCAGGGTCTTTGCTCCAAGTCACTCATCAATAATTTAAATGACCTGTTACTTTAGTTATTGAGCACTTAAGCGCACCCATCTATTAGCACACAGGGAAAATACCCACACCCCTATTTAATTTTCAATTTGGCATTTTTAAAACCTAAATAAAATACATGATATTAGAGAAAATATGCATGTCACAGATATCTTTCGTGCTAAATACAGAAGAAGCCTGGTATTTAAAATGTGTAACATTTGATTTAACAGAGTTCAGTGAGACTCATCCGGGGGCTTCTTTCTACCCCCTGGCATCCTGGCTTTCCCCTGAATCAGTTTAAATGCCTGGCAAGAGTCTTCACTCAGTGACATGTTAATCATGCTTGTCATAACAAACACACTTTGTGGTCAGCATCGGCAAAGCCTGTGAGCGAAATGAGAAGGCCGCCCTGTAAAGCTGCCCTAAGTTAGAGAACGTCAAAAATGGAACTCAAAGCATGCGATGATTCAAAGAGTATGTGAATTAATTAACATACATGAATATGGTAATACTATATGTGACTCATAAGCAGCATATCAGCATTAATTCAATTCTTTTCACCCTGCTGTTACCATTAATGCAAACAGGAATGAGGAGAGGAAGAAATGTTAGTATTGATATCTGAACTGCTTGTAATATGAACTCAAATTATTCTACTTAACATTGATTTTACTTTATTGTAGACCTGAATACACCCAGAGGTCGTAGGAAGAAGTTCTCTGTTATAAGTCCACAACAGAAAAAGTGCTAGAGATTTTGGTCCAATGTGTAGTTAGGAGCACCACCCTGTGCTACATGGAGGTAGGTAAACAGTATTTTTGGCAAAACTTGTGTAATCCAATACAAACCAGCAACCATGAAGCAAACACTGGCTTTGTAAAGTTAATAATAATTCTTAAAAATCTGTAGAGGATGTGTTATCTGAGTGCCGATTACTTTTTTAGATAGTGATCTCAGCATCTTAGTGTAACATGAACAGTGTTACATGAATACTGCATAATTTTGGACTTTGTCATTTTGAAAATGAACAGACACAATGCCAAAAACCTGCACGCTGAAAAAAATAACTATAATCACCTTTCATACAAATATCAGGTTAGACACTGCATAAAATTTCTTTCAAAACGCGCGCGCATACACAGACACACAATCATCAAATGTGAGAGTTAATAATCTCTTTGATATCTTTTCGACAATAAGCCAGCTAGCAAGCAGCCCCCCTGATATCCTGCTTAGCTGCTGCTGAGCCAGGATCCGTGTTGCTCTACATCCTGTGTTAGAGATAAGAGATAAAGAGCGGTCCAGGCCGGTGCCACCAGTACAGGCTGATAAGCACGGCTACAGGCTTGGTGGTCTGCTGGCACATCACTGTCCACACCAGACCTCTGTAACAGATAAGACCTTACATCCTTACAAGACCTTCACGTGAAACAGATGGAAGTAATGATAAAAAAAATTTAAAAAAAACGAAAGTGAGATTTTAAAAAAAAGTAGAGTAAAAAGCAAAGTCATGGATTTAACCTAATAAGTAAGAATCTGCCTGGGATCCAAAACAGTAGCTGATTCCTCCACATAAGTTTTAAAAATAGCTGGCCTCAGGCTCACTGGGGAAAAAAAACTGCCCTTTTCATCACTGAAGTAGAAATGACAAGGTCGGCTAGATTGCATCTGTAAGGCACCGCTCGGTCCTCTAAACCAAATCTTTGCTGAATTAATGTCACAGAGTCATGTTTGTAACCCCTTGCTGAACAAGTGTGGCTCACATACCTGCAATATGTGTATTTATATTGAGGTCTTTGGGGAGCTGCTTTCCTGAAACATCTCAGACACCTCTGACACTAAAGTCAAATTCTTTCTGTCTGAGCTTGTGAGCCCTCCTTCTGAGATCAAGCATGTCCCCAAATTACTGACAATGCAGAACTCCAGAGAAACAAAGAGGAGACAGAGATTCTGCAGGAAGAAAAAAAGAAGTTTGGTTTGGAGTAAAATCTGTATCTCTTTCCTTTAATGTTCACAGCTAACTTTGAGCTATGGTTATTTAATCAAACATGTGATTAAAACAAATCTAGCAGGAGCTGAAGCCAATCTTTACCAAACCACAATCCATTTCCCAGCAGCAGCAGTAGCAGCTGTCCTGTGGTATACCAATACGCAGAACTGTAATTGGGTGAATCTCATTGGAAGAAGAAAATTGGCTCATTGAGATTTAACAGCAGGCTATCAGTCGAGGTGTGCTACCGCATCACAGATAGGCACTAGTCCGGGCGAGTGAACGACTGAGCGAGCGGATGAGCGTGAGCTTGTGTGTATTGTAAGTGTATTTTAGGACCATACAGTGCGAACGATTCTAGCCTACACACCAGATGGTGTGTGGAGCCATTCAGAGGCCAATCTGAGGTAACGTGGCATCAAATAATTGGAATCCTATTCAAATGTACCATGTATAATGGAAGGCGCTTTTTGACAAATAACAAATCTCAGCCTATTAGAGACAAATTTACAGAAATCTAGTTGGCAATGCACAGAATGATGCCAAAAGTGCACACCCAGCACTCTCTAATAGGTAGGTGTGATTTTCTGCATTATTACCTGCTTTGCGGTTAGCCTTTCCTTAATTAGCAACTTTTTCTTCTCAATTACTGATTTAATCTATTGTGTGTTTTAACAGCATTACCACTTTAGCTCATGCATTAGAACTTTACACCACGTATGGTTTTGAACATTGCTGGCTGCTGCCTTTTCCTTGCTTCCTGAATGATGACCGATTAAAAATGATCAGCTATGAAGTGCCAAGAGGGACAACTAATATACTTAAAAACCACACTGGTGCTGAATCTCCCCGCAACAACCTGGCAGGATGCATCAGCTCCCAGCAGCACCATCGCCCGCCATCGTTCCCTGTGTGCCTCTGCATCTGTTGCAGTCTGAGAGGCAGATGTTCCTATGAGGAGAGGCAGCAGGCAGATAGAGCAACCTCCACCCTCCATTCCCCATATGATTACCTCTCTATCTATCCGACAGCAACAATAGCCCGCCCACCCCCCACGCCATCCAAGCACCACCACCTCTCCCTCCAGCAGTCCTTTGTATGAGCTTCATCGACTCTCGTTTCCAGACAATTAGGATGGATAACAAGAGGTTGGAGGCCTACTGCTTGCTCGCAGGACGTACAGACAGCAAGGGATTGTAGAAGGCCACTTAACAGTAAAAAAAAACAAAAAAAAAACCTGTTGTTTACTCTGGTAGCAATGGCATATTTTTGGCACCCTGGTGAATCTTCATTTGTGTAATCCTGCATTTAAAAAATGTTTAGGAAGCTGTAAAGTACTATGCGGCTTTGGCCAGGTTTCAGCTGAGCAGTGAAAAGAAATATTTTACAACGGTGGGTTTTGATGGCAGAGATCTGGCCCAGGGCCATATCTGACTGCTGTTAGGGAGAATAATGATGAATATCTGAGGTGCCATTAATCTTTGTCAGGTATGTGCGAGGCAGACTGTGTGCGTCCTGTGTCACACCACATTTCCCCTGGAGCCAGGTGGTGACTAGACGGTACAAGGTCAGGAGGAAAGGTCAGAGAGCATCAGTGACAGGGGGACACACATTCATAAAAATCACTTAAACCTAGTAGCTGCTTGATTTAAATATGGAACATGTCTAAACACTTAAGTATCTATTGTCTAGAGGTGTCTATGCTGACTGGAAAATGATAAATGGACTTTAGAGGGTGGTGAATAGTGTTGCTACACTGGCATATACTACACCACCTTGTATGCATGGAGACAGTGTGTGAACATGACTTGCAGCACTGTTCATTTCCCACTAACATTTGGGCTCTTTGCTCGAATTGGACTTGGACTATTATTGGAAGACAGAAAATACATGGCTACATGTACTGTAATGTGTGCCAGAAATCTCAGCTAGCTGGCTCAAGTTAATCCTTTGAAAAACTTCAAAGCAAGATGCAACTGTAGGACCTAGGCAGGGTTTGTAATTTCGTATCGATCACAGTCAGAGAACAGGGGTGGGGGAAAAAGAACAACTCTGCACTAAAGTCTAATATGTGCTGCTGTATTGATTGTAGATTCACGGTTGGACGTGTCAAGTATTGGGTGTCATTGTGAAAAGCTTCCATTTCTCCCTCAGAGTGGTGCAAACCTGCAGGCATATGTCAGAGTATACCCACCCGGAAATCCACACATGCAGACGTATTTACAAATATGCATAGACACACGCAGAAGCATACACGCTCCAGTGATTAAAGAAAAAATCAACGCACAGACAGCATCAGCAGCAGATTTGGGTTGGCTCGTTGATTTGGAGAATAATTAGGTTATACATTTTCTTCAGGGATGCAACCATCCAATACTTGTATTGGAAACTCTGTCAAATAGGTGGATTGGGTATCTGAGACAAAAGGTCAATCCATCTAGCCGTCCGCTGTGCTTTCCTCATCTCCCTCTCTCGCTCTTTAATTTTAATTTAACAATATTTAGGATATTTATACTGCGCCTCCTCTAATTGTCTTCAAATTGATCAACATTATTTTCTCTCCTCACCGATTTACAGAAAGCTGGGCTGAATTCTTAGTCTCCTCACCAGCTACTTCTTTCCATCTAGAGTTAAGAAGATTTCTCTTTGCTAACACACAAGCTTTACCACCGACCCAGCAGCTAGGATGTAAGTTGAAAGTGAACTGTACATCACCCCTAACACAGCCAAAGGGAATCAAGTAAGACTACAAGGAAAGCCAGGAAAATATGCCAACTGCCCACTCAGCCAATCACATGTAGGATGTCAGCTGAGAAGGATATCTTGTGGGACCGGGTGGGGGGAAAAAATGCCCCTAGGGTACTAATAACCCTGTTCAGGATATGCTATCGGCTATCAATATGTCAAGAATACATGTGTCCAAGCATTGATAATGCATTGGATGCTTTAGCAGCTATTTTATCCAAAACTAGCAATATATTTTTGCTGCTGCTTCTGGATAAAATCATTGATTCATATTTACACAGTATAGCTCACTACTTTTAAAACTCCCGATGGTTATTAATCTGAAGCAAAATATCTCGTGATAATAACTGCAGGCAGCAAAAGTCTCCGCTTTCTTATAAAGCTGTGGGGGACTCATGTTTTTATTATCCCGGATGGAATTCAAGGCAGGCTCCTCAACCCCAGTTAAATGCAAACAGGAAGAAAAAAATAGCATACAGCTAGATGAAAAGCTCCTATCCGCCTTTACTTAAAAACATCCTTCTCCATTCAAGACGTTTGCTCATTGTTAGCTCTTTTCTAAAACCTGACTCCTGCTGAGGGAAATCACAGCTCTGTGCCCCACAGCCACCTGGTTCAATGTGCTTTGCATGTTAACTAAAAATGACACACAACTAGAATACACAATTTAAGCAAACAGCGGGAACAGGGACATTAGTTATCCTTAATGCAAAGAGCACAGAGGGAAGAAGAATGAGGATGGGAACTGAGGCGCTGCTTTTTCATTATTCTGGAATTTATCAGTAAAGCTGTTCCTCTGTAATCTTTTTCCTCTATCGCTTCTCTCCCTTCTCTCCTTGTCCATCTGCTGGTACAAAATCTGGCCACAGCCCTTCTTGTGGAATTAGCCTCATTAGCAAATAGCCACATTAACTTTACCACAAACCTTTGGCATCCATTTCATTATGGGAAAAGCAAGAGTATTTTGACTTGCAATGCCAACATACCACGTGGGAGGTGTCTTGGTCTCTTTGACTAACTTGAATAACCCTACTTAAAATCTTAAGCTTATCTTGATTTTGAAACCTATTTCAAGAACACTGAAAAAGCATGTTACTTGTTATTAAATGCCCGGTCATTTGGATACCATAGTCTTGAAAGAGACTTGACCTATTGTGTTATTGCTTATCCACTGACTACACGAGGCGTTTCCAGCCACAGCCAGGAAATTCATCTTAAACAAAATGCACTCAATTAAACATAAATGTCCACTTATTAACAATAACCTATGAGTAATTGGAGTAGTCATTTAGTGGAAGCACGGTCACGTATTATTGTTTCTCCATCACATAATCTGTCTTGCTTCAACAAAAGGAAACATAGATCTTAACGCACAGGTATGTGCAACAAACTGCCAACTGGTTGTATTCTGGTTGTTTTCCTATATATAAGCAAGGTTGCTGAGCGCTTATGTCATTTTGCAGTGAAAGCACTATTTTTGGAGGAACTTCTCAGTCTGGTTGGACTCTTGAATAGTAGTGAAGTGGAGGGCAGCAGATTTGTGACTTTCAGTGATTTATCACAGTTAAACGCCATATTATTACAAACAGATAGCATGTAAGTTCCAACTTGACCCCATTTGATCAAAAACTGATGGCAACCAGATTTTCATCTTATTGTTGTTTCATCATTGTCTCGATGCACTGAAGTTGCTTTGAAGATGGCAGCTGACTGAGGTGTCACAGACATGGTTCCTGTCAAAGCAACAGTTTTAAAGGATTGCATGTTCATTGCATATTGCAATAATTTTGGTTGTGCTGCAGTCTCCAACCACTATTTTACTTAGTATAACTGTAGCATTAGACAAATGCAAAGCTCAGTACACTTCTAGGCTTTCTTAATTGCTGATCATACAATGTTTTAATTATTTAACTGTCAGTGAAGCATTTTAGATTCAAGACATTTCCATTAAATGGACCAACATCTTTTTGTGAATCGTGAGAGCAACGGCGTGACATTCTGAGAGCAGATCTGGCCCAGAACAAGTACTCAAGAGGTGTTATTAAAGGATTCCATGTTTCCATATGCTGGCCTTCATCTGAGAGACGTTACTCTGTGTGTCAGCATGTAGGGGGCCGAGAGTAGGGTTGTTCACTGGACGAAGCAGTGCAGAGATAATGTGGTTTGTCAGGAAGTGTGAGGCTGAACTGATAGGTGTGAGGAAATTTGTGTCACACTAAAAGAAGCAGGAAAATAAAAAAAAATGGTGGATAGAGATTGGACGATGTACAGGGAAAATGAAAATAGGGAAAATGTGTGACAACTGTAAACATCTGTCTATATATAATGCACACACACACAGTTGCGTATATATTGAGGTTGTCAGATAGGGTTGGTTAATAAACACAAGAATCAAAATGTTGTAAAAGACGGGTCTTTTCTTTTCCACCAGCTTTTGAAATAACCCCCCAGTTATGGGCAATCCTTTTCTTCCCATTGTAAATGTAAATGTAACTAAAATGCGCAGGCTGTGTTTTCCTACCTGCTTCATTAGTGCCACAGTCAGTGAAAAGATTCTGTGCCTATAAAACCTTAACATTCACTTTTTATTCATTTATTTATTTTCAAAGAATACAATTCGTTATACAGCAGCCAGGCTACAGTTAAACATTTATCCTTTGAAGAGGAATTTGCAGAACAAGGCAGAAATAAATGGCTGTGTAAGAATTTGTCTAGGCTAATATAGTACCAAGTTGGGTGCACAGCCAGTAGAGGCTGGTTCAAAGGCTGGAGTTAAATGACTCATTAATGAATATGTATAACCTCATCTGTCAAGCCCTTCTTGCTTCTGTTTACAATTTATGCGCGAGTGTGTGCGTGCGGTTATATATGGTCCATGTGTGCTTATTCCAGCCACCCGAGCATGAATTTACCAAAAGTGTTAACAATGACATAATTACTTTAACAAAAACATTTTAATTAAACGAAAACAGGGCTTAATTAAAGGCTGTAATATTAGATCACACTAACGTTCAGATGCGCACGCTCACACAAAGTGCAGCCTGGTCTGCGGCGAGCCTCAAATATATTCCGTTGAGGACCCCGATCGATGGGGATCGCCCTGTTAACATTGCAGATGGCCATCATGTGAAAGGTATCATGTGGGAATCAATCACGACAGCAGCACTGAGCGCTGGAGATTCCACAGGGATAAGTTCGCTCAAATCTGACGGGCTGGGATTTGGCACTCCAGAGCTTTGCTTGTCAAAATATTGATTTAGAAATAATTACTCAGACTGCTTAGCGATTCCTTCCATGTTTGCCAGTATCCTGCCTCAGCCTCAGCATCTTTCCCTCATGTCACTGCAGCAACCTAGGCCTTATTTCTCTGCTGATTAGACGTACCAAACATAATTTGCCAGAGAGCAGTCTGTTTTAAAATACAGCTCGAGCAGTCAGCTTCTCCTGCAGCGAAGGCTAACGGAGCCGCTAGTAAGTAATTACCATCAAAGCTGGTTGGTTAGCATACAAAGTATGAGTGACAGCTATAAGCTCCCTACTTGCTGATTGTATCACCGTAGATACAAATAATTGAAATACACTATCACACCAACAGATACGCAATTGCTTCTTACTTTCACTGTAACCTTACTTTCAGCAAAGGAGGCAAGAATTCAAACAAAGCCAATTTTCTCTTGCTTGGATCAAAGAGAACTTCCAATTACAACACTGCAAGTCTGTAACGTAGGTTTTAAAAAACACACACTCAGATTTACTCTGTACTAGACAGATAGCTGTAGCAGCAATGAGGCCCGCGGTTTCACTTATTGCTTGGTGTTGTACAATGGCTAATGTATACGCCACTGTTCAGGCTGCCACGTGTCAATAAAGTCAAAACAGTGGCATAAATATCCATTGCAAAAATGGAAAACAAACCACGTGGAGCACATCATACACAACATGTAACGAGATATTTCAACCACTGCGGTTTGCGTGGGTTTTTCTGGCATTTCATTTCAGATGAGACAATTTGATAAAGAGTCCGTGCAGACCATCCGCCTTAATGGCTCAGCGGGGTTAAATGAGCAGGAGACACGCTGACTTTAAGTGCTCTAATAGCAGTGGATCATATAACCCATTGCTACTGCCCTGCTGTAATAGACTAATTAAAGCTCTGTGCAATACATAAGGCAGCAGCTGAGCACATTTTCTTCTGCAAGCTCCCAATCCATTTCTCACGCTTTCTGCTGGGTTACAGCCCAAATTAGGGGAGGGTCGGTCTGTAATTCCCTTTGCACATCTTATAAACTGCACATGATGACAGGAAAGAATACATTTCTGAACAAAGCAAACATAACTGCACCATAATCAGAATCTGAGCAACTGGCCAATACCAGTTGATTTTTGTTTTAAAGGACTGTTATTGTCACAATTGCCTTCAGTATTGGTGGTTTAAACACAAGAGATAGCAGTTTATGTAGCAACACAGGGAACCTTA
The DNA here is from genome assembly GCF_051167445.1 of Perissodus microlepis. NCBI lineage: Eukaryota > Metazoa > Chordata > Actinopteri > Cichliformes > Cichlidae > Perissodus > Perissodus microlepis. The sequence continues at coordinate 11,032,696 of NC_140475.1, forward strand.
TAGGGAACCTTCACTAAGAAACTATAAGAGCGTCTTCAAAATTAGAGACCCCCCACACCAGATGCAATTTACACAGCATATGCTTCTAATAATCAGTGTGTGGCAAAGCAGAGTCTAGACTTCCAAATATCTTTCTGATTAGCCCTCAGCACAAGTAACTAGAAAGTCTGCGATTAGATATATTAAAAACACATTCAAAATTTCGCAGATGAAATTTAAAATAGCTTTGAACTACACACTGTGACCAAAGATTAAACAGCTCGGCAATGATAGAGAGGATAAATTTCACGAATTATGCAAATTCATGTGTCATGGTTTGATGGTTATGTCACAAAACATTTGCCTTCTTGGGTTATAGTGCCTTTTGAAAATACTTAATTTTTTTCCCCTCAGCTATTGAGTAAGCATGCTTGCAAAACCTCCACAGAACTAAAGCGTGGCCTGAGTTAACATAATAACCATGTTAAGCACTGAAGGGTTTGAAGTTGGGTCTCTGCTCAAGACCCTTCATCTAGACTCAAATCTCCTTATCCACAATTACACCATATTTACCGTAGGTATCCTATTAAAAACTGCTGTGTGGCTTAGCCAAGTTTGGTGAGAACAAGAGCGCTGGTTATTTAACCTTTGCCAACTTGTGTAGCAAGGCAGCTCTTGTCTGAGTCCTTCTGGGCATTAGTATAACAGCATCACGCTCCCTGTAAACACCCTCTCATTACTTGTCATCTCAAAATGAATGCTATTTACTGTATCTGATTAACAAGCCTCACAATGGAGCAGCAGCACCTCTGTTGCCACGGCTACTCAATCCTGCCAAGTTAATGACCACCTCTGCGCAAACACACAGTCCCTGAATGATCAACCCCAAGAAAGCTATGGGCTAATTTGCGCCACTGGGCTCATCTCTATTAACCAAATTCTCTTTGCTCAGTGGTAATAAGACATCAAATACTGGCAGATGGTTAGTATACCTGTTGAGGCCAGCTTCCTACTCTTCATGGAGCTTATCACCCGAGTCATTTCAATAAAGACCAAACTCATCCTACCATCATCATCTTATGCATAAACTCCTACTAAAACCCATGAATTGCTCCTGCTTTGTTTTCAAGTTCATCTATGAAGAGGTGTGGGTGTAACAGAGGCATGTCATAGCACAAACAGCCCAACCAATAACCCAATAGCACACCCGTGAGTTGACTAATCCAAGTCATTACTCAATTCTTGGCTAAGGAAAATGGTCATGGCTATTGTGTGACCCTCAAGAGGATAAATTAACCTTTTCAAACCACAAGCTCATGACCCGCACCAGAGATGACCTGCAGGACTTGTATCAACTAATCAAATGTAAAAGTTATTGTCAAATGTAATTAAATCAAATGGGGCTCCAGCCAATACTTATTTACATGATCAATTATTTGCCCAATTACATTTTATTACTTGATTTGAATAAGAAAATAAATACTATGCACTGAAAATAGAAAAATAATAAAATTGTCAAAAATGTAAACACCCAGAAACATTTAGAATTATTTTTACATTTGGAGCATTAAACTAATGCTGCAAATATAAATCATTTTAAAGATCTCAATAAGATATCAAGAGCATATAAAAGTTATTTTACAATATGTACAGTACTGTGTAACACCTTTAGGCCCACACACATTTTTTAGGTCTGCCACTTCCCCTGTCCTTTAATTTTTTGTTTAACCCTGTCATGCATGAATTATGACAACCTCGATCAGGATTTTATAAGTATCTTTATTCATCTTTAGGCATGACAAGATCAATAAAAACACTTAAGAAAAAAGTGGTTTATGTGCAAGTGTATCATCAAAACTGACACAAATACAAGAAAACAGCCTTTGAATAGCTGCCCAATGTAGTGACCACTATGCATGAAAGGGTTAATTAATTTATGTTTTTTGCCAAGATATGCAAGTCACTGGTTGACAGCACTGGTACATCTCTTTTGTTAGCCTTTTTTATGCCTGAATAATTCATTGGTCACTGTTAGGTGGCCTAAAACAAAACAAAAACAGAACATTCCTCTGAAAATGGTCAGGTACAAGAACTGGACTGAAAATAAGTAACAAAGTGTCAAAATAAATGCTTTAAAATACCTTCAGAAAGCCTGGAGAACTATTGCTCAAGAACACTTTAATAAAAGCAGAAGAAAGTGTGGCTTGATGGAAGCAGAATACAAAGAAATGAGGAATGGCTTAAAACTTTTGAACAGTATATTACATCTAGGATTCATAGAACATTAGCTAGTCTGCTATGAATTGGCCAGATGCCATTTAGCATTTTTTTTTTTTTAAATGCTCTAAAGTTAGTCATGGTGTGTGTCTAATGATGTACATACAGCAGAACTGCATGACTTTAAAGGCTCTTCCTAGTCTACTGAAAGTGGGGTCTTCTAAACATTAAGGCTGTGTATTCAAGACGGTTCATGGTAAAGAACAGAAGGCATAGAAAAAAAATTGCATACCAATCTCTCTAAAGAACTTCCAGATACCTTTAAATTCAGAATATTCCAAATCAATTCGGGATGTAAAATATTCACAACAAACAACTCAAAAGTAGATTGACAGCTTCTTCCTTAATCCTTTAATCCTCATTAATTATTTTAGCAGCTTCACTTAATTGCAGCGCCTGAGCATAAAGTGTCGGAGCAGAGCTCTACACCCAACCGTCAGGTAAATACTGCGCATGGTGCCAGTGCGTGACCGTGTGGCCGCTGCCATCACAGAGGCAGCATTAGCAGCTTTTCACAGAGGAGGGTAATGACGAGTTCTGAGACCAGCTATTCATGCAAGATAATGATAATAGCATTTTGGTGCCATGGCTATCATTAGCTCTAAATGAGTATCAGTGTGAGGGACTTGCTCAAGAAAAACAAATCTCAGCACTCAGATCTCAGTACTTTGGAAACATTCAAAGAATAATCAGGTTCTTGTTTTAGCATGTCACTACTTTTTTGTAATCGTATGCTTTTAACCATTTTTTTTTTGTATTTCTTGTAATGCTAAAACGAGAGTGATAATTATATGCTTTAGATGAATGTGCACATTATTTTTGCGTGCAGACAATTACAAAAAATAGCTACTTTTACTTTGACAGGCAACAGAACAGATCCCTGCAGTTTTATAAGGATCATGTCACTCAGAAGTGGTATGAGCTGCTGTCATTTGAATGTATTATTATGAATGTCTGGTGTTTGCAATACAGAAGGCAAAAGTTGAGCAGTGGGGAACCTTGCAGGGAGTTCTACTGGGAATTTCTCTGTTGTCACGTTGCTACTCATTTACTCCCAGCAGGGATTTCAATTTCAAGCGAGAGCAGTGTTAGGAATGAGATGCAACTTCAACAGAATATACACTGACATCTACAATCACAGTGTCTGTAGGGAGACCTGCATCTCATTATGACTGACACTTTTATACTCCCAAGCCATTTGGTACCAATTAGAATCAAACTGATACTCACATTAGCGTGGTAATCACAAACAACTGTTGCACTTGGCCTAAAATGGCTTGTGACATCCCTCATCTTTGCACAATTAGAAGTGCGGTTAGCTTTGACACCATGTATTGTGGAGAATCATCATGGGAAGTTTTCCCATGAAGTTTTGGCATGGGAAGCTTTGGCTTCATGGGAAGTTGCCAAAAAAAAAAAAAAAAAAAAAAAAAAAAAAAAAAAAACGACCCTCAGAGTCATGTTGTATATATTTCCATCTAGAGAAAAACATACAGCTGTAAACGTGAGTGCAAACATGCAAACAGTATCAGGAGAGAAGAGAGGGAAAAAAATCTTCAAAGATTGGCTAGATTACAGTTGTTTTTTTCTATTTTTTAAAAATGTAGTGAATATATTAACGACATCTAAAGAATGTCTTCACTATTTCAACAATTGACCTAAACAGAAAGCGCAGTTGCTCGTTATTGAGCAAAATAGCACGTAATGGCAAAAATAGCAGCTTTATTTTTCTCCGTTTGGCAGTCTTCTGAAAAAAATATCAAAAAACTATTCCGACTGTAGAGATTAGTTTATAAAATATATATGCTTTTGGATTATGCGACACATTCTCATACCCCACATGTGAAGGGAAACCAATGTTTGGTTTGTTTTACCAGATCTAGTTTAGTAAAAGAAAGGGATTCGGCTAAAAAATAGACCCTATCACAGGATTCTGTGTTACTCATGCAGGCCTAGAAAGTGGTTGGCCACCTCCAGGGAAAAAAAAAAAAAAAAAAAGAAAAGAAAAGAAAAAACAAAAGTATTTCCAGACTGGTTGGTGATTGGTTACTGGAAGTGACAACGTACAAATTACTTCGTTACTGTACTTAAGTAGATTTAGCAGGGAGCAGTGAGTGCAGGTGTCTGTAGGCTGTGACCTCGGTACTTTATAGCATTTAGCTAGCGCTACAGAACAGGAGTCAGCATGAAGGAAGAAACTTTTTCTAACTGTCATGAAATTTCAAATCCAGTGTTACTGTCAGCTCAGAAAACACCAGCAAACACACAAACTGTTTGTGTCCAGTTTGTTGCACAGTGTTTTCCTAGCTAAAGGTACAGCTGCTGTATTTCTTATCAGAAAAGAGCCTGATACGTTCACTCAGAGATGGACAAAGACAAGAAAGACAGGACAGGAGAGGAAGAAGAGAGGTTATACTTAAAGTTAAGGACTTGCTCAGTGATGCTTAAACATTTTTCATTTTTAATCAAATATTCGCTCTGTATATGAAGTGTTTTGGTAGATTATGTATTTCTTATTGTAAAACTTCCTGCAGAACAAGATTGTATTGTATAATTGTATAATTCAATATTGCATGAAAATACTCTGTAGTTTTTAAATGGGGTAAAGAGGTTAGCTTGCTGTCCTGTAGTGAATTTATTGTGAATTTATTTTATTTTTTATTGGTGTACAGTGGTTTGGTTGCTAGCATATGCCACGTTTGGCTGCAGTTTGCATGGAAGATGCCGTTTTATCTGCAAACACTGGTTAAGTACTTAAAAAGCAGTAAATAAACCAGATTTAACCAATTTTTACTTTAAAGGCAAGCATACCGTTTCTGGTTTGCTTTGCCCTTTTTATAGTTTTCCCACTCTTGATGAGTATTTAGCCAGTGATAAATTGGTGTCTTTATTGTAAACAATAGGCAACAGCAAAAACACATTTTTCCCCTGTGACCTGTGGTTACAAGGGAGTCTCTAAGCCCTGTGTGACTGCCTTTTTAAGTAATCTATTCACAGCAACCAGTCCAGGAATACTCTTTTTTTTTTTTTTTCCCCCCCCTAGCAAGCAGTGGTTGCCAGGGTGTAGCTGACTGATCTCTAGGCCTGTGTGACTGGGGCCTAAAAATCACATTATTACAAATATCTTTTTAAAAAAAAAATTACAACATTTATGCAACAATCAGAGAGGTCACCTACATAATGAGCTGTCGTTTAACCCCCCCTGGCTCAACACCACTCAAGCTTTTCTCATAAGGTCAGGCTGTTCCCCTGCTTCCCTGTTGTCATATTAATTTGACTGGAAATGCTTGTCTGTTTTTTCACTAGCCCAGCATCTAATTTCAAAAAGCTCCCACCTTTGTTGTGTGTGTGAGAGACAAACACAGACAGGTTGGGTCAGACAAGCATGCAATCTGTTCTTCCCTATCTTGATTTCTAGTGGTGGTCGTCTGCTGTCGCCTCATCCAGCATGGGCATCGTGTGCAGGTGCTCCATGCATGCATTTGCATTAATGCACCTGATGCAAGCTAGAGTCAATCGATACGCGAACAGCTACACAACACACAATGCAGCAACAATTCCACAAGTGATACAGCGCCCCGCTGTTTTGCAAGCAGAGAATCTTACCTCACCGTGCACAAACACTTATCTAATTCATCACAGTGCACGCAAACAAAATTACAGCAAACGCTCGAGAGATTCCACCTGTAGAAAATCTTACGGTGACTACTTTGGAACAGTGATGAAATGTCACACTGTGATAAGGAAGCAGAATGCATGCATTACTGAGTTGCGTACAGATACCTGCAGCCACGAGGGAGAAATTCCTCCAAGTACAGTCAAATTACATTTGTCATGTATCATAAGGTAGAAAAGCAGGTACTAAAGCTAAGTGAAACAGCTGCTATGAGTAAAGTCTCTCCCAGAACACACATTTGAATAACCCTTTACTGCATTTATATATTTTCTTAAGTGATTTTAGCACAGTTCTCTCTGACTTCAAAGGATCAGGCACACAGATGCTAAAATTGGAAAACAGCAACTTTTGCCAATGCAACACAAATAGAAAACATGTGAATGCTTCTTTTTTTCTTTGGTTGCTTTCTCTCACTTGGTGGTGCCTCCCAACCACAAGTAATCTTGAGCTTTATTTGCCTTGACAAAAGTGCAGACTGTATTTGCCCTTCAGTGATTTAGCCTGCTCCCATTTATCCCTTAAAGAGGAAGGAAGGAGGCGAATAATGCACAATTAACACTTGTATAGCAACACAACATGCAAACAGTTTAGACAACAAAGCACAGTAACGACAAATATTTGGCAACACATAAAGAATTTTGGCAAAAGGGAAATTTGAAAGAAACATCTGGAAGATCTTCAATGGTAATTGTTGCTATGGTAAAACTGAAGCACTTGAACCATTGATTTGAGGCTCTCCTCTCCTTGCTGTGCTGCTGATTGATAATCTAAAATATTGGATGGATTACATTTTTTTGTCAACTCTGCTTCTTGAAGTTTTATTCATTTTTGTTCAAAACCATTTCTCGTTTGGCGGTCTCCATATTGTGGAAATTTTCTAAAGCATCACACGACTTGCGCTAATCATTTTCATCAGCTTGCTTTAGTTCAGCTGTGAAGGTTAGCTTTGTACTCTCATAAAAATCACATTTTCCTTATAAATGAATGCATATTAAACGGGTCGATGCAGGTTGATTGCATTTGCACAGGAAAATTTGCCAATTAATTCCATTAGTTTAATCAAGCAATACGTTTTTTTCTATTTACTAACAACTTGGAATGGCTGTAAGAAATCCAATAGAAGTTCTGAAAATGAGGAATCTTTTTTGTGGATATAGACTATAGGGATTTTTCTCAAATGCTCATAACAGTAGCACTAGTCATTTCGCATTCTTACCCTTATTTAAAGGCAAATAACATTACCAGACAAAATCCTTCTGTTGACCTCGGCAGTCTGAAGAACTTAACAACACTGAGCATTGATGCTGAAAAATGTGGCCGGCTCAGCCGAAACGCCTTAAAGTAAAGATCACAGAAGAGTGAAACATTTAAAGAAAAAGAAAAAAAAAAAAAAAAGGCCACTTCCAGACAGGTTTGCCCAACGCTCCAGTGCCAGAACCGCATAAAAATGACATACATGGAAAAAAAAAAAATAGCATGCTCAGTATTTGTTTACAAAACAGTGTCAGACATAAGTGGATGTGGCCAGGATTTTGAATAGGTTCACGAATGAGGTCACAAGTGGATTCCAGCAGCACTGTGTGGATGACCCCTCCTATAGGATTTCAGCGAGCACTAACCTGCCTCAATGACCTATTCTCATCTCGCTCTCCCCTCTATTAACAAAGAGCCTCTGTCAGCGAGTTTTCCTCTGAGACAAAAAGGGGAGACAGGCAGACACGACAGACATGGAGAAGACATACACACAATAGATGAAGCTGCTCTGTTCCTATGTAACCTTTCTGAACTTAGAATGAGGAAGCAACTCGTGGTAAAAGTGTAAGAAATAAACAAAGCACAAACACAAAAAGAAAAGACTTGCATAACTCATGTTCCGGCTGCAAACCAACATCTCTTGAGATGAATCTACATCCGTACATTTACAAATGAATCGAGCACTGTGTTTTGTAACTTAGCTGGTCATATTCGTGGTGCTAGTTGACTTTTTAAATGTTGTACATGGTTTCTTTGTGCTTGACCCACAATGCTTTTGGCAGCTCAAACCAAAGTCATGATGTGCCTATGGGTGTTTTTCTTATTTACAGAGTGGAGCTAAAAAGAGGTAGTGGAGTCTTATGACTTAACTCAAGCCAGAATGGGAGCACTGATCATGCAGGCACATGAAAATATTAAAAAGAGACTACTCGAGCTATGTGAGAATATGTTTCAATCATATTTTTCACCCAAAAGAAAAAAGGAAAGCAAAAACTGAAAGGGCACTTAGATAGCACATCCTTCTCCAAGGACATAAAAATATGTCAAAATTTTTAATGCAGTTTCTGTTTCTTGACTAATGAGTCGTGGTGTAAATTTTTAATGCTAATCAGAAGTATTTCATAACATTAAAACATGCCATATGGGAATAAATGTAATACATTTTGGGTCTTTTTTTAAAAAGACCCAAAATCTTATTGGAGAATTTCAGTATTCCAATACTGCTCAAACAAGCCACTCTGGTAAAAGCTGGAATACTATGGGCAGAAATCTGTGCCATCAGAAACTGAATTTGAATAAGTTCAATTTGAATTTGAATTTCTCAGATTGAATCTGAATTGTAACTTGAATAAATGCTTTTGAAAACTGAATTTGAATTAGTCTAATTTGAAATCGAATTTATGGTTTGAAAATGATCATCACTAAATTGAAATTGAATTTTATATTTTGAAAATGAATTGATTTGCTTTGAAACTGCATTTTATCCTTTAAAAATTCAGCTCTCGAATAATTTCAGTTTCCCTTCTCACCATTCAGTTTCAGTTCTACAATTCAATTTCAGTTCCAAAATTCAGTTTTTTGGAACTTACATCCGGTTCCGGTTCAAGCGCAGATTAATAGAACTACGTTTTACTAGCGGACCGAAAGTGTTACTGACGGGAATCTACAGCGTCTTGAGCTGAATTAAGACTTCAGAAGTCATTCGTCATGTCGAATGACCAGCGGATAAACTCTCAGGTTGGTAATAAATGTATTACATGTATAAGAACAAGCGTCATGTTAACAAATGATAGCCGTACAGTAACTTTTATGCTTATTGTAGCTGTTAGCTAAAAACGCTAATTTAGCGTAGTTTGCCCTGAATTCAGCTTTAACAAATATGATCGACTGTTTCTAGTAGAATTCCAAAGTTGTCATCTTGTACCCTCTCAGAGTACCCCCTCTGTATGCTTGCAGAGACCCCTACAGTAGGGAAACATGCAAAACGGTGTCCAAACCTTTGTATTTTAGCTTTATTTATGTCTTACACAGCATCCCAACTCTTTAGCTAACTTAATAACTTTAGCTAAAGTGAATAGTTAGTCTAATTCATTAGTGCAGCATTACTGGATCACCTCTGTTTTGGCATGAAGGTTTGGGCACCGTTTTGCATGTTTCCCTACTGTAGGGGTCTCTGCAAGCATACAGAGGGGGTACTCTGAGAGGGTACAAGATGACAACTTTGGAATTCTGCTAGAAACAGTCGATCATATTTGTTTGTCAAAGCTGAATTCAGGGCAAACTACGCTAAATTAGCGTTTTTAGCTAACAGCTACAATAAGCATAAGTTACTGTACAGCTATCATTTGTTAACATGACGCTTGTTCTTATACATGTAATACATTTATTACCAACCTGAGAGTTTATCCGCTGGTCATTCGACATGACGAATGACTTCTGAAGTCTTAATTCAGCTCAAGACGCTGTAGATTCCCGTCAGTAACACTTACGGTCCGCTAGTAAAACGTAGTTCTATTAATCTGCGCTTGAACCGGAACCGGATGTAAGTTCCAAAAAAACTGAATTTTGGAACTGAAATTGAATTGTAGAACTGAAACTGAATGGTGAGAAGTGAAACTGAAATTATTCGAGAGCTGAATTTTTAAAGGATAAAATGCAGTTTCAAAGCAAATCAATTCATTTTCAAAATATAAAATTCAATTTCAATTTAGTGATGATCATTTTCAAACCATAAATTCGATTTCAAATTAGACTAATTCAAATTCAGTTTTCAAAAGCATTTATTCAAGTTACAATTCAGATTCAATCTGAGCAATTCAAATTCAAATTGAACTTATTCAAATTCAGTTTCTGATGGCACAGATTTCTGCCCATAGAATACCACCACAATATGGAATCATTTAGCGTTTGTGAGTCAATCCTGATCGAGGGATCAGACCAAAAATTTTTGCCCCCATCCCAAAAATATACATATGAATAAATAAATAAGTAAAAAAAAATAAAAAATCAAAGTATGATCTGAAATGTGGGGAAAGAAAAAAAAAGACAAGTCCTTCTTTCCACCCACCCTTTTCCTCTCTCTAGATAAGCGGAATATTAATAATAACCTCCTGCTTGTGTGGAAAATAGGGGGTTGGCATGTTCCAGGCCCCTGAGCGGCACTTGTCACCCTGCACAAGCCACATTTCCCTCTTTGCCAGTGCCTTTTCCGCCTTTGTGAAGACCAGATGAATGATTCCACTAAACCTCTGACCTTCAGTAGGGGGATACGTGACATGCAGTTAGGAGCGCATTAGCAGCTGAGAGCCCGCAGGCATGCCACGATTGGCTGACTCAGGCTATTCCTACAGGACATGCCTCAGTCCAACACTTTAGGATTGAATGGCCAAGGATCTTCATCTATAGTAATGCATTCTTCCAAGGAGTTGATATTTAGCAGAATGGGGTTTAAGGGCAGGAGCTTACCATAGTGCTTCCACATATACTCACACAGTCACTCAGTTTTCAACACATAGTGACCTACTTCTTTAGCTTTGGCTTGCACCCCTGAGGAGTGATATGCTAAATGAAAATCAAATGAAGCAGTTGAGGGAATTACAGCACAGGCTTAAATCCCCTACTTCCTGTCAATAAATGACACCCTGACAGCTCTAACTGGGTAGCAAGCCCTGATCTCGGTCATTATGATTACTGTAGCAGGCATATCAGCGACGCCTGTCACTGGGCTTATTGTCCATGCGATCACAGGAGAACATAGCACCAAAAACCCTCAGCGGTGTTCCTAAATGTTGCCTTGGTAACCTATTAGAGTTGGAAAAAAATACTTGGAAAAGAGGAAAGATGGCAGACTTGACATCCCAAAATGAGGTGGCTGTGAATGGGGTTCAATGGGGGGCTTCACTCATGGCTGTGGGGACTGTCAACATAAATACCCAGGCTTCATGCTCACTTTTAGAAACAGGAGATACCCAGTGGAGATGTTGTTACAGGGGACAGCCAAATATGAAGAGCCTTACACGCATACAATATTTTGATGCTCTATAGTGGAGTTCAGGTGCATTGCAGTGTTAATGTAGTTCACAGTGCAGCCATCTGTGTAAGTGCACGAGGGAAAAGGATCCTGGTTGGCAGTAATCAAACTGAGCCATTTGAGTATGTGCTTGTACATGCACGCTTGTATATGCACGCGTGTGCACAGACACACACAGCTTCAGCACATGGCTTCCACGAAAAAAAGAGCATTGTCACTTCTGCTTGTGTTTTACATCCACTGCAGTTTTCCATCTCATCTCTGGAGACTCAGAGTGCTGACTCCATTGGAAGTGTCCTTGGCTCAGATGGTTTTTACTCAGCCACTGAACTATATAGGTACAAAAATGCTGGATATAGAACACGATTTTTACTATTAAGGTGACCCAAAAAAGTGAACCTGTGCAGACTGCATATTTAGAAAAATGATCAATTTTTTAAAAATGTAACTAAATGTGCATTTTGTTGCCCCCCCCCCCCCCCCCCACAGATTGTGAAGTGTTACCCTCTCACAGCTGGCAGAAGCAGTGATATCAGTTCACATGTTTCTATTCATCTCCCGATTCAGTCTGAAGCACACCGGCAAACTCCCAGAGAGAAAATAAACATCAAGCCAAATTAGTCTCATCAGACTCTATCTGACAACCCCCGAGCCTCGTAGATATCGAGTAGTTGATTTCAGAGACCCCTGCGGACGAGGGAGATTCTAACCCGTGCTGAGATGCATGTCTAGTTTCTCATGCAGCACTCACAATGATGTGTATCTATGGCAAAGATTGGTTTCACAGCAGGCATGACACGGAAGGGGTGAGACAGCCATTACAGCTAGATCAAAAAAAGAAAGAAAGAAAAATGCTGCTTCCTCTGATTGGAGGGGCTGACAAAAATCGGGGCGACCTTGTGTATTTGTGAAGCTGGAAAAAGAAGGCTGCTGAATATTTGAGGGGAACACTAATAAGTAAAAATACTTTTTTTTTTTCAAAAATGTTTTCTAATTCGTTATTTAGAATGATCTTTTGGTTGAATGGAAGTAATGGATTTAAGATTTAGGGAAAATTGCAGCAATAAAGGAGAGTAAACTGCAGAAAATGAACCTTTTATTAAGTTATTTTCAAATACAAAGACATAAAGCCTTTATACAAACTATGTAATCTGAATATAAAGCTCTACATGAACTGATTATATTGTACATATTAACAAGAACTAAGCCAATTTCCAAAACTGACATTCAGAACCTTTAAGTCCACAGAATCCTACCATGTCGTTACTTTTTTGTGGTTTTTCACTCTGGTAATACTTCTCTCCCAGTATGTGTTCATGTATTGTCCCCTTAAAAACGTACTACTGCTTGAGTTGTAACGTGACTGCCCCATCCATGTCCATCATTTGCACACATTTTGTAAAGAGGACATTAATTAAAAAGGAAATCACATGTAAAAACTGAAGAAAAACAGTTTCAGCAACCAAAGGTAATACAACCAACCATTCTGTTTCAACACTTTGAGCACAATCGCATTAATAGAATGACCCCAGAATATTAAAAGTACAAACCTCTTTCAGACCTCGTCAGTGAACTATGAAGGCAAGAACCCAAATAATAATGATAATCGTTCATTAGTCGTAATTGATGTAAAATGTTCAGTTAATGTGATGCTGAGGTCATATTGCCCAGCCCTCATACCAACCTAAATTTAACACATACTGCGAGGTTACCTTGAGTGATTATTTTGTGTGTCTCGTCTAATAGCTTGCGCTTTGTGCCTACCGAGTGCTTCCAGTTACCATCTTTTAATGAGTGGTAATAATAAACCAAAGTAGGCAGTCGCTATTGCAACTACTTTGGTGGTACTCTGATGCCATTTCCTCTTCAACGTTGTGTTGTGTTAACCTCAAAAGAAAGCTTGTGTTTCTTTTTATTGTAGAGGCTGATGGCTCATTTGATGGCTTGATAGCTCATGTAAAATGTCTTGCGGAGCCTCCGATTCCATTAATGAGCTGTTCATTGTCTATGACTATGTGGATGGCTCCATAATCTTCCGGTCTCAACTGGTCTTGGATCCTGATTCACTCTCAAGAGGTTATGTCCATAATAACATGTTTTCATTTGAGAAAGATGAGATGAGTATTTTAGCACTGTTTTAGAAATAATCCATACTACAAACATGGCTAAAAATGCATATACACCGTTCTGCAGAACCAGCTTCCAGTTTGGATTCGGGAGAAAAACACTCCTCTACTTTTAAGATTAGGTTTCCTTTTTGATATCATAGTTAGGGTCACCTGATCCAGCCCCGACTCCCACCTCAGGAATGATGCATCGTGGGAACATTAGGCTTCACACGATGCACTTAGTGTTCTTCTTCAGTCACCTTTTTCACTCACTATTTGTTCATACACAACTGTGCATTTAATCATTAGTTATTATTAATCTCTTTAACCACAGCAACCTTGCTATGAAATGGTAGATGATTTAAAGTTAAGGAATGGGCTTGCTGAGTGCGTAAAAGTCACCAACAGTCAGTTAAAAACCTCCACTGGCATTAACATCTGCATGAAAACTGTGCGCCGGGAGCTTCATGGCATGTGTTGCCATGGTAGAGCAGCTCCTGTAGGTGTAGTGTGTAGGTGGCCCAGTACTTTTGTCCATATAGTGCATATGTACACCTGATATGGGAATTGTCACATCACTGGTAATAAGAACCTGTCAGCGTAGACAGTAGATGCATAAATTAAAGTGTGCAGCATTGACAGCAAGGTCAGAAACACCTGTAATTCATTATCCATGTTGAATTAACCACTGGTACTGATGTCTTTGTTTAATTCCCGAAAAAAGGGCCATGTGATAAGGGCATAATGAATAAGGGAACAGCACACGATGACCTAAGAGGCCCAGTCAGGAGGTGAATGTGGGAGTCTGTGTCTGAAATAAGGTGTCTCTTTTTATCCATTTCCAAAGACTCTGCTTTTGCCCATCCAGACTGAAATACAAACCAGGAGTTTTCAGACTGAAACTGGGTCAGCAGTGTTTTAAATGTCTAACAGAGACAGTCATAAAAAGCCAGAGCACTGAAATAGCCATTAGTCTTATGTGCCAATTTCTAACTACAGTGTTTGTTTCCTAATGAGAAAATTTTGCATTAGGAAAACATGAAATCCTCCTTTCACAGTAAATACAATTATACAAATTATCAGTATTTCATATATAACATTACTATATTTGCTTTTCTTAATATACAGTGTCTTTTCTGGCTGCCCCTCCCTGTGCCTGGTTTTGCAGGAGGTTTGTTCAGAGGGGATTGTGTTGAGGTTTGAGGTTTCTTTATGATGTTGTAAGATCTTTACCTCACAATAGAAAAGCATCTAGAGATGACAAATTGGTGTGAATTGGTGCTATTTAACTAAAGTGGAATTGAATTGAATATTAATTACTATTATTCTGTCTACAAAAGTAGTCATTACAGAACTTAATCAAGAAAAAGACAACAAAAATCAATCAGAATTTCTAGTAAAGTTACTAAAATCAGTACAGAACAGTTTTTAAATGTTCTCCCTTGAGGCATAAAAAACATTGCTAGTGTGACTGCAGTGTGCAGAACGCATCTGAGTCTGAGCCTCTGAAGACATAATGCCATTTCAAGACAAAACCCTCTTCAAGCCTCCCAAGTGAAGAGGGCTCCTCATCAATATCCTGATTAGAATTACAGGAGACGCCTCGTCGTAATCAACAAGAATGCTTGATCTTTGTGCACTCTGTTGTGATTTTGCAGGGTAATGATCATGGAAGTGAAAAGTGGCTTTGATTTCTAGACAAACATGTTTAAGACTGCCCTGCATTTATCTGTTGTAGGGGAGGGTCAAGAATGGCTTCTTCTATAGAAGTATTCATCTGATGATGGAAAAGAAAGGAAGAGGTAGTTTGTGTGCCAGTGCATTGTACTCAAAGGATGGGAGAAAATGGTAACATACTTTCACATGTCTTCCTTTAACTTTTCTCTATATCATTTCAACATAATGTCCAAATCAGAAACTCGATTGAAAGCAGATTATACAATTTCAATGGCCGCTTTACATAACAATTGATATAAGCTCAGGCTGTGGGATTCCTGCATGACAATGAAGGCAGCCTCCACACATAATCCCTACCCTAAACTTCCAGTGCAGCATTGTAGTCTTCCTTCCAAACAAGCCAAAGAGTGACTGCCACTGGAATCAGTAAAGGCTTTTTGTCATGTTCTGGGAAGTATTAGCAATGTAATCTAATCTTATAATGTACCTGTTTCACATAAAGATCTTAAGGACAGAAGTTCCTAGTAAGTAGCTGACACTTAAAATTCCTCCAGGTTTTGTTCCTAAGTTTTACCAAAACCAGGTGAAGTTGTGGCATCGCTCGTTTTAGGGGAGGGAGGGTCAGGAGCACTTGAGGAGGGGTAGGTGGGTGGACTCGCATTTGGCCGTCTCATAAATGGAGTGGACAGGGATTAGAGATGCAGAGGCTGCTGGGAGAATAAACCCCAATCTTGGTCCATTGTTCTGAACTGGCAGTGTGTTCTCATAAGTGTGTGTGTGTGTGGGGGGGGGCAGTTTCTTCTCTAGGCCGCGGACAAAGCTAAGTGACCATAACACTGACATCACAATACCGTTCGCCTGAGAACCGATCAAAACTAAATGTTCCCATGCTGCGATGTAATCCAAAGCATACATTTCCTACATGCTCACAATTACTACCATATGAAAATCTGAGTGTGAGTAGGTGTATGGTCCCAAAGGGGGGGGTTAACAGTGCTACATTTCCCCATCTGAAAATGTTTTTTTTAAATCAGGTGACAAAATTATGTAAAACATGCCGTTTCCACGCTAATAACTTTGTTCTCTGATAGATAAACACTTCCCTCATTCACCATAAATTCTAACTTCAGCACTCATTCTTGTATGAAATCAGTGTAACTGCCTCATACTCAAAGCTGCAAATGCTGATGAATACAGTTTATTGTAAATATAATTTGTTATATGCATGGGTAGGAGAGCAGTGGGGTTCCATTAAAAAGTCTCAAATGAGAGAATACTCTTAATGACTCAAGATGCCCGTCACATATTTTAGCTCCCTGTCAATCAAGCTTGTCTCTCTGTATATTCCAGTTTGTCTGTCGGTCTAAAAGTGCCGGTTTGTCCGCCTGTCAGACCAACTGTCTGTCTTTATCTCTTCCTCTCTTTTGGTTTGACAGATCTGCCAGTCTGTCTATTTGTATTTCAGCCTGTCTGCACTGTCTGAAAGAAAGTGAGAATGAAGTGAAACTGGGTGAGGATGTTTGGCGGAGCAGAGAAAACGTGCGATGCATGACCCCAGCACTTAGGTTTGGATGAGGAGTTGTCAGTTGGCCTGTTTATTGTTTGGCTTTTGTGTATGACATCAGCACTGATTCGCAGCAAAGAGGTGAGATACCAGATTGATGACCGTTTCTCATGCCGCTGTGATCGCTGCCCGTTCGGGGCACATTATCAGTCTGCTGTTACCACACAGGGGTCAGTGTCGTGAGAGGAATCTGGAAATATTCATATCCATCCCGTCTTTGGCTCTCCTTCTCATTAGTCCGTACTTTTCTTGCTATAAACTCCATTATTCAAATGCTCTCCACAAGCTTCTGTGTTGTAATATTTCTTCAAAGTCCTCCGTGTTGGGAAAAAAACTAGTCTAATCCTCTTTAAAACAAAGCTGACTATCAGAAAGCTGACTGGTTACACAAGCTTTTGCCTTTCAGTAGCAGCCACATCAGGTCAGCTGCAATAAAGACATGGTTTCAGATGGATGCATTTAAAAATGAAGCTAAATCAAGTTAAGGCAAGTTTTCTCCTAACTTTGTTCATAGAAGACTTAAGACCACATTTACCTTTTACAGAGTTAAGCTGAGGTTAGAATGTTCTTAGCTCTTCAGATGATGGGACCAACCTCTGAATGTCAACCCCATTAACTCCCCTAAAATACAGCAGGATCGGTGAACACTGTCTGTGGCATGTTTCTTTTTTGGAAAGAATTCTGAAGGGCTATTAAAGTAAACAGTGGTTGGTTTGGCAAAGCCTTCTTTAAAAGAGCTGCTAACAAGAAAACTGTGGTTATGCTGTTGACCCACAGCACATGAAGCTCCCATTAGAGTGCACATCAGGCAAAAAGGCATCAGCAGCAGCATCAAAATGAGAGAAAAATATTTCTTGGGAACATGATTTACTCTCTGATAAGGTTAAGGAAAAAACAGAATGTTAAGCCATTTCACAAAAATACTTTTCACGCACAATAAATACCTACGTGTAGAGTTAACCCTCTTTTGGTGCAAGATTAAAATGACAGGATTGAATCTGCACATTTCTCTTTGCAGAAACTTAAAATGCAACATCTTGCAAAGCATGTAAAGTGCGAATCATTGTCCGTCTCTGTGTTAGCCCTGAGATAGACTGGCAACTTGTCCAGGTCGTACCCCGCCTCTCGCCCTATGACAGAAGGCCACCAAGTGCCAAAGAACTTCAGATCCATTTGAAGTCTGAGAAACTGCTTTTCTGACTGGACCTCTAAACACTTTTCTGGTGATGCACTCAGGCACTCATTTTTGAGTCTACTGAATTATAGCTTGTAAATCTTGCTCATTGGCTAACGACTTGCCAATCAGAAGTTGTTAGCCAATGAGCATGCCGCAGATAATCCTCATTTCTGAAACCACCAAGTTTTACAGTCAGACCTGCCCCTCCTTGTTACGGTTTTGGTTTTATTTTTCTAAACCAAGACGGTGACAGTGAAAATGCTGAGGCTCCAGAATGAAACATCAGAAACCAATGGATGACGTTCACCTTTTATACTGTTCTGTGCTTATACTGGTGGAGTTACATGCCACTGATTTGTGAGGGGTTTTAAACAAGCAAAGACTCTTTGTGGAGACTAAAAAAAAACAACATATCATTGCCATACCATTGGATAAAGGCATGAAAGAAAACTGACCACGACTGTTCTGTCAGTCTTTCTTTTTGCAATCCAAAAACCCCTGTACTCCTTATACAAACTGACCTAATGGCAGACTCGTGCCTCCAGCCTTGCTGCAGAATACCAAAACTGAAAAGTGTGCAACAAGCTGAAACAGCACCAAGCGCCAACAGTGATGACGTAACTTCTGGCATGTGCAATGTGCACAAGGACAACAATGGTGAGTGTAAACTGCCTGTAAGACGCTACAGTGGAATGTCTTCTTTCCATGCAAGTGATTGACACTTAATGAATAGAACTATTAACTCTAACACACACACACACACGGAGGTCAAAAACCAGCAATTAGTGTGATGAACTCTTCCTTACCGAGCATGTCTGGATTGACGTACTAATGAGTTTGACTAGTTGGCAGCATCCCATTTGGGCAGAACTGCTAGAGTCAGCTTAACCTTCGCTCAATGAAAATTAATTAAACAGCAAAGAAAATGTTGCTTCATGCACTAATTAATGGCATATTAATTGTATATGTTAGTTTGCTACACATCAGAATGCTTTGTTGTTTAGTCTCCTGTAAGAAACAACACATGCATAGGACAATTTCTCGGAAACTGAGCTCTGTTTATATAGGCAAAGAAAAAGAACAATTACACAAAAGCCAGACTCATTTGTTTCAGAACATGCTGTAAAAGCCACAAGTGCTTTCAATATCAAAAGCAGCAAAGCACACAAGACTGGAGTGTACCTATGAAATATATTTTTTGGGGGGGGGGGTTAAAACAAGAGCTACAATACACAGTACGCATTTGAGTGTTCTTGCGTGGGTGTGTTTGAGGAATGTAGTAAAATGCCAGGTAATTAGAGTTCAGATTCAGGTATGTAAAGCCGCAGGGAAGCCAGAGCAAGACAGGCAGACAGACACTCAGTGGGTTCAGAATGGCTTAATCCCCTGCCAGGCACAGCCACTACAAAAGCACTCAGGTAGGGACGTATCTACACTGGTGTGGTCTCCGTGATCAAAGCTTTCAGCACAGCCCTGCCCTCATGCCTTGGAAATGGACCAATTAGAGGTAAAGGGGTGAGGGGAGGGTGACTGAGGGTTGGTTGCGCTGCGTTCCATACACCTAGCTGGCAGCAGCTTCAGACAAGGTAATTATACACACTCCTGTCTGTCTCTCTAACACTCACAGTCACTGCTATCATGCCTTACTTGTCTCTCTACACCCCTGCATTACATCCTTTAAACACAGTCCAAGATAATATGGGCTGACATGAGCCAAGCTGTAGCTACATGTGAGACAATTAAGCTCTGTTGCAGGTAGTAGGGCTTTAACCCACCCAAAACTGCACCCTGCTTAAGGAAATCCACCCACTAAGATGCAGTTAACATTAGTAAGATACCACATTTCTCAACCTTCATCATTCTGATTTATGATGCACGTCTGAGCCACGTGCTTAGCAAGGAATACAGTCATTGTTCATCCTTAACAGCTTCTTCTTCATAGGAAAGAGGATTATTTTATCCAGTTAGAACATTGTAGTCGTGTTGCCCTATGTCACATGTTCTAAAGGAGCAGAGCAGGGCTCATGAAAAGAAATTTTATGTCCAAGTCTCTTTTTTTCCCCCCCACCATTGCAGCTCACCCACCCATGCAGATTACCAGCACCGATAAAGGTTAGTTGAAAACTGTTATTTGAATTTGATGAGCCAATTAAAAAAAAAAAAAAAAACTGCAAATAAATTGATTAAAAACTGACAGTTTTATCAACAGATTGATTTAACTCCTTTCTAAAACAGTCAACATCTGAAATCACTGCTGAAAGAGGTCGTGATTCACTATTTGATGAAACTGACTAAGCCATGAACTGAAAATAATAAGCACAAGATCATGTGATATGAATCATTAGCTGGCAGTTATCCATTTATCTAAAATCCATTTTCCTATGTTCAGTTTCTCTAAAGAAAGGATTTGCAGCTTTTTGGAATTTTAAATGTGATGTTTGGTTTATGGACTGCTGATTGGGCAAAGCAAGCTACTGCAGTGGCAAACTTTAAAAATAGTCATTACTGGGACTCCTATCATAATTCTCCATTAGATTTAACTTCTAAGAACCAGTTGATAAAATACAGATTTACCAAACTGTAGCTTATTCATTGCTGAACTGCCCCCCTTCAGCTTTATGAATTTTAACTTTCAGAAACACCAGTGTTACGAGAAAGCAGCTTAACCAAAAGCTGGAGCAACATTTAAATATATGGAGCGCTCGTTTTGCAGATAGAATTATTGCATTACTGTGATAATCCCAACCTCTGTGTTTGCCATTTAAACCTGCCATTCCTGGCAATGTATTACAGAGATTACAGGATGAAACATCTGGTTTAATGTTTAAATATCATTCTGTTAGTCTCCATGGTAACTTTTTAACACAGCTCTTAGTGTGTGATCTTCTGGTTCGTAGTTGTGTGGGAGTCCTGGATAATTAGCTCTTTTTCCAAGGACTATAGGTCACACACGACCACCTAGGACATTACAGTAAAAATCAGTACTTGAGATGAGTGACAGCCCTAGATTGCACTTAATATCCAACAGTGTGGTTGTGCATTTCTAGTAAAATTTGTCACTTTTTATAAGAAAATTCACCCCTTGTGAGGCAACCACTTTGATTGTAGTAATGAGTGTGTGGAAAATAGAGATGTAGAGGGATAGAAAACTTGTGTGCTCATGTTGATTTGCAAGCGAGTGCAATCTGGATCCTGACACAGACAGATGCTCCGGCCTGCTCTCTTGTCATCTCTCTTGTCTTGCCATCCTGTTGGGGAGATGGGGGGAGATGGGGGGGGGGGCTTGATATCTTCATTGTCAGGACTACGGGGGCCTTTATTGTGCACATATACTGCAAACACAACAGGGTGCTGTTACGTTAGGATTTCCTTTATGCTTCTGCACACGTTTTGGATGCAAGCAAGAAGCTGTTAGTGCATTTTGCATTTGCACAGCACTGAGACAGACGTGGAGAAGAAATGTGTTACAGCAGTAACCGAGCATGTAGCTTCTGTTTGCCGTGGCTGACAATGAATCTGCCTTATGTGCACAAAACCATAAATTATATGGAAGCTTTAAAGGCTTCGATCCAAAAGTGCCAAGACATTTTCTTTTAATCCCCAAGTCAAACTTTGCATGTAAATAAAGTCTCTTTCTCCCACCTGGCTTAAACAGTCACTATTAATGAGGCTTCTGCAGTACAGCTAAAAATGCAGTTTTAACACTCCCGTTAGACTCAAGCAGTAAGACTTTTATTGATGCTAAAAGCAAAAATTAAGTATACGAAATCAATAAGTTTGCAAACGTGCAAACTAAAAGGTAGAAAGTGGAGTCTAAAAAGAAGCCAAACATACTTTAGTATTTATAATGCAGCTGGCAATCTTTTCCCAATGCAGGTAACATAGTATGCATGTCATCTGGACATGCTGTAGGGAAGCTGAACCTTGGACCAGAATAGCTCCGATAATGCATCTGTCATGAATGTGTGTCATCAGGACCCGTTCCCCAGCACACTGTGGAAAATGAAATGGCCCTGATGGCAGCGAGGCCTGCTTTATTTAAAGCTGTTACCATGACCGCATAACTTTAAGTGATACATATATACTGCACGTCTCTACATGTTACTTAAATACAACACATCTCAGAAGACTGAAGAGGGGGGCTTTAAAGCAGAGGACAGAAATCCAATCCTTCAACACCAACTGAAGGTCTAAATGTTGAGATTATCATTGATGACGACTCCTGTTAATTGGAGAATGTTCAGTGTGTTTCTGTTGAATTGTAAGTCTCAAGCTCATATCAAGTTCATGTAGCTGGAGAGAGGAAAAATGAAAAAAAGTGGCTTAAAATTTAGCTGATCGTGTGAGAAACGGCACAGTAGGAACAAGCTCTTCTCGCTCCTTCCTGCTAAAATGAGACTGCCAGCTGCATATATACTGTAAATTCTGCTTTCCCACATTTGCTCATGCTCCCAGGAGATGGGTGGTTCAGCATTTCTGACAGAGGGACAGACAGAAGCTCTCTGACTCACAGTACAAAAAGTTGAAACCTATCCAGTGAATCTCTTTGCAATGATAACGTTTCTCGAAATACTGGACCGAACTGCTTTTGCAGGTATTGCTTTTGGCTGAATGGCAGAGCAAGACCGTACGATGTGCTAAATTTCTCATGAGTTATTGCACACAGCAGTTTTTACAAATGGGAAGATGATCACATGAGCTTGAATCAATAGGTTGTCTAAAATACAAGATGAGGAAAAAAGAAGACGACTCGACTGCAAGATCCAGAAGAAGACTCGAGGTGTGCAGCCTGTTTTATCGTCTAGGCGAGATCAACATGACAGCTTTGTGTTTTGATCCAGCAGGGCACACACTGTGAGGTGAAAAGGTCTGTGTGATGGCCATCAATCTGCTTATCAAACTGATTTGAAGAGGAACTGAGAGTGATGCGTTCAGTTTAAGCTTTACACAGACTCTTATAGAGGTCTCCAAACATGAGTTGTTTACAAAAGGAGCAACTATAGGAGTGCATGCAAGTCCTTTTCACTCTGCTGGGAATGTGAGCAATCATATAACCCTGACACGCTATATAATGTTAAGAGGAACTCACTCTGCTAATTAACTTTCTCTGTCCTCTCAGGACAATAGAGTGGGTCCTTGACTTCTTTATGACTTCCCCTTTATGAGTCCTTGGTTGATTATGCCTTTAAGGAGCTTTTAATAAGAACTGAGCAAACAGTGCTTTCAGCAGAACACAGACAAACCCGAGGCTTTCTCCTTCATTGCGGGAAAAAGCCTGTCTTATCCTGATGAACAAAGACAGAGTATTCTGCAGGAAAAAACAAAACCTACAAAAGCATTCACTTGTGTGATGAAAAAGGTCCTCATTTGGGAAAAACATCAAATTAATAGTTTTCCTTGCACATATTTTTCATTATGGGATAGAGTAGCAGCTACATAGCATGGGAGCTTAACTGGAAATCTGTGCCAGTTTTTTTTTTTTTTTTTATGCAAGCCAAATTCTGTGTCTTAACCGCATTTGGCAGTTGGCCGGTAAATGTATATGATCTGACAGCGCTGATGATTCATTAAAATTGTTTTAGTTTTTTTTTCCCACCAGATCTTGGCAGCTTTCCAGTGAAGCCCGAGGGCCATCAGCGGCCACAGCAGGCCAACAGGCAGTCACCTTAAACAGAACTCAAATTTCCTGCTGTGTGAGAGTGTTGGGATAATAACAGAGATAAGAGTACAGAAACAGGAAGTGAGGTGAGTGTTTGTCATGTAAGATGAACTTCCTCTTAAAAGCCATCTCTCTTTTTTCTTTAGCACCACCCCACACCTCTAATGGTCTGCTGCCTCTCTTACATTCTTAAGGCCAGTTAGGCTGCAGGCCTGTCACTTGTGGCACCCGCTACATGTGATCAGCTGTTCTGTGGGGTCAGACAGAGCTAACTTTCCCCCACAACTTGACGGCCCGTTCCTGACCAAAAAACGCCCACCAAGCCTTCACCAGAATTCAAAAACAATGTGCCCATCTATTTACAACTCTATCTTTCTCTGAATGATACCAAGGTTTTTTTTGTATTTTTTAAAATCATCCACCCATCAGCACAATGCTGGACACTTGCCTCCGCGGTTTGTTTCAATGGACGGAAATTGGGAATGCAAAACAGACCAGTAGTGAAAGGACATGTGGCTCCATCAGCTTCCATACAAACAATGGAGAATCTCCCAGTGTTTAGCTTCTGCTTCCTCCTGACACACAGCGCTAACAAAGAGGCGCTATTATGACTGACTATGTCTGCTGGTGCTGAAAGCAGCAGCCTCTGGATGAGATCAGCATGAGAACACATCTTTGTAACTTGGCACCGAGCGGCCGGTACATCAATATTGAAAAATTTTGCTTGCTGAAAAGGCGCCATACGATTCAACCAAAACATCCAGTATGGTTGAGAAATGTAAGAAATTATGTTAAAAGAACTGGATTAGAAAATAGAGTAACT
Source organism: Perissodus microlepis (assembly GCF_051167445.1). Lineage (NCBI taxonomy): Eukaryota > Metazoa > Chordata > Actinopteri > Cichliformes > Cichlidae > Perissodus > Perissodus microlepis. Next base: position 11,056,920 of record NC_140475.1, read on the forward strand.
GGACACAATGGGGGAATTTAGGTAAATACTGTATTTGCTTACTGCAATTATTTGTCTTGTGCAAAAAGGAAAAAGAACAGGTAAACAAAATCTTCAAATGTCCTCAAACACTGCAGTTGTACATCAATGCACCCCCCCCCCACCTCCCCCCGTTTTGGTATTACAGCTGTATGGATGTAAGCATGTCAGCTGCCTGTATCCTGTCCACATGTGCTGCGCCCCTTACTGGAAGCAAAACAAAGCAGCAATTAAACACGTACAAGTCAGATCATCAGAAATGATAATCTGTATTATTCCATCAACGTCTCACAATCTTTCAACCAAAACAATGAACATTAACTCCATAACTGCTGTGCATTCAACAACCAGAAAACTGGCGGCAGCATCTTCGCCGCTTGCTTTGTTCCCCGATGAGAAATCGAGAAATGTGCAACCGACGGCACAAGTGTTTGTTTACATCATAAGAAATAATATTCCCTCTCTCAGACAAGAGGTCTCCACGGCCTTGATAAGGATCACGGGTATTTATTACACCCAGCAGTGCCCTTACAGTGAATTGTTTGATAATGGGTTGTCTCCCACGAAAACATTCAGCACACACTAGAGAGGATCTATGAATCTCGGTGCCTATATCGCCTATGGTTTTGCTTGCAAAGTACCCACGGGCCATGGTTCATGAAAATCCGAGTGCTGAGAGCACGGAGGACGGTTTAAATGTGGATGGAGATCTTGGTTATGCTACACAATGACCATCCCTTGAGATTGACATTGTGTGTCCTGTAATTGCCCTATGTCTGTATCTCTGGTCTCAGTCTCCACTGGGGATGACATCTCATCTCAAGGGCAGGGCGAGGAAAGATATCTACAGACCAATCACAGCTCAGTCAGTCAAACTCTATCAGCTGGTCACAGCTCCATGTCCCACACTCCTCTCACTCCTAATGTGGAGGAGGGAAAGAAAAAAAAAAAAAAAAAAAAAAAAAAAAAAAAGAACTGGGCTGGAGCCAACTCAAAACTGCAGGGCTACACATATGCACATAGACACGCGCACACACAGAAAGAGTGAGGGAAGCAGAAAGACCTTGACCTGCCCATTCCCCTCAAAAGCTTCAATGCCAGAGCTCCGGCTCTAAATAAATACAGCCTTCAAATGGAAAGATAGTTTAACCCTCTGGAATCGACACTTTGTTTCAGGCCGAGTCTGACAGTTAATCCCTCACAAATCCCAAATCTCTGTGGGATTCACAGTTAGCCAAAATGGTTAAACGGACAAAATGAGCTTACAAAGCATGCAAAATACAAAACTGTTGTCAATTTCAAAAAGCCAATTTGGAAGCGAGCAAATACCAAATACCGAGCATGATACCAAAGTTTAGATCCTACAAAATAAATGGTAGACGCATGTGTTAAGCCAGAAATAGTCATCAACATTTTCACAACTGCATTAACTCTGTAGCTTCAGGATTATTTTCAGTCTGACTGGAACTAGATAATAAAAAACGTTATTGGGAACACACCCTCAAGTAAATTTGCAAGCCATAACCAGGATTTTTAGAAATACAGAGGCCCTTGGAAGCATGAAGACTTACTACAAATCTGCACATTTTCAGAGCAAACTCATAGCACTTGTTTCTGCCTTAATTCTTCAGGCTCACTCAACATCTCAAAATACTTAATCAACAGGCTCAAAAGTGGCTAAATCAAGTGCGGAAGTCCCTGGCGACCACAAAGATAAATAATTCAGTTGTAATAGTTCAGCAGCGAGTATCTGATTTGCCTGTTCTGCTGACAAGTTAACAAGCCTGATGTTACGACGGAACAGACCTCTAAAGATGCCCGTGCAGTGTCAGGTCAGTTCTTAGCTGTGCAGAGCCTTAGACAGAAAAAGAATAGATCACATGACCTGCTCCTTTTCAGTGGCTCCTCTCAAAAAGCCCCGCTCTATGCAAACAGCAGTAATTCAGTGGAGGCCTCTCAGCTGGTAAGGCATATGATTCAAACACTTCTGAAGAAAGGTCACTATCAGTGCTGTGAAAACAAGAGGCCCTCTCAGTCTGGCTCCTCACTGGACAGCAACAGCCTACCCAGCTGGGCTCTCTTCATTTACTGCACCTGCAATCGACAGCCCGCTGCCAATTCATCAAGGCAAAGAGCTAGGCCTGAGCCCCATGGGTCTGGCTGATCCACCCACACTGAATGCCGAAGCAAGTCGGGGGACAGGTGAGGTCAGAGTGGATTAATAATCAGGGTGTAAATTCCTCCCCACAAGGAATCGCAGACAGGGTGAAAGCTCCTCAGGCTCTACTCTCTTCTTATCGATCCGCAGCAACTTCACTCCCATCATTCACAATGACAGCAAGTACTCACACTTCTGCAAAGTGCAATGGTCCTGAAAATGTTTAGGCATCACACTGACATTTGCCTGTGACTCAGCTCTTTAGATGACGTTGAACACGTCACTGAAATATGCTAAACACCTTTTAGCTGACAGAGGGCAATCTTTCAACCAAATGATGGATGATGTGAACATGTGACAGACCTTCCTTGCCACAAGCATCTCAGGCACACTACAAAACAACCCTTTCGGAAAGGATTTATTCCATGTTTAGTTTAAAAAGCTTTACTCTTTTGGCTTTGACTGATTTCTTTGACTCTTGTTGTGAACAGTTTCTTAAATCTGCTGTAATTTTTCACCTTATAATGGCAGTGAAGTAAAATTCAATAAGACTTATTTAGGCGTAAAAACGGAAAAGCTTACATTTTAGTGGCCATCACACTAAATTGCTTGTTAAGTGGGTTAATTTAAAGTATGTGTCTGCATGATTGCCTGTATATCTTGTGCTTTCATTAACTGATTTGATGAGGTCACAGAGTTCACCAGGGTTCCACTTACCTTATTAGAGTACGGCGGCTTGGCGAGGTTGATGCCATCTCTGATGAGTTTATCCCTGATCATGATCTTCAGCTTGAGCTTGGGGTAAATCATCAGCTCCCTCCTGTTGCCCAGGGTCAGGTTCCTCTGCGCCCCAATGTACCCGCCGTTTCGCCCAACCCGGTCACTGATGGGCTCGGTCCAAGACTTGGATCCCCGCAGTTTAGACTCGCACTCCACCAGGTGCCCGCTATAAATTTCGGCCGCGGGTGGCATGGGTTCAAGGGTGAAATACAGTCCACTGGCTGTCTCTTTGGCTTCCTCCTTCAGCCTCCGCACAGCATCGTGAATCCTCTGCCTGTGATGAGGGATATAGACGCCGATGGCATCCAGGTCGGGGTCTCCTATTTGTTTGCAAACCTCGAGGTCGTCATATCCATTATCCACAAAGGACTCGACATACTGGGAAAGCTGGAGAGTCTTTAGCCACTCGTAGACGATGACAGGTCCGTTGCTTGTCATTTTGCCTGTTGCCAAATCGGCTACAACTCAAGAGCAAGAAGACGCTAAAGTGATCGTTGCTTTCCCATTCGGCGTTTCAAACGCATTGTAAGGTGGTCAAATATAACGCGTGTTTCCTTTGAGCGTGAGAGGCGCAAATAACTGGATCAAAATAATTGTGCACGAGCCATTCCAAAGGTCTGATTACCATAACCAAGTCTGATGTGGATGAAATCCTGAAAAAAACGACTGAATAAAACACTTTTTCTGACACAGTCTGAATGACAAACACCTGTCAGTATTTAGACTACAAATGAAGAACCCTTGGGGATTACTTGAGGGCAGCTTTCAAGCCACGTTACTTGACCATCGATTTTACCAGCCCACGGTGACTTACTATGTGCAGCCACTTAACCAATAATTACGTTTTCATTAAACAAATAGTTTCTTTTTTTTTTTTTTTTTAATATGTCATTGAAGCAGTAGCGTGGCCAGATTTCATTCCTTACGCAGGACAGCCTTTAACAGCTCTTGCTCCTTTCCCTTAAGTCCTTTTCTGTCGCCAAAACGGCAGCAAGCGAAATCCAAATAATACCAAAAGATCTTCAAAATGACAGAAAGTCCGCAGCCGACGCCTGACAATCACAGGGCTCCGCGTCCAACCGCTCCGTCTACGCGCAGACCACTTCTTCTTCTTCCAGGCGGCACATCACCACACTGGAACTGGAGCCAAGAGCCAACATGCTGCTCTGCTGCTGCTTCTGCTTCTGCTCCTCTCACGTCCACGCCCCCCGAAATTTCTCTGTACCCATTTAAAAATAGTGAGCCTTCTTTTTAAACCCCTCCAACAGCAACTTGTCGCGCAGCTCCAAGCAGTCAGCGGGTCATCAGGTTCCCATCGAGTTGTCCGAAGTTGCTCCGAAACGAAAAGAGAGTCTGTTAAACCTGGCGCACAGTCCGAATGGATTATCTTGCTGCTGGTTTGTTTGACATTATTACTCCCCTACGATTTGATTTCGTCCACCTCTCTCTCTCCCTCCCTCTCTCATACACACACTCTCACTCATTCAGCATTTCCACACTTTGGTTTCTCAACACGCACGGGCTCCCTCTACGTGGTAACTGTGGAACTGAAGATTTCAGCAGCAGGATCCGACTTAATAACCAGAAAAGAGAGAAATAAAGAGAGAGGGAGAGGCTTGTTTGCCCATGATGAAATGAGCAGACATCTCCTGACTGTCCAACACTGCACTTGAGTCCCTATCAAACTGCTAAACCACTCGATCATTAGTATGAGACAACAAGTCAAACTGTCAGGGAAAACACGGAGAGGCAGACAACTAAGAGAAATAACACGGCTTGAGTAGGACCTGTCTGGACTGTCCAAACGGATGCCAGGCTGCCCAGAGCTGATGCATGCTTTATCAAATGTGAGCTGACAGCTTGTTAGGGGTCAGTTTGATACAATCACTATATCTGCTCTAAGCTGGAAGTGATTTGCCTCAGCCTATTATGACATATGGCAGGGCGAGAGAACAAGTACACGAGTCAGGGACGAGTGAGAAAAGCATTGTTTTTGGGGAAGCTGCATCACAAATCTGCCAAATGCATGTCAGAATGTCAGAGGTGTAAGCAAGGGGAGATGTTTCCAGTCCAGTCAGACTTGAGTGGGTTAGCATCTCGTCTGATTTACATGTCTGTTGCTGTCAGTGTAATTACTTCAGAATGCTCTATTGTCCCCCTATACTTTGCAAATAAATAAATAAATAAACCATATAAAAAGGGGTTTAGCTGCTGTGAGCAATAAAACCCCAAATGAGAACAGCATGATATGATAAATTGGAGTTTATATTTAGCCTGCACACAGTATAGTGACATTATCATGTATGGTGAATGTTCAATATACAAATACTACTAAATCAAGTGGCACGCTACAGGGCTACAATGGCCATCTGAGGTTTCCAGAAAAGCAAGAAAGTCAGACACCAGTGTTAAAATGCTCGACTTCACCACAAAGACAAGCACACCTGGTAAAAGTAAATAATAAAGCTAAATTGGACTCATAACAATGCACACTCGTGATCATATAGAAATAATAAACACAATAAAAAGAAATTGATAAAATACCAGAGGGTAGACAAGAAAATCGCCTCTAATGTCTCAGATTAAAGAGACTGTCTGCAGGCTTTGGAGAACTCTTATGACTGCCACAAGCTTGATAAATACTGGTATTACCCTTTCAGTCACTATAAACACAAACCTATTGCAGTGTTTTTTTTTCCAAGTGCTCACAATGTTTTGAGCAAAGACGCGTCTCCTGCTCCAGTACGATCGCTTACCGGAGCAGAGGATTACGAGAGAAGAGTGACAGATGGAACAGGGAGACTGGTGCGCTCTACGGTGAATGAACTCAGAGTGCGTATTGGCAGTGCCAGGATTGCTGTGTTTCCACTCTGCTGCCCTGCGCGATGGTAAGTGACCAGAGGGGCTTCGACACAGGCAAGGGAGGGCGCCTTTGCACGAGCGTTCTGTAAGCTGCATGGAAAAACACAGGAATAACGATGACGTTCACGTACACGCACTCAGGAATGTGGTGGTCATTCGTGAGAGGATGCTATTTAATGACTGGGACTTGGTGTTATTTTCTCAAGATTATTCTATAGATTATGGTTTGCCAGACTGCAACATAAAAATGATCCATTCTTACTGGTTCAACTAATAAGTAAAAATGATCTACTACAGAGTGTTGTAGAACTCATTTAGAGATTTTATAAACTGCTTGAAGACTTTCTTTAATTGTGTTAAGTGCACCGTCATATGTGATACAGTATTGTATTACATAATGTGTAGTAGATACATAAAAAGGCAGTGCGTGTCCATTTTAGGCAACAGAAGCACTCTTCTTACTGAGTGTAGCAGTACTGCCCTGGAGCCAGAGAGCAGCTGCCACATCAATAACACCTCAGTGTCTTAATAAAATCTGAAATATAGAAGCATTACCACTGGCAAATGTGACTCTGTGGCAATGAGAGCGCACGTTAACATCGCTCCTGGTGAATATGTATATGAGGCCAGTTTGACTCGTTGAGTGAAAGCGTGTGACTGCAGCAAGTGGAGGGACAAAGAGTTCCAGCAGGTAGATGAGAGGAGATAGTCACAGTCAGACAGACAATAGCAGCTCTGGAGACAGCCAAGCTTTCTCTATGCTAATAGCGGTGGGCTCCTGTTTCACTCTGACAGGGAAGACGTGGGTATTAGAAGGTAGGGATTTCTGCTGGATGAAATTTTAGGGTCTCTTTGGGCCTCAGACGTCTACGTTGCACCTTTGAAGACCTCAATTTTAAAATCCTTTGAAGCAGAGAATGGCTTCTGTCCACCTAAATGCAAAAGCACCATGAAGGTCATGGATGGTGGGTTCGAGATTGAGGCTTTCTGGGTTGGTGTGGCTATCTGTCAGTCCCTGATAGATATGTAGAGTGCTCTGGTAGTGACACAGCCAAGAAGGAAAAGAAAATTCATAAATACGAGTTCATGCTTCGAACTGAATGCGGTCCTGCAGTAGATTTAGGTAAGCATGTCAGCTATCTCTGACTTGTGTTGCTGCACAGATTTTTCTTTTCGAAGTTATTCACTTCAGCTTTTAGAGCTCGGCTTTACCATCCATTTTCACAAGTTTAAATCAGTGCTAAATGAAAAATCTGTAATTAAAATTAAAATGCAAAACACCCAGAAATGTTTTTGCAAGTCGGTTGGCGACGATTCTTTAGGGGACACGTCAGATCTGGCAACATAAATGTAATATTTGGTACCATAATATATATATATATATATACACACACACACACACACACACACACACACACACACACACACACACATATTAGAACTGTGGATGGTTTTAAGAGAGAATGTGTATAAATTGTGTTCAATGTTTGCTCTCCTGGGACACAATTAAGGGCTAATCGTGAAATTCTTGTTTCAGGTTTTAAAAATGAAAGCACTCTCCAGGGAGGCTGGTGGTCCTGGGCATCTAGTGGATTCCTTTTCAGCCTTCTGGCATTTTAAATGGAGAGAGATGGAAGGAGCTTGATCTGCCTTTATACGCTTTTAATTACAAATGGCTGGCTGGGCTGCGGCCTCCAGAGACTAGAGGGTGAAGCAGGCACGTCAGGACCAGCTGCCACTCGACTGGCAGCTCAATATCAACCTGAACATCCCCAGGCCCACCGGGAGTGGGGGTGGGGGTAGGGGGTGGTCGGGATCAGTTCAATGCAACGGTTGAATATCTAAACACATCAGCTACAGGCACCTGCCAATCACCAGACCAAATCTGTCAGTATAAGGAACAGGTCAGTTGTCTATGTTAGCAATCCCAGTGGAGCAATAACAGTGACGGCATAACTCAGACCGCCACTCTGAGCTGCTGCTGGAGGGAGCGTCTTAACTTCTCCTGGGGTCTGGTTCAATAAGAGCTGCGGGTGGTGATGGACGGCTCTCCGATCAGACAGTGTTGGTGATTGCAGGCTGAGTGCAGACTTCTTTTTAGATCAGCTCCTACACTACTGAAGCATTTTTCACTCCATATTAATATTAGATGGAGCAATGGGAGGGTGGTGTGCTGGTGCAGTGGTTAGTACAGCGAGAAGGTCCTGGGTTCGGATCCAGTTTAGGGCTTTTCTGTGTGGAATTTCCATGTTCTCCCTATGTCTGTGTGGGTTCCCTCCAGGTACTCTGGCTTCCTTCCACAGACCCATGCAAACACACAGGTCTGGTTAACTGTCAATTCTAAATTGGCTGTAGGTGTGAATGTGAGAGTGAACGGTCATCTCTCTCTGTGTTGGCCCTGTGACAGACTGGCAACCTACCCAGGGTGTGCCCTGTCTCTCGCCCTATGACAGCTGGGATAGGCTCCAGCCCCTCCCCCCTGACCAAGAATTGGATAAGCAAGAGAAGGTGGATGGAGCAATGTGGATGGATCGCTGCAGAACAGCGATACAGCTCTTTGTCCCCACCGATTGCAAAGAAGTGAAAACATTGCCATCCTGTTTTATCTGCTTAAAACATGATTGTAAACAGGCAATATAGCTTAATAGCTGAAAATCTTTAGCAAGACACAAAGCAGGAGGAACATAAAAGACATAAAGTTTGCACAGTAGAAGTGCAAAGCCCACTGCAATAAAAGCATTGCTAATTAAAATCACTCGTGTTGCAAGCAGCAGCTCAAATGAATTGTATTTATTGTGCCAAGTATTAAAAAAACTTACACAGTGAGCTAATGAGCAGAAAACATTTAGACATACATGGAGACAAACCCTTTTCATAAAAGGTAATAAAATAATTTAATGTAAATGGCTCAGGCTGCCTTCAAACTTTACCTGATGTGCAAAGCGTCTTTGTGTTAAACTCTATTCAACACAGCAAAACAAACAATGAAAAAAAGGCAAGAGTGTCTTTTCTGCCAAAGCAAGTAACCTAAGAAATGAAGTTGCTTTGTAGTCTTAAGCTGCTATCACGGAGACCCAGGATTTTCCAGGAGAGCATTATCAGGCAATATGAGTTCTTTTATTGCCTGTGGCGATACTTTAATAAGACCCAGCAAACCTGTGACCTGCGTTTGCAGCAGGAGAGGCGGTTGTAGGAGAGATTTAGCGACTCAAGGGGCATAGACATACCCACAGGAACCCCCACTTAATTCCCAGTCAGCTGGCCTGATATGTCACCACAGTGAACCAGAGTGCTTATAATTAGTATGGACAGCAATGCACAGGAGCGTAAGTGGATTATGTATATATGCAAACGTTTTTGGCCAATGCCGATTTGAGACATGCAGCTGCGAGTGAAAATAAAATTGTGACATATTTTTCTTTGGCATTGGGTGACTTGTAATGTAACCCTGGAACACTGGCACACACACAGTTAAAAAGATTTGTTTATTAGCTGACAGCTAATTAAAAATATAGACGTTAGAGCGAAAAGACAAAACAAATCTTGCAGACACACATACCCAAAGTCAGGAACCGTAAGTCTCCTTTACATACCTGTTGATTGAATGCTTGAGATAAAGAAATATACATAATTTGGTCAGTCAGTCTACCTACTGACTACCCAAGAATAGTCCTTCTCCTTTCCACAGTTGACATTAATTAAAGATACAAGGATAATCTGGAGAGGTGAGAGTCCGACTAAAGGATCTCTGGCAGATATTGACTGAAGGCACTTCCAGCTAGGCACATCACCTTGTGATTTAAAGCTCACCTCAGAGCACAATGGCACCCAGAGGTATAAAGCTTAACCACCAAACCAGGTGGCTACATGAGCGATTACTGCTGACCTGAACATTCAGAAGGTCCCTTTGAGACTACTTCATTGGTGAGCATTGCACCCGACTTGTGATCAAATCCCGAGAGACCAAGACAGACAAGGCTTTAGACAGATGGAGAAACGTATCGCATCTATGACAAGACTGCGATGACATCGGCATTGCAGTCGCTTGTGTGCATCTGAGTGTGTGTTTGAGTGCGTGTGAGTTGCTCTGTGCCCTAAAGGGAAGGTTTCCAGCTGATGATAAATGAAGCGTCAGGTGACTCCGGAGAACATTTTATAACAGCCCCCTCAGCAAAGCAGCGGAGCAGTGAGCCCAATTAATAAAGATCAGTTCTTTTCATTAGAAACTTCTATTTCTTTCTTAATTAAAAACTAGGTGATTGAAAAAAAATGAATAATGGAAAAGGAGCTTCTGACAAAATATACAAGGCACAGAATTTATATATATAGGCACAGAATTTATATATATAGATATATAGATATATATACTCTTGCCCTGTGCTAGATAGAAAGATAGGTTTATCTCTTAGGAGAAACACCAAGGATTAGCCTTACTAGGCTTCTTATTATAGAGCTACTGAATGATGAACTTGAGTTTGGTAATATATTTAGAAAATATGTAAAACAGTGTCATTTAGGATGACTGCAGTGGCTCTAATTTTTGGAGTGAAAGGATTTATTTAAGAAGCTATGGGTCAACCCTCTCCCTCTATCTGTACCTCAGAGAACTGAACAGACAAAAGAGCAATTAGACGCAGCACCATCAGTCTCATTATAATAAATCTATTCTCGATTGGATGGGAAGATGATGGCTGTGAGCCCAGGTTTGTTAATATGTTTTATTACTATATAACCCGTATATATCTGACCCATCCTTGAGGTCCATGGAGATGACATAGACTTATAATGTTGGTGCAAAGCAGAGATCATACAGAAGATGAGCAGTGGATGAAAATATCTTAAAACTGGAATAATTCAAATAATCTCATTAGGTCTTAGTTATTACACTTCACTGCAGAGAGGAATGACATTAAAAAAAAAAAGAGTGAAAAATGAGGTAAAATAAATGGGTTATCGAACACGGGGTTCAGTCTGTGCAGTGAGACAGAGAAGACAGATGGAAGGAATAAAGGTGCAGGGGTCATTATGAGTGACAATGATGGCTGTGGATGAAGACTGTCATAACCCAAACAATTTCCCAACAAGGGAATGACAAATCAATAAGGTTCAATGTCTCACTGTGAGCTCAGCCTCGGGATGATCACCTCATCAGTTATGGTCCACTGCTAGCATTTTACTTCATTATAATATAAAAAAGAAACTAGGTCATTTTACTATAAAGCAATTGAGTTGACAAAATTAGGAGCCATATACTCACCTTCAATACGAACAACCTTTTATTCAAGGTAAAGAAAACTGATGTTCAAAGATGACGGTTAGTCTGATAGCTGTAGTATTTGATGGATGGAATTATATCTCCCACTTTCCTCTTTCCATTGAATTAAACACAAATTGATTTTGTAAGAACATTGTATTGGTCTCATGGTGAAGGGTCATTCACAATTTCTTGCAAAGAAGTTAGCTTGAATCCTTTTGGAGCCACAAATAAACCCTTGCGATAAGTTGTAGGTTTATTCGTACAAATGTAAACCAGCTTCAACTGAAGTTGAAAAATGGCATGAAAAATGTGGTAGCTGATTTTTTTTTCCTCGTGTACAGACATGCTTAAATATTGATTATTCTTTTGAGTAAACTATGCACACTAGATTGATTTACAATGAGCAAATATAAACTGCCTTTGTCTGCTGACAATAGGATGACATTCCTCAAAACACTCACACACGCCCAGTGTAATCTCTCTCTCATCTCCACAGAAGCCCTCCTTTTACCCAACCCCCCCTCTGCGCTCGCAAGATAATGTATGAGTCTGATGACTCAAGTGTTTTATATTCAATTTTCTGCTCAAGTAAGCTCCTTCAAACATGCTACACAATTAAGCAAAGGAATGGCTCTACTACATTTGATCTACTGCAGAGACCCCCAGGGACCCTGAAAGTTTCACCTTGCTGCCTGCAAGCACCACAAAGCACCTGTACTTCCAGACATGCACGTGCACATACACACACACACTTGAATTCCAAGCCCAGAGTTTTATAGTAGTGCATGGTGGTCTGGCTTGGCTCTAGAGTCTCACAAATGCTGTTTGATCTCAGGAAGACGCTTTTCTCTTTTGGTCTGCGAAAGCTTTTTGGATAGATGAGAAGCTGCAACTGAGTTTTTTTTTCTTCTTTACTTAAAAGAACTCACTTTAGACTCTCATCATGTGCCTCTATAGTTTAATGATTCCCACATTCTCTTGGTATGTGAAAGGTTGCTGGTTCACCTCCAGCCAATGATACAGATTCCCTTAAGGGTAGTGTCAGAAAGGGCATCTGTCCAACTCTGACTTGCAGAGGTGCCTCTGTTTGTGGTGACCCACAAGCAGAGCAATTGAAAGTAGCTTTAAAGGACTTGCCATGTAAGGTGATGCTTCTTTGATGGATGACAGGTAAAAAGGAGAAATTCTACATTAAAAAGAATAAAACATTAATACACAAGTGATTAAAATATGAAGTCTAAAATACCTCAATAAGATTATAATAAGATACTAGACTACAACAGTAAAAATCATACTTATTCCAAGGTATTTCATCATCTCCAAGATCCTGTGACAGCTTCACTAAAGCTTTTCATCAGGCAACTAGCAGACTTACTGTAACACCGAGGACCTGTACTACATAGCCAGATGATGGAGTAAAAGAATTTTAAAATCAATATAAAAAGTAACAAGGAATCAGTGTAGGAGTTCAGAGCAGATGTAATGTGTTCTCAGCTTCTGGCTCTGCAATGCAGTCAGACCACAGAGTAGCCTGCTTCAACTTTAGCAGTCTTGTCGAGGTGGGAATACATACCTCATGAAGCTGTAAGTTTAGGACTGAATCTAATTTTAGTGTAAGATTCGGGTCATAAAGCTTCTTGGTTGTTAGATCCACTGAAGTCCAAGCTTGTGTGTGACTAATATTTCCATTTTATTTTAGCTGAAATATAAAAGGTTTCTTGACGGATTGTTGCTGAAGTTCACCTGGTTGAGCAGGTGGCCCACATGTGGCCCACAGTCTGCAGGAGCCTGGGTTTGACTCCTCCCTGACCACTTCCTGCATGTGATTTCCTTTGCTCTTTCCCTACTTTATTGTCACTCTCTTCTGTCGTCTGCCTGTCATGTCTGTCGTAAGGGCTGAAAAAAGTTCAATGACATTCAAGTAAAAATATCTAAAACACGTAAAAAGTCTAGAATTGAGCCGCTTTCTGTGACTACCACATGAACGTTCATACGCAAAGGAAGAATGAAAAACCAACTCACAAAGACTGGAGAGGTGTGTGGTCACAAATTCTTTTTTTTTTTTCCCTCTTTATTTATAAAGTTTTGCACATGTAATTTAACATTTCAGGCCCAATACAGCAAGTACCAACTGATATAAAGACATATATCAAAACAAATTAGGCCATTAAAATTCGGATGATAACAATAAAACAGAAAAAAAAAAAAAAAAAGGAAGAAAAACAAGAAAACAACAACCCACGCACAGAAAACAACAAAAAACAAACAAAAAAATAAATAAATAATTTAAAAAATCAACTCCCTCCCAAAACCATAACAAAAGGGAACCCTGTGGTACAAAAGTTTAGTCTATTGTAAGTGTTTTCAATGAGTTAAAGTAAATGATAAAAGGCTGCCACATCTGTGAGAACTTAGTAACATTTCCTCTGAGTCTAAATTTTATTTTCTCCATTTTTAAAAAGAACATAACATCTTCCAGCCAACGTGATCGGGCTGGAGGGTGAGGAGCTTTCCAAGACAGCAAAATTCGACGCCGTGCCAGCAGTGATGTGAAAGCGATAATATCCAGTTGCTTACGACTAAGGTTCAGGGTGGCGTCCTCAGAAACACCAAAAATGGCAACTAGTGGATATGGTTTGAGAGTAACGCTCAAAACATGAGAGAGCACTTCAGAGTAAAAAGTCCAGTATAATTGAAGTGATGGGCAGGCAAAAAACATATGAGTTAAATCACAGGGGGAGGTGTTGCATCTGTTGCACAGGTCAGGAATGCTGGGGTATATTTTAGATAATCTAGATGTTGAGAAGTGTAATCTGTATACCGTCTTAAACTGAATAAGGGAGAGTCTTGCACATGAGGCTGAAGAATGAATTCTGTCAATTACTTTGTCCCAGTAACCTTCAACAAACTGAAGACCCAGTTCCTGTTCCCAACTCGAGGTAATTTTCTTGGTTGAGTAATTGGTCACAAATTCTAATCCTTCACCCTTTCTTCTACCTCAAAGGCATCTAACTTTTTGTTAAATCCTGACAGACTGCAGCATACTATAAAGTTAAATTTCTCATTTTGATAGTGTTTAGATGAGTGGGAGAGGGAGACTGGACTCCTCGTGAACTACAACAGCGGGTGAGCAAAGTGAGAGCGGCAAGGGGTCAAATGTCTTAGCTCATTTTTTTTAAAGACCCTAACGCTCTTCAAAGAATTATAGATTAATACTCAGTGACACAGAAAGAGAAAGTAACAGACAGGCGCAATAACAGAAACTACAAGTGGAACGTACCCATCATTAAAATAATATTCCTATTTAAATGCATGAACAAATGTTTTTGTAGCAGCGATGCATTTATACAGGAGTTTCATTCGTGCTCTGATTGCTGTGCAGATATTCTCAGTGGTTATATTTGCACACAGCGAAATGCATGTCTGTGATTTTTCAAGGAATCTTCGAGTTAAAGAAATCCATAAAGTACCACGTGAACACAAAGTTGAACAGCTTGAAGTTCATTTGCTGTAAGTCCGTAGACTACACCGAACAGCTCACGCATAAACAAGGTCGCTTGCTGAGGGCAACACTTCCCACTCTCACTCTGATAAGAAAACTCATTTTCCTGTCAGGAGTTGTAGGATGCTTTCACACAAACAATTTCATACTCCTTCACCCCAGCGCATTGTTGTGTTTCTACGTCTGCATTAAAAAGTCAGAGCACCGGTCCCGTTCCATATGTTGAAACGTTGCTTAGAAAGCGCGGCGAACATCCCCCAAGCCCATTTTATGTCTAAGCTTCTACCTGCTGAAGCTGCTTTTATTGCTCCTGCAGCTGTGTTTGTGCAAAGAGGCCGTGGAATACAAGTAGCCGAGGCTTGTTGTGCACCCATGTGAGGCTACGATCCTTGGTACAATTACAACTAAGTGCGTGCATTCTTTTTTTTTCTTTTTTTTTTACAGCTAGTTCTGCTTGGAATGTGAGCAGAGCAGAATAAATTATGAGTAATGAAAGTCAGCACTTTCAAATACTTTTCAAAGCCAATTGAGTGAGTCATCTACTAGCCTCAGGTTGAGAGTTACATATCACCTCGGCTTCATGACTCAGTTTTATCTCAGTGCAGATCTCGAACAAAGCTTTATCTCTCTGTCAAGGCTCATTCGCTGCCCTTAACACATTTTATTTTCATAGTATGCGCATCTTTATTTACATCAAACTCCAGGTTTTCTTTATATATCCTTTACTGCCACGCTGACATATTTTGTACTGCATTTTATTGAGTATGCCACTATTAGAAGATAATCTGTTATAGCAAATACAAAAAGCAATTTTTTACTTCATACACAGACATACCTCGTTGCGAGATAAGTATGATTTATGCTGTACATGTAGTACAGTACAGAATATCTTTTAATCTAGCAGTTTAAAAAAGCAAAAACAAGCAAACGTTTTGCAGGCAGATTAAAGAGGAGGCCACTAGTAGACTGTAAAGTACAGCAACCATCCCGGCTGTCACAGGCCATAAACCATTCCCTGGAGAGGGCCAGCTATTTACAGCAAATAACTGGCTTCATGTGGAGGGGGCTGAGGCATGCAGAGTCACACAGAAGAAAATCCTCATCTCTTCGGGGCGGATTAGAGAAAGAAATGGATGTATTCTAGAGATTTAGAGGAACGTGTTTAGTGCTACGTACAAATACACGAATTGGTATTCTAAGAGCGCCGAAATTTGCAGGCAAAGAAACGCTACTGCTGCTGTATTACTTAGAAACAACAAAAAGGCAGGAAAACAGAGGGCCAGAATACACTCGATTTCATCTAAACTCACATCAGCTGTACAAACAGTGCCATAAAAAGATTTCACCATGTCCAGTTAAAATAGGTCGCTACTTTACAAATAAAATCCAGTGTTTAATAGAACAAATAAACAGCTTATCAGGTAGTGCTGCACGCATAGGCTGATAAGCAATAAACTAAAACATAGATTCAGGATTGGGGTTAGGTTAGAATCTGACCTTGAATAAATAAAAGAGGAAATTTACATACAAATGATACTGCTGGCATTTGCTGTAATTGCCGTTTGTGGTGTTCATTTGAAATGAAACAATAGCAGCACCTTCAAACTGCAGGGAGAAAGGAGGAGGGGACCGTGGGATGAAATGTTTAAGACGTTGAGCATTCAGTACATTGCCTTGTCTGCCTGACTGCGTACTCTTTTTTTGTAAATTAGCACATTAAACTTGTTTATCTCTAAGATCTGTTCAATCTCAGGCACTTCAAGTCGCAGCTGCACTGCATGAAAAGGCTGTGAAAGAGTGCCGTTGGCATAGCCGAACTCATTTGAATCCAAAACATTCTGATCACAGGCTAGCCCGAGAACATGCTAAAAATAACTTATACTCAATGGACGCGTCGTAATTTCAGCGAGATGAAAGGTTCTGATGTGGTTTTTGGGAAGCAGCAGGAAAAGTGTTTTCATCTCCGAGATGTGAGAGCACCGATACAATAAACACACACAGTACGAGTGAAGAGAAAAATGCAAAAACAAGAAAAGATCATGACCTCGCATTCCAACAAGACACGAAATAAATATATAGCACCGAGCTCAAATATAAGGAGGGAAGGAAAAGAACCAGGATGCTGTACGTCTTAGTATTTGTGACCATATTCCTGCACACTAAATATTTTATTTGTCATACAGCCACATAATCCATATACTTTCAAGAATTATGTGTATTATCGTAAAAACATAAGATTTAAGTATTATTTCTCAGCTCTTTATGACGGGGGAATGTAAATATGTAGACTTGAGCAAACCATAGAGGTATATCTGCTCAGGTGTGCTAAGACAAAGGCCACAGAATACAGTCTGTGGTATTGATTTCTCATTGATTTAGCTGAGACACTGTTCAACTCTCGTTATTTCATGTCCCCATTGCTTTCAGTATGACTTGAAGTGCTGTGAGGGGCCCACACTTTCAAGTTCCCTGTCCCTGGTGGGATGGTTAGCCGAGAGTAGCTCTGCTTGAACAACGCTGTAGTCATGGGTTAGGAGTCCCGGAACACCACTGGGAAGAAAGGTCATCTCTAATGAGTAGCTCTGGGATTATCTTGTGGTAAAGAAAAACAACAACAACAACAACAGAAAGAGGGACATGAATAACCAGCATGAAGTTGAGATGAGATTCATGAAATTTTAGCCTGTTTGGGGGTGAATATTTATGATTTAAAATCTTTCCTTTACAGCAGACACACCAGACAACACAGTGTAAACTAGAAGAAGCTCTTTTCACCAACGGTGTACGCTAGCATGAAACTCTTTCTTTTTTTATTACCATCATTGTAGAAATCAAAGGCATCACTGAACAACTGACAGCTCGAAGGAACAGAGTGGAAATCTTTGCATTTCCACTCTTTGGCTTCTTTTTTAAAGAAGGGGTTCAGCCGAGGAGCGATGCTTTGAGCTCTGTGAAAAATGCATCAGCTGCACCGCTCGTTTCGCTTTCTGCTCGGTAAGGAATTGTCAGTGACAAAGACTTGATTTTAAATTCAAAATGTTTTCAGAGGCAATAAACGATATCTGCCGAATGCTCACAATGGTGAACATAATTCACTCTTAAGAGAAAACTAATTAAACTTTCCTGGACTTTGTGACAGTTGAGATGAGTCTGACAATGCCTCAACTTTAAAACTTTTCATATCCAAGTGTCTCTTTAATTCGTAAGTAAAAAGAGAAAAAGCAAAGATAGAGCACAAAAGTGGTTACGTACCCCAAATTCACAAGAGGAATGTGAAAATAATAAAAGGAAAATAAAAGGAACAAACTCCAGTGCAAATTGTAGTAAATCACAGTTATAATAACAGTTAGAGATGGATGGGCTGGTTTTCTTTCATCAAAAGTTTTTCCATCCTCTATACAGACTAGTTAGCCTGAGGTCTCCAAAGCACAGTGGCTCAGAGACATCCATTGGTTGATGATAGATTCCTGTAGCTAGATCCAATTGGTTTATGTTGCTGTCCTCTACTGCCCATATAGATATAATGGCTTAGAGTGAGAACAATATCAAATAAATGACTAGTTTATACTTCAGAGTTATCTAGAGGAAAGAGTGCAGCAATATCAACTGAAAACAGGGAAGCTATGTTCAGGAGACTAAAAATAACAGATCTTGAGAAAGATGCATATAATCTGGTTTATTTATCAGTCTTTGTTACTAACAGCTGGTAAAAACACATAATTTCTTCTCATTTCTTTTGCCAAATCTAAAAAAAATGCCAAAGCTAATACTTTAACAGGCATGAGAAGGCATTTCTGCATCAACAACATGATTCCCAAAGAGCTAATAGAAAACTTGGCATGTCTCAGCATGGTGTGCAGTTGGTTAAACTATTTGAGGAACCTGGACAAGTGGGGGACAAAAGAAAAAGTGGCAGGTCTAAAGTACTGTCTAAAACAGTATTTCAAAGTCATTTCTTTAAGAAACAGCAGAAAATTCAGCAAAAGCCTAACACAGGAGATACATCTGCTTCTTCAGCTGATCTGTCTGCTGTTGGCGAAACCTCATCAGCACTGGGCTCAGTGCAAGGGTGGCTATCAAGAAGCCATTCTTAAGGAAAGGAAACACAGAGAAAATATCCGGTCGTTAAGTCTGACGTAACTAGCCGTGTCTGGGCCTAAACTCCGCTGTCGGTCCATATATGAAACGATCACTATGGCATTACTGAGAGTTGAAAAACTGTCTAAAGTCTTTCATCTTTAATAAAATGATCAGCGTTCTGCTCTACCAGGTGTAACAATTGAGTTTAACATCCAGGCATCCATGAAAATGGAATTCATGACATTTAACGAAGTTAGCAGGAAGTTAGCTCGCTAGCTTCTATCTAAATACAATATAACATGTCCTGACTGCGGGGTTTTGGAAACAAATTAAAACGTACAGCTCTGTTATCACTTCCAACATAAATGAAGACAGAAAACTAAACAGCAGTGACGTTTATAGGGTTACTGAAGTTTGGCTAGCTGGATTATAATGATGTGCTACGTGACCGCTAGCGACACAGCTATGTTAGCATAATATAAACAAGCTAACTTTTTTTCCACTCGATAAAAGTTAACGTGAGTGTTCTCGGTGGTCAGGAACAAATGTAATCGCATGGCAGGATGCTGTAAAAGGACCAAACTTCAGCCAGGAGAACAATTGAGATGATCAATCCACAATACGAGGTTAGTCATTCATACTGCTGCATGGGCTGGGCTGTAGTTACATCCTAAGGTTTGAGCTTAAATAAATGATTAGTAGTAATAAAAGCCAAGGGAGGTCAACAGTGATCACTGACTGTTTTAGGAGCTTTTTGAGATTAAATAGAAGAAAATACAAAACATTAAACATGTTAACGACACAAAAGCCATATTAAACGCAGACTATTTTAGGCCCGGAAGTAGGATTCGTCACGTCATCACTTAACGACCGGATAGCAAACTACACAAGAACCGGACTGCAAGTCAGTGGCAACAGTTATTATAAGAGGAAGGCATATTGCAAATTATATTGACAAAGAATGAAACAGAAGGCAGCCAACATCCAAAGAAGAGCTTTGAAATGCCCTCCATGAAGTTTGCTGAAATATTCCTGAAGGCGACTTAAAGAATGTCCAAGAAACAGAGTTCAGGTTACACTGAAGAATAAAGGTGGTTATACTAAATACTGGCTTTCAGCCTCAAAATCAGACTTGTACAAACTATGATTTTACCATACATACTGTATTTCCGTGTATGTTTGCTCATGTCAATAAAGCTCTGCATCAGTTTTCCATTTTCCTAGGAAAATATAAAGAAACGAGGAGTGACGCAAGACTTTTGCACAGAACTGTATAAATTGTTCCAAATTATAATTTCAATTATAAGAAAGCAACTGAACAAAGGGTATAACAAATTAATTAAAAATTGTGCACAAGAGAAATGTGTACAAGAGCAAGAGGAAGTTAAAGCTGCTGCTCAGTAGCTTATGGTTACAGACTATCAAAATTAAATCAAAACTCTTGTGCCCATTGCATTTTCAAGGTAACTCAATGTCCATCATTTCCAGACTCCTCATTTTATTTTTGGCCAGCCTTTAATACCATGTTTCCAAAGTTATAGCTGACATCATCAGCATTGTTGGCACTCAGGATCTGTTGATTTTATAGTGCAACCTTTCTTCTCTCGGTCCCAAGCGTAAGCGAGACGCGGTACAGCACTACAATCGTCTGATGACCATGTTTGAGCAATGCAATTGTCCTCATTCCATAGCCTTGATGCTAAACTTCCATGACATGTGTGAGCTAAACTGTCAAAACAAACAATGTACTATAACTCAGGGAAGCGGTGAGACATCACAGATAACAGACCTGTTTTTATAACAGGGACACCCTGCAGTAAAAATGTGCTCCAAAACTGACCCTATAGGTAACGTGAAGACCTGCAGAAAGAACCGAGATTCGATGAGAATGCCCGAATCGTGCAAGGCTGCGGTACAAAGACTTAAGACTCTGACACTTAAGTCAGAAAAAAATAAACAAGAATCACATATGTCACAATTAAAACAAAAAGAAACAAACTGAAATGCAACAAAGTGCTTGTGTTCAGCAGACTACCAAATGAAAATCACTCAGGCACAGAGCTCTTTCATTCAAAGACCTCCCATAGGGCAGGATACTGTACAGTACATGGTTGTCTCAGCTGTTAACCTTCTCCTTCTCTCCCTTTCCTCCTTCCTCCTCTCTGATGCTGCATTGTGTCTGCTTGACTGCTGCTAAGACAGGCCTCTGGGTGGGCAGATCAGCAGTATCTGAGCGTGCATTCTCTGACACCCAAGTCAAATGCCTCGTGTTTGGAATCTGCCATCGGCTCTCTGGAGAGTCTGCCTGCTTTCCCGAGATTGCCTCCCCGCTTGACAAACACAGTCAAACTAAACAATGGAAAGGATGACAGATGGGAAAATGAAGAACTGACATAGGTTCTTGAGCAGAGATGGGGGATGGGGTGATGGTGCTTATCTGAGCAGTGTAAGACAAACATGTTCAAGAATTGTGCTTGCACAGAATTCATCGGTTTCATAGATTGAACTCAGAGAGGTCAGTATGAAAAAGACACAGAGATACTGAAAATATAAATGACAACAGAAAAATCACCCTGTGACCCCCAGGCGGTCGAACAACCACGAAAAGCTGGCAGATAACCTTGTACGAGATAAATCAGAAATGTCACTTAGAAGTGTCAGCCTTTTTTTTTTCAATTTGACTATTTGAGCCAAGAGTAGGCTCAGTCTCTCAAGCCCTTGAAATCTCTGGATTACCTCAGTTGTTCTAATTTAGGTGTAGCCTCGAGGAAAGAACAGGCTAATTTCCTTTTATGTCAAAATTAATGAAGAAGATAATTTGCTACAATGGGAGAAAACACACATGAAGTCGCAAACGGGTTTACTCTTGTACGCTACACACACACACACACACACACACACAGATAAATTCACACTAGCCTTCAAATGAACCCCAAATGGGGCCAGAAAGTGAAGCAGAATTTCTGCAGCTGAACCCAAAAGTAGGTTAGAAGCATCAGCAGGGAAGCATGTGGGATTTGACACTTTTTTAACAAAAGGTCTTGAATCTCAGCATGCATCTGGAGATGAGAATCAGTTCATGAGACTTTTGGAAAGGACAGCTAAGCATTTCATTTTACCACTTGAAATCTTATGTTCTCTCAAATTTGCCTTTAAGTAGTTGCAAAGTATAATTGTACTCATCTTTCTACATTACATCACACATGTATCATGGGAAATCAGATAAAGGTGTCTTAAACTGTCAGCATATTATGCATAATTCCATACAAATTCTCCTCTAGTTTAAGCTTGATATATGAAGCCAAGTCAAAAACTGGGTTCTGTGCTCGAATCTACAATAAATGCTAGAAGTTAGCATGTAACCAATAAGATCTATATAGCTTAGAAAGGCTATTTTAATTTCACTATAAATTAATTAACTGATTCTCTACTTGCCAAATACACTTCTTCTTTTAAACTCTTAGATTAATAACAATTTGAAGTATTCCATGTTGGTTGATTTAATATTATAATGGCTATTAAATGCAAAATATAACACGTAACAATGTCATTCTAAATCACTATTCTCCACTTTCTCAAACAAACTGTCTCACCTTTAAAGCATTTTTTTCCGGCACTTTTTGCACTTTTTTACCTCGGCATTGAACAAAAAGCTTTAAAATGCTTTGCTTCATTTAATCGTTCTCTCTCTCTGAGTCTTTCACTTCCTCTCGCTCTCTCTGTGCCACACACCAGTGGTGACATAGTGCCATGTAGGGTGCCTGCCAGTGGCAGTGGGATTTAAGTGTCCTACTCAAAGACAGTCTAGCATGTGGAGGTGGGAATATAGTGTGAATATACCAGAGAACTAACTCCATCACCTGCGCCACAGTTATGCATACAGAACGGTTACAATATTAGTCTCTGTATATCTTTTAAAAGTAATAGCAACAATTCCTTTGATTCTCGTTCCTCCACATCCACCATTTAATCTGAACAAATCAAGCAAACTGGGGCAATCTTTTACCATTTCTCACCATCTTAAATATATTACCCTGCCGAAGCCTTCGGGAGGTAAACAAAAAGAAGCGGGGTAATTGAAAACATCTCTTTCCTGCAGACAGGCTTCATTCTGATTGAATTTAAATTCTTCATTAGAGTGTGTTCCACTTTGCACAGCACACAGAGGGGACTATGTTATGGCGGGCTGTAGATAAGGTATACAACAGCATTGACCACTTAAGTGTGAAATAGAGAAGTGACGTAAATAGCGGAAAATCGAGCTGGCAGGGAGGCTCTTGTAATGCTTTGATGAGCGTATAAAAGAAGAGTAAAAAGCAGAGCTCCATGTTGTACCCTCAAAGTTAATTTAGTAACACAGACATATACTTTATTTAAGAAGAGAAGGGGGTTGGAGAAAAGACCAAAGGAGTTGTCAGGCCATGTTCCCCCCGTCTGTGAATCTACATCTGCTATAGTCTGAAAGACAGCTGTTCCTATGGGGAGAGTCAGCAGGCAGACAGAGCCCCTGCACTCTCCCTCCACACCCCTTGACACACTTCCTTCGTGTATCCATCAGCCATCAATCACACTGTATTCTTCCTCCACCTCCATCATGTTCTTTGTTGCTAATGCCCTCCCTCTGGACACCTGCGTTACCTACCCTCAGCCAGTTTCCCACCTCATTACCCCCTATTTACAAAGTGAAGAGACTCCAACAAGAATATGATGTCTGATCCAGCAGATTAGAAAATCGTCTGACATGAAAGACCCAAATGAAGCTCTTATTCCTCTACCTCTTTAGCAGTGGGAAGGGGGAGGTGCAGATAAAGTAACAGATTGCCCAAGCCTTAGAAAACAAAGAAAGTGTAGGGGAAAGCAACTGGATAGCAAGTTCATCCTGATATTGTGCATGCTTAGCACCCTTTTCATAGCGGCCTATCGTGCATCGGTGCTGCTAGTGGAAGCTTAATACAGCTAATTGTAAATTAACAGTGACAAAGCGCACACTGCAGTCTGTCCTGAGTATTCAGTGACACAAACAAAGCAGTGGGATGCAAGGTCAGATGATCACACTGGTGGTCAACGTGTCTTACATCCATGGTTGAGCAAAGCCAAGTCCCACTGTGTTTCGGCGTTCAGCCATCTGGAGATGACCACTACCATATAATGAGGCATCCTCTCCTATATAACATGAAGTGATCTTTATTTATCCTAAAGCAATGCCCCTGTGCCTCAAATTGAGCACAATGACTCTCTGGATTATGTCTGTCATGTTGAAAGCAGGATACATTGTATTCATGTTGACAAATCACTGACATGCACAAGCAAATGTGCTCTCACTCCACCTCTTCCTTTTTCCTTATCTCCTGCTCCTGCTTAGCACAGAGGACACCGGTATAAAGAGGAGGATTTTCCACAGTCCTCCACAGCTGATTACGAGGTTAAACAGATCAGGGTAATTCTCAGCCTCCTGCTGTTTGCAAAAGGAAATGGTGTTCATAATTCTGTCTTTGTTAACAGCCCTAGTGTGCCACCAGACCCACACTCATAACCCAGCCAGACCTATAATCCTAAAACGAACTCTATATCACTGCCTCTGCTGCTTGAAGGCCATAAAAAGAGCAATGTTAAGTACACTAGGTATTTGATATCTACACATACCACTACACAAGCATTTTGGTGGTGAAAAGTGCATATACACATGGTGCCTAGTCCCTCTGGGACAGCCATAGAGAGAGGGGAGAAAACTAGACACAACTAGAGAAAATATAAGCGAGTCAGTGAGAATCCAAGAGCTCCTGTGCAAACACTGTGAGTGGTATGAGCAGAAAAGACAAGGCGGAACGCATGAAATAGAGAAAAGGAACAACAAGAACTGTTTTTCTGGCTGTGGAAGACACAGAGCTGAAAGCAGCACAGTGAAAGAGAAAAGGGATTTACAAGCTACCTACTCTCAAAGACAAACACATGAGCAATGATGACATCCAGCACAGGTAAACAGAAGATGTGATTTGCATACATTTGCTGCATTGTTCCACTGAATGTCATGCATACTGCATAAATTTCACATATTTAAAGAGACAGCTAGTTAGGCAAGATGAACATCAGGTACTATGCGTGTGCTGGAGAGAGAAGTATGTATAAGTTGGGTATTTATGAGGGGTAGTGGTGTCTGTGACATCTGCATAACCTATTCACAAGAACCGTGATGGAAACTCAGTTATCCTGCACTCATATCCTACAGGTGAAAAAAGGAACAGTGAGGTTAGAGTGGGGAGAATGGCAATGAAGATGAAAATAGAGGAGGAAGCAAGCGAGTGAGAGAGAGAGAGAAAGGTAACAGAAACAAAGTGGATAAAGAAGATGATGAAATAGGGCTAGTGGAGGGAGTAACAAGGGATGCCATAAATGGCGGAAGACATACAAGACAAACGACAATGAACAAGGAATAAGATGAGAGGAATTGAGAGACGCAGTGTAGGGAGACAGAGAGAAAGATGGAAGCAGACAAGCACAGGAAAGACTAAGCAATTACCGGTAGGACGAGGAGTGTATTTCAATAAACCCGTACATGTCGATTCTGCCCAGCATACCCGACACTTGTGTCCTGCACTCTGAATACCAATGAATCAGATGTGCCATAACTGGAATTCACAATCTATACAGACAGCAAGGGCAACAGCATTAGATATTCTCCCAGAGAATGGAAAGAGAGTGCAGGAGAAGAAGGGGAGATGCATGGCCTTGCTTAAAAATGAAGGACAGAGGCCAGAAGCAAATCAATCAAACCTGCCAGCTTTTCCTTGTCTTTTGTTGCAGGGAACAAGAATTTCTTTCTTTTATCTTTTTAATTAGACTGAATTATAAATACCTGTTGATACATGACCATACACTGTGGTTTTACCTGCAGTGCCTAAAAGAGGCTGGGTGAGGGACATGCGCTGGACTCCTGGAGATTTTCCTGCCTCAATGACAACAGATGGCATTCCACACTGCCTGGGCATGACGTCAGGAAGACACAAGGAGGGCTACAAAAATGCCAAGAACTCAGGAGTGCACTAGTTGTGGTTTACCACGGCGTATTGTCCAAAAGCGGCGAACATCTTGTGCTTTATGTCCCTACCGTGACTACAATTGTTGTCCCACTTTGTAGAGACAGAGCTGGGATCCCAACTCTGAGCAAGCATCATGACCAGTTGAAACAGCATGGTAATTATACAAAATAAGAATAGGGGAAAATCAGAAATTGTGATGTAGCGGGTGCCAAAAAAGATACATTTACCTTCTAGACCAAACTCTAGGACTCAAGAAGTTCCGCAATGCAAATCAGCTTTACTTCTATTTAACCCATAGAAGGTTAAATGCTCACATGTAACTACATTCCTCAGGGATGTCTGTATAAAAATGGGTATCAACAGAAAACTGGGATAATCCTAATGAGCATCATTAATAAACACATCTTTACACAAATTGAGATGCTGTGTATTAATCAAAAGAATAAAAACAACAGAAAAGCATGTTTTATAATAAATCAGTTAGATTCGGAACCTCAACCAGTTATGTGTGATGTGTGATAAGACATATTTCAACATTTATAGCAACTCATAAGAGCACCCAGACTCTATACTCAACCAAGACAACAACAACAACAAACCTTTTTTTAAAAAAAAAAAAACAAAAAAAAAAAAGCAGACTAATATTGTAGGTTACAAGTTTTAGATTTTATTTTACTTCTAAACCTTCTTTATGCCTTCAAATTCTCTACTGATACTCTCTAAGACGATTTCAGTAGTCTTTTAATGTTAAGTGGACTTCCAGCTGCAGTGTCATCAGTACATCTGATTTTAGGACACATCATATATCTTGCACTACTCAGCACCTTTCACTCCACAAGCTTTCTAACTCCATTGTGCACCGCTGTTCTTCAGTTACCTGCACTTACCCTGAGGCCAACAACAAGTACATTAACGCTATTAATGGATTATTGATCATAATGATTCAGCTAGCTTTAAGCTAACGCCAGCACCTGTCCTGCTGAGCATGATGACTGGGACGGGAGAAAGTTCCCAGAATTCCTCAGTGCAGCAGACAATGGAAGAGCACAGGCCATTAGTTTTGTCTGAATGATAAACGACCACTAAGAGAAAGGAGTTGGGACCTCTGTGGTTGTGGTGAGAACAGTGATGGTGGGCAAAGGCCACCGTGCTACATAAGCTGTGATTAAAATGAGTCATACGAGGTTAAGCTGATAGATCTTCTCTAGTGAAGAAGCATTGCTAATGAGAATTAGCTACGTTTTGGTAAGTACATGAAGCAGGACATTTTCCATCTGCTGTTTTCTAAATATTGTACAATATAGAATACTAAAACCTGACTTTACCTGACTGTTGAATAAAACGAGTTTATAATTTACAGTTTATCTCTACCAGGCTTAACATTGCTGTTTTTTTAAGTTAGCTAGTTTCCTGTCTTTATTTTGATTGAGCAGTTCACAAGTCTCACAAGCAAGTGTTTTTTTGTAGTATTCCTTTACATTTAAGGTATTATTTAAATGTAAAGCATTTAAATAATACCCAAATGCTACAATTTATCTCTACTGAGTTTAGTATTATTTTTTCGCTAGCTAGCTAGCTAGTTTCCTCACCTGTATTTTGACTGAGCAGTTTACAAGTCACATAAGCAAGTAATGTAGCAAGTAATGTTTTTGTGTTATTGCTTTACATTTAAGGTATTATACACTTTATGCCAAAAAAAAGAATCTGTACAAACAAAGGTATATTTCGCTGTGTTGTTCCATTGATATAAAAAACAATTTATGGATTCATGCCACAATGTGAAAGATCCCTAGGTTCAGAGTTCCCCATCCCAAAAGCCCATTTTGAAACAACCTGGGTGGTTAGAGTGGTGGGGTAATGGTCTCCTCTCTCTCAACAACTATCATTAAGCTACACTTACAATGGCCTTGAATGCTCAGTCCCAAGCTGTTTTTACACAGGACAGCTCAAAGGTGTTGATGTGTGCAGCCGACCACGGCCCAAAGAAAGGATGCATGCTGAAAACATCTATGAGATAGAAGCTAGAAAAAAAAAAGACAAACAGACAAACAACATAAAAGCTGCCCATAAAAACTGATGAGGAGTAGACCAAACAAATTAAACTGTCCTGGCCCATTTTCACCACAGCTCAAAAACACCACGACTGGACAGGAAATTGACAATGTAATAGCATATTTTGGAGCATATTTTGAGCAATTTGTCATTTTCTGACAGCACACTCCTTCCCAATAAATTGCGCTACTCTCAATACAAAAAGCATTGAACTGAACTGACAAGAATGAATTTTCCTTGTCCAAGCTCGAAAATGAAAGGAAAGAAAGTCTGTTTTCATCTGGGGGGTGTAACACAACTAAAAGTATTTCCCCCTCTCATTCTGACAGGAAAGGAAAATAATGTTACAGTTAGGTGAATTATACACAAACCTAAATTCTTCTGTATTTCCGCCCATTTCCATGTGTGCGGTATGGAAAGGTGTGGCAGGGTTAACAATTGTATTGTGGCTACAGAAGGGTCAAATGGGTGGCCTTGGGACAATGACATATCATGAGCACTCCCTGAATAGACAAAGTGGATTTTGGCTCCCATTTTTGGCCCTGGATTTAATATTAGTCTTTGTTTAAATATGCCTTTCATAGATTAGCACACTCTGTGAAGTATTACACAGTATTCGAGCCGTGTGCTGATATTGCAGCTACATGGACTTTATCTGTTCTTTTATTCTGCAGCATTCTACTGTTATTAGAAAACAAGGACTCATTTTGTATTGTGGTTTTGCCACTGACAGAATCCTGGCTACAGCTAAGCTGAATCCACACACCATGTCTGCTTTAGTCAGCGCTGTCTCCAGAGTGCTTCTCCCAGTCACGCACCAACAACCCCTGAAAGAAACAACTGGTAAATAAATAGGCTCTGCTCGTTGTCTTGTCTCCTGCTATACATAGAAATGCACAAAACCCTGATTGCACAAGAGGGAGAAAATAGTAGGAGGGCAAATTAAAAGTCTTGGAAGTATGTTTCTGCCAAACCAGCAGCAGAGTGTTTTTGCTTGCATGGACACATTCCTCAGGAGTCGCACCCTATTATTATTAGAAGCGTGTGTATGTTTGTGCGAGGGTCTCCGAGTGTGGTGTGCAAAGCTTGTTGAGTAGCTTCTTGCTATACAGTAATGACCCACTGGATCAAGTTTGTCCATTAGCTGTCATGGTTTACTTCTGATTTTGGAAAATATGTCATTAGACATGTGGTGATAATTTGAAGAACAGCAATTAG
This sequence comes from Perissodus microlepis, assembly GCF_051167445.1. NCBI lineage: Eukaryota > Metazoa > Chordata > Actinopteri > Cichliformes > Cichlidae > Perissodus > Perissodus microlepis. The sequence continues at coordinate 11,085,884 of NC_140475.1, forward strand.
GTAAAATTGTACTAAGAACTAAAGTTTCCCAAGGAAACAAAGATTTATTAGTAGCACCAAAACAATATGATGGAGAAATTACTAAAGGTTAGGTTACTTGCAGGATTTCATCATAATCATCATTGGTGGGTCTGATTCTGCACATCAGTGCACATTAATAATAAGTGATTGGTATGGCAAACAAATTATTTATTTAATAAAAAAAGGTCAAACTTTATAAATGTTACCTTTGTACACCACCAAAGTGGATTCAGTGCAGACACACAGTTTATTATAGACAGGTGAGGCCTGATCCCTTGACAAATAAAGCAGAGATAATGTCTGAAGTTTATTCAGAGTGTTGAATTTTTATCTTATAGCTTTTTACTGTAACTTACTGTAAGAAAACCCTTTAGAAATTGCCAATCTGGTACATTCTTAAAAAGAGTGAATGCACTGCCCAGCTCAGTAACACCAAAAGGGCTGAAAGACTAAAAAGGATAATGATAGAATCCTTTCAGTAACTCAGAAAAAACTACTTCGCAACATCTAACAAAGTCAAGAAAACGCTCAGTGAGTTAGGCATATTATTGTCAAAGTCTGCTATGAATGAATGGATCTATAGATGGTTTACAGCAAGGTGCAAACCACTGGTTACATACAAGAGCAAGGAGGCCAGATTAGACTTTATCACAAAATATCTAAAAGGTTCTGCAAAGTGCTGAAAAATAATTTCTTTGGACATTTCAAATCTAAGATTAACCTGCAGCAAAATGATGGGAAGAGAAAAGGATGGAGAGGGAAAGATGCATACCACATTATCTGTCAGACATGGAGGCAATGTTGCTACCAGTGGAACCGGGCCACTAGTGTTTATTGATGATGTGACTGCTGATAAAAGTAACAGAATGACTTGTGAAATGTACACAGCTATACTCTCTGCTCAGATTCAGCCAAATGCGGCAAAACTGATCGAACACCACTTCACAGTGCAAATGGATAATGATCCAAAGAAAAAGCAATCCAAGAGTTTCTCAAGGCAAAGAAATACTCCAAGTCAGTCACCTCAACCAAGTAGACGAGATACTGGAGATAAAACTGAAGGCAGGGAGATATGCAAACAAGCAGAAACTGAAGGTGACAAGTGTAAAGGCCTGACATAGCATATAGGAAACACAACACAGGAGTTAAGGCTGCTTAACACAGGGAGCAGAAGCAGAGAGAACTGGCTTTCTTGGCAGGAGCTGAATAAAATTAATAACAGGCCTCCAAATCTGTTAAACATGATCTTGCAGCCCCAAGACAGTTAGCTTAGCGCAGTATATTTTCATAGAAGCAAGGGAACTAGTGCGGCTCTGTGTGAAGAGTTATAAAGATAAAAAATAAAGATAAATATTACATTATTATTTCAATTATGTTACAGTTTAAGTTGGTCTAGAGTGAGGGTGGTGATTTCCTGCAGCTTCCTGTCTAAGTACTAAGCAAAAATAATCATTTGCTGCTTGTAGTTTCATAGTCAGTGCAGAAACATGTGCTGTCAATATTAATAGAAATTAAAAGTCTAAACATTGGATTCCTGAGCTCACATGAAAGAAAGCTATTCTGCTTTTTATGAGCAATACTATGACTGAGAGCTTGTGCTCAGTGGAGCCAGGACAGATGTTTACCACATTAAACCACGTCTACGGAGAATAGGTTACAGTCAGAAATCCGTTTCACCCCCTGACATTTGAATTCTTTTAATTCTAGCTAATTTTGACCAGGCTCCAGATATTTGACTCTGTTTTAATAGAAGCAGCGTGACCTTGGATTCAAATGAAGCACATTATTCAGTAGAGAAAATTAGAAAGTGCGAATCTGTGAACATACAGCCAAATAGGCTCACACTCACACACCACAATAAAAAAAAAAAACACCTCCCACCTCATGCACAGTTTCCCCAGCAGAGACAGAGACCACACAGCTTGCCGTGCCATCGCTTCTCTGCCTCCACTGTGTATTTACCACTCAGAGACAAATGGTCTCCTGGTAGAGCAGCACTTTGATGCACCTTGGGGGGTCTGCAGGAGGCACATTTATCAGCACAGTTTTATTTCACTCGAGTTTTATTTCAACTCTTGACATACAAACATGCACAAACAAAAAGAGACAAAGGGGCATACGACATACTTGCTAATGGAATGTTCGATTATGGGGCAGAGCAAACGGCATAGCTTTCAAACACTGTGCCCAAGAGACACAAGGTGCAAAACCGATCAGTTTGGTAAAGTAAAGATAAACCAATAATGTTCTTTATCTTAATCCTGTTTTCATTGGCTTGGAAGCCAGGAAGTAGTTATCAAGTTGCCAGTGTCTGATATAGACTACAGATATTGTCATTAATATTAATGAAGCTGATTTTATGGGCTGGGTTTAGGTCAACTTGCACCATTATTGCTCATGTTTTGGTAAAATAATTTCATTTTGACAGAACAGAAAGTCAAGTTTATAAATGCACCCCAATTAAAACTAAGATGACAAATTATATATATTATAAAACATTCCAAAATGAAAATACAATAAATGTATGATGGCATAAACCAGAATAAAGAAGCAAACACGCATTTAAGAAGCTTCAATCCACTGAACAATTGGCATTTTAGTCAAATAATTGACCAGAGTAATCAATGATCAGAACTGGTAGTCACTGAAAAATTGGTTAATTGAATAGCTGTGTCAGCACATCCAAAAAGAGGACATTTCAAGCAACACGGTGCATGTGTGTGAGTCCATGTCATGTTTCCTGTTAAAGGTTCTGTCCAGAGTTGACAGATGAGGCCATAGCTGTCCATTAAGGAACCACTTACTGTAACTTCCCCTCTCACAAATCTATCCCATCAGCCATCATACCTACATTTGGGCCAGAGACTTGCATCCAAATGGCCATGGAAACACACTTGCGCACACACACGGCTATGTTGCACAACTCATCAGATCAATTAATTAGTCCTTGACCACTCATTTATCCCCCTCTTATTCAGCCATCATTTCCTGCCTTGTAGTATAAGCAAATCTGTAATTCTGATGGGTGCTTATGACCTCAGTCTCCGGCACAGCCATTTCATTAGTTGGATCAATTTGCCTTAGCATTTGTTCCATTTTGCCATAGGGGGGAAATACCTGACACAAATGGAGAGAAAGGAGAACTCAGTGGCTCAGATCTTTTCGATTTGAGTTGACAGCTTCAACATGCACATATGGTATCTTGTTCTCCTTGAGCAGAATGCTGTTAGTATAAATTGAAAGACTGGCAGATTGTGCATGGCAATACAACAAGATTACACATTGAAGTAATTAAGACCCCCGAGCAACTGGTTTATCTTCATTAAGATTACCTGTCCAGTGTGATTTCTTACACTTGGGGGTTTTGGCTCAAAGACGGCCATCCCATTATTTCTGATGTCTTTTCTTGCTAATCAGTTCATCAAGGGTGTCTTTTGTAAGCCAATTATGACTTTATCTATTTCAGCTGTCAGTGTTATCCTCATTCTCCCTTTTCTGCTTTTCTCTTTATTATTGCTGGAGGTGAACACATTATTGTTAACCTGCTTCAGAAAACACAACAGTTTGTCATAGTTTTTCACTATGTAAATAGCCATGCACATTTCCAACAATAAGACTGTCAGTGCTGATAATGGAATGATGGGTTTTATGTTACAGACTTAAAAAAAAAATCCTATAGATACACACTCAGCTTTTTTATAACCTATTCAACTCTAAAAACTTACTGTTGGAGTGGTTACCTCTGTTGCCTCACAACAAGACGGTTCCTGGTTCAAACCCTGGCTCGGTCCTGTCTGTGTAGAGTTTGTTCTCCCTGTTTTCCGAAGACATCCACGTGGAGTTAACTGATGATTCTAAAATAGCTGTGGATGTGCAATATGTGAGGTGTATAGAATACTTCTGCATTGTTAAAATCTTAAGATTGCAGTCTAAAGTACTTTGAGAGTGAATAAGTCTAGAAAAGCTGCATATAAATGTGAGGACAGTATATTATTATACACAACAAATCTATTGCTCTAAAAACACTCTACGCTCTAAAAAATTGCTTCAATAGCTAAAACTAGTGAAGCAGGAATTCCCTTCTGTTTTCACCTTAAAGCTTTAGTTCATATGAAGAGTAAGCACATGTGCCTTTGTTTGTTTGGCGGTAAGGCTGTACCACAGAGATGTGAGAACTGCAATAGGAGAGCTGCATTCCAGATGTTGATCTTCTGCAGCTTTAATTATTTTCTAAATGGATGGAAGTATTAATTTCATTTTTCACAGAATCCTGCCAAGTAAAACCCTTATATACTACATTTGTTTGCATTTATAGATAGCTGAGTGAACTCGATCATAACACGTTCCATCCTGTGTTTCACTTATGTAAGTTTCTTATTAAATGTCTGTATCCTGCAAAATCTTTCCCACCAAAACTATAATAGGAATGTTCAAATATGGAGTGCTTGAAAATGACTTTTCTTCATGTTCTAAACAAAATGCATTTCTTTCAACAGCTTTTGTGTTTTAATGATTATCTAAAAATAAAGTATGAGTAGAATAAAAATCAAAGTTTTTATGTTGACGTCTTGAACAATAATCACAGGATCTGGATAACAGATCTGAAAGATCAGAGAAGGTGATCTGACCTCAAAAGAAGTCATTACACAGGCTCCACATTTCCATCTGTCACTTAATCCGAGTACAAGTTTACTGTTTATAACAGTCCTCCCACACAAATATGTCAACCAAGTATCTGTGTATTCTCACTACTCATTGTTAATGAACTGACACTGAGTCTGACTGCCAGCAGTTTCTTGGTGTAGCACGCTGAGCTTTAGCCAAACAGTCAAGCTGCCTTTGAATGGGTGTTATAGCTGACTGCAAACTGGATTAGAGGGTTAACCAATTAGCAGTAAGAGGATGGGTCAGAGTACCAAGTCAATCCCAAACTGTAGTCGAGCTGACTAAGAACCTGCTAATCCACCGCCAGGTCAGAACCTCCAACACTACGGAGGCTGCAGAAGTCATGGAGAGGGAGGAAATTGTTTTGACTTTTTTTTTCTTTACCAAAATGAAAATATCAATATCCATCCATCCATTATCTTCTGGTTATCCAGTTCAGGGTTGCAGTGGGGTTGGTCCTTAACCCAGCTCTCATAGGCCAAGAGTCAGGGTACACCGTGGACAGGTCACCAGTCTGGTGCATGGTTCGTATTACTTACATAAATCAATAATTATAAAACCATTACACAATTTGTTATTTCTTTTCTTTTATTTATGTTCAAAGGTCTTTGTCACTCAAATCCACCCTAGCTTTTTGTGCTTTACTGCCTCCAACAAAGCAGTGTAGCTTTCAGTAAAACACAAAATGTTTGTCTTGTATTAGCTCAACAACTGTAAAATCTCAGAAACTGTTTTTATCGTTTAAATAAAATCCTATCCAGTCAGGCAGAATCCTAAGACTAAAATGCAAAACTAATTATTCTACATAAAACATAAAAGCTTTCTCTTCATATTTAGGCTCTATTTAGGCTATTTACCCATAACCGTATAAAACATCATTATGGTCAAATTGTTTGCATTTCATTTTGTCCTGCTTGCATATTAGGGACTGCCGAGTCTCCACAGAGAGCCTAACAACATCTTCTTAAGGTTTAATAAATCTAGCCTTACCTGAGTGGTTTGAAAGCTGATTTCTACCAACAGTAGGTGCTGGATATCATCAGAAATACGTATCATTTTGTACCTATTGCTATAATGGGATTAAAGAGATGATCAGCTGAACAGTAGCGTATTCATTTGCTCTTTATATGTCCAAATACACTACAATTCACTTCTCAAGCACAGAGTGTCCTTTCTTTTAAGTCTCCATTTCCCAGCAGCTCCAGTTAACCTTATCCATCAAGGAGCTGTTTTTACTTTGTCACGTGGAACTTGACAAAAAATAGCAAAAATGACCATTTTTGGTTGTAAAGCTTTTACCCCAACACAAGCAGCCATGTGGAAGATGATACACACAAGCAAGCAAGCACACTTACATGTTGCAAGTGTTGCCACTCTTATTTCCATTACAGGCTTGAGGAAAACCAACCTAAGAGATCGAGGTGTTTATATGAATTTACTATACGTGATCAGTGAATTTTGTTTTCTGTTATTAGTTATGTACCAGGTAAACTTGTCCATATTTTAATCTCTACTTCAGATATGTTATAATTTCAGATATGACAGGTTTATCTTTGTCATGACCTTTTTAAAATGTTTTGAAAATGAAATAAACATTATCGTATGAATTTTATCTTATCTTTTAATTCATACTTGCTCTTCAATCCCATTGCTTGCTAAGTTGACTGAGGGACAGTTCTCACCTGAGGAAAAAAACAGCCTGAGCTTATCAGCCAAATTGGATGCAAGTCAGAAAGATTTTTACTTCATACCGTGCATGTGGGGAAAAATAGATAGGTACAACTTCTGAACTGAAAATGCATTATCTGAATATATGTATGTATTTTTTTTCCATGGAGAGTGAAGGAAACGGAGAATCTAAATTATGAGATGTGATTTATGAGGTAGATCAACAGAAAGATCTGTTTTACAATCTTACCAGTTAAATTACAGAAGTGCATCTGAGGACAGAGTTGCATAAAAACAAGTAGGTTAAGCCTGAGGTAAAATTCCCACAGGGAGAAATCCTACAAAACAAGTGGAGGAACTTGCGAACACAGCTGTACAGTTACTGACACTTCTATAAATCCTGCTTCTATCTGCATCGCACTAAATGTGCCATCCAAATGCCTAAGCCCCTGGTGCTAATGGTATGCACTCAGCTGTCAGATTAAGGCTCATTTACTCCCAGCAGGGTCTTCAATTACCAATGATTAAAAGCTCTTTTGGTGTTCTGTTTTAAGAGACACAAGGTCTGTCTAGGTTAAGAAGAGCATGAAGGAGCACGGAGCAAGGCAATGAATTTCAAAGTGGATGTTTGAATTTACTTACATTAAGGGAAAATCAACAATAATGTTAAAAAAAAACATAAATTGACATTAATATCTAGTAACATTTGTGATAAAAATGAATATTATCTCATTTAAAAAGCTATAGCTTATTAGAAGAATTTTGTGCAAGTCTGAGAATCAGGTCCTGCATCTGTGCCCAATAGATTTATACCTCTAGACTTAGTTAGACTTAGAGGGTAGTTACAGCAACAATGTGATTTTTAACATTGCATATGAGATATTAAAATTTGCTCTAAAGCCCCGTGTTGCTTTGCGGTCTTGTGTGACTTTGTTGTTTTAAAAGATTAATCGAAGTATCAGTGTTGCAAAAATGACACAAATCACTAAATGAGAGCAATATACTATAACAATGTCAGGTTAATCTTAGTAATAACAGTCTGACAGGCAGGAAAAGTAGTAAAAATACTCCAAATATAACATGCTGATAATGCAAACTAAGCCTTTTATATAATCTTGGCAGTAAAGCAAATGAAGAAGACCCAGTGGATTACGAGGGTTGCGGGTTTTCAACAACCAACTGCAGTGAGAACGAGGACAATGAGGGAAAAGGGTTGCTGTAGGGTTGGTTGCAGCTCTATGAGTTATCAAATGCATTACATTTTTAAGAAAATACTAGTCAGTTTTTGTCATTTGAACCAATTCTTTCGAACGAGAGAGGTGACGCGATGAGGTTAAAGGAGAAAATATCGGCTAGGATGGGAATGAAAACGTCCATATCTGAGGCCATGTTTCTTACCTGGAAAAAGATGCTGTGCCCACTGATTTCAGGTATCTCAGGGTCTTATTCACAAGTGATTGCAGCGTGGAGATTGACAGATGGATTAGTGCTCTGTCTGCGGTGATATCGAAGAGAGAGCTGAACGTGAAAGACAAGCTGATGATTTATCGGTATATTTATGTTCCCACCTTCATCTGAGGCCGTGACCTGTGTGGTTAGTAAGCGAAAGAATGAAATTGCAGATACAGGCAGTGAAAATGAGCTACTTCCATAGGGCATCTGGGGTCACCCTTAAAGACAGGTTGATGAGCTCAGTCATTCAGGAGGGTCTCAGATTAGAACCACTGTTTCTTGACATCAGTGTCTCCTCGGGGCCTCCTGGATGAGGTGTTTCAGACGTGTTCTACTAAGAGACTGACCTGAGGTAGACCCATGACATGCTGAAGAGCGATTACACCTCTTAGCTGGCTTGAAAATGCCTCAGTCTCCACCCAACTGAGATGGAAGTGTGGCTTTTGAGAGGGAGGGGTCTGGACATCTCTACTTAGGCTGCTACCATCCAGATAAGTACTAGTGAGCAATTGGAAGGATGGATGGATGGATGGGTTGTCAAATGGGCAATTCCATGACAAAAATTAATGAGATACCTCCCACCTGACACTCTCAGATTCAGCTGGATTTTTCTGTAGAATAACCACACCATACTTAATGAGGCTATGCAAAACTTTAGCAACTTTAAGCAGCAATAACAAGGGATATACCATAGTTTCCATAGCTAAACTCATGTCTATGACAGAGAGTAATAGAACCAACCACTGGAACACTAGATGTTTCAGCTGGTAAGGGCCTAAATGTATTCTCAATACTAAAAAATTCACGTGGCTAGGTCATTTCACCTAAGAAGTCATGAGAGCTTAAAAATAGTGGGGGAAAAAAAAGGGGGAATTAAAACCCATGCCTATGCACATGGAGGGGCAGTAACTTTGCACATATAGTATGAAGCCAGTATATTAAAGTTGTTATATTTTTCTAATTTCATATAGAAAGATCCTGCTCCTGTCCTCTATCACTTAAAGACCTCTCGCATTAAGAGGACAACAGCAGCAAGTTACATTTACAGCAACAGCTGGAACCTGTTTAGAACTACTCTAAGGATATAAAGGATCTAAGGATATAAATATCATTTGTAGAAATTAATGTAAACTTCCAGGACTGTAGCTCTTTAAAAAAAACCCAGCAACTTTCCAGTTAACCTTAATATCCAGCAGTTTGACCTGAGGCTGATAAAAGCAGTACCAAGTAGCCTCAAGTTCTATAAACAGTAAAACAGAACCAGATACAGGTAAATAGATATAACAGGACACAGATACCCTATTAGAGCTGAGGACATTGCTCTAATTCAATTTGTTATTCATAGAAAACACAGGTCCACCCATCATATGAGGGGCCTGCTTTTGTTCCACTTTATTTTCATGTGTCCATCCCTCTTGTCTTCTCTCTCTTTATGCATGTTTATTATTTGAGGATACAGACACAGACAACTCTAATCCATTATATCATTATATGTACACCACTCTTAAAGTACAGCGTTACGCACTACTGAAATCTTCACAAAAGTAGATGAAGTTGCAATTGTGGTGTTAAGCCTGGGTGTATATTGTCTAGCTCAGCGGTCCCCAACCTTTTTTGCGCCACGGACCGGTTTATGCCCGACAATATTTTCGCGGACCGGCCTTTAAGGTGTCGCGGATAAATACAACAAAATAAAACTAGTACCGGTACCGAAAAAAAGAAGATTTATTCATAACACACGTGAAAAGACCCAGGAAAACCGAGTTAACGATAAAAACGATAACAAAATAACGCTGAAAACCGATAAAAACCCTGAAAACCATACATTTCACACCTGAGCCTCAACTCTCGCGGCCCGGTACCAAACGATTCACGGACCAGTACCGGTCCGAGGCCCGGGGGTTGGGGACCGCTGGTCTAGCTGAATTAGTGTGATCATTCTTAGTGTTATTGCCCATTTTATTTTGAAAATAGACTCTTTCCTGTGTGTTTCTTTTTAAGCTGCGTGTTTTAAATGCTGTCTTGTTACTCTATCACTCCAGGCCTTGACTCAAGTCCAGTAGTCTAGTGGGTTTGAGCCCTATGCATTATATTCTAAAGCACCACGCCGACACTGAACAGAGAACCATGCCACTCCATAGATGACAAATCATTTGAGGTTGCTAATCTTAAAATGGGGTAACAGGCCTTTAGCAGACCTCTGTCCATATTCCAGCCTGCTATTTCTGTGCCTGTTTCAGCTCATATGTCTGCCAGCCTTTGGCTCACTAACTCCAAGTTAATCTCCCTGATAACTTGGAAACAAACTGGCCTACTAGCCTCCTGTCTGTTTTTATACCAAAGCAATGAGCCCCCCTGCCGGCATACCAGATACATGTGGTTACCATAAGCCTTCACATCACTCTGTTAAGTCCCCCTGAGTTGGCCTGTTGGGTTTATTCTAACCTCAGCTGCTCGGCTGAACCGTCTGCTTTACCTGGATAGACTAACAAGTCCTCTGTTTCTGGGCTTGTCAATACTTGCCATGTTTCAAAATCTGTTTCCAGGTAGGTCAACCAAGGCATTCCCTGTTCCTTAGCCAGTTCCATAGTTGGCTTCTGTCTATCCTCCTCTTGGATCTGTTGATGATCCTCCTGTTCCTGAGTTTATAGAGACCAATCAGTGAAAGAAACATACAGGTACAGGTGTAGTTTTTGTGGTTCTAGTGGTGAGGTGTTGACATGTACCAAATTTGCCTAGAACTCTAGTACCTGCTTTTATTTCCTGTTGGGATCCTGCACAGCAATCCTTGGTTTTGACTTCACCACCAGTCCCACCTTTCTGCCTTTCCACTGTCTTCATGTGTGTACTTATCATTCTGCAGTGGTTTCAGGCAACTGACCTGACCAGCTCACCCTGACTGTACACACATGTGCGTATGCACAGCCATGCATTAAGAACACAGGGATGTAGCAGCGAGCTGCTGTTTGTGTATGACACTGTAGGTGAGGATTTAAGTGGGCAAAAATGATCATGTCCAGGGAAGCACTGAAGAGAAAAATAGGATGTATGTACCACACGCACACACAACTGTTACACACCCTAATTTTCTCTGAAATAGGCCCAGCAAGCTTGGCTGCTTGAGTTAAACTCCTTTTAGTCGGTACTGCAACTTCCAGGGACCTGCAGCTGCTTCAGAGCATCCTCTACAGATGTGATGTAAAGCTTGGTGTTCTAACTCAACTAGCTGTGGAGGTACTCTTGCTAAATATTGCCAGGTAAATCATCCATGATTTGACTTGTAAATAAGATGTCTATCCTCTCTAAATGAAGATAAGTGATGCGAGTTAGTCGGGCAAAATCTGCAGCATAAATCAACATTAAATCGTGTTTGCCGTTAGTCGTCTCCCTTTCTCCCTTGGTATTTGTGTGTCTGTGCATACTCTACTCATGGCATGTGATGTTTTTCTAATTACTCTGAAAAATGACGGAGGGCGTCTTCATTCAAGTGTGTCGCTGACTATGGCACCACTGGCTGCCGAGACATACATCACTCTAATTGGCTCAAATGGCTCTAATATATGCCACCATGTTGCCTTCATGGATCAGCAGCGTCGCCTTTTGAAAATCAATATAAGAACAGCACGCCGGGATAGAAGAGTGTTGCATTCAATAAGCAGCCCAATGACTTTGGCATTTCAGTGTTAATCTTTTTGCTATCCGCCGGTGGTGAGAGCGGTAATTGGCGGTAATTGGAGGAACATTAAGGCCTAAGATAGAGACAGGGAGGCTTGACACTTGCAAGGAAGCACTGTGTTTCCTGTGCATCTTTGTGTGTGCATGTCTTTCATAAAAACATATGTGTCCAGTGAAATATTTGTGTAATTACAGTTATCTTGACAAAAGGTTGGGAGTTTGACCCTGCAGGGTACTGCTATTTAATCGCTAGCATATAGCTTAATGTTCCATAAGAGGCTGGCACCTCTTATGTCGGGTAAACTGGAAAATTACATGTTGTGTCAAGAGGAAATTATGGCACTACTTTTGCACAGGTCGAACATGAGGTGACTGAGGTTTTATGGCAAAAAATGCTTCTGAAACATTTACTTGAAAGCTCAGCTGAGATAATACAAGGTTTTAGGAAGCACCACCACATTAAGTTACTGAAATTCCCCCTTTTCCCCCTCATTAACATAGTTCATTAATAGATGTAAAAATAGCAAAAGGAACTTGAAGAATAACCGTTTACGTTGTGACATAGTGGATCTAGCATCTGTACAACAAAGTACCCAGCATTTTGATGTTTTGTCATACACTGACACTTTTGATCATCCCACATCCCACCTGCAATTGTTTTATCTACATCTGAATGATCTTCAAAAGTATGTCACCTTTATTATTTTAATAACAGCTAGTAACAGCCCTGACAGGTTGAATTCATAAACAAATCACACAGATTAAAGCTTGTTGTATCCTCTACCTCCCGAGTGTGCCGCAAAGTAAAAAGTGATATCTACTTTCAAGAAAATTCTCCAATTGCTTTAAGAAAAGCTAACATGGTTAAATTATTTTTTGTTAACTTTTTATGAATGCAACTCGTATATGCTTACAGTAATATGTATTTCTGATCAAAGCTACTATCAAATGGCCTTTCTCGGCATTACGCCGAGGCCTTATTGTATAGTAGTTATGTGTCAAACCTTGAATCAGTAGGTGGGTGTGGCAACCTACTGATTGCCACACCCACCTATGTGGTCCATAGTCGTCCAGAGCATTGCCAGAGCAGCAGTGGCTCAGTGTGGGGGGTTTTTTCAGGTGGTGTAGGGGTGGGGGCTCATCCTTCATTCCGTGAACTGATGTATTCACTATCTGTATAGTCTATCTGAGATAAAGGACAGAAGGACAAAAACTGTATTGCCCGCTAGGAAACATAGATCACTGTCACCGTGGTGGAAATGGAAATGGGCCTTCGTCAGGATTTTTTAACACACTATTTTCCCTACATCGTTCTCTCTTTCTTTCCTGTCTCTTATCTAGATGTTCTTTGATTGGAGGCCCTGTGGAAAATATTTCAGCCGATGTTACTGGTCTCCATTTAGAAGGACACAAAGGTTTGAGGAATGATAAATATGGGCTTGATAGCCATGTAACTCTGCAGTGCAAAAACCTCTGTCACACTGGGATTCTGACCATGCCTAAAGAAATAAAACCCAGCGTTGGATTTTTGCTACCTTATCACACCATTACAGCTGTTGGTGCTCAAAGAGGCTCAGCTGCATTCCTCTGTGTGTGTGCGTGCGTGTGTGTGTGTGTGTGTGTGTGTGTGTGCGCACATAAATGTTTCACAGAGAAAGACAGCAAATAGGGAAAGCAAAGGAAGCAAAACAGAGAAACGCAAGTAACTCCATAGTCACCCAGTAACATTGCTCTTTGCTTTCACCATTAATATGCAGATGTCATAGATGTGTTTCTCCTGCAATTATCTGTATGGTTACCATTCTTTTTAGATTCTTGACTCCTTTAAATCATTTAATACATCCATCTATATATCCATATCCAAAGTTAGGTTATGGGAGTGGCATTCCAGACAGCCTTATTCTCAGCAAAGCTTTCCAAGTCCTTCAAATGTATCCTAAAGCATTCCCAGGTCTTGGACGATATAATATCTTTGGGTTGTGTGTACCTAGAAAAGCGGTGGGAAGTGCCCAGACTTGAGCAGCGGCTCTACTCTGCAAATGTCCGAGGTGCTCAGCTTCTCCCAATAACATGGAATACCTCAAGAATCTGTCGGGATAAAAATTGGAATACCGAGATGCATGAAGGGTACTCATTGTGTGCCAGGTAACATTTCACATGTATTTCATCTCCAACTTATCAATAATGGAAATAAAAGTTTGCGAGCATCTGTTTGTGAAAACAGAATTTGTGTTTTCCTGTATAGAGAGAGAAATTATTTCTTCTTTTAACACAGTAGTGCACGAAACCCTTTGCACTGAAACTTTATACATAGTTTTTTTTAAATTACCATGAGAGCCATGTTGCTCCAGTTGGCCAGTATGTAAATGTGATTTAACGCTTTAAATAAGGGGCACAGAGCTGGTGACTGCTCAGTGGTCTGCGGGAGACCAGGAAACGCACATTTAACAATATTCCTGTTACAGAAGTATTTGAGTTATGGAGTAAATAAACAAGTACCCAAAGGAGGACAAATAGCTGGAGTCAACTATGCATGCGCATAAAAAGCAATTTATACTAATATGAATTTGCAGTTCCTCATATGTTTTGCTATTACAAAAACAATCACCTTGTGATGCTGCCACATTAATGTAGACACATTAAGTGCTATAGGAATGGTCTTAAGGACTGATCCACTACTGGGCGTCAATGTCATCTCCCACAAAAACAGTCTGACCACCAAATGTCTTTTCAGACATTTTCCTAGAGCCATATATTTAGTATATTAGTAGCTAATTGAGGCCACATTTACTTTGTTCACTTATTTTACTTAAATGAAGCTCTTTTGTAGTTTGACAAATAATGAGATTCTGCTCTTCATTTAATGCAATACTCATATAAAACTCATCCAAAAGTCCAAAGCAAGCATGGTGGCTATATAAAAGTGTTGATAACATCAGTTATCTGCAGCTCATATATATATATATATATATATATATATATATATATATATATATATATATATATCAAGTTTTCTTTAACTTTCCTTCCCATCAACAGATTTTTGGACACTTACTGCAGACATCTGATTATCTTAACGTCCCAGACCCAGCTGGCAATATTTCCTGAAACTCATTAATCAGACATCAGCTCTGCTGAACATTTAACTGATAACATTACAGATAACATGACCCATCCTGTTCCCTTAATAATCTCTGAGCCCATTTCCTAAAGGATGTAATTCAGCTTGTCTGTCCATTTATTTTATCCGGGCTATATGATAAAATGAATGAGCAGACAAGCTCTGCCAGCCTCATTGTTCAGGCAGTTAAACGTCCCTTTGGAGTGCTTCTTTTTGAGAATGTTGGGTTTAATATAAAATAAAGGTAGCTTTTATTTTACAGGATTAGAGAATTTTCATCACTTAAATATCCGAAAGGTATTATTGTTGCAGTTTGCAGTCTCATGTAGACCAAACCATGTTTGATTTTTGGCTTTTAAATGATATAACGCTTTCTCGTTCCTATCTGTATGGAATACATTGGTATTAAAGTGCTTGTGTGTGCTCAGGTGGGAATGTCCCAACAAAGAAAGTAAACAATCACAGCTGAACAGCATGCATAAAAACAAGGAACAATCTCTTCTGGGAGCTCTGTGCATAATGAGTTGGCAGATGATACCAAGGTTTCTACTAAAGGATTAATATACCGTGTAGCTATAAACACAGTCCTAAAAATCTGAACTAGAGCCAGAGGAAACGAGGTCACCTTTTTAGCCCACTTACATAAACTTTCCAAACTGTCTTGTTGTGTTTACTTAGCCTGCCAGATAAGACTGGTGAGAGCTCTTTACGGGACCACACAACTGAACCTCTGAAACATGAAACTGAACAAAAACCACTCACTCACATAAAATGGGGGTTAATTGGGGGCAGCGATAATCATTCATTTAAAAATCCCTGGGTACATCTGCCCTTACAAATATACAGTCAGCTATCAGAGTTTACTTTTCATTCAACAAAGAGGGAGACGTCTAAAGAGTCTATACTTTTGAAGGAACTTGTAAAAGGCAAATTCCTGCTAACACATTGGGAGCTCCAGATAGCTGATTTTGACCTTTACTGCCTTTTTAGTTCACAGTGAATCAAGCTGGAATGTAAATCGGCTGTCTGGCTCCCCTCTAAACACTGAGTAGGCAAAGAACCAGACATGACCCATGATAACAATAATGAAATACTTTCTGACTTGTGGTTAAGATTTTCTTATTTGGTCCAAAAGAATACACACAAGAAGTTGCGTGAAAGCAGCATTTTGTTAAGGTTTATGGTGTATTTATGCCATCAGTATAAACAACTGAACAGCGTTATCCTTCCATTTTTGGCAGCGTTAGATGGCATCCACGTGGCGGATCTACAGGCAGATCTCTGTATATTGATTGGCTTCTTCCCAGACTGCATTGTACAACTGCACTGTTTTAACCTCCCTTTAAATAATAACAGTGTTAGTTAAGGTTGTGTCTTTAAGCTGAACTTTTCAACTCTGTCTCATACACAAATAAGCCTCTGGTCCCGGCCATTTGTGCACAACGAATATCTTCAGCGGGCATGCGTTTGCAAAAAAGCAACACTAAAAGCTTTTGACAAGCAGAGGTCAGGAGAAGGGGTTATCTAGCTAACATTTTTATGATGTGAGTGGAGGGTCTGGCCCACATCTATGACCCCAAACATCTCCACTGCTGTCAAAACAAATAAACAGCGCCAAACATGGTGTTCCAGGTCTCTGCAGAGGTGCTTAGAGTTCAAAGTTCTGCAGGATTTTTTTTCTCCAGGAAACACAATAAATGTTTTTCAAGAGATAATTACATTTTTCCTTCAAATGAAAAGGCTTTGGATGAAGTCAAAGCATCTGTATGATAACCCCAATTAACCCATGAACAAAAACAGAATGACAACAAAACTTCACAATAAAAGAAACTCCTGTACCAAACAATACTTAGTGTTTAAGGATAGTCTTTAAGGAATGGTAGTTGTTAAAGTGACAGCTGCAACGGGGGAAGGTGAATTTGAAAGTGATGATAAATTAGAGCCTTATAACCTCTCATCTTATAGACAATTGTAGAAACTACTCAGGCTAGACCTTGATATCATCTAAACATCCAATAGACACTAGAAAAAGTTGCATTTCCTGCGAGAATGTGGGGTGAATGCTGTGTAGCAGAAATCGTGCGCCGAAAACAGCTGAAGAAGTGGAACTATCTGCTGAAGGTGACTTTTTTTGAAAGATTACACTGAAGAGCAACAAGAAAGCAGAAGGCGCAAGAGTGGGGAAGACATGGGATTCAAACCACCCGTTGCCGCATCAGGGTGCCCGCTAATCTCAGTGAGCCAAACCGGCATTCATCCCAAAGAAAGATATGACAATAGAAAAAACGGCTTTAATTCCAGAGTTTGAAATCTCAGAGGATAGATTTCCTATCCTGAAACAAACGTAATTCATGGGTAAGTGGTATCAAAAAATGATTTCGCTGTGAGTGTCTGAAGATATATTGGCACAAGGTTCATGTCTCTGGAGTCCACGGTTTAGGAGATATGACGAGTAGAGATGTTCAAAAGCTTAATATTTTAAAAAGAATAAAAGTTATGAGCACCAAAAGATATAGCTGGCATTAGCAGCAATAGCATAACAGTTTAAAATTTAAACGGTGAAAATAGCACAGAAACACTCCCCCGTTTTCAGAGGCTGAAAATTTGTTTGACACTTAAAAGTTTGGTGGCCACTTGAGGCCTGGTTCCATGGCTACTAAACTGTATAACCCCCCATTCTTGAAGGTGAAGTAGAAATATCTGAAGCTGATTCCAGGTTTTTAATAAACTTTTCATAGTTTTTCATTGTAATTTGAAGCTGGTCAAGTCGGTCTTTCCTCTGGTTTGATCCTGATAATGTTTGTGAGCTGAAGGACTGACTAAACCAGCAGCGAGCAGGTCGGCGCCCGCGGCTTCTTTTCACGCACTAAAATCTGAAATCCGAAAGCCCAAAGAAATGGTGATGCAAGTGCGTGAGGCCATCATTAGGCTAAAGAAAACACATTGCTCTCAGAAAGACAGTGAACGATTTCGAAGAACTAAAGAATCTAATCTATCTCAATGGAAGTGCACGCGGTGCCGTCCAAGTATTCACTGAGTGAAAGGATTTTTATCCAAATATTAAAAGCAATCCTTATGTTTAAAATTAAGTTAGTTGGTCCAATTGATTCTGAGCCTCCCCCCAAAAAAGAGTAATGCTGTATAAAGACTCACTGTAAAATGACTGAACCTAACTGAAGTCATAAATCATCATGTGACAAAGGAAAAAAAAGATTACATTTTTGGGCCATTTCACCGAGCTCTATTTACAGCAGTAAGAAATGGTAGGGCAGACAGGAAAAGACTAATGGTGACCTAATCCAAGGTCTGTTCTTTCCTAATTAAAACCTCCAATCCATTAATTTTCTTCAATAAGGACTCTGCAGAAAGCAGCAGACGGAGGTCTGATTCAAATGAATGGAGGAATTAAACACAGAAACAAAGGCCACAGCCGTAGATAATTGCAGAGGGAAAGGCAGTGCAATTGAAAGTGACATCACCAACATAAACAGTCTTCTTAGATGAAAGCACATTCTGAGTCAGATGCCTCATTTTCAGAACAAGGAAGTACGGAAAGATAGTACGTTACAGTACATCAAAATAATACAAGCATGTAATTTTTTGGAGAGAACTGAAGTGGTGGGATTAATTGTTGTTAGTGGCTCATGCAATGAGCAACTGCAATGTCCGTAGGCTATAGTTGGTGCTCTGTGTGTGTGTGTGTGTGTGTGTGTGTGTGTGTGTGTGTGTGTGTGTCGCCCCTGCTAATATTATTAGGCGTAACATCTAGGCCATTTGAATACAATAACCTTTCTGCCGACGGAATAATAAACACAGGGAACTCAAATCAAATCATCTGTAAGCAACATTTCCATTTTTTCATGTGCTCCTTTGTTTGTGCATCAGAAGATTCATTAAGGTTACTCAGTGCTCAGGGTGTCACTGCATAGCCTGTGAGTAATCGCGTCCGACTGCAAAGTAAGTAAACTGTATGTGTTAAATGTACGCAAAAAAAATCTGACGTCTTTAAAAATAAATTTGCCATTTACTAGCTATATCAGCACACATTAGTCATTTAGTTTAGCGTTTAGCAGCATCAGTGCCCTCTCAATGGCATTGGTGGCACTATCACATACTATCATATTATGAATAATTAAAAATTATATATAAAATATACATATATGAAACAAAAATAAAAATGTTTTATGACATTTACTATGCAGTACATAAAAACACTCCTATCAGAAGCAAGTGAATGTGCATAAAATATAAAACATAGGAAGTATTGGGTAGACCTGAATGTGAGCATGAATGGTCGTGTCCTACTGTAAGCCTTGACTGACTGACAAGCTCTCCATTTACCAGATCTCGCTCCCAAAGTCAGCAGATGGGCTTAATTGCTATGCCCATTACACTGGCATAGCAAACAAGCAATACAAATACATCTCTTTGGCCCATCAGAAACACCAATTTGAATCAGTCACAGAGCCGAGGCCTCAATTTTTAGATCACATTTAGTTAAGTCAGTGCAGAAATCCGACTTGTTATGAGGGGGAAATTTGCAGTGGCAATAAATGGAGAAGTAACATGCAATACAGTTTCACATCTAAATAGCTGTTGGTCTCGTTTATTTCATTTATGTTTTCAGTCTAAATATAGACTTCTTTTCGTGGCATTCTCATCCAAGGAGCAGAGACAGATCCATTGCATGGATGGCTGGACAACTGCAGCAGCTGGACGGGGAAGCATACATAGTCTATACTGGGATTAGTGCAGAATATGGAACTGGTTTTAGCCTTGTGATTGAAATGCAAATGCAAAAAATGTACATCTGGTACCAAACAGTGTGCACAAGTGTAATTAATATGTAGTAGGTATAGATGTATATGACACCGGGACACAGCAGAGGCATGTGTTCTTTGCACTATGTGGTGCAGCTGAGGAATGGCTGTGTAACAGAAAGAGAGGGGGTCACTGCATGCCTTTCTACGGGATATTAATGTCAGGATTTTTTTGGACCACTGGTGCTCATTCTTAGCAAGTTGACTGACTGACGTGGTTCTAATCGCACCAACTGGCCAAAGTCTTTTTGTATAGTAGCTTCTGCATACTTTACTGTGATTTTAATATGCTTTAGAAGTGTTCAATAAACCTTGAATACAGAAAACTAGAAAATTAAAACCTTGTCTTGCTACCTAGAAAAACTCATGCCACGGGACCTAAGAAATGGGTTATACATTCTTGAGAAGTTAAAGGATTTTAAAATAAATACAGATACTTACACACAACCACCCTGAGGTCTTTAAAACAGGAGTCATTTGAGTTTTGCTCCCGGCCCGAGTTATTATTCAAACAATTAGTTGTAGTTGATTTTTGGGGAAGTTAATTCATTTTGGCACCTAAGGCCCTCCATATCTAAGAGCCTTTACCTTAATTTTAAGTAGGTTTCATCCTGGTTTAGCTTTAAAAGGCCGTAATATCCAAGTTATGTACTTAAAATTGGTTCTTTTCCAACAGGAGAGCAGCGCGACAGTCTGCTGATTACATCTCAAAGGGGTATAAAGATGGTGGCTAAAATCAACTTAATTCAACTCATTCCTATTTATAGACAACAACAGTTTTCCCAAGGTGCTTAATATACATGTAATTATGCCGAAGATGCTGGATTGTCCCAGCCCTTCCACCAAACAGCCAATCATCTATTTTATAGTGGCTGAGGTGGAAACCATAAAAATTCGTCAGGATGTTGCACTGAAGCATGTGCACAAGGTTCAATAGCATGGTGGCAGATATATCTATACTTTAATATACCAAAGAGATTTATAGAACTCCTTTCTCTGGGTACTCTACATGACAAAATGCTTTCAAAAATGCTTTGTGTGCCCTCTGAGCCACAGCCACACTATCTGTTCTCGCTCAACTAGCCGTTTGGCCGGCGAAATGCCCTTTGCCTTGTTATCCCTTTGCTCCCACTCCCTATTCTTAAGCTTGAGCTCTTTATCCTTCTCATCCTACCTGTCATTATTCTGTCTTGAGTCTTTGAAATCCCCAAGTCAGGGAGATATTCATCTTGAAAGTAAAAGTGCTGACTGGATATGATCTTGATGGCAGAAGAACTGAAGAATACTAGTTTGTAAAATGCTCTGAGCATGACAGAGATTCAGAGGTGTGTGTAAGCTCAGAGCTTTAGAAGACTATATAATGGCAATGTTTGAACACAGAGTGCACTCTATGTAGTCTAGTGACTGACAGTGCCAATACAGAGATCTGTATTTTTATAACATCATTTATATTTGGACTGATTTTTTATTGACTGGTTGAAGTTACTGTGTTGTGCAAAAGTCTTAAATCACCCCTAATTTCTTTAGATTTCCAGGAAAATGTGAAATAGGTGTGGAAATTTATTGAAAACTGTCCCCACAGACATGGAAATGAAAGACAAAAACATTTTGTACCACTTTTTTGTAATTTCTTTAGTCTTCAGGAACAGTTCTCCAGGTTTCTTGAAGGACATTCAAAGCTCTTTCTTGGATGTTGGCTGCCTTTTGATGTGTCTTTGTCAAGATGATGCCACACTGCTTAAATAATGTTGAAGCAAATTTTGAATTTATCACTCCATAAAACCTACTGCCACAGATTTTCAGTCCAATTCTTGTGTAATTTGACATACCCCAGCCTTTTGTCCTTGTTTCCCTTCCTTAAGAATGGTTTCTTCATAGCCGCCCTTCCATTGAGACCATCTCTGATGAGCCTCTGGCAAACAGTAGATGGATTAGCGTAAGGCCCAAGTGTATTTCTCAAGTCTTGTCAGGTTTTTGCTGGATTTTCCCCTCAGTTTTTCTTCTTTTTTCTTTTTTTTTTTTTTTTTTTTAGAAACAATTCATCTGCTGGAGATCCTCCACTTGTCTATTAGCCTCAAATCTTTAAGGATACACAGCAGACCATGCTGAGATATGCCACATTTTTGGCTAATAGCTCATTCAGCGTGTTGCTGCCAAAAAAAACTATGTTATGCCTGACAAACCGTATTAGCTAAACAAGAGAGAACAAATTGTCTTCCTTCAATAGGCTGCTAGTAACAAAATGCCTAAAGATACAGAATTGAAAATTGATTATTTGCTAAGTTGTTTGTTATGTGTTGACACAACACCGGTTAATCCCTTGAGTTAGGTGTCTTTTTATGCTTGAATGATTCAAAGCTCAGGTTTAACACTGCCCTGGAGAACTACTCTTTAACACCACTTTAAAAAGCAACAAGGGAGACTTGCTATTTGGAGGCAAAATATAAACAACTGAGTGGTGGTTCAACACTTTTGCACAGTGTTATATATGTGAATTTGAATATATTGTGTTATAACCAACTATTCTTCCATTTTTTTCTACTTATCCCATTTAGGGTCAGGGTTAGTTGAGCTATCTTAGCCATCACCAGGCGGGAGACTGGGTACACCCTGGACAAGTCGTCAATCAGTAAGACCAGGAAGGGTTATACTATATATCTTGTGTGCTTCTATTATTCTCATGTGTCCAACAATGCTTAAACCTATAATTTTAATAAATGTAAAAACTCTTACCTTTACTTTACAAGTCACGCAATGGAATAAAAACTCTCCCAGTTAATATTGAAAGTCCAGTAGCAGTTCAGGTAAGGAAAGCCAATAATATTTGCTGGCAGAGTTTGCATTTCCATTACACATACATCAGTCATTACAAAAAAAGATGAACCATGGAATGAAAGAGAAAGGTCTTGGGACCATAATTCATTCCATAAGGGTAGGCTATAATAAATTCCTGCTAAATAAGTTTTTCAGAAAATGGAAAGAATATAAATATATACTTGAATCAATATATTTTCCCTTTCTTTCACACTACATCATGTTTCTCAGTGTGCTTCTATATTAAAGGCAGAATGAAAATAATCAACACCGAGCGCAAAAGAGGCATGAGAAAATAAAACGCATTAACACTAGTTATGCAACAGCACAGAATGTGATGTTACAGCTCTATTATAGCATCAGATGTGCAAAAATCAACACATTAGAAGGTGCTCCTCTTCACACATCAGCTCTGATGTAACTCCCTGTGTGTATGTGCACGGTTGTGCTTCTACATCTGTTACATAGACACGCTTTTCAAGAACTAATATAGCATCTGGATAGTTTTTTTGTCACAAAAAGTCTTCTCAAATTAATATGACTGTCAAAAAGTTTTTAATCACGTCACATGAAAACTTTGGAGCACTTTTAGCAGAGTACAATGTTTTTGTGTATAGTTAGATTATACATTTCATTAAGGCTCTTAAGAAAATGTGTTTTTAACATGATTTTTTATTGTAAAACATGTAAATAAGAGAGTTGACTGACTAACCTGACAAACTGGCTAAGCAAGGTTGTTCTTGACAATATGTATTTCTTTGAAATGCTTAGGCTAATATTTAGGATTCTTTGTACAGTTTTTTTGACTATCAGATAGTAACATTGATGTATTTACTGACCAGTGTTGGGTGTAAAGGGTTACAAAGTAACACATTACTGTATATCCATTACCATACATACTGTGGTCTACAGCCTTTAAGAGTGGAGTAACATCACTTTTATTTTTATTGCACAAAGAACAAAAGTGTAAATGGTAAATGGTAAATGGCCTGTATTTGTATAGCGCTTTACTAGTCCCTAAGGACCCCAAAGCGCTTTACATATCCAGTCATCCACCCATTCACACACACATTCACACACAAGAACAAAAGTGTGATGTGTCCCCATTAGGATAGGGTTTCGTTGTAGCCTATAGGTTTATATTGTTAACTGGTAATTATGAGACAACACATTTCAGGTTATTTTACTGAGTAACGAGAAAGTAATATAACAAGTAGGGTGATAAATTACTTTCTCCAACAAATAATTATCGTATTGTTTTCATTACTTTTATGAAAAGTAACAAGTTATGTGTGATACATGACTTTTTTCGAGTAACTACTCCAACACTGTTATTAAGATTGTGAAACATTTAAGTGTAATCCCTTAATTATGCTTTTGAAAAGTAGAGCCCACGCAAGTGCCACTGGCAGCATTTATACCTGTGTGCGCTGTGTTGGTTCATGTCAGGTTATGCCATAAGGTTACAAAAGGGTTTGTGGTTAGGATATGCGTAGCATAGTTATAACACAGAAGTAAGTGATTTATTTTATTTTTTGGCTGATCAGGATAAATTACTGACAAGGAAGGTCTGGAAACACATTTAACAGTGCTAACAGGAGCTCTGCATGTACGCACACAGACTGCAGACAGTCCCACAAACACAAGTCCCACAAGCGTCAACACTTCTGGTAATGATTAACTATCTGTTTCTCTAAATAGTGTCCCTAGAGAAACGATTATAAATGAGCAGTTTATGTGGGTGTGGGTGTGTCTCCCAGCATGAGCTCTTCACACAGGCTAAAACTTTCTCCCCAGTGAATATGGGCCAGTAAAGAGCCAGTCTGCTTACCTCAGCACTAATCCAGGAAGAAAGCACAAGCCAGCTGAGCCATGGATCCACTGCTGCTATTCATGGAAAGGGCAAGGTTGGATTTCCAGTTCTAAAGAGACAGTACAGGTTTTCAGTACGTTTTGCAATAAAAAGCCTTTGTGTTGAATTTTTTGTGTTGCTTTTATCCTTGTACTAAACAAATAATAATAACCAACAGATACTTCACCTCAGGCGAACCAATATTCAGTCAAGTGTAGCCAGGAGAAAGGAGGCCTAAGCTCATGTAAACATGTGAAAACACCATTAGTTCGGAGCTAAATGTTTGCTATACTCCAAAAACCTTTGCTCTGTCATAATTGAATTAGCAACTGTTGGTCCATATTGCTCTTATTCACTTTGCTGGTACACTTTGTGTTTGCTTTGATTAGTTTATTGATTTATTGTTAAAGTAATTCTCTCTTAACTTGCATAGAGTATGTTATGGTCTGTAAACCTGAGTTTAAGAAAGACTGTTAGTGTTGATTCAGTTGATGTGTACACAGCATTTTCAGTAGATTAATCGTTTTATCCCTCATCCTGGAGATGCCTTCAGTATCAGCTGACTGCATTTTCATGACCCACTCATAATGGATTTAGATCACAGAAAATTAGCTAAAAGCTGCAATTACATTATTTTAAATAAGTATAAGATCTTCTCCTAGGCCTACTGATGAGCAACTTAACGCGTATTCTTTTTAAACACAAAACATGAGATCTAAATAGCTATATTCATACAACACCAGCATGGTTAAAATATAGGATCACAGTATTTACTGATGCTGACTTGAATTTGCTGAAGATAATATAAATTTTCCCATCTTGTCTCTTCAAGATAATCTCCCGTTTCTATTCTTTATATCTTCTTCTGCACGAAACAGCATTTGGATTCTTGAAAACTTCATAGCCTTGGAATGACTGACAGCATTTTATCCAATGTGTAATTCACAACCAAGTTAATTATAAGTCTGTGTACTGTTCTTCTGCTCTCATACATGTCTAAATGTCTAAATGAATCATGCAAATTAGACATTTGTGCTCTATGTTGAACATTTTACCCAGAGCTGGATGGAGGTTTATGAAATGTGACCTTGGACCACATTTCAGAGATGGCTTCTGTTTCAGAACGAGTTGATGCAAAACTATCTGTAAGTCTGTCAAGTGAACAATAAGAACTACAGTTATTGGGTGGAAAGGGAGGCAACAAAGGAACTGCTCAGATAGTCAAGACAATCATTGTCTACTCGTCCCCAGTAAAAACATGTCATTGTTGTAGTATAATTTCAAATTCACCCCAACAAGTATTGCAGTACTCTCTTTTTCTTTACACTGCTGCTCACTGGAGAATTCTGTCACCTTTTTCAAAACCTAATAGCGATTAAAATGTCAGCTTTTATAAAGCTTAAATTAAAAACCATAACATAAATGGGAAGACTGACACAGTTAAAAAAATAAAAAACAATTTTATATCAAGGGGTTAGGATTCAGAATTAAAATTAATTTAGTTGTAACAATGGGAATTCTATTCTTATCAGGGAGCGCTTTAGTTGAGAAAGACACTGGCATGTAAGTAGTTATTACTTTGATGAATAAATTTAACAGCTTTAGGGATTTGGGGTTTTATAAAAATGTATTTATGTATTTTTTTTATAGACGTATTCAAATTGACAGCCTAACACACTGATTCTTTTCAATATTATCATCCGGGTTGATTCTCTCTCTCCCTCTCTGTGATTGGTTGATACCTGTCATGTGTGTTCACGTCTAATACTCTGTTTTCTGTGAGAATGACAAGCACAAGCATCGTAAGAGCATTCCCTGAAATTGACATAAAGCAACTTATCATCTGTCTGTCAGTGTCTCTGACTGTATGGACAAAAGTAAGCAAGTATATAAGCTTGAAGCTGTAAAAGAATATACACATATGTACTTGTTTATATATGTTTATATACCTAGACATAAGTATATAAACAATTTAAAGCTGCTTTTGTCTGCCTCTTCCTCACACATTTATACTGATGAATAAGTAGGCAACAAACATGCTAATGTATGTTAGATTTTCAAAATAAAGTATACTGTTCTCATTGAAAAAACGGTATACATGTATATAAATATATAAATGTGTAATTTTATAAATAAAAGCCTGGGGAAACTGAATGTTTTGCTTGTTTATTTTTGTTTGTTTATCAAATAAAAGCCTGCAATTATTTTTTGGACGTCACTGAAATGCTTTAATTCTGTTAAATAAAATCTCTTGTTAATTGTATATTTTACATAATTATCACAATGCTAAAATAATTTCTCAGATTTTCAAAGTAAAGAAATTCCATTTAGTTAATGTAAATGTTTTTGTTGCATAATTCTCAAACTTTGTCAGAAAAGTACAGCACACAATAGAAAGTAAAGAAATGACCCTTAAAGTAATGCAATGCAACAATGCAACAGGTTAAGTCCAGCTGTAGCAACTGAAACTCAATGGCCTAGTCATCGGCTAAAATTACATTACTGGAGCAATAACAATAATTTAATTTGCCAAAAACATATGAACCACTGATGTATTTTCAGGTGCATGTACAGGTGCAATATGTACAATTTGTAAGCGTGAGCGTCTCGACCTCAATACAACATCAGAAGGAGAATCAGACCTTTGTGCACACGCACAACCCATGCTAACAAAACACTCTTCAGGGAGAGGCATTTGGACATGGAAAAACATGCTTCTTTGTGTTTGCAGCTGTGTTCAGCTTGGGCTTGAAATGTGATAGTCTCCTTTACATTTTGTCTGTTTTAATTAAACAATTTCATAATCCAGAGTACTCGGCAGATACCAGAACTTACTGTACAGTTAAAAGGAGGAAGAAATTAAAAATATTTCTTCCCTATTTGAAGTTCTATCCGGAGATGGTGATGAAAATATTTGTGCAGCATTCAAAATGACATTGTGCTTTGACACACAACTCAGGCATCTTTAATAAGTTGGAACGCAGAACCACTGTAGGAAACAGGGGATTCAGTGTGGAGCAATTATTTGATAAAAGCTTCCTATTTGATTTCTCAATGGTGAGAAATGGTTGTACAAATTCAGGCTGACAGAAATTGATCACGCTAATACCTCAAAATGTAATCTCTCAGCCTTGGGGGGATGACCTCATAATGAACCCAAATGTACTGCGTAGGTTTTGCAACCATCTGCCTTTAGCCTGGTACTTTACAAGGTTGATATTTACATTTAGATTTTTGCAAACAAACATGAAGAGTCTGTTTTTGACAGGTTGTCCTTTGCAAGGTGGTTAAACGTCAGCGCAGCCTGCATGATAGGAGTCAGATAGCAGTCTGCATAGTTTTTGCCAAAAAAGGATTGCAAGCCTAGAATTTTTTGTTTTATATCTGCCACAGAAATCACTGTGCAATAAACTCGTACATCAACATGTGGTATATCTAAAAGATAGATGGAGAGAAAACAAGACAATATTGAGCTTTTTATTCAGTGTGGTTAACTTGACACAGAGAAGCAGCATAGTCTTACATTTCCATTACATTCCTCCAAAGATAACAAAAATAACTTTGGACGTCTTGCTGAAAGGACATTTTCAGTTCTCATAAAACAAGAAACATTCATGAGTGCAGTCTCAACACTTAAGCGATAAAATAGTGATGGGTAGCAGGCCTCTTTAACATGCTGGTAGCTAAAACACAGTTTTGGCAGGCCCAGTGTAACACTTCTATTTATTTAATAATGGTTCAAGCGGCTTTGTTAAAAACTGAGATTGAGTTTTGATTAAACCAGGCTGAACATCACCAAATTGTCATCTTTTCTCTGTAAAAAGCCTCTTTTAAGGGTACTGTATACAGTAGGTTGGCGATAGTGTCCCAGAGAGATCAGTTCAATAATATTGCCCAGTAGTATTTAATTACAGAACAGTCCGTCTTGTTTAATTGTTACTAAAATTAAGCAATAAAGTTTATTTAATTAGGAAAACCATGCAAAAACTGTGAATATGTATAAGTCTTGAACACATGGGGCAAAATAAACACTTTTTTAACTAAACAAAAATGCTCTTACATCATATGAAACTACCTTTTATGTGTGACTTCTGCCACTTAGAACATCGAACAACTTGACAAACTATATGTGTGCTGGCATCGCTTCAAAACTTGGTTATTTTTTTTTATTTTTGATGTGTTTCTTTTTACATGGCTAAAAAAAACCCTAAAAAATAAAACCTGTCAATCCAAATTACATTTCTAAAGGAAAGAGGCATTCAAATCACTGTGAAGCTCTTTGGCACTGCTGGCAGTTCCTTCCAGGCAGGCGGACCGAAAAAAGAAAAAAAAGAAAAGAAAATCTCGGGTGAGAGTGTTTGTCAGAGAAAAGAACCAACACATGAGTTTTAAGGTACAGTGCGGGTTGTCATTTTTGTATTGAACGTTTGACAGCTTGCATGTCTGATTTTTCGCTGGGGAAAAGAGCAGCGGCGCATCAGGCAGCCGCAGAAAGTCCTTTTAAAGAATAACCGTTTGTCTGACATGAGTGCTCCAACACTTCATATGTAAATTTTCTTTAAAAAGACACTTTTGCACTCAAAGAAAATTAGAAGGTTAAAAAATGTGGTGATGCCAACTTGAATACAACTAAAATGATGTCATTAATGGAGTCATCTTTTGATTAATTTTTTTTTTAGCTGAATGTTATTTGCCAAAAATCACTCTTTTTTTTAATCTCCTAAATTATCCATCCATTCACTTCTGTTCAGGGTCATGGGGGGCGCTGAACTCAGGGCCTTCTTGCTGTATGGCAACCGTGCTAATATATCATTATCTATTTATTTCTTATTTTATCTGCTTTTACTTTTAATTGACTTATATTAATTTAAGGTCTGCTCTATTATCATTACTAATTTTTCTAACCCCTTGGAAATACGGCGTCAGGCAGGACCGATTCTTATCAAATGAACTTCAAACCTCAGCATCCATTCCAATATTATAGTAACATGACATCCCTGGCGCAAAACAAATTCTCTATTTGTGAAGTTTTTGTAATAGAGAACTGCCACCTGCTATTTCTCTCCTTATCTTTCAGCTGTCTCGTGTTTGTTGGATTATGGTGTATGTCTTGTCTATAAACACAGAGTTGGCCCTTGTCAGCTCATTCCTGCTGTCAGTGAAATTTGCTGTCTTGCCCAGCTGCTGATGTCTGCAGCTGCTGGATTCTGCTTGTTGGGTCATGGCTGAATTTAATCGGGCGAATGTCACACACGCACATACCGAAATGCACATCTTTGGATTGGCATCACAGCACAATGGGTTAGGGTGTTGATCGCTCCCTTTCTGCAACTGAGCACAAAAGCTGGGTTTGTGTCTTGCTGTGATAGAGGAAGCTGGAGCATGTTCCTTACTGATGACACGGGATAGTGAAATTGAATCTTTCATGGTGGATTTGATGAACAAAGGCTTCACCAGCTGTTATTACTGTCTCCATGCAATAATATCATATGATATGTAATGACCCCATGACTGGCAAATTTACCTAAAACACAGGTCAGTGTCTCATTTAGCACTCAGGCACTCGCTCATACTTTGTGGTTAGTTACCATTGTAACAAACCAACAATATTTTAGGTTTGCACATGTGTGTCCTACATTTACAGTAGTCCAGCTATGATTGTTCATTTTGGTGTACTATTGTTTTATTTTAGATATTAGGTATGTTGTTCTGATCTAACACTGCATTTTTAGCATATTTACACTACATATTATGAGTAATCTGTTAATGTAAACCTATAAAATAAGGCCTGGGATAGCTTTGCATGAAATGTATTTTATGGTTGTGTGAGAGATGTTGACATAGTAGCGGCTAACTGTAGAACTGCACCTCTAGCTTTATTTAACAATCACCTTAACGAACTTTACACCTAACAACGGGCTTATGTCTGATCTGTTGGGGTGGTTCTGGTGATGAGCTTCCATCTTTATCCACTAACCACAGAATCCCTAGTAATTTAATGTCATATCTGCACTTCAGTAGCATGTTAAGCTAGCAAAACATGGCAGCGAAAAGTGTTTAAAGTGGCAATATGTCATCCGAGTCTTGTCTGGAGTGTGGAGACTATTTTCCCTTGCCTCCCTAGCTGTATATATTAGTGTCTTATCAGCAGTTCTTGAGGTCTAGCTTCTGCACCAGAGAAAAGACTTTGAATGAATTACTGAAGGTATGCATGAACTGATACCATCAATAAGAGAGTCATGCATTAGCAAGGCTTCAGCTAAAGAAGCAGACATGGACCACTCATGATATTGCTGTATCTGCTTTATTCCCATGAAAATTTATTCATTGGTCCATTCTACTCTGGCTGAAGGGTTTCGGCTGAATTTCTTTGATGTAAAAAGTAATTTATGAATTGCAAAGTTGCTTTAGATTAATTTGTAACATTAAATTGAGCCAATATCAACTTCCCCTTCTGTCTGTCAGCTGGTCACGTCTGAGCAGGTCAGGATGTGTTTAAAATAGCACATACAGAGTATAATGAAAGTAGCTTATATATGAGATAAGTAATCAGGGCCAGTATATCAGTGGATTTGCTGCTAATCGACTGCCCTTTGTGTCTGTAATTAATTGCTCCTGTTTGCAGTGCAGGTTTCTTTTAAGATGCTATCAAATCCACATTACTCAATAACTGCCTATATAGTGGTAACATAATCTAGTTTATCTCGAAAATTTGGCAAAATAAAGTTATTATCACCAGTAATTGGATTTCTGTACTGATATCATTCAGGACAAAATGTTTAAATAGAAAATATACCATAAAATTAAAAACAAAACCGGTTAGTTCACTTTGGCATTAAAGCAGCTGATCAGTTGACCTTCAATTTAAATCCCCAAGTAATATTAATACTAAATAAAATTGTCAAACTTTATTTTGACTATATCACAAAAACAAACAAAAATACAGGGTATATAGAAAATATATCTACAAATACATTAGAATAACTGAAAAAAAGGAAGGAATTGGGTCATTAGATATATGAATACTACTATCAATTACTTATAAACATAACTTTTATTGACTGTATATAATGAAACTTTTGTTTATTAGGAATTGGGCAGATTTACATTTTTTCTTCTCTATTTCTCATGTAAATGTAATTGTAGTTCAAGCCACTGTTTGATGCAAATGTAAATCACTGTTTTTAAACACAGGACCTGGAGACCTTCAGTCATTCTGTCCTTTGCTATGTGTGCTGAGTAGAGAATGTGACAGTGACTTAAACCATACGGGTTTTTCCTAACCGAACACCTTGGATGAGGAGTGAAGTACAGGCTCCGATTAGAACTCAGCCACCAGGGCTGAGTGACAGCTCTCTGTACAGCACTGCCAGAGTCAATCTGAGGAGGGGCATCAAACAGGCAAAGGAGGCCTACAGGAGGACGATACAGGGTTTCCTTGATCCAAGCCCCCCTCCCTCCCTCCCTCCCTCCCTCCAGGAACACGAGGTCAGGAGAAGACTAGGAGCAGTGAACCTCAGAAGAGCTGCCAGCCCAGAGACTGTGGTTAAAGCTTGCGCACGCAAACTGGCAGGAATCCTCACCAGGCTGTTCAACCTCTCCCTGACTGATGCCACCATTCCCACCTGTCTGAAGGCCTCCACTATCATTCCCATCTTTAAAACGACTTGAATAGACAGCCTCAATGACTACAGACCTATAGCCCTCATGTCTGAAGTGTTTTGAGCGCATTTGGTCTCAGCACATCAAAGACTGTCTACCACCCTCCCTTGACCCCCACTAGTTTGCGTATACAGAGCAAATCAGTCGACAGAGGATGCCATCACCATCACCCTTCACAGAGCGCTGAAGCACCTGCAGAACAGGAAGAGATACATGAGAATGCTCTTCGTGGACTACAGCTCCGGGGTCAACACCATAATCCCAGACATCCTCACCACCATACTGAACCGCCTTCAAATTCCCTGCCACCTGCTCCTTGAGACTTCCTCACCAACCTGCCTCAATCAGTCTGACTCGGCCCCCACCTCACCCTCTGCCACCCCTGGAGGCAGGCCCACCACCTGTTTGACCCACCGTCCTCCGGTCGGTGACTCAGGTCAATCAGGTCCCACACCTCCAGGCTCATAAACAGCTTCTTCCCCTGGGTTATTCGGACTGTTAACAAACACTATCCCCCCCCCCAATCTGAGCCATGATCAATCTCCATCACTCAGGCCACTCACACAGACTCTATTCAAACCAAATCTTCTGTTTGCACTACTTCCAAGCACTTTGCAACTTGTTCTCTAATCTGTGTCTTTTCCTTAATTTTGTATATATTTCTCTAGTTTTGTGTATATCCCTTTTTCCTGTTTGCTTTTCATTGCTGCTGACTACTATTTATATTTTATTCCAGCACAGTTCGTGTGGAGCACCCACAATTTCATTGTACATGTACAATGACAACAAAGCACTATTCTATCCTATTCTAAGACAAAAGAGGGTATGATACATTATAGGAAGGCAGTAAACATTTACCACTTTGTCTAATATTTAACCACTGATGATAATTTTACTGAATTGAGTCAGCACAGACTTTCTGCTATGATTAGCGTCGCTGCTTTTCCACATAGCTCATGCTAATCAGAGCAATTAGGTAACAGCATGTGTATTAATTTATGCAACTGGGGCCAACTCTGAACCTCATTTAAAAATGCGGTACAATGACAGTGATCGTCAATTATAGACGTGGGATCAGGGACATGCAATGCCACAGATGGATAACACATCATCATGATCCCTCCCGCTAATTTATAGCCTGATTTGCATGATCCATTTAGGAAGCATTTATGAGAATGGAAAATGGCTGTTGTCAGTGATGAGGAGCCAAGTGGGATAGATAGTTAGGGGTATTTTTTTTTCTCTATTGTAGCTTATTTATACCTGCTTTAATTTGTGCAAATGGATTCTCAACGCGAACCAGCAAGGATTTTAATAATTAAGTAAAATAAGGAGAGAAAATGAAACTGAGCTCGTGCTGTTTTGTAACAGCCGGTGTATGGTTTCCCCAAATGTTACGCTGAGGCAAGACTGAGCATAACAGTTAATTATAAGTAAGTTATAATTAGTTTATGTAGTAGCCTTTTGGCTAATGAGGAGCTGCTTAACCACGGACAAAAAGTAGGGCAGTTTGGGTCCAGCAAATTATAATGCTTGAAAACAACAGATCAACCAAGTGACTCTGAGGTCAACCAAAGGTTAACACATGCTAACCTCCACTAGCTGTAGTATTTTCTTTATAGAAATGAGATGCATTTAAATAATGTTAAGAATGATTAGGTAGCACAACATTTGCAGCTTTTATTAGTGAACAAGAAAATTCCTTCAGATCTGAGCACTGGTTTCCACCACTCATGTTGATGTGGACAGCTGCCAGGCAGCTGCAGGGAAGTGCACTGCCATATATTTAAGGGTTTTCCTACTTTGGAGGCATTGTTTCCTCTGTTTCGCACACACATAGTCTTCTCTTTCTTTTGTTTGATTCAAGTTGTAAGCCGCCAACTGTGTCAACTGCAGCCTCTCCCTTGAATAAGGTCAAAACTCGTATTATGTGTGAGGGAAACAGGCAGTAATTACAAAGCAGAATAAGATGTAAGAATCATGGCGCTTTTCTCAATCCATTGCTTTCATTTTTTAACAAACCACCCCATTGATCTAATTTGGTCTTTGAAAACATTTATCTCCCTTCTTTCTTCTCTATGTGTTTGTTACATCCCAGAGCCATTATGCTTTCAGATTCATCTTCTTTGTGGCTCCATTCAGATCCAGCAATGGTTGAACTGGGCCAGGGTTCAGTGGTTGTCACACATCCTCAGGCTATTTCAGGTCACTCCAACAGATTGAGATGTAGACTCGGAGTCTCGGTACAATTTTATAGGCAATGATGCAACCACAAAACCAGCATTTCTTCTGTCAGCAGATCTCGCCACGTTGCAAAACACAGTTTTTCAACAATATTTGAATCTGTTGGAAATACTGAATTTCACTGCGCTGAAATTCCACCCCACAAGTAGGCCCTTTGAAAAGAATTGGTGGAAATAATGATGGTCCTAGTTTGGCATCTATGCGAGGCTGAATCAATGGGAATTTTGTTTTCAAGAATGTATGTAACCATAAAGTTTAACTTGCAATGATCAATAAACTCAAAGGCTTGAGATGAGCAAACCCGCTTCCAAAAAGTCGGGGAATTCATTAATATTTACCTGCTAGTGTACCCTGCCTCTTGACATATGACAGCTGGGATAGGCTCCAAATTCCCCAGTGCAGCTGTGAATTGTGTTTATGTGGAATTTTCAATTAAATATAGATTTTAAGTGACTTTAAATTCCTTGAATTTCATTTTAATTAATATTTCCAAAGTTACGTTTCAGTTGAGATCTGGTAGTAATCGTGTTTGGGACGCAGACAGTTTTTTCTAGGCCTGTGCGCTATGAGGTTTCTACTGCTCTAATAACCCTAGTTCACAGACCAATGTGTAGGATGATAGTTGCAGACTTGTGCATCTGTGAAACATGCAAATGTTTCTACACATACTAAATTTTAGGACATGCATAAGTGAACAAATCCGGCACATATTCAATACACAAAACAGGATGGCAACATCTCAACAGCAAAACAAGCTTCTTGGTTTTTGTTTTGTTTTTTTTAATTCTTACAATTGTGTTTTTCCCCTCAGTGTTTTTCATTTATTGAGGCCTTTCTCTGTGGCTTAAGATGATACAATATACAATTGTGCTTTCTGGATGAGTGGTAAGCATTTTTATTTCTAGATGAAATTATGCATTCCATGAACAATGCCCTACTATATGCTACTACAATAATAATAAAAAACAACAACAACATGCATTTAGATGCAAATTATGAGACAGTAAATATTGTGTCTAAGAGCTGGTACATATGCCCGACCCAATTTACAGTTAATGGCATACAGCCATGCTCATTGAGCAGGGATACAAAAAAAAAGGGGGGTATTAAAATTAATAAATAAATAAATAAAGGGTCATACTATTGTGTTGACGTGAAACCACAGCAAGTGAATCTGCTGGCATGCTCCCCCAAGAGAAAAATTTGAAAGAAACCTCAGTGTACGTGCACATTTCTAGTTACTTGTTACATATGCAGCTGCACGATAAGTAATTCTAGCAGCTGTTATGTAATCTTGGTCCATATCAAGTGTGTGAGAGAGTCATTATGTCAATTAGTGTCACACTAGTTTCTGTCCTCTCCTCCGCAGGACTCTATGCCAAATGCAAAGTCAAGACAAGTGGGCCAAATTTCACTAAAAGTTGGATGAGAGCGCCAGTCTGATAACTTATCTCAGTATACTTTAATGCATTTGCCAAAACGCTGTGAATCAGCACTCGCTTTATTTGACAATACTTCTCACAGAGACATGATAATAATGGCACAACTATAAAACAAATGGCACTGTTAGTTATTGGTTCGCCATCGCTGGTTAAAGACAGGGCATTACAGCTGAATATTGCTTATTGCAAACATCACATAAGTGGCTTCTTTAAAGAGCAAGACGCCTGTCTGTACTTTACAGAGTAGTTTATTCTCTGAGAGATATTACCCAAGGCTTCTGTACGTGACCACAATTGATGAAGCAAACCATTCAATGCACAACAGAAGTACAGGCGTTCAGCTTTAAATCAACAGGTTGAACAAAAATACATGATTAGGGGGAATTGCATTTAGGAATTATATATATTTTATGCACATTTTCAGAGGTTCAAACTGCATTAATTAGCATACTAATAAATAAAATGCTCACTTTTAATCCTTTGAATACAGCGACTGATTAAAATCTGGGGCTCACAGGCCTTGTAAACAATACATTTCCTCCACTGTGAAGCCTTACCAAGGCTTGACTGCAGCTGCCCTGCTCTTTCCAACTTTAATTTGGTCTTCAACAAGCGAAATAAAGCTTGATTAAGTTAGAAAAAAAAAAAAACAGCTCCTGACTTGATTTTGCAGTATATTTTGTGTCACTGGCCATCTGCACTGTGAAGCCCTCTTTATTCAACTTTGGCTGAATCTGAGCTGAAACCATAATTTTATAAACCCAGCTGCTTCTGTCACATAATCATTAAACACTTTTAAACTAGCACCATTGTAAGCCATGCATGCTCATGCCATCACACTGACTCCAACTAGTTTACAGATGAGATTTGCTTTTGATCAGCACCTCTGATCAAAAGCACATTTTCTTTCCGGAATTCAGGAGCAGATCGATATGACATTCATCTGTCCATGAGCTGTCCCAGAAGTTGTCTAGCCTGTTTTGGACCTTGCCGTGAACCCTTTATAGGGTCTTTGATGACGTCTATGCTTTATGCTGGACTTGGATAATCACATGCTTGCCTAATTTCTTCAGTGGGCTTGATTTCCTGAAAGACATTTTGATTTGTTTTAGTCTAAGCGTGGCCTGATTCACTTGCACTGAGAGCTCCTTTAATTGCATGTAGTGGGTTCATAATCACTGTTTTCAAATGAAAATGTTACAGCTGGATTGAACTTCAGACATTTTACCTGCTTAATGTATGAATAATAAAGAAATAACTCAGTCAGCACACACACATGAAGCAGCTTTTAAATGTATTGTCCAATTAGCTTTGGTCCTCTGAAAAAATTGGGCGTTAATCAAGCTCAGTTCCTCAAAACTTACCTCACTTTACCCAGAACTTGTACTTTAAACCCATGTTCATTATTTAAAAGTAACTTGAATATGTTTTGGTGAAAGTTATACTACAGGGTGGGCCATTTATATGGATACACGGTAATAAAATGGGAATGGTTGGTGATATTAAAGTCCTGTTTGTGGCACATTAGTATATGTGAGGGGGCAAACTCCTCAAGATGGGTGGTGACCATGGTGGCCATTTAGAAGTCGGCCATCTTGGATACAACTTTTGTTTTTTCAATAGGAAGAGGGCCATGTGACACATCACACTTATTGGTAATGTCACAAGAAAAACAATGGTGTGCTTGGTTTCAACGTAACTTTATTCTTTCATGAGTTATTTACAAGTTTCTCTTTGTTCACAGCCATTGACATGTCGAAGAGGTTAAAACGTGAGGAGCGGATCGAAATTGTGTTGATATCTGGTGAACGCAGTAACTGGGTCATTGCAGGAGATTTCAATGCAAGACACCCTACGAGACCACCCATTTCCCATGCTACAGTTAGCAAACTGCTTGCTAAGTTTGGTGAAACTGGTTCAGTGTTGGATTTGCCAAAATGTGGATGCAAGAAAACTGTCACTAATGAAGAAACATCAGTGGCTGTCCTAGCTTCATTCAGCAAGAGCCCACAGCGTAGCACTCGCCGCATGTCACTGGAGAGTGGCATTAGTCGAACATCCCTTCGGCGGATATTAGCTACTCACAAATGGCACCCTTACAAACTCCAGCTACTGCAGCATCTCAACGAGGATGACCCAGATCGGCGCACAGAATTTGCAGAATGGGCAAAACAAAAATTGGAACAGGACCCTCAGTTCACGCAGAAGATTTTGTTCAGTGATGAGGCAAACTTTTATGTGAATGGTGAAGTTAACAAACAAAACCACTGCTATTGGTCTGACACTAACCCACATTGGATGGATCCCTCCAAGACTGTTGGAACAACAAAAGTGATGGTTTGGTGTGGTATATGGGGTACAACAATAGTGGGTCCATTCTTCATCAATGGAAACCTCAAGGCCACTGGATATTTGAAATTGCTACATGATGATGTGTTTCCCTCTTTATGCACTGAAGCTGGCACGTTCCCTGAGTTTTTCCAGCAAGATGGTGCACCACCACATTATGGGTGCCAGGTCCAAGCATTCCTAGATGAACATTTTCCTGGAAAGTGGATTTGTCGTCGTGGGCCAGTTGAATGGCCCCTAAGGTCTCCCGATCTGACCCCCTTAGACTTTTATCTTTGGGGTCATCTGAAGGCAATTGTCTATGGTGTGAAGATACGAGATGTGCAGCACCTGAAACTACGGAAAGTGGATGCCTGTGCTGGCATTTCTCCTGCGGTGTTGCTATCAGTGTGTGAAGAGTGGGAGAAGAGGGTTGCATTGACAATCCAACACAATGGGCAGCACATTGAACACATTTTATAAGTGGTCAGAAACTTGTAAATAACTCATGAAAGAATAAAGTTACATTGAAACCAAGCACAACATTGTTTTTCTTGTGACATTACTGATAAGTTTGATGTGTCACATGGCCCTCTTCCTATTGAAAAAAGTTGTATCCAAGATGGCCGACTTCTAAATGGCCACCATGGTCACCACCCATCTTGAGGAGTTTGCCCCCTCACATATACTAATGTGCCACAAACAGGACTTTAATATCACCAACCATTCCCATGTTATTACGGTGTATCCATATAAATGGCCCACCCTGTATATTTGAACCTAACCATACAAATGAATCTAGTTTAGATCATTTGAGCACACACAAATTGAAAAACAGCCGGTCACAGAAGTGTGACTTCGTGCTCCAGGCTGATAATCTGAATGACAGTTTGGGTAGTAAATTAGCCAAACCTATAGCTAATTGGAATTTTAAACCTATAAGCTAATTGCTTATAATCTGATGCTTTGTACTGTTTAATTTTAAGATGAGATAAATTCACACTGCTGTCACACTACAGCTATAAATAAAGCAATAACAATTTTGAATAAAATTCATATTTGCATGTTCTGGAAGGATGCTTTAATGCAAACTATTGTCATTTTTTTTACTTAATTACTGTTCATTCTTTGTATATCCCATAAAAATCCTCATTAAATGAGCTGCCTGATCAAAATAATAATAACAACAATAGAACTCAAAAGGCAAGCAAAGTGCAGGATGACATCTGCTTCCATTAGCCCGCAAGCAGTGATCTTTATTTCTCCCTTGCTTCAAACTGCCACACATTCATCACACGTTACACTGCATCTCAAACCAGCACGCAGCGCACGACTCTTAATGGAATACAGACGAGGCAAGCAAAATTCAAATTAATATGCCTCACCAGGGTGAAGACTTAATAGAAGCTTATGACTGACCCACATTTAACGTAAACTCTCACAGGGTAAAACGTATCCCTGTGGCAGCACTCAATTTTCCTCGCTGACAGCGACCATTCAGATTCACACAGTTGCCTTGGAAACACCAGCAGCTGCCAGGCAGTCATTTAAAAATTCCAAAATGAGGTGCCTAATTTTGTGAAAATTCCAGTGGTGGGAATACCCTTTGCCAGAGACACATGCACGCATACATCGCCACAAACTGCTAATCTGTTGTGCATAGCACCTCGTTTTCTTAAACTGCACATTAAATGATTATCTTGTGTAATCTTAAATGACACAAAGGAAAATTAAATGAGGAAGCGGGACTTAGCTGTGTATTTAGTGGTTTGTGTTTTATGGAGTGCTTTTATGCTCGAGACCATCTTCCTTGTTTGTGCAGCCAGTATGCTGAGCAGCTGAGTCGGTTCATTCTGGCTTTTCTTTTTTTTTGCTTTTTAAATCACTGCTGTGGTGGGAGAACAAGGCAATTTACTGACCAGACATGTTAATTAGACCCTGTGCGCTACTCAAGCAGATAGAAGTAGAAAGACTCTCTGTGTACAAACAACAGCGATTCCACATTAAAGGATGACAGTTGGTGTTCGTTAAAGAAGTCTAACCACAGGGTCCATCCTGGAGCTTATTATTATCATTATTATTATACATTTTAAGAAAATCATGTGTAAGATAAATATAACATTAAAATTTTCAAATGAAACACGATTATGTCACTTAATTTTTTGTTCATTTATTTTGTTTCCAAGCACATTCAATGTGATTAAGAGATGCAGCTAATGTTACGATATCCCTTAACTGGACGTAATTGCAGCAAGGCAGCTCTTTAAATAGTAATTTAAAGAGTAAATAAGACTATTTTTTAAAGTCTTCTTGGGCAGCCCAGTAAGATTAGTAAAATCAAGCACACAAATTGCACACACAAGCCACGTTGTTTTGCAGATGATGAAAATGCCAGAAACACAAACAGTTGCTCATGTATGTGTTTATTCTACCTTTGTCCTTGTCAAGTTTGTATGTCTCAGTCTCTGTTTTATTGTGATACTCACTTGTCCTGTGTGCATCATGTTCTGTTTTGCATCCTCTTGAGTTATTAGGTGTATTCAGTTCAGCTGTGTCCCCATGTGTTTCCACTTCCCCCAATCACCTGCCTGAGTCGCCCTTTATTCTTTTGTCAGAGTGTTTGTTGTCATCCGCTGGTGTTGCTGGTTCTAAGTGTTGTATTGTTTATAGGTTTAGTTTTTCAGTTCCCTTTTATATTCTCTGTATCTTTGTATTTACTTGTCAGCCAAATAAACAGTTTGCTTTTTGTTCACTACATCCATTCCTGCATTCCGGGTTCACACTCACCTCTTCACTTCATGACACTATTTAGGACCTCCTGTCACTTAAAGTGGCCTAAAATTTAATCCAAAATTATTAATTTGATCATTTATCCTGGACAAGTGGGAATATTGACCTTAACCTTTATAAACCTTTTTTTAAGCTGTTTAAAAGGCTGTACACATCCTTATTTCTGTTTTAAAGGTAGATCATTTAACATGTGGCTCTGTGAGGATAGCAGACAGTATAAAATATGGACCTAGCTACCGTGATGTCAACCGCTGGATTTGGGCTCTACAATCTGAAGCCTCAACTTAGCTTTTTTGGCATCTGCTGTTTTGGGTATTTTTTTTAGCCAGAGCTCCATCCATAGACAGTACAAGTACAACATATAGACACAGATGTCTACTAATTAGTGGTAAGTGACATTCAAATAAAACACTACACCAAAACTGAAGCATATAATTCTTGACTCCTCTGCTACAGACAGGAAACCACATTATTTGTCAGCTATGTCCAATAAAATGCTCCGTGCATCAACGACAGCACAAGCCTGGTGGAATGGTCCAGTTAAGTGATTCCACGCAGCAGGTGTGAAGCCCAGCAGACACATACTGACTGCAGCTACCTGTTTTGGGATGTTTGTCAGTCAAACTGGTCATACTCTGGCACCCAGGTGAAAAAATAAATACTATACCAACACTAATACTTTCCACAGAGGTAACCTTTTTTTGTACAAGTCAACTTTTTTATGCTCTAAACTTGGGAGCCACTCTCATTTGGTCTGTTTCAGTTCATCACCAGGTCTTCCTGTGGATTTATACTGAGTCACACAACTTGAAAACACAGATATAAAATTATTTTTACATTAATACTAAATTTCTTTTTGAAATTTCACACATTCGACTTTTTAATCTGCTGCCTGATAGTCAGTGTCGTCCCTTTGACTCAACTAAGAAAAACAAAAATATATATATTATTTCCAAAAACCCATGACAAAGAATCCGCTAAGCAAGCTACACAGACAGCTTTCCAGTTGTCTCACTTTCACCTCAGGACCGTACCTCTGGGAAGGAAAGTGTCAGCATGACAGTCAGGGAACACGTCATGCTGCTCTAAATTAATGCTTGCACTAAAAGAAACGTGGGCTGCACTAATTGCAGCTCTTCCCGACCTCAAAGGCCACAGGATGCCCAAACAGTAAGTTACCATCCAGATTTGGAACATCCCATGTTTGGCCAGACAAATTGCAGCCATCAAAGGTTTCCCTCCCAGTTGGTGATTGGCTTCATTGTATAGCTGATATTTTTAAAAATCTCCTATCATGGAACAATCATACGACGCCTTTCTACATACCCAGATAAGGTTCTGCACAAAGCAACGTGTGAGTGT
The DNA here is from genome assembly GCF_051167445.1 of Perissodus microlepis. Classification (NCBI taxonomy): domain Eukaryota; kingdom Metazoa; phylum Chordata; class Actinopteri; order Cichliformes; family Cichlidae; genus Perissodus; species Perissodus microlepis. The sequence goes on from NC_140475.1 coordinate 11,127,800, forward strand.
TGCAGGATGTGATTATGATTAGGATCCTAGACGAGGTAAATGTTCTTAAATTTCTGCTTCATTTTTCTTTCAAAAGAAGGTAAAGCAAACAAAGATGAACTTTACTGAATGGGAAAACAAGAAGATTTAACGGGATATTGGAAAGCAGGTCAACTGACAGCTGATAAAGAGAAAGATAGAGCTGGAATAACTAATTTGGGAACAACGTGGGGTGAAATTAATGATAGCAGATCAGACAATCAATAAAGTGATTCAACAGAGTAACAGAAGTGCTAAAAAGACAGACTGACCTAAGCATTCTAATTTTTCAGTTTGAGCACTCTCAGTTCCTTTCATTGCCTCCTCTGCATGCACGTTAGTCCTTCCAACGTGAAGTAGAGACACAATGAGGCGACAGGCCTTTAATAAAATTACATCATTGCTTAGGAGACATCATTCTAAAGCAGTGTCTTTAAATATGATATGTGGCACATCTGAAGCATCTGATTTTTTTGTTGTTATAACCCAGTGCTGTATTTAATGAGCTCTGTGAAATAAGCATTAAAGCACTCACAGGAACATATTTATTTTCACCACAACATATAATGTGATCAGAATGAACTCTTTTATGAAACACACAAAGACAACGGGCGAAGGGCAGAAGGTTTGACTGTGTAGTTGGTCAATCTAGAGAACTAAAACAACATTTATTTGGAGTCCTCTTCCCTTATCGCATTGGTGTCTATATTCCAGTCTTTTTTTTTTTAAAGATTCTTGTAAAGGATACACCTGTGCATCCACACCGGGAAGTCTCCCTTCTCCTCTCTGCCGAGATGCATTTTAGAAATTGAGACCTTCAAGATGGCACGGTGAGATCAAGTTTTCCATCTGGCAGGAAGGCAGAGAACGGAGGAGGTGAAGGAGGCGGCACAAATGAGAAATGAGGAAAGGCTCACAGAATGCACACAACAATAGAGACAGACACAGACAAGGAAGCACTTTGTGACAGGGGAAAGGTAGAAACTAAAATGTTACAAAGCAAACACAGGAATTTTATGTAGGGCAGGGGTGGGCAATCTCAGTCCACGAGGGCCGGTGTCCCTGCAGGTTTTAGATCTCACCTTGGGTCAACACACCTGAATCACATGATTAGTTTGTTACCAGGCCTCTGGAGAACTTTAAGGCATGTTGAGGAGCTAATTTAGCCATTTAAATCAGCTGTGTTGGTTCGAGGACACATCTAAAACCTGCTGGGACACCGGCCCTCGTGGACTGAGATTGCCCACCCCTGATGTAGGGTCTTCACCTTACGACAGGAGTGTCCAACTCCAGGCCTCAAGGGCCAGTGTCCTGCAGGTTTTAGATATCACCCTGTGTCAACACACCTGAATCAAATGATTAGTTCATTACCAGGCCTCTGGAGAACTTCAAGGCATGTTGAGGAGGTAATTTAGCCATTTAAATCAGCCTATTGGATGAAGGACACATCTAAAACCTGCAGGACACCGGCCCTTGAGGCCTGGAGTTTGAAACCCCTGCTTTAAGATAAAGCGCCTTGAGGCAACTGTGATTGTGATTTGGCACTATACAAATAAAATTGTAAATGAGCACACACAGCAAGGAGGTCCCATGTTTGATCCCACCCACGACCCGGTTGGGGTTTATCTGTGTGGGGTTTGTGTGAGTTCTCTCTGGCCACTTTGGATTCCTTCTAAAAGTCCAGTGTTTCCCATGTTTCACGTCTAGAGTCATAGTTTATGAATATGGGCTGCATGCATTTTGTGCTTTCACAATATTTATATAGCACTTAAGACTTTATGATCAAAAGGAAAAAATGAAAATGTCATTCTCTGCAATATGGAACCTTTAATGAATCTGTTTTTGTAACCAGGACACATGAAAGTGGTTGCCAGATGGTCCAGGGCTGAGTGCGTCTCACCTGAGTGCCCATTAGATTGTGGAGGAAAAAAATGTGTGGGCTTTGGAGCACATCGGGCATGTGTATGATTTCCCAAATGTTTTCTTTTTTAAATTAATCCTCATTCGAAGATAATTAAAATGAAGCCCTAAAATTTTACTATATTTTTAATTAGGAGGAAACTTTGGAAACTCTCTTGAATGCAGTTATGGGTTAACTGCTGAACTAACATGGAACTGGCATGTAGTGAAATGATGTGGTGCTAGCCACTGCAGCAGCTCAGCTGCTTTCAAACCAGCTATTAAAGTTTCATTCCCTTTATGCAGGAAAACAGCATGCCCTGCATATTCAAATGGATCCGCTCCAGGAGAAGCCAAGCCACATGTTTCTAAACAGCATTACATTTTCTGACAAGTGAAATGTTCGAGGATTTTACATATTCACAAAAAGAATCCTTGAACAAAAAGCCACAAAAGGGAAACTTGGACCTCTGTTTAATTACTTGTGGGATATGAAATAACGGCACTAATTACACGAACTGTAGCAGTGTAGGAATGTTTTTAGAAAACAAGAGATAACCGTTTTCTGCTTTCTAGGAACAAGCATTTGATCCTTTTTTCGTGACTCAGAGAAGTAAATCGATTAAACCTCACTTCAGTGCTTGTTTGAATCACGCACACACATAAATCACTCATTTCTGCTTAATAGAGCTGCGGTATTTTAAAACTAAATATTACAGCAAACACAAATTGGTCACGCAGGCTGAGGTTTTGGATGGTGGCCATTTCGTTTTGGTGTGCATTCCATAACTTTGCCTTTTGCATGTTTACCTCTCTGGAGATGGTCTAAAAGAGGAGGACTTGTTGTTTACACTTTTATTCTACTTTAGTTTCTTCAAACAGTTGGTCTACATCTGAAGGAAAGTAGACAACAGATGAATAAAATGGGGTCTTGTGGCCCTGTGGGACCGAACTCTTGTCTCAGAAGCACCCAGCTGAGCATGTGGCACACTGTACAGCTTCATCACCGAGCCTTCCCTTCAGACTCCCTTCACTCTGTCGAAAGAAGCACTGAGTTGGAGCCTTTTTTAAAATTACAAGGTCAGAGTTTCAACCGCACCCGTGTCGACGACACCCCTTCTTTCCCTTTACTCATGCATGCACACAGGCACATCGCACACATAAGCCCACAGACACACACACACGTACACAGGGCCAGCCCAAAGATGATCTTCAGTTTACCTATGAACACAGATGTTTCTCAGCTTGACAGACTGAAGCTAATGATCCTTTTTAACACATTTCTGCTTGCATGTTAACTGGGTACAGATGAAACAAAACAGTAACATATGTATTTAAATAAGCAAGGACTCCGAGCTTGAAATATCTCTCTTCATCACGAGCTGTTTTTTTCAGGAAGCAACTGAAAAGTGAAAAGTGGTTAAAAAAAAATCACACAGATAATTACAAGAAGTCTGCAGCACATTTTCTCCTTTTTTTCCCCCACACAGCAAAACAGTCTAGAAATATCAAGTGAATCACGATGCTCATTACCTTTCCAAATATGATACTTCCAGCACTTATTTCCTGTAAGGGAGAACTGTTATGGGGACGTGAACTGCTAATGCAGTACTGACTCTCATATCAAATTTCTAATACAAATTAGGAAGGGATGCTTTGCTTTAATGGATTTCTGTCACCATCACTGACCAATGGGTATTGTTTAAAATATAAGATTTTTTTATTTAGAAACCCCAAAACTTGAAAGCTAACAAATCTATATTACTAACAAAGACATTGAAACACGGAACACATTTTGTTTCCACATCTTTCCGCAGTACTGTGCAGAAGTCTTGAGCCAACATCTTATTTCTTTAATTTTTTAAGGAAAAATGGAAATAGGTGTAGGAATGAATGGGAGGAATAAAAGCAATATTTGGCATGACCACCTTTATTCTTCAATAAAGCCTGAACTCTCTCAGTCAAGCATTCTTTTAATCCGGTCGTTAAGTAATGACGTGACGAATCCTACTTCCGGGCTAAAGTAGTCTGCGTTTAATATGGCATTTGTGGTTTTAACATGTTTAATGTTTTGTATTTTCTTCTACTTAAACTCAAAAAGCTCCTAAAACAGTCAGTGATCACTGTTGACCTCCCTCGGCTTTATTACCGCTAATCATTTATTTAAGCTCAGTTTTTAAAACCTTAGGATGTAACTACAGCCCAGCCCATGCAGCAGTATATGAATGACTAACCTCGTATTGTGGATGGATTATCTCAGTTGTTCTCCTGGCTGAAGTTTGGTCCTTTTACAGCATCCTGCCATGCGATTACATTTGTTCCTCACCGAGAACACTCACGTTAACTTTTATCGAGTGGAAAAAAAGTTAGCTTGTTTATATTATGCTAACATAGCTGTGTCGCTAGCGGTCACGTAGCACATCATTATAATCCAGCTAGCCAAACTTCAGTAACCCTACAAACGTCACTGCTGTTTAGTTTTCTGTCTTCATTTATGTTGGAAGTGATAACAGAGCTGTACGTTTTAATTTGTTTCCAAAACCCCGCAGTCAGGACATGCTATATTGTATTTAGATAGAAGCTAGCGAGCTAACTTCCTGCTAACTTCTAACTCCGTTAAATGTCATAAATTCCGTTTTCATGGATGCCTGGATGTTAAACTCAATTGTTACACCTGGTAGAGCAGAACGCTGATCATTTTATTAAAGATGAAATACTTTAGACAGTTTTTCAACTCTCAGTAATGCCATAGTGATCGTTTGATATATGGACCTGCAGCGGAGTTTAGGCCCAGACACGGCTAGTGACGTCAGACTTAACGACCGGATTCCTTAAAACAGTGATTAGCAATAGTTCCTCCCATGTGGGGAAGCCTATCCATGACTCATAGTGTTCCACTGTGTGTTTTTCTATCCAAGTGCTTTTACTGCATTGGCAGTGTTTTTGAGATCATTTCCTTCTTTAAACATTGCTTCTTTTCAGCCACCCTTGCATTGAGATTTCCTGATGAGGTATCAGTGAATAATAGATGGATCAACTGCATCTCTCAGGTCCTATGTCCTCGCTGGACTTTTCTCTATTTATTAAAAACATGAGTTCCAGATTCAGGATTCAAAAATACACTGCGTGCCATGCTGAGATAGGTCAAGGTTATGGCTAACTGATCTTTGGGATTCGCCTTCTTGGTGGAAGATATACTGTTATGCTTTTCAAAATCTTTTCTTTTAGATTGGACTAAGAAAATATAGTGTGCTTTTATGACAGACTGCTAGTAACTGCCCAAAGATATCTTTTAAAATTGATGATTTGCTAAGCTGTTGATTATGGGAGAACATGGGTGAAAAAGCAGAGCAGTCAAAGTCAAAAGAAAAACTTTTAAATGGGTTCAGAAACCCTATCGAACTACTGCTGAAGACCAAATTCAAAAAGATAACAAGGAAATCTGTTTCCGTGGAAGCCAAATATAAAGACATATGAGGTGACTCCAGTCTTATGCACATAATGTATATGCAAAAATTCACTTCTTTGTATATGAGGAAATGTTTCTGTCAAAACGTCTGTTCAGGCTTGTTTCTTGTTTAGAATGCATTTCTAGAAATGGTCTTTTTCTTATGCTGATTATAGTTGTGAGAACTTGAAGCACCGGTATCAGCAACTGAATTTATGTATGTGCGGTGCATATTTGTGCTATGATAGAAGTTAAGATCTAAGAAGTGCAGCGGTTTAGTTCATGTCACTTTTGTTGAGCCATAAGATGGAAAGGTGAAAGCTTAAGAGTTGAAAAGTTGAGAGGTCACATAGTAGTTGTTCACAGATGTTACTAAAACTTGGAACAGAATGAAACAATATGTTAACTGTCCGAGTGATGTAACATGTTTGGTGGCACAGTCATTCAAGAACATGATACCTACTGATTGTTACATGATTGGACTAAAACTAGCTTTAAAAAAGATATCTATTGCAGTATTTCATATTCTCAAGTACTTTCAAAAGGTTCTGATTAATGCAATTAAAAGGGGCGCTTATCTGATCAAACCAGTCTTGATAAATAATCCTTAAACAACTGGTTGTTTATCGATGACATTTTTGATGATATTTTAGAACAAAATACTCATTTTGAGTCTCCCTGCTGTGCAGGCGTAGCTCAGGTCATTCACGCTTCCAGTCACCACGGCAACAGTCTCACGGACATGTCATCTGCTGAGCAGCATGCTTAGCTGTGGATTGCCTGACCCTATATCTCAGTCAGTCAGTAGTTCAAACAGTACGCAACAACAAACATTTCTCCCCAGTGACCTTCTCTTCATGGCTTCAGCCAAATTGAACAAATCAACTCGTTTTTTTCTCCTTACCTACCACATTTCCCTGTTTGTCTCCCTCTTCCACTCTCCCCTTAATTCACCTGTCAGCCTCTCACACCCACAGAAGCTTATCTGTGATGAAAAACACAAGCTCTCTTACCTAATAAAATGGCACCACTTCGTCTGATAATTCTGTTTACGCAAAGATGGGAAGAACCATAAAGCCTATTCAATATACGGGAAGAGAAAGGGCAAGAGAAAGTACTAGATTCATTCAGTTATCTTTTCCAGAGATTTATGTTTTACGGAATTATAAATTTCACATATGGATTTGTTTATAAGTCCGTGGTGTACCTTCATTTGTTATTATTCCAGGAAACTCTGCTTTTCCCAATATTTGAACTATAGTGTCTCTGCTTTTAGTTAGATTGGGCATTAATCAGCTAGAAGAAGGCAACATTCAATCACAGTCTGCTTTATCCCTCTAGCCAGCAATCAATATCTGAACTGCAATAAGGTTTGTTTGTTGGTTTATAAATCATTTGTCCTTTTATTACCAATTCTAGCCGCAAAAGATTAAGATATTCTATCACTATATTACTCTTTAACCTAATTACTTTATCTAGTTTCATCTCTGAGCTATTTTGTCCACATTAATTCCAGCCATGGCTACCTGACCTTGGTCACACATAATGCCCGGAAGCATCAAGTGGCAACGCAGAGATACAGTCTGTAAATTTGTACTCTTACGGGAAATCATAAGCTAAGCTGGTAGCCTCTCTGATTTTCACAGTAATTGATCCACATCGTAATCCTTTGTAAATACAGTATGAATTTACAGATAATAGGGATTAGGATGATTGCATCTGTGATTCAAGAGGTCTGTTTCTAAATCTAGAGGTCAACTGTAAGGTATTTACAGTAAATATTAGTGGACGTCTCCCTGTGTGAGATAAAGAGTGTTTCTAGAGCCAAATAAAACATTTAACAGAAGTCAGAGTTGGGGTGACTTCCTGTACATTACCCCAAGATGAATATATAAATAAATAAAGAAACCCTCCTTGTCTGCATCACAAGTGAGCACATGTGAGAATCTGCTGTGTTCAGTACAGGACAATGATGTTTGAGGAAATGGAGCCTTGGAGTATAAATAAAAAATTAATAAACAAGGAAAACTACTATATAACTTCATTACTACTATGTAGCTTTGGCAGTTTTCTGCTTCACTGATAAATATATTCATTTATTTTTGTAAAAAATAATCTTTTACTTGCATGCTGTCAAACATTAAACCTGCTAATAATAACTAGCAGGATCGCCCTTTCACTGTTTGCATTTTTCCTATTTAGTCAATATTGCTTGTTGAGGCAACCATGTGTATTTACTGCCATCTAATGTTGGGATAAAATTGTGATGAAACCAGTTTTCCATGATCTATGTGCAGTGTGCCTGCATGTCGTTGAGATACTCCAACATTTTATTCCTCTTTCTGCTAAACAGAAACCGTTTAATAACCGAAGACAAAAATCCATTTTCGACTTTTATTTTCCATTGCACAGTAATCTCTATCTACAGAATTTCTAAATTTTTGTGGCAGCAGATAAAGTCATAAACATCCATGTGAAAGTTGCATAAAACTGTACAAGAAAATTGGCTACAATGAGAAAAATACTGCAACCCACTGATAACTGTTGAATCGAGGACAGAAGATGGCATATGGCAGATAGACAGGACTCCCTCTTATTGAGTGTGGATCATATCAGGTAGGAATACTGCATACTGTAGTACATGGGCTGAAAAATCAAATTCACTCAAAGATGGGAAAACAAGTATAACATTCAAAGAAATAACAGCTGGATTAAAGGGAAAGACATCAAACGGATATTGGTGGGGGGCTGACTTGTAGCTAAAACAGCTATTTTTCCTGAAGTACTTCGTTTTGTCTCTCTTTTTAAGCTTAGGGGCGAAAGATAGACCAACCAGCCAACATTCACACCACAATGCTTACTGGAAACACAGGAGGCCACATCTGTAGCTGCGCAACCAACGGAGAGAATACAGAGGACAAGTGAAGGACTTTTAAATTAAACCAAAATTTAGAGGTCGTCCTCACATATTATCACACATTATCTTATCCTTGTCCTCTTTTTTTTTTTTTTTTACTTTATTGGCGGTTTGAGTTTGTCCACATTTACCTGAACTAGGACATCATCAGCAATGAGTAAACAACCGGAACAAAATATAATAAATCATATCACTTCATTTACATGAACATAACCTTACATACAGACAGAGAAGATGTACAAATACACGCATTCACACAGATGAATACCATAAACATCATTTGAGGTGTGGTGGAATGATAGTGATTTTTATGATCCATCGTGTTATAAATGGCTGAGTTCCTTTGCGACTTTCCATTTCCTGAACCCTGAAAAGTGACAAGGGTGATATATCTAAACTGGATAACACATATTCACATGTACCGTGTGGTTTCCAGACTCGCGGCCAAATGCTATGGGACAACGCAATGGGAAAGGTAAAGCAATTCTTTGGCGTCAGAAAAAAATATGGCCTGTCTCCTCTTTTGTTGCCTGAGCAACTTCGGCATTTACTTTCCACTTAGATTGTCAAACTATTTACTTATATACAAATAAAGGTTAAAAGCCCGGCAGACAGATACATCACATTTGAGTTCGACTGCAAACATGGAAAATAGAAACAGGATAATAATGAAGGTAACACCAAACACAGCTGTCTCCTCCACCTCAGTAAGTAAATATTAAAAGGAATCACACGTACAGACAAGTGTGAGTAAAACACAGAAAATAACAAAAAATAAATAAATAAATACACGAAAAAAAGTTTCAAATATGTCCCTTTGAAAGATTACTCAGCCATTTTCTTGTTTTTATCTCACCTGTATGATTACTGTTAGGATTTATGCTTGCAATGTATGTAATCCAATACTGATACTTGGCTATTTGTGTATTTAACGCTGATTTCATCAAACCACCGAGCTCGTGACATCGGAGACAGAGCGAGCAAGTGGGAGGCAGCTCACATTGCATCTGATAAGTGATTAAATGACATTTTCAGTAAAGGAATAAATGTGAGTGGCTCATACATGCTCTCTTTTAGAATTTAAAAAAAAAAAAAAGCTGATGTCACCATGTTACTGAGTCCCAAATATGCCTTTTATATCCTTGCCCTCCTTATAGATTCCAGCCCTTTTCATAAGGAGAAATTAATTTCAGTTGTTAGACAAAAGTCACAAAATGTATTTTCTTTTTCAACAAATTAAATATCATCCACTTTCACAACAATAGAAAAATAAGAGTTTTTCCAATAATATTACTACTAATAATAATGATCATAATACAGACGGAGCAAATAACCCAACAAATAACAAATAGAGGAATGGCGAGAAAAGAAATTCACGCACGCACATACGTTCTCACGCACGCACCCACACACACGGTAACGATTTGAAAGTTTGTCAAATACAGAGGTGAGTCTAGAGATTGAGCAAGATGATGAAATATCCAGTGTACTTCCGAATGAGTTATCCCTGCGACCCTCTGCATAGAGGAGACATCGCTATCGCAGCACTTCTTATACCTCTCCAACGGCGCCTCCTTCGGCCCTCGCGCCCCGCTTCCATCTCCCCGATGAGTTATCCCTTTGTTTTGTACTTGTCACTTGGAAGTGGATACAGCATTGCACATTTATTAGATCTATGTATATATAATGATGTATTTACTTTTTTTTTTGTACATTTTAATAACTTTTTGAAGTCTTTGCTTCTTCATTACACATTTGTCTTTTTTTTTTTTAGCCAGTTTGAATATTGGCCACGAGGGTACAGAGTAGAGACAACAGTAAAGAACATTTTGGCAAATGAGAGTGAAGAATCTTCAGGTGCATGGGCCAGTCAGCTACCTCAGAGGAGAGGCTGAACAGAGATAAACAATGAGACAAGAACATAAAAAGAAGACACCATTTATTAAGTTATTCCCTCTGAGGTCGTCTTCCTCTCCTGTCTACCCCTCAGTTCCACCCCAAGACTGAGGTAAGTACAGTGTTTCATCATTGTGCTAGGGAAGAAAATCCCCAAGTGTCTCAGTGAAGAAGGCTTGGAGGGACGGATGAAGGGACAGACAGATGGGTAGGGGTCACGGTGAGTCCAGATGAGCCAGATGAGGGGGGTCAATCAGACAATGGTGTCCACAGAGCTCTACTCCACCCCTTCCACCAATCAGAACTGGTACCACTTTTTGTCTTTGCACTTCAGCATCATCTGGAAACAAAGAACATGTAGTCATGGGAACATGGTCCAAATGATCAGGCAGTACCACAAAACCATCACGTCTCTCTCTAAAACCACTTCCATTTGCTGTTGATAAAGTTAATTTTATGTAAGAATGTGTATGAATTTGCTTTGATTTTGAATTTCGTTTACTTGGTCAGTCAAACACTGTAAAGAACAGGGGCCCTCACATAATTTTAGAAACCGTTTCCATTCTGAAAACAATCTACAATTTGAGTAAGCTTCTTAGTTACAGTACAGTGAAAGTTTCATGGCTACATACTGCCCTCTACTGGTTAAATAGTGTCAGGTATTACATGCAATATTTCACAGTAACTGCTTTGCTGTGTAAAATATTTAATGGAGGCTCAAGACTGGTCACAAGCATTTAATTTCATTGTTTATTGTTTGTTAGTAGCACTAACGTACAGTGAGCATTCATAATTTCACATCGTCGCTCTGTTAATTGTGGGTATGAGTTTTCAAGCTCGACGTCCTTCTTGACACTTTTGCTCACCTCGTGGGCGTGTTTGGAAAAAGAGTCTGCACTGGCCATCATGGCGGCCGTCCTCTCCTCCAGTTCACCCAGTTTCTGGCCTCTTTCATCTAGTGCTATCCGGGCACGTGCCAGATCACCAACCACACCAGAGGCAGCTCCCTTCATCCCCTCAATGCCACCTGGGCCAGGGATGTGCTGGGCCAGACTTCGCGATGCCCTTCCAGCTGCTACTTCACCAACTGATCGAAGGAAGAAAAGACAGATAAGCATGAAGTGATGGTACATATAGGACAGAAATATAGTGTATGTATATCATCAGATACATATTCGGCATACATAGTTCCTCTCTGTCCAGCGACTGTGCACCGCCACCAAACAGGCCTTTGAAGAACCCTCTGTTGGGGGCCTCCGGTGTCTCCACTGGTGTGAAAAGTTCACCCAGCATCTCCTGAAATATTAACACATTTTATAAATACATATATAAAATGTATAAATATAGATAAAGATATATATACTAGACATATCCCTCAACAATACAAGTCCCTAGCTTGTGAGACACACTGCAGTAAAATCTGGACACGGTTATAAATAGAATAGTTCTCACCATGGATGACTCAGTTCCCCATAGTTATTTCAGGCCAAGCAACTTATGTGAGACAAGTTTCAAACTACTTAGGCTTACTTTGGATTAACTCCATTCCTTGCATTCATTTATTGATGTTTTGTGTTCATTAGCTATGACACAGGCAGTAAGTGAGTGAATGACAATATAAAGGTTTCTCCTGGTCCAGGCTTAGGCGTCAGAGCTTTGTGTGCCCGCTGGATATTCAGAGCAGGGTCTGGTGGGAGAAAGAGCTCAGCTCTCAACAAGTGTTCCACAAACTGCAGCACAGAGTTTCCTTCAGAACCTTCTATTAGGCCTATTGATCCATTGATAATATACATTACTGGACAATATACATTTTTCTAGGGCAGCCAGTTTTGTTATAGTGACTGAATTAATGCATCTTTTGTGGCCATGTTCCAACTTTCCATCTCTTCCAAGCGTTTTGCAGCTTCTTTGAGTCTTGTCTTATAGCTAGCTACCTCACCTATTGTTTCTGTCAGTTTTATATTAATGTAAGTAAGTAAGTTAGTAAAATTTTATTTATATAGCACCTATCAAGATAAAAATCAGAGTGTTTCACAGAAGCTAAAACCTAAAAATAAAAATCAACCAAAAGCAAGTTTAAAAAGATGAGTTTTTAGCTGTTTTTTAAAAGCGACCACGGAGTCCACAGATCTCAGGCTCAAAGGGAGAGAGTTCCACAATCTGGGGGCCACAGTTACAAAAGCTTTGTCGCCTTTTGTTTTCAGCCTCGTGTGTTGGACAACCAGCAAGCCCTGGTCACATGACCTCAGGGACCTGCTGGGAATGTATGGATGTAAAAGTTCACTTATATATGTTGGTGCTTGTCCATGCAGAGCCCTGAAAGTCAAGGTCAAAACCTTAAAGTGGATTCTGAATTTAATAGGGAGCCAGTGCAGCTGAATCAGCAGGGGTGTGACATGGGAGTACTTGGAGGACTTGGTCAGAAGCTTTGCAGCAGCGTTCTGAACAACTTGCAGATGCTCCAAAGAGGCTTTACATAAACAAGTAAACAAAGAATTACAATAATCCAGACGAGATGAAACAAATGCATGAATGACAATTTATAATTTGGAGCGCGATACAATGGGACTCAGCTTAGCAATGTTTCTCAAGTGATAAAAACAGGAGCGAACCAGAGATTTTACATGGGCATCCAAAGTCAGAGCTGAGTCAATAGTAACACCAAGGTTCCTGATAGACGGTTTGGCAAATGTAGCAAGTGGACCCAAGTTTTCCATAACACTAGGTACAAAATTTTTTAGGAGCACAAACAAGGACTTCAGTCTTCTCCTCATTTAGTTGAAGAAAGTTTCCAGCCATCCAACCTCTAATGGAGTCTATGCACTTATGCAAAGTCTGTAGCTTGGAAACATCATGGGGCTTAAAGGAGATATATAACTGAATATCATCTGCATAGCAGTGATACAAAATGTCCTTAAAAGTGCTCAATATATGTTGAAGAGGAAGTAAATACAGCAAGAACAATAAAGGCCCCAAAACTGAACCTTGTGGCACACCATAGCACACAATGTCTGGAATTCTTCCTTCATTTCTTGTTTAATGTCTTTGTTCAGTGGGGCAAAATCAGTTCTGAACTTTGCCTTAAGTGAGTGAATTTCTTTAATGATGTCCTGGAAGCCTGAGTGGAGGTGGCTAGCCCCTTCTCCTTCCACATGCTCACCTTGCATGCTGTTTTCCGGCTGTCTCCTCTAGCCGGCTCCCCTGTCTTCTTGACCTTCTCCCACCGTTCATGACATTTATTCCACAGTTTAATGATTAAAAACACTTCAGGGCTTTTATTTGTGAGTTTTTACCAGGAGCTGCAAACTTATGCTGCCATCCTCTCAGCATCCCCCTAGTGAATTTTGATTAGATAGAGGGAGTTTGGCGGGAGTTTTTCAAAATCTCATTCTGGCATGACAATAGGAATATAGGGTTAGGGTATTTCAAAATTCTTCCTGTCTGTTACCCATAGAGACAAGGTTAATTTTAATACGTGAATATTTCTTATAGGTATAAAAAACCCAAAACAAAATAGCCTAGGTACTTAGTTGGCTAATGTGTGTCTCCAAGCCATGCAGAGATTTTAAACTGTTTTGCAATAGTAACACGTAGTAGTGCTGTATATAGAAGGCTAATTCACCTGTAGGTTTTCACAAGTGTCCTGACTGTAAGTGATCCTCTGGATCTCAGTGGGGGAGCAGAGGTACATGGCCTGACCCAGGTTAGTAAAGCAGAAAGTCCTGGCTATCCGCATGTCTGTCAAAGGTAGGTAGTTCACATCCATGAGCGGTCTCAGTCCTGGCACACTGTATGGGAGGCACAGAAACAATATCAATAAAGTTTTTGACCTACTCTAAACTTAAATTATTTACACTCAAAATCCATTTTGTTAGGTATACTATTTTGTTAAGGCAAATAACTCATCAGCCAAGATGTGCAGCAAATCCATAGACAGTCAACATGACCTGCTGAAGTACAATCTGAGCATCAGAATGGGAAAAAAAGGTGTCAGATTGGCTGGTCTGAATATTTCAGAAACTGCTGATCTAGTGAGATTTTGCCGGACAGACGAAACTAGACAATAACCCAAGATCAGCAGTCGTCTGAGTTGACAGGAAGGAAAGAGTAACTTGCAAAAACAAAAAATCACAAACTCTGGTTATAAATAAGTTATGCAGAGAAAGATCTCTGAATGTACAACACGCTGAACTTGAAGCAGATGGGTTACAGTAGCAGAAGACCACACTGGATGTCAATCCTGTCAGCTGAGAACAAGAAACCAAGGCTATATTTTGTAGCCCAAAACTGAACAGTAAAAGACTGGAAATTGTTGCCTGGTCTGACGAGTCATGATTTCTGCTGCGACATTCGGATGGTAGGATCAGGTGTTGGCATAAACAACATGAATGCACGGATCCATCGTGCTTTATATCAATGTTTCAGACTGATGGTGGGGGCGTAATAGTGTGGGGATAATTTTTGGCACACTTTTGACCCCTAAGTACCAACTGAGCATTACTGAAATGCTACAGCCTGCCTGACCATTGCTGCTGACCATGTTCATCTCTTTATGAACACAGTGTAACCATCTTCTGTTGTTTCCTTCCAGCAGAATTACACACCCTGTCACAAAGGGTGACATGAAATAACTTAACATGACAATGAGCGGTGTAATGAGAGATTCACGTCATAAATGTGTAGCCGACAAATCTGGTCAAACTGTGTGATGCCAATTCCAATATGGAGCAAAACCAAAACCTCTTAAGATGGAATGTTTCCAGCATCTTGCTGAATCTAGGACATGAATAATTAAGGAAGTTCTGAAGGCAAACGCTTTTCCAAACCAGTAAAAGCAAAGTGTACCTAATAAAGTGTCCAGCATTGCCTGGTATTTGGCACTTTATCCTTGCTTTTAACATAGTCCAGAAAGAGCCTGTATTATGACACAAAGTCTGAATTCTAAAAATGAAGTCCAAAGTCTGAAAAAAAGTGAGAATGTTGAGATTAAAGTTCGAATTCTGAAAATTCAGTCTGGAAAAAAAATGTTATTTCTAAAATCGAAGTCCAGATTCTATGTACAACTATGTGTGGAGTGTCTTTGCAACAAGGACAAATATGAGCAAAATTATTTGCTCTCCTGCTTCTTTTGTTAAGTCAATTCCAGTTCATGTATATAAATATATAGACATTCCATGCATGATAGAGGGGAGAGCAAACATTCTTAATTCTAACTGCATGTATTGGTTGAAACATTGCCTGACTTTAGATGTAGCCTTACCTGAGGGTCATGATGTGGCCGTTGGCACAGAAACAAGCCACGCACATGCCTTGGTTCATCTGCACCACATCTGCCCGTAAGATGAAGGAGGTCTCTGTGATACTGTGTTTATAGATGCAGGCCTGGGAAGGAAGGGCAATGACTTTGGCCTGTTTCTCTGAACACACTACAGCATACTGGCTCTCATTGAGGTCCTGGGAGGTGGAAGGGGACACTGAGACGGGCCGGCGCTTACGGACTTTTTCTCTTTCTTCGCCGTCTGCTGTAACGTTGGGTTCGTACCAAGGCTCATATGCAGATGGCAGCTGAGAACCCGTGGAGTCTATAAAGGCCATCCGCAAGATGCTTCCCTTCAGCCGTACCAACATACCTGGTGAACAGGAGGAAAAAATCTGTTGGAACATTATATTTCCAGAGTACTGCTGCATTTTGGAAATGCTTAGTGTGTTCTGGTGAAAAATGACTCCAAAGTTCAGTGATGGACGCCGAGATAATGCCATTCAAAATAAGTATCAGGTTAGACACTGTTTGCCTGAGATTTTTAAATACAAAAACAAAAGTTTTGACTGAATATATCGATAGGAAATTACAAGTTATCAAGGCCTTCATATTCTTTATATCTTTAAGACACTCCTGCAGTTTAGTAGAGGACAAGTAGAGGACAAAAGAAGAAGGAGAGACAGGCCTAAAAACTTACACACAGAAGTAGAACAATATATGAAATTCGTTTCTTTCAGAAACAGGAAAAATCTAAAATATATACATGATAAACAGTATAATCCATTGATCTGCATATGATCACACAGTATATTTAAAACAACTATTTTAAGAACTTTTGGAATTAGTCATAAGGTCAGTAATTAGTAAATAAATGCCTACTTTAAAGTAATGGTTTGATTAAAGCCACCTTAAAAGCCTCTGGTATGTAGCCTATTAGCAGAGATAAATTGGTCATATTGTATTTATGTGTACCATTTTTGGTCCATTTTCACTTAAACATGAGGGTATTTAAAAATCATTGTGTACTGTTTTTCCTTAAAATTTACAGAGTGGGTTGCCAAATGATAGTTTGGTCTTTATTGCCGTTAAAACAAACAAAAAAAACTCTCACACTCTAATTTCCATCCCTCCCTCCCATCTGAGATTGCTTTACCCACCGGCAGGTGAAAGGATAACTGGCTGCAGTTGCCGTTGCTCTCCAGCAGGTGGCAATGTGAGAGCCAGAACCAGGACAGTTCCCAGGGAGGTGCCCACATACAGGCAGGGTGTCAAAGTGCTGTCCCCCTTCCGAGCGAAAGTCTCACAGAAGTGGAATGAGCTGATGGCCTCTCGTGCTTCCTTATCGATGCTGGTGACACTGGACGAGCGTGAGCGGCTGAAAGAGTTGTCCCGGTGGTCTAATGGGTTGGCACCCCGCGGCGGGCATACAGACAGGAGGACAGTAAGGAGAAAAAACAGAGAGGTAAAGCACCTGCAAAAAAGTATTATTGCAAGACAGACAATGGAGAAGTTGGCACAAAATATGCTAAAAAACAGAAACATAACAATCACTAGCTTCTTACTGCCTTAAAAGAAAGAGTTTGGACGTTAAATGCAAATGGATTTACACTTTTCAAAGCAAATTCAAGGCATACCAGCAATAGCATTTTTATTTGTTTATAAATGATTGATTTTAGTACTGATAATGTAGATACTGGAAATTGAGAGAAAGAAAGTCGACTCGCACTTTTAACAGCTAGTGACAAAATAAAAGTAAACAGTTGGTGGTCTTGTCTGTCTAGGAAAAACAGATCTCATAAGTTTAATTGCCTTTTTAACAGAGCAGCATCATTTAAGACCTATTTGTTGATGATTTAACATCACTGCAGTTCCCTTACATTATACAAGAGCCATCAATTTAACACAATTTTATTACTATAAAATAACCCAGCTGTTTGGCACATTACGAAAGTTAAATGTGCATAACACTGAGATCATTAAACAAGCATACAGGTGAATATCTTATTTTAAACCCATGAAACCTAACAATATTCCATGTTTGGGAACAAGGTTGTACAGAAAAAAAGTTGTATTGATATTTTTTTATTTTTTATTTTTTTTGAAGGACCAATCAGACAGAGAAAAGAAAGACATGAAAAACACACAAGAGAAAAGAAAAGCTGCAAAAGTTACACAAAGCTTTAGAGTGAGATGGGGTGTAAAAAGTTTAGCTTAGCACCACTGACCTCTGCTTTAACCCCCACCATGGTCAAAAGAAGTGTGAGCAAGGGTTCATTTCCAACAATTTGATTGAGTTCAATCATTTTAATTCAGTTCAGATCAGTGCTACTTTTGATGCATGCAAACTAAAGAGAACAGTTGCACAGCTTGCCAATTTTGAGACTAATAACCAGAAAAAAAAACTGGACTAATGTAAAGTGATGGAGTCCAGTCAGAGTGAGAAAAGTATATTGCATTTCATACAAATTGTTTGGAGACACGAAGTCAAGGCTTACCCAAGTCTGGCTTTAGCTCAGTAGGCAAGCTTAATTTCCGTGACATCTTTGCTGGAAAAAAGAGAACATCCCTCTTTACAAACACATGTCTAAGCTAACACACGATGCCATGCAAAGCTAGTTAATCTAGCATTGGACTAGGACTGTGCACACACCTGAAATACACCAAAATGACAGAAGACTGTTGAACAAGTGCCAAGGGATTGTTTTATAGAATAGGAGAGCCAAAATGCTTTAGACAGGAGGAGACACTGCATAAGGATTAAGAGACGACCCTCTGTATCACAGAGGCATGCTGTTACAGACTAAACAAAAGAGGTGACGTCTGTTTGCACAATGCCCTGAAAGACAGGACAGGTAAGACACACGTCAAAACTGCACGGCCATTCAGGACCTTCATGCTAAAGGAGCATGCAGCAAGAAGAAGGAAGTAACAAGAAACAAAAAATGAACCAGAGATGGAAGAAAACATAGTGAAAAGGATGGTTAAACCTGCTGCCGGTTATATACTTTCAGTACTAGTTTGTAAAGCATTCCATCTTTCAGAAGAGTGAATATAAATAGCAGTGAATGAAAGTCCTAAATATTATTTTCTCTGTCTGTAGGAAAAAGAAGGAGAAGGACGATAAAATGAGACATTCAGGTAATAGAGTTATGACTGTCTTGCAATTTAAACTGCCAGAAACCATACATAAAGAAATCCATACAAGTTCCTTTAAAAAAACTGCAACATTCGTAATACCTTCAAGCTCAAACTGGGTTGAGTTGAATTTGATTATTTTGTCTTTTTTTTCATAAGTGTACATGCTTCTGTTTTATTTTTTAAGGTAAGTGGAGAACATAAAATCTTGCTGTTGCCCGTCTACGGTACTTATGAAGGTGTAGACCAACTTTTAGAGCCCTAAATTTGCATACATGCATGATTTATCCAGATGATTTGATTTCTGTTTAGTACAGTATGCTGGAAATTGGGGGAATGTTATTGACTTTATCAAGATTTTTTTAAGCTAAACTAAAATACTGAACTCACATATGTGGGTTTTGAGGATATTGTAAAAATATTGCACTTTGAATAATCAGGTGTTAAAAGGACTCAGGAGGACAACATCAGTTTCCGGACCAGGCTAAGCGAAGACAAAAAAATCCAGCACAAACAAAGCAGCCACAACATTAAAACTATTTACGAGAGAAGTTGTTAACAACAATTATCTTGTACTCTGAAAAGCTGGCTCTCAATAGTCACGTGAACGTTACTTTGGCATGGTTCACCCACCTTCACATTGCTAGAGACCAAGTATATCGGACATGACGACAGCAATCCTGAAAGGCAGAGGCCTCCCCAGAAGTGCAAAAAGTGATCAGGAATAGCTCAAGCAACATGTCAATGAGCCCAAGATGTTGAACTCCCAATACCCATGGGATGTGCCTGAGTAAGCCTGATCAACAGAGGGCACCACTGTCAAAATGTGAGACACTAAAGAGTCAGGGCTGCTATGTCATCACAATGACCAAAAGAAATTTGTGCAGGTGGTTTTAATGCTGTCGCTGATCGGTGTGGATATTGTACTTGCTCACTGTCACTTGTATGAGATACTGAATCCTTCCGTTGCTAATCCTCTTTTTTGACTTGCTCACTTAGTTTAAATGTACTTTTACAAAGTTTTATCAACACACACTGAAGTTGGACAAAGACAAAATCAGACAGACGAGTTGCTCTCTGTTCAATGGTATCATCAAACTTCGTACAGTCAGTTGGGACAAGTATCAGATGCAGGCACATTTACAATATGACACTCGTGCTACATACACGTAGCATGCAATATGTACAGTATATTTGACAAGTAAGGTGTCTCAAGAAAACTGCAGTCCCACCGTCCTTCCAGGTAAGCTTTTGCTTCACAAGCTCTGAATCCTTAGAATATAGTTTTCTTATATTAATCTTCTGTGCTCAAATATCAAATATGAGCATCTTGTCATTTCAAACGAAGAATACTCATTTATGTTAAAATACAAAGTGACCTCAAAGATAGTTGAATAGAAGCTAACCCAGGAGTATAGAGGAACGTCAGCTCTCTGTTCTCTACTTTAGTTCTTCCCACTGTGGTGAGTATGGACAAAGGAAGACAGAGACACTTTCTCCACAAAAAGAAAAAAAGGGAAACAAAACAGGGGCACCAAATCTAGACCACGTTTTTTCCTGCCTAAACAGCCTCTGATAGACATTTTTGCCCAATCTTACCTCCTCTACCACCTCCATTGTAGAATTGGTGTAGATTGCTGTTTGACATCAAGACTTTTGAGGGTGTTGGGGAGGAGGGAGGAGTAAAATAGAGTAAATGCGCAGTTAGAAAAACACCCATTTTTACCCCATTACCCCAGTGCGTGTGTGTATTAGCACAAAAACTGAGTAAATATTTATTTGGTCAACTATTTCTTTGTTGTAACAATGCTTCTTGGCAATAAATCTTGGAGAGGCAGCTGTTTTTTACCCTTAATTGATGCCACATTTGTAAGGAAAATGCATTTGGAAATCCCCCATTATATGGATGTTGGCCTTCAATTTGGAGATTGTACTAAGGCTCACCCCAAATGGTTGGTTTTATGGAACACCAGCTTAAAGTTGCCCTGTGGCTCTATCCAGATCAGTCAAATGTGGCACAACCCATACTCTGCTGCTCAACCCACAAATGCATTTTCCTTACAAATGTGGCACCAATTAAGGGGAAATAAACAGGCTTTCCAAGATTTACTGCCAGGCATAGTTAAAACAAAGAAATAATCAACCAAACACAGATGTGCTTACTTGTTCTGAGCAGAAAATGGCTTGTAATGTCAATGGCACCTTTCTTTTTGAAGGAACACTGATTTCACTAAGACATCCTGTCTTCTGATGTAAATTATTCACGTCCAATGTAAAGAACTGGGAACTAAATCAAGCCAGGCCATCCACATTTATACTGTATTTAAGTCTAAAACAAGCCATACTACAAACGTTACATTATTCCTCTGCAGAATTCATACCAAAAATACTCAAAGAGAGACAGAGAGAGAAAATAAACAAAAATCTAAAACAAACTGGCTCACACTTAAAACCTAGATTACAAAGAGAGTTTTGTAGGAAAGCGCTCCTTTTCTCTCCCTGTCCCATGAGTATAGCAAAGCAGACAGATGTATCGCATCACAGTCTGGTGGCACCAGACACAGAGACTGGGACAGCCATCATACCTGGAAACAGCAGCAAGCAGACTCTGTGATTTTTTTTCTGTCTGACCTTTTTAAAAAAGCTCCTTATTTTCATCGTGGTAATGCCAAGTTACCCATAATGAGATAAACCTAGGCTGTTCTCTCTTCAAGCACCTTCAGATGAAATACTAATGACGCAGATTAAGATGGAAGCAAGTAAAAGAGCAGCAGGGAATCTTGTTCCTGCATATCACAAAGCAGTAGATCATCAAAAGGCTGAATATTTAAAATCAGAGGTGGGATAGTGCAGCATAAAGTGGATTATGTTTTTCTTCTAGTACATTCTATTGGGTTTGCTGTCTAAATGTCATATACACACAAAAACTGCTTAATTTGGCAATACATTTAGACGAATCTGCTTCAATACACTGCATCCGGACACAGGGAAATGTTGAAAGAAGCACCCTAATCAAAATCCAAGTTAAAAATAATCAGAATCTTGGCATGCAATATATTTGTGAGTATCAAAAAGCATGGAATTTCAGTGCTACGGAATATGTGAAGCCCCTTTTTCCTACTAATATTCATGTAAATGAATGGGTTTCTCTACCAGAATGCAGAGTTTGGTTTTCCCATAATTTCGAGCAGCCTCAGTGAATTACCATCAGTCCCCGGATGCATTTACAGCCTACGTAACCCAGTTTTTCAGAATACAGAGTGAGATTATAAATGACATATTCCCCTTTTTTCAACTCTGCAAAGTGGTAAAAAAAAAAAAAGCATGGACATATGGCAAAACTATTATAAATCCATAAATGTGCAATATTTAACTGAAACAGTGCATTTTTAAAGAAAGAGGTTGAATGAAGCCAGACACGTGGGTGACTCAAAAAAGAAGAAACTTCTAGAGTTCAAGTTTGATGAGCAACAACTTCATTACAACAGTAATAACCGTAAAGGCTATTTTGAAACATTAATCTTCCTCCCAGCACACGTAAGTGGTTTTCTAGGTATATTTCTGACTGGTTTACTGTTTGGCCGTTATTTCTGCTATATTCGCCACTCCTCTCTTTCTATGACAAGCTGAAAGATATGTTACCTGAAGTAGGCGACTTGCAGCGGTCCTCCGATGTAGCCGAGCCTTCATTGATGTCACAAAGACCTGTATGAGAGATCACATAATTAAAACAAAAATCAGGTGGATTTTCAAAGAAAATATTGGCTGTTCGCTCTGCGTATGCATAAAAAATATGTTTCTTTAACTTTATATTTTAGTGTCGCCTTGGCTAGGATCTATGTGCAGTCTCATCCGCCATCTGTCAGAGACTATCAAGGAGGTCTCTAGTTTTCTTTATCCAGTTTTAAATGCTACTTCCTCCCTTTCCCACATGCATGTTTGAGTATAAGTGTGTTTATTTGTGTGTGACATTGTTCTGTGAGGCAGAAAGCCAAGCAGACAGAAGTCCCTATTGGCAGAGCAACACAGCTGGATGCCTGATTACTGCTCACACTTGCCAAGCACTGACAAGTGCCAGCCCACTGCTCACCAGTTAGTGACACCAGATGCTCTGCAAGTATTTAATGTGAGCCTTTTTGTGAACATTCGGATGTTTACACATACAGTACTTTGAGTCTGTACTTGCATGTGTGGTTGCTTTGCATACAGCACACATAAAAATCCCTCAACCCACATGGACACACTTTGCTAAATTCATTAATCAAACTTTTGCTCAAGTACGGACAGGAGACTGTTGTGACGTTGCGGCAGTATCAAAACATGCACTGCTGTTTTCTGACACGTGGTGGCAGTGTGTCCTTACTGGAAAGGATACCGTTCGCTGTCCGTGGTAGACAATAGTAAAAAGGAAGGGATGCGTGGAAAAGGGATGGGCTGCGAGAGAGTGGGTATGTGAATGAGAGGCAAAGAGAAAGAGAGAGGCGGATAAACAAAGAGAGAAAGTCAATCGAAGCACAAAGAGAGAGCGAGTATTTGGTCGTCATCGCTCAATCATGCGTCAGCATTGTAGACTAAGGAAGAAAGAGCATCATTGTGGATTCAAAGCGTGTCGTCACTTTATTCATTCTCATATTTGCATCAGTTTACAGTTTAGAACGGGAACTAAAGAACTGTGGGGTGAGCTGTTCTGGCAGAAAAAAAAAAAAGCTGTCATGCTCAGAAAAATGAATAAAATGTTTTTCTTTTTGGCTTCCATAATCTCTCTTTTTATTACCTCCAGAAGGCTGTCGCGTCTTTCTTGGCGACCGGGGCTGTCTCTGGTAGGGGTCATTAGAGCCATAAAGCTCGACCGTCCCCAAGTTGAGGACTACTGTCTTCTGGATGTAGTCCACCACTGCCAGACCGTTACTGTTGCCAAATACCACTCTGGGGATTGGCGACAAAATCAAAGAAGAAGTGGGAAGAAAAGGAGGGGTCAAAGGTTTTAAAACAAGAATAACAAAAAGTTACAGTTAGGAGATTTGATTTTGTTTTGGAATACGTAAACATTGTAGTTGAAGCCCAAAGTCAGGTGGAATCTCTTAAATTCCCGTAGCTGCTGAACTGTGTCGACAGGACTTGAGCAGTAACTTCTTGAACAGCACCGGTATCTGTGACGATTTTGCCTGTAATTTGATTTGCGCTAACTTTGCTAATGTTGCTTTTTACCTTCAGATTAAGCGTCTTAACATAAATAGCATAAATCCCAGCAAAGTCCCAGAAAATGCTTCTAGTTTCAGCTAAGGCTTGCGTGTACTTACAGGCCGTAGGAGGAATTGACGGCCAGACTTGTGATCTGCTGAGGAGGCTCTCCACTCACCCACACTAACTGGACCACCAAATCTACCTGGTAACCCGGAGACTGCTTCAATGGAGTACTGCGCACTCTGTGGATGAAAGGAGGCCATAGACAAAAAAAAAAGGTTTCATAAAAAGAATGACGAGGGGTGCAGCTGGGGTTGTGAAGCTGTTGTGTATTGAGTGGCTGCAGGGGAATGTTGGGGAGGCTGTGGCTGAGAATGCTTCGAGTGTGCTTGAGGCAAAAGGCAAGACTCTTGTGTGCATGAGTATGTGTGCAAGTGATCCTGCAGCTTATGAGAGTTTATGCGAGTGCTTCTCTCTCCCTCTCCAAATAGTTATATATGTGTGTGTATGTGTTTCATACTTGAGGCAGGGTATGTTGCCTCCATCAGAGTTGTTGCTGCTGGTGGAAGGGTGTGAAGGTGGGCCGCTTGTCTGAGGAGAGGCACCGGGCGTCGGGAGCGCTGATGTCTGTTCACCCCCGCCATCTGGAGACTCTATGTCATTCAGCTCGTACTGCATTCGCACCTCTAGTAACTGGATGAGAGGACATACACACAGGTGCACATATTAACATACACATTATAAACGAGGAACATCATGAAACTTCCTCTTCTACATTCTTGTAAACATTAATTCCTCAGGAGATGATGACTGTGTCGCTAAATGGCTTTCATATGCGATCGCAGAGTCACTTTGATGATAAGGAGGTGTTTGATGTTTGTGTGGGAAGATTGAGAGTCTTAGAGGTCCTCCAGTACTGCGATGTTTCATTCCTTCTGAGTCCTCCTTCAGGCTACCCCTTTGCAACCCGCGCCTTTGCAGAGACACACGTGTACGCACTCCTAGATTCACACACACCAATACACACGCAAACTCATCAGCTCCTCTCTTTTGCATTCTGTCAGTCTCATTAGCCCCACTGACATGTGGGAGTGAAGAGTGATCAGTGCCCTTGTTCAGAGACTACCTTCATTTCTGCAAGGTTATTTAGAGGTGTTTGACCTTGTTCTAACACGGACTGTTTCGCCTAATTACAGCTCGCCATTGCTGCATGTAGCGTTCTGATCCACATTACAGCATGTGGCGTTTAGGACAAAGGGCTCTAACATTTCTCTTCTGCGTGCATCAATGCTTACTGTCATTCACCCACAGAAAACTGCAAAGCTTTTAAACATGAACGTAACTGATTTTTAATCTCTTCCAACAGCTACTAAGAGGCTCCTAAGCAAGGCACTTGAAGTCTATAAATTCATAATTGCTTCTCGCTGTTTGTTTGAAAGAACAAAACATTTGGGCATTTAGGACAAACAGTGCTGAACACAAAAAGGGCATCAGCTAAACGCGCCACAGTGCTGCCCACATGCTTTGATTGACAAGTGAACACTGCGAAGTCTGCTGCAACAACACCTCAGCAATGACTGTTCACAAGAAATATGTTGCCAGGACTAGAAAGATAATCTCATGCTAGACACTATTTTATTGCTTTGCTACCACAACCAACAGCAACAGCAAAGCATATATGCACAGTTTCACGCTAATACAGAAGCTGTGAGCATACGCGGAGATAATAACGGCATTTCTCTTTATTTCATTAAGCACCTGCTCACATCACACCACCATTAGCATTTATATCGCTATCAAAGCAGGTCATAATGATGGTCTAGCTTTGCTTGTTCACTGCTCTGTCTGTTGGCATGGTAACCATACTGCCTTTGACTAGGCAGATCTTTGAGTTCATGTGGTTGTGCATATGCCTCAACATCTGATGCTTAATTTATAATACCGCAGTTGTGTCCGTTTGCTTACGGAGAGGGGTTTTGGAGCCACGCAACCAACCACTGCCAGACGAATGTGGATGACACTGTGCATCGGTCAAATGCAGATTGGTTGACGAGTGGGCTGATGTCATGCCAGAAAGTGATTGCCTTCATTTGTAGTATTGTAAATGACTTTTGGCTGATAATTTGTCAGACATATTATGAACGATGAAATCATTTTGAGCCAGGAAATGGCTTATAATGTAAAAAACTGAGTAGGTACAATAACGCAGAGTTATAAAAATACTCACAAAACAGGTAATTTCTTAATTTTATCTCCAGTGCTTTGTAAATCCTGTTGACTACGGCCTATTTACCAATTTTAAGAAATAATATGAAACATAAAAAACATCTGCAATCACTTTTTTGCAGATAATCTTGTTTTTGACATAAGAACAGGGAAGGGAGTGTGAAAAATACAAACAGTGGCTGCAGTGGACACTTCATTGTTTTTAACACTCGGTTACACTTCAGCTCTTTGTATCTCATAACTTAGTTTCCTCCGAGGCAAACTGATGGACCAAAAACAAAACAAATAGTAGCCCACAGCTCTACAACATATTTCTGACAATGCACCCAGTGAACAACAGCCATTTATGGCAGGCAGATGGGCAGTCCATCTCTGCTTTTCACCCTTAAAATGAGTGGTTAGGGCATTTCATGTAAATCCCTTTTTTTGTGTATTAGGAAGCGACATATTACAAAAGACGATTAGGAAAAACATGAAATTCCTGGAAGTTGAAGACCAAAGGTAAAACTGAAGACTGATACCCACCTGAACCACCTCAGTAGTTACTTCCAGCTTACTGAAGCGGTAGATGATAACATTGGCTGACACACCGGCCACACACAGCATCCGGCTCTCAGGGCACCAGGCCATGATCTGAATGGCAAAGGGGTCTTCATCTGACACCTCAGTGCTGCCCTTGTCCTCCTTAGACCTGTTCCTGTCAAATATCTTGGCTGTTTTGAGTTTATAGAGCACCTGGAGCATTACTAGAAAGAAAGGAGGAAAGAAATAACATCAGGAGGAGCAGCTATATTGAAGCCTATGCTAAAGGAGACGCTCTTACAGGCTTAAATGAATGAGTAAAAAACAAAGTGTCATTTAAATTTTCAAAGTCATTCTGTTTTCTTTCTTTCTTGACTTCCCTCCTTTTGCTTCCAAGTTAAATTGAAACTCAAAGTGTCCTTTGCCTTTTTCTGTTTAAAAGCTAATAAAATAGTCAATAAAAGAAACTATATTTGTAATTTATGAGCTTAACCTACTTGCAGAGGCATCCCAGAACTTCACAGTTCCATCAGCGTGCCTGGAAATGCATGGGAGTGAAACAAGACACAAATGAAGGGCCATGTCAGTTATAACTTTTGACTTTTTATGTGAGCAAACAACACCAGCCAATTTGTAACATTTGCAGGGAAAGAAAACAATATCAGCCCTGGTAACAAAAATATGTCAGAATTTGCCATAGTAAAGCTTTTACAATCAAATCTCATGAGAAGTGAGAAAATCGAAATACACTTAGAGGGTAAAATGACTGAAAGGTAGGTTATTTATCCCTTAAAAAAATCCTTTACATCAGCCACGCGTCTCTTCTTTGAAACCAACAAGCTGATTCCCAAAGAGCTATTACCCGAAAACTTGGTGTGCGGTGTGTTCTTGAAAAATCTGAGGAAACTGGACAACTGGAGGGCAAATGAAGAAGTCACAAGCCTAAACAAAAACTGGTGAAGGCTATGTCGAGGTTTGATCCACCATGCAATATGGTGCCATCTCCAAAGCATCAATAGATTGATGTGAAGGTCAAAGTGATAATGATGCTATATAGAGCTATTTAAAACATGTTTGTTGCTGCCATTATTTTGTATTGATAACATATAGGTATTCTTTGGGCCTCTGACATCTTCTTAAAGATCAAATAAGTCAAAACTTTTATATTCTAGATTCTAAACATCACATTAAAGATTCCATCCAAATATCATGTCACATTTGACCTCTGACTACAAGGTCAACTGTTTGATCTGAAAGTCAAAGTGATTATAATGCTATATAGAGATATTATTATATTATATTCACAACATATAGACATATATGGAATATATGGGGATTCTAAATATGACGTTTCTTTGGACCTGTGACCTTTTCTTCAAAGTCAAATAAGGTTAAACTTTCATAAAATGTCTTCTACTGTTAAAAGGATGCTTGCATTTCTTCTTCTTCTGTTTGTATAGTGAACATTTAGATAATGATACTGGTATCTGGGTATTCTTTCAAGTTGTTCCCAAAACGCATTATATTTTTAAAGAAGGTATTGTCAACATAAAGGGAATGAGCTATTTCTAGTTAGTTAGAAATATACTGTAATAAGCTCTCGTTACTAAAGTAGCAACATTTAGAATCCCCATATGTCATTTCATATATGCCTGCATGCTGTCAATACAAACAAAAAAAATAGTTCTATATTGCATTTTTATCACTCTGACCTTCAGACCAATCTTTTGACCTTCAAGGAGAGGCGAAACGTAGCATAATTTAAATCTTCATACAGTAGTTTCTATTTGTTAATAATACACACTACACTTGTAAGAAAAATAGTTTCAAAGTTCTAAGGCTTTTTGTCAATTTTTGACAAATAAATCACTAAGTTAACCTTAAAGACCTCGGTGGATATGTGGCAAATCTTAACAGATTGTTCACATGACCCCACTCTACACCCCTACAAAGTTATTCAAAACTTCTCAAGCTATCATATTTAGAGACAGAACGATACGCATGCATGTAAACACTACCAAAAACATAACCTCCTTGGCAGAGGTAATTAGAGACGACTCAAGCCTTTTGCGCAGCGCTGTCATTTGTGATTTTTTTATAACTATAACAGTAAGAAATAAATATATAGCCAGAAGTATTTGGGCATCTGAACAGCTCCAAAGCAATATCAACATAATTCAGATCACAAGACGTCCTAATGATATAACGAGGAGATATATTCTAGACATACACGGGTTCCCAACTCACTAACAAACATTAGAAGAAGAAAACATTCAATAATCCATTAATATCCAAGCGCTTCTAGACAAACATAAAGGCGTAACATCAATATGTGTTATAAAAGAATGCTTTCGTATTGATAATTGACAGATTTTCTATTTGGTGTCACAAAAAAATGCATGTCATTTGGCTGTTTTTCTTCTTTGTTTTGTTGGCAATTCAGCTAAGTGGAGAGGGAGAGAAATACTGTGCAGGCTGTGGCACTCTTCGAAGGAAAAAAACCTGGGCAGAATAATAATGTGGCACATGGGGGAGAAGAGACAAGGAGGAAGGAGAGGAGCAAGAGCCTCCTACTGCCTAACCCATACCTCAATGTCACTCCTTTCCTGCATGTGTTCTGTTAAAAACACCCACCCCCAGCCCCCCTTGTTAACAGCTTTGAGAGGGATAATAAGCATCAAATGGGAGCAAAGTGCACATGATGGGAATATATAAAAACTTGGTGACCTGACAGTGCAGGAGAGGGGAAAGCAATTGTGCAGGATAATAAAGATAACACTAATGAAATTAGTGTCTTACCCAGTGATGATGATCTCTGGGTAGCTCTGTATGCCTTGACCCCAGTTTCCACCACTAATGGGCCATTCCTGGACAGACAGCAGACAACACACGCGTTACCTTAGTAAATGAGATCGTACAGGAATCACTATGTCAGTAAACAAGGTGTCAATGAACACACTGATTGTGCAAATAGATGACATGATAAACCAGCGCAAGTGTGAGTGCACGCAGGAAAACAAGCGCGAGTCCTTGGTGTACGTCTCTCAGCGTGTCTTGCGATTATGGTGTGCGTCTCCATGTGTGTTAGCGGGGGTTTGGCTATGAACACGCTGACACATACAAAGGTCAACGGGATGACTCACGGTGATCTTTATGTGAGAATACCCTCCCGCAGCTCAGTAAGGCTTGTGCTTAACAGGAAAAAAAAGGAAGAAGCTAGGCTGCCAGTTTGGGTCAGTGCATGCTGACATTTCAGACAGAAAGCCAGAACAAGGCAACAGAGAAAAGAACATAAGCATACATAATGGCTGAAAAATCAGGGGGTCTGTCTTAAATGATACAGAGATGTGAGAAGAGAATGAGAGGAGAGAGGAGGTGTACTGAGGACAGGAGTATCATTAGGTAATACGGCACTATTATATAGTCCATTTGGCTTCATGGAAACATTAAAAAATATGTTTCCGAGGACTAAGACAAATTCACCTATTATGTAGAGCGAGGTATTAATGTACCCTTCATCCTGTGACCTTCTTGTTCTTCATGTATGTAGGCGCATTGTGGGCATTTCTGTTTCTTCGTTCATCACATCAAAAATCTGTGATGGCAACTGAATTATTTCTTGAGTTACTGCAATTAATTTTATATCAAAATATTTCAAAACGTGCCTCATTCAATAATGTGGAGCAGCAGTTAGTTGTTTGTAGTCTCAGACTTCTAATTACAGTTCAGTAACTTCCTAATAATTTGTGTTTTCTGTGACGTTTCCCCAAAATATTCATTTGACACCATTAACAGCTGTGATAGCAGCTCTCTGAGACACAGTCATGCTTTGATTTCATTTCTAACAACAGCATGCTATGCTGACAAAGTGGCAATATAAATATAGGGATGTTTAGCATGTGGTGTCTACCCGAGGCCTGTACTCAGAAGCTGGATTTCAAACATAACCTGCTCTGGACCTTGCTGCGAAAATATTGAGGTGTCTAGTTGATCACTGAAAGCTTTTTGTGTTTCCCAAATGACCACTGATAATATAGATTTTTAGACGTAACTTTATTCCTTGTTTTTCTGCTACGAGCAAATTAAAACCCGTTATTGTTATATAAGTTTTAATACAGCAACATAAAAAAGGGCATGTGAGTCTTGTGCTTTCCGAGCTTATATAATTATATATGCAACTAAGCGTAGTTACTGGTTTGATATAGTTTTTTATATATATTTTTCTTTTATTGCTCTCAAACCTTTTTTACTGCCTGGTTTGCAGCTGAGGGACCTGCTAAAATTGTCTTACACACCATAGGTATGCCTTTATTTATTAATTATTGTGCAATGAGAGCAACATGTCTATGAATTTACAGTGTTTTTTCCCCCCTATCATTACTTTCTTGGTTTAAAAACATTTTAAGTAGCACCTTTTTCATCTTACTTACCACTCACACACATGCAGCACTTTTTATGACGACACTTACTTTACAGCAGTTTCCTTCTCACGCAGACTCACATACCACCTTGACTAAAGCAGCTGTATTTCATTTCAT
The DNA here is from genome assembly GCF_051167445.1 of Perissodus microlepis. Classification (NCBI taxonomy): domain Eukaryota; kingdom Metazoa; phylum Chordata; class Actinopteri; order Cichliformes; family Cichlidae; genus Perissodus; species Perissodus microlepis. Next base: position 11,158,843 of record NC_140475.1, read on the forward strand.
TTTAAGTATATGCTTCTTTCTTTTTATTTGTTTTATTACATCTAAAATATCGCAAAAAGCAACGAATAATGCCACGATCTAAATAACCTCAAGAACAGATCAAAAAACAAAGTCACTGACGTCTATCAGTCTGGAAAAGGTTACAAAGATATTTCTAAAGCTTTGGGACTCCAGTAAAAAAAAAACGAGCTGTGAGAGCCATTATCCACAAATAAAGAAAACTTGGAACAGTGGTGAACCTTCCTAGGAGTGGCCAACTCATCCAGGAGGTCACAAAAGAACCCAGAACAACATCTAAAGAACTGCAGGCCTCAGGTAAGGTCAGAGTTCATGATTCAGCAATAAGAAAGAGACTTGGCAAAAAATGGTATCCATGAGAGAGACCCAAGGAGAAAATCTGTACTGACCAAAAAGAACACAAAAGCTTGTCTCACATCTTGATAATCTCCAAGATTTTAGGGGAAAATATTCTGTGGATTTTCTAGGTTTAGGGGTAATTACTTTTTCACACAAGGCCAGGTTTGGATTAAAAAAAACTGATTTTTTTTATTTATTGAGGTTATCTTTGTCTAGTATTACATATTAATATTTGCTGAAACATTTAAGTGTAACAAAAACACAAACATATATGGTGGATGCACTACTTTTAGTCTTCTCAGAATAAATGAATATTTTCAACCATGCAAAACTGCAAATCTGGAAAAAAGAGACATTGCCCTTTGAGTCTATGTCTTAATCCAAAGTCTCTTCTTCACCCACGATATGTTATACAAGTGATTTTTTATTAAGATGTCAGAGGAAGAAGGACACATAATGGCATCTAATGATAAAACGTGCAGTACCTTTTTGCTGTAGCCCTGTCGTTTCTGCCGTGAGCCAACAGAGTAAAGTGCAGGTATGAGGTCCACAGAGCAGTCGGCAAAGTACTCGCAGCAGGTCACAGGAGACTCGTGGATAGTCAGAGGATAGGGGTTCTCGAATATTGGATAACTGTTAAAGACAGCCCGCACATACTCGAGTGATAAGTCAGTCTAAATAAAAATAATATGTCTGCCGGTGTCAGTTGCACTGGTCAAACACAGTGTTGCATACCTGCAATCTGCAATTCAACAATGTTGGACATTGACTAAAAATGTTGAGTAAAGAAAGGAATAATAAACAACAGTGACAAGCTGTACTACTGGGCCAAGTAGCAGTTTACCCCATGGTTAAGAAACAAAAGTCAAGATAATGAACCATTTTTTGAACCTACCCATTTTGTGCAAGGTCGATCACCACTAAATCCTTTTCTAGAAGGACGACCACAGCATAGGGTTCCTGAAAATCTGCAAACCGCACAAAGATTCATAACATCACACTTTTATCAGTCTTGTAATTCCATGAGAAAAGAGCTCCCCTAAAATATGCAAACCACATGGGAAGAATTTCCCACTCTTTATACAGCAAATTATATCTATGCCCTTAAGATGTGAGGGCAGGAACGCTCAACGCTAGAATTTTATTATACTATGTAATTTATAACTGTAGGGGATATTGCTCAAGTTGAATATTTGTATCAGTCTGATTTGAGAGTAAAATGTCATATTCCATTTTAAGATTAGTGCCTCATAATAGATTTTAACTGTGGTAATGAATAAATTCATTTTATTTTACTTGCCACTGCATAATCTGCAGAGGCTCGGTATATATTGTAACCTGCAGTGCAAAAATTACTTCAGTTTCATACATTTGCAATAATCAACTTGTCAAGTGGAGCGTTTCCCAAATCTGCTTGTTATTAACAGCCCCTTGACAAAAGCAGACTGGAGTTATAAAGCCCCACTTAATTTGTGGGAGAGGGCAAACATGCAAAACCTCCTCTGGAGCTTGCTGCCCTAAAGGTTTGTCCAGACCCAGCTGTCACAGAACACAAGGGTTGTTTCCTATCATATCGTCCACGATAATGTAAAGTAAAAATTCTAACGTGCCATAAAATGTCATATGGCGATATAAAATGTTGATGTTTCCTAGAGCGTGCCACCATGAGACTAGCCCAGGCATGTCTGAGAACAAGAACTGTGTCTTAACCTTCGATGACAAGCATCAATAAAACACAGTTTCTCTTATATCGTCAGAAATATCATCATTGCAGATTTTCTTGACATATTGTTAAATTACTTTAAGTCCAAAGACATGCAGTTAGTGGGGATAGGTTATTTGGAAACTCTAAATTGCCCATAGGTTTGAATGTGAGTGTGAATGGTTGTCTGCGTCTATGTGTTAGCCCTGCTACAGACTGCAGACGTGTTCAGGGTGTACCCTGCCTCTCGCCCTAAGACAGCTGAGATAGGCTCCAGAAAACGGAATTTATGACATTTACCGGAGTTAGAAGTTAGCAGGAAGTTAGCTCGCTAGCTTCTATCTAAATACAATATAGCATGTCCTGACTGCGGGGTTTTGGAAACAAATTAAAACGTACAGCTCTGTTATCACTTCCAACATAAATGAAGACAGAAAACTAAACAGCAGTGACGTTTGTAGGGTTACTGAAGTTTGGCTAGCTGGTATATAATGATGTGCTACGTGACCGCTAGTGACACAGCTATGTTAGCATAATATAAACAAGCTAACTTTTTTTCCACTCGATAAAAGTTAACGTGAGTGTTCTCGGTGGTCAGGAACAAATGTAATTGCATGGCAGGATGCTGTAAAAGGACCAAACTTCAGCCAGGAGAACAACTGAGATAATCCATCCACAATACGAGGTTAGTCATGCATATACTGCTGCATGGGCTGGGCTGTAGTTACATCCTAAGGTTTTAAAAACTGAGCTTAAATAAATGATTAGCGGTAATAAAAGCCGAGGGAGGTCAACAGCGATCACTGACTGTTTTAGGAGCTTTTTGAGATTAAATAGAAGAAAATACATAACATTAAAAATGTTAACAACACAAAAGCCATATTAAATGCAGACTACTTTAGGCCCGGAAGTAGGATTCGTCACGTCATCACTTAACGACCGGATATCACCACCCTTACTTTGTGTTATGTTTGGACAGTAACAACACGTCCCAATTCCTTTAGGATCTTTGCTTGTAGTTCCAACTACTACATCTTAAGCTAGTGTTCCTTGGCATTGATATTTTGTAATCTTTCTCCCGGAGAGTTACAGTGATGGATATGGACCTTCCTTATCAACGCATCTGTTGACCACTTACTCCCTATAAATGGGGACATGGCAAACCAAAACAACATCATTTCCCCTCACTGAAGTATAAAGCATTTAGGTATTTTCTTTAATTTGTCTCCTATATGTCTGTACTCTAAGTACACCTTAAAAACTTCTTCGATTTCCAACACTACCGTTTGTCAGTGTTTGGATTTTTATCATTTCCTTGTCTGTCTTAAGAAATCCTAGTTTGTCTGTTTAGTTTATCATTCATCCAAAATATTCAACTTTGTATTGACAAATATAGTTTATACATGATATTTAGGGATACCGTCTCATCTGCTTGTGCCAGGATTATTAGACTATGTGGACAAACATTCATTGTGGAATCCAAAGACCCAGTAATGTCCATTACCAGATGATTTCAGTGAGCAGTGACATCAGATTGTCAGTGACATAATGAAGTCGCCATTCTTACATAATTCGCTAATCCGTCCTGTAGCTGTATACGTGCCAGATAACACAGCAGCAGAGATTACATCCTGGATCACATACATACAGGCCATACTGGTAAGCTCCAGCTGTTGGCTCCTCAATACCATAAATAAAATAATAATTAAATTTAGATTGAAGGGCATTGTGCACAGCGGGATGAAATGAAAATGTAATAGCCTATGTGTCAGATAATAAAACTGAAAAGTAGCATCCTTTCCCTTGGGAAATTTCTGATTTATTACAGAAACACACTCACACACACAGACAGGCTGTCCAACATAATTAAAAAACAGAAAGTTGTGTGCATATTTCCGCAGGTGTTAGTGCAAAAGAAGAGTAAATTAACAATGTCCATAATTCTCAGACGTTCTCATTCAGACCAAAATACGCACACTTACCATTAGGATATGGTGTCTCACATAGCGTGAGGAAGTCTACTATAGGATAGTCCATCTCCAGCACAGCAGTACTCTTCCCATGCATCACTGTTAGACAAGGCCTCCGGCCCACCGTGTCGTAGGACAGACCACCAGAAAAGATTATGAAGGGGTCTCTGGAATGAGTTGCATTCATGCAATTATTTACTTAAATGGGTTTTTAAAATATTAGGCATTTTATATGGTGGGGCTTTATTTAATAATGTGCGTTCACACTCTTAATATTTTATTTAGCCAGCAGGAAATCGTTGTGGCATTATGAGCCTTGGTACAACTTAAAGCATGAGTCAATCTGACTACAAATGAAAAAATCAGTACAGTGAGCTTAATTTTTCAGGAACTGTTGCATGGATATTAATGTATGTATACCATGGTATACTGTAAGTAACATGTCATCATGCATACAAAATAACATCAGGGTTGGAGTTAAAACAAAAGACTTTGATTTAAAGAGGACTGGGCTTGTCTTGTCTTGTCTTTAGTATCCACAACTCTGAATTTATGCTTTATATAACAAAATAGCTGATTAAGAAAAGCTGATACTACAAAATATACAGTTTTAAATGATTGGCTTAAGTTACAAGCATGAGGAGTATCCGTATGTAAGTAAAATGCAACTTGAGCTGCTTTGTGGGGGCTTTTGTCATGGCTCTGCATGCATTAAACACATGCATGTCTATAAATATGCTCAAGTGGATGTGCATGGGCACAAGTGTATAACAGTATATGTGTACGCGTGTGCGACTGAGGGACCATACCCAATTCTAGTTGTTTTGTACTCCACTTTAAGAATGGGCTTACAAGACTCTGGCTTCTTCCCGTCCTTGGGCTGTTTTCCTAAAATAGAACAAACAGAAGTTACTTTGGTTTGCAGTTCACTCCTTCTTCACCCAGTCTCTTCTGTCATCTTGGGGGTTTTTTCCCCCCAGAAGCAGCATTGTAAAATGCTGTGCTGAAGAGTATGCAGCAAAATAACAGAAACCTATTCATCAGAGAGAAGAAAGACAAATTCAAGGACGGGGACATGCAAAGAAAGGTGTAAAGATCCTGGATGATTTACAGAATCCATCTTTTCAAAACTCAAGGGGTGTCAGTGTGGAATAAAATTACACATCCATCACATGCATGCCTATGTGTGCACATTTCTGTATCACAAAGTACAGTGAGTAGTTGAATTTATATGAAAAGTCTTACTGAAGAGCGAAAGTGACCCCAAATGCAGGTTATGCAAGGCAGGTCTGTATAATAAAGAACACTTTTTAATAACTACCATTTAATAATGGATATCTAAAAAGACAATTAAAAGAGGACTTATAAGCCTTACTTAAACATGTCAAAGGAATTTGCATAATTGCCCATTAAATACCAAACTAATTATGCATGCAGCAGTGGGAGAAACAACTAATTAAAAAGCCCATGCGGTGAAATCTTTTCTGCAACCCCCGACACATAAAATCAGCTTGAAAAACTGATTCAAAGTTGTTGTAATTTTTGATTTAATTTCTTTTCTTGTTCCCTTTTCTGACTCTCTTGCTTTCTCTGCCCAGTTGCCGTCGCCTATTTTTCTTCCAGGTGCTTCATCTGTGTGAACTAAGTGGGGTGAGTCACTGTGTTGGGGGACAGAAGAGTATGGATTAAATGCATCTTCAAAAGAGCAGACTTGCTTTCTGCAGGAAGTAAACAGAGGACGCACATGCACACACAAAGTAAGGAAAACAGAGGCAGGAAATAATTGAACCGACAATAATCCTCTGCCTGAAATGAGGAAACAATGATTGAGCCATGCGTAGGCAGACACTTGAGAGATGGCTACAGCGAGAGTGGCTACAGAGGGAACAACATAATCAACACTACAAGACCGTGAAGTCATCAGACCATGGGCAATCAGTGTTTTTATGTAACAATTAAAAAAATAAAGTTACAATCACACTCTATAAGGATGTTTGTTCCAAAGCTATATTCAGACAGGTGGCGCCCAACTTTTTTGTTTAGATCCTCTAAAGCAAAGTCTACCTGCAACCCATCCACCCATATTTTAATTCTCCAGGCTCTCACACAACATCTCACACCCTTTAGATTTATCTCAACACTCTCCATGGAGGTCTTGATCCCTTCACCGAAAGTTTCTTCACTGTCCTCAGTCAACTAGCTTGTCAGACTTCATTAATCAACAGTCATTAATCAACTATAGTTGAACTCTAACTGATTTTTCCTCTCAAGATTCAACATTTCTATATCTTTAACGCACATCGTTTCTGTATAACAATCACCATTATTGAAATTTGACATGCAGTGCATATGGAGTTAATTTATATTGTGTAAGGGCTATTAACTTCTTATTAGTGATCCTGATTGACAACAACTGGCAGTTTCTCTTTGGATGTATAAAAATAATTGTTTTGATCTCAGAACAATGAGAAAGTCCTAAATGGTGGTCGTTTTGAGCTATTTCTAAGTAACTTAAGACACCAAGATCACTTCAAACAGTTATCTAGTTTACATCAATTTAACGTGATATGTCATTTGCCACGGTCTGGAAGTAGACCCAAACTGTCATCCTCAGATCAGAGAAAACTTATTAGGACAACACAGGAACCACCAAGGCTCAAGCCTGCTATGAACTATAAACAGGTGGAACATCAATATAACTGCCCATAGTGAAATGAATTTTACATCACCATGGACTGAGAGGGTGCCAACCAAAAAAGAAGTCCCTACTCCACTGACACCTTCAAGCTTGACTGAAGGTTTCGGCTGCCCACAGAGATAACCCAAATGCCTTGTGAGGTAAAGTTTTATGGTCATATGTGACAAAGATTGAGCTATTTGGTCATAATGACAAAGGTGTGTTTAGAAGAGTAAAGGTAAAGCTTATAAAGCTAACATTGTACCAACTGTACCAACTGACAAGGTGGTAGCATTGAGCTCTGCAGCTGTTTCGCTACCAGTGGTACTGGTATATTGCACAAAGTGGATGAAATAATGAAGAAAAACTCCAAATTCCCGAGGAAACCTTAAGGTTACTCTATTCCGTAACCCCTGTTCTCTGATAACATGAGTGAGGTGTCTCACTATGGGGAACGCTCTCTCAGCGTTGTCCTCAGAAGCCTCTATATCATTACTCCAGCCAGTATTGGCTGGCAGTCGTGACGCTTGCGTCAGGGAGGGGCCACCCTCCTCCCTATAAAAGGATGTGACGCAGCGTCACCCGTCATTCAAGATAAGCTCACCTCTTCCTCGCTTCGTGCAAGGAGGGTGATCTGGTGAGACACCTCACTCATGTTATCAGAGAACAGGGGTTACGGAATAGAGTAACCTCAAGTTCTCTTTCAAACATTCGTTTCGGTGTCTCACTATGGGGATATGCAGACTCCCGTATTGCCAGATAAGCCCATCTGAACGACTGACTGCCAATTTAGGAGGTCTCGTGGGGACCCACACTTAACACAGTGTGGGCTAGAGACGGTGCAGTGACATCCAACCTGTAAAACCTTGCAAAGGTCAAAGGTGAAGCCCAGCTTGCAGCTGCACATATCTCTTCTATAGAGACACCCCTAAAAAGGGCCCAAGAGGTTGCCATTCCTCTGGCAGAATGAGCACGAAGTCCCTCCGGGGGGGGCAGACCCGTGCTGGAATAAGCCAATTGGATCGCCTCAACAATCCAGTGGGAAATGCGTTGTTTGCTAACGGGCTTGCCAAGATGTGGTTTAGCCCAGGAAACAAACAGCTGATCCGACCTCCTGAAAGCCTTCGTTCTCTCTATATAGGTACATAAAGCCCTAACTGGACAGAGAGCATGTAGGCGCTCCTGTTCAGGGGAGGAGAAAGGAGGAGGGCAAAAAGCTTCCAGCTCCAATGGGGTGCATTGGAGATAAGGATTTTTGGGCACAAAGGCCGGATTTGGCCTGAGTGTGACTCTAGAGTTATCCCGCGTGAATCGGGTGCACTCTTTGTGTATTGACAGCGCATGAATATCACTGACACGCTTCGCAGATGCGACAGCCAGGAGCAATGCAGTCTTTAAAGACAGGATTTTTATTTCCACCTGGTTTAGTGGTTCAAATGGTGGCTGTGAAACTGCCCCCAGCACCAGGGATAAATCCCACGTGGGAACGAGAGGTTTAGACACTGGGTGGAGCCGTCGTGCCCCTTTCATGAAACGGCAGACTAGCGGGTGATGGCTCACCGGGCCATCCACGAAGCCCACATGGCAGGCTGAAATGGCTGCTAGATATACTTTAATTGTGGAAAAGGCCTTTCCTTTATCTAACAGTTCTTGGAGAAAGGAGAGAATTGTTGTCACAGAGCACTGAAAGGAGAGAGTGTGAGACTTTCCACACCATTCCTCAAATACCCTCCACTTGTTCTCATACAATGATCTTGTGGAGGGGGCTCTAGCACTCTGAATAGTGGCTATAACACCCTGGGGGAGTCCTGCCGTACTCAGATTCAACCTCTCACAGGCCAAGCCCACAGGGCGAGGCGCTCGGGGTGAGGGTGAAAAATCTCCCCCCTGGCTTGGGAGACTAGGTCTCGTCGGAGAGGGAGCGGCCAAGGTTCGCTCCACAAGAGGGGCATAATCTCCGCTAACCAATGGGACCTCATCCACCTTGGGGCGATCAATATCATTGTTAGCCCTCTCTCTCTCACTCTGGTTAGAGTGGGAGAAATTAAGGCCAGCGGAGGGAACGCATAAAGCAGAGCATGTGGCCAGTTGTGAGCTAATGCGTCTACCCCTAGCGGAGCCTCCTGGTCCCTCAGGGAGAAATACAGTGGACACTGAGTGTTCTCCCACGAGGCAAACAGATCGACCTGTGGCTGGCCAAAGCGGGTCCAGATTTGGGTCACCATATGTGGGTTCAGGGTCCAGTCCCCGTACTGCGGGTTTCCCCTGGACATTAAGTCTGCTCCCAAGTTCAGAGCTCCTGGAATGTGAGTAGCTCTCAGTGACAACAGATTGATGCTGCTCCACATGATCAGTCTGCGAGCCAGCATGTGCAAAGGACGGGAACGTAACCCGCCCTGTCTGTTGATGTACGTCACAACAGTGGTGTTGTCTGTTCTGATCAGAACATGGTGGTTTCTCAACAGGGGAAGGAAGTATCTCAGTGCTAGAACGCTGCTAGCAATTCTAGCCAATTTATGTGAGCACCCCTCTGTTGTGAGTTCCAGCTGCCGCTCACTGCTCTGCCCTCGTGAGTGGCACCCCAACCCGTGAGACTCGCGTCCGTGGTCACCACCTTTCTGGCTGTGACAGCCCCCAGTGACACCCCCTGAGTGAGAAATGTGGGATTTCTCCAACAGTGGAGTGCTGCAACGCAGTCTGCTGTCACTCTGATATAGCGGTGGGTATGGCGCTTTCGATTCAGTCTCAGTGATGCAACCCATCGCTGAAATTCCCTCATATGCAGTCTGCCTAGTGGAATGACTGCCAGTGAAGACGCCATTAATCCCAGCATCTGCAGGCATTTTCTGAATGGGAGATATCTTCCCAACTGAAAAATGCCGGCATGTGATAGCATTTTTTTTACTCTGTCCACAGAGAGACACGCTCTGTACGAGGCGGAGTTTAGAGCTATTCCTATGAAAGAGATGGCCTGAGCTGGCTGCAGGACACTCTTTTGGTAGTTTATGGTGAAACCCAGAGCCATCAGATGATCCACTGTCAACCTGGTGTGCTCTCTTCCCATTATTTCTGACTCTGATAGCAGCAGCCAATCGTCTATGTATGTTGCTATGCGGATGCCCCGCCTCTTCAGTGGGGCTATGGCTGCCTCTGTGCATTTCACAAATACCCGAGGGCTCAGTGAGAGACCAAACGGCAGGACCTGGTACTCGTACATTCTGCCCTGAAACGTAAAGCGCAGGAATTTTCTGTGAGGCGGGTAAATAGGGATGTGAAAATATGCGTCCTTCAGGTCTATTGATGTAAACCAATCGCCTGGGCGCACTACATGCAGCAGAGTGGTGGTCGTCAACATCCTGAATTTGTATGACCTCAGATGCTGATTCAGAGCCCGTAGGTCCAGTATCGGACGCAGTCCCCCTCCCTTCTTGGGCACGAGAAAATACTTTGAGTAAAAGCCGCATTGGCTCTGCTCCTGGGGTATTTCTCGTACTGCTCCCTTTGATAGCAAGGTAGTTATTTCTTCTTGCAGGATACTGGCTGATTCGCCTTTTGCAAGAGAGAAAATCACTTTGTGAAATCTGGGAGGGGTGGTTGCGAATTGCAAACGATAGCCTCGCTCTAATGTCCTCACAACCCATTCTGGCGCAGCGAGAGCTCACCATCTCTCTATTCTTGCTGACAGCGGCCCCAAAGACAGGCACTCCACAGTAGACGGAGCCCTGGCTCCCTCTTGTGGCGGAAACTGGTCCTTCGGGCCAGACCCGACTGCGCATGCGCGGGCGGCCCGCGCTTGACCAGCGCTTATGGGGCCGGACACCACTGAGGGAATCAACCCCGGTGGTGTCTGGGTGCGTGGGGGCATTATGTTTTTCAACATACTTTCTGTGTTTTTCACACATTTTTCCCATGCCCTTGGCAACATGCCTGGATGCAACAGGTGAGTTTTTAATAAACAGTGTGTTTTGTGAGACAGAAATGCTTGATTCAGCTGAACAGTGTCTCGTCGTCTCTTTGTTGAAATGCGCTCTGTGGGATCCAACTCGAGTCCCAGGCGCTGAAAGGTGGAGGCCGAACACTCTTCTCCGAACGGGCTTCGGAACTGAGCCCTGGAGTGAATTTGGAGCCCAGGCTGGTCCGGCTCCGATCTCCCCGTGGGGGATGTTAGGCAGTCCGCTTCTTCTTGCGGTCCGACTGCTTGGCTGGTGGTGGGGCACCCTGAGCGGCAGCAGGCGGGACGTGTTTCTTGGGCCAGTGGGTCTTAGGGTTCTGCGATCCTAGGGGACCCTGGGCCGCGACCTGCGGGGCTGGGCGGCGAGGGATTTTAAACGTCGGCACGCCGGCGGGACGGCTGGTGACCTGAGCGAACGTGCGGCGACTGGGTGGAGGCGTAGCCTGGGTCTTCCTAGGGAGACACAGCTGCAGGGCCTCTCCCTCTTTCTTTTTCTCCTCGCACCGTCTTTGCATGGTGGCAACGGCGGTCCCGAAAAGCCCAGCGGGGTCGATGCTTTCGTCCAGAATGTCACGTTTTTCTCTGTCCGAAAGCCCCGACAAGTTCAGCCATCTTGCCCTCTCCTGTAGGACGATGATGCTGAGGGCCCTGCCCGCCGCTTGTACTGCTGCTCTAGTGAGGTGGAGACACTGGTCCGTAACTACGCCCAGCTCTTCCCACAGGTCGCTAGCATCCGGGTTCGCAGCAGCCTGGTCCTGGAGCTCCGCCGAGTAGGCTAGCAGGAGCGATGAGGCGTTCAATGCCCTCGCGGTGGTGGCAACCGATTTATACGCCTTGTCAGCCAGGGAGGACTGCAGGCGTTCGGCCTTGGAGGGCAGGGACGGACCAGATGACATGGAAAGTTTCTGGTTTGGGTGGAGATGAGAAGCCACCAGATTTTCCACTGTGGGAATTTGGTAGATGCCCTTCTCTTTCATTCCAGCGCAGTCAAACGCCGCCGCTCCCTGCACGGGGTTGGGTGACGAAAATGGCTTTGCCCAGCAGCGTGTGACCTCGTCCACGCATTCGGGGAAAAGCGGCAGTACCTGCTTAGTAGTGCGCTTTGCTTTGGGGAGCCTTTTACCCTCGTATCGTGAGGTGGAGGTCTCTGTTGTCACCGCGGGCCATGGGATTGCCAGCTTTTCAGCTGCCCGTTTTGCAACGTCAAATAGCTCCATGCCGCGGGACTGTGTGCCGGGGTTATCACAATCGGCCCCTTGTGTCGCAGAATTCCGACCAGAGGGGGCAAAGAAAACGTCGTCATCCTCGTCCGAGACGAGATGTTCCGACGCACCCTCAGAGGATTCGCTGAGTAGCTCGTCATTAGCCTTGAGGGAATCAAACATAGCTTCGCAGCTGACCTCGGCATCATCCACCAGCGGGAGGACGATATCCATCTCGTCGCCCCAGCTGGTGCCTGGTGTGGCGGACTCAGAGTGCTCCATTGGTGGGCCGATTGGAGACAGCATTGGGTCCTCCTTCGACAGGCTAGCCTGGCGGGCTAGCCTTTGGCGAAGGCTTTTTAGGGTGAAGCGAGCACAGTGTTCGCATATACCCGGTGTGGAAATAGCCGCTTGGGCGTGTTGCAGCCCGAGGCACATCACACACGCGTCATGTGTATCTGAACCTGAGATTTTGCAACCGCAGGGGCAAATTCTGGGCAGCGGTTTGCAGTCTGCCATATTAAGGAAGCTTGGTGTAGCTAGCTTGGAATGGCTGGACGGCTAACGCTGATCTTTTTTCTTTTCTTCTCTTGGTCGGGTAGCTATGGTGAGCTAGTATGACCTAGCTAGTGTGGTGGCTAGCGCTTGTGCTACTTGGCTTGGTGACCGTGTAGCAAAGACAGTTAGCTTGGTCAGCTAACTGTTGTGCTAGATGCGTGGTGACAGCTAACACACTCTCCAACCTGGCTCTGTGGTGAAGAGTAGGCAACTCGAAACGCGAGCCGTGCTAGCGCCCGGTGACCAAGGTGTTAGCTTGCTCGTGTGGACAGTTAAGCTAGCACTCACGTTCACAGTCAGGAGAGATGAGGTTTCTAAGAAGCAAGAAGAGGAAATTGAATGACGGGTGACGCTGCGTCACACCCTTTTATAGGGAGGAGGGTGGCCCCTCCCTGACGCAAGCGTCACGACTGCCAGCCAATACTGGCTGGAGTAATGATATAGAGGCTTCTGAGGACAACGCTGAGAGAGCGTTCCCCATAGTGAGACACCGAAACGAATGTTTGAAAGAGAACAACCAATTCAAATGAATTGTATCAATGAGCGGTGAAATATCCAGCAAGAATTATGCCAAAAGCTTTTTAATACCTACCAAAGGCATCTAGAAACTAGCTAAGGGACATTTAACCTATCAGTGAGTGCATGGTGTATGTAAATATTTGAGGCAGCACGTATACCTTTGACCCTGTCTGGATTAAAGGAAAGACAAAATAAAGTCAAACTTCTTCACCCAGTTCTAGTCATTAAAAATGTAGGAACCCTGGAAAAAGACCAGTTCAAGGAAATCATTACAAGCCAAAAAATTACTGTGACATTGTATGTATAAAGTGTGTGTGTGTGTGTGTTTTTTTACTTCCTTACCGTGTGGTGTGATTGTCTGTATGGGCTTGCCCTGGCCTCTGACGTTCCATATGGTCAGAGTTCCATCTGAGTGACTGCAGATGAACTGCTTGCCCTCGTGATGCCAGGCAACTGAGTGGATAGCCTAAGAAATGACAGTCAGGAAGGCAGGGGTTGGGGGCAGTGGTTTAGTCGAATGAAACCTTATGTGCCAGCATGCAACTTGCACACTACAAGTTTGTTGCATTACCACAGCCATATGGTACATGATTTTCATACGTGGCTTAAATGGCCGTGGCTTTGCACACTTGCGCAGATGGTTGAAGTGAGATAAAAGAGCTCCCTGGCTTTAGAAAATTTCCTGTGGCACAAATGCATATATTAAAAGCTTTCATAGGAACCATTTGTTGAATGTGAAATAAAGAAAAAAGAAACCCCAACTAGATGGTTCCATTAGCAATATTATTAACTTAGGAGTCATATTTCATAAAGATACAGCATTACTCTGACAAATGTGTCCATAATATTCAATATAATTGAAATACCGCTAATACTTCAATCAAGACCATATGGTTTAGCATGAATTACTGTGAAATTAAGAAAAAAAGTATTTCGCATTGACTCTAGTCAATCATTGAGAGCTAGAGGAACAATAGAAGCTTTTTAAAAGGTTAAAAAACTACTAAAAGGAAATACAGTTAATCACAAGCTTAATATCAACTACAACAGTTACAGAAAAGGCTACAAAAGGGGAAGTTTAAGAGGTGACCTTTAGTTAGGGCTTCAAAACCGAGAAGAGGGCACAAGTGAAGAAAATAAAGACCAAATGGAGATACAGATCTGTGATTCACAGACAAGCTAACAGATAAAGAGAATAATGGGGAAAGACAGACAAGATTTAGAGAGCTGGTGCCCTCTCTGTCCTCTCATCTTTCCCATCATCTGAACAGTCCTGCTGCTGTTGTAAGCCTGGCATGGAATGATTTATGTACTAGCAACAAAACACAAACACATCAAAACCAAAGTATATCTGCAAAGGCCAAGCTTGCCCTTTTGTTGTTGTATTCAATGTTGATAATTAAAACCAGCAAACATTTTGACATCAAACCATATGTTGGCTGCACAATGTGTGAAGCCGACAACAGCCATCCACGTCAACCCTTTAATATTTAGGGCATTTTGTCTGAAAATCCCCTCATTTAAGTGCAAACTTGTCACTGGTCCCACTCGCCTTGTGTCCTCGGCGCTGCTGCTTGTCTCACATCGCTCATCTGAAATGAATGACTGCCTCTCTGTCAGAGCTGATGTGAGTGCATGGTCAGGTTAAGTCAATCTCTTCCAATTGCAGCTGCCATTTATTTAGGTGTATATCAATTTTGCCTTGAGTGTGTCATTAATCATAAGTAGTGCTATATGTCAGGCTCACCAAATCTGCTGAGTTTTAAGAAAAAAGCTGCATGAAAGGGAATAGCATCAGTCAGCGCTCTTATGGCACGCTCTGAGCGGTGTACCTGTTTTGTGTGCTCCAAAGTGAACAGTATCATACTTTTGCTTCCTAGTTAAGTGTGTGGTGTGCTGCACAGACTCTCCTGGCACGTTTTATGAAATCATAAAGACTGAATCACCTTTATGATCACACTGCTTGGTTTTAACAAACTAAAGACCAATCAGAGACTGAGATCAGTCTGCTATAAAGTGTAAAATACTCCCCCCATGTGCTCTTGGTTCTGAGGTTTTCTCATGAAGATTTCGTCTTCCTGACGATTGTTAGAAATAAATAGACATGATGACTAACGGCTTCTGTGTCTCTTTAAACTGGGGCGGCGGTGTGGAGAACATGGTGGGGATGGTTGGATGCAGCAGCCCAGAAGGAGAGACAGTTTGACAGCCCTTTTTTTTTGTGCCAGAAGTGATTCACTGGTGTATAGTGGCAGGTGGTGTGGATGTAGTTATTGCAGGTGTCTCGAATACAGTGTGAACACATCTCTAATTTTGTCAAATGTTTAGCATCCCACACTGTGGAAATGAAATCAATGTTCCAAGTTTTACTTTCAGTTATAAGTGAAGACTGTTCTCCTGGGGATCTAAATTCTGTTGTCAGCACTAAAAGCATACTTTTATTTATCTTTTTATTTATGGATAGATGATATCTAATAATGGATACTGGTATAAACTGTCTATGATTTTCCCTCAATGCAGTCCAGTCCACTTTTGAATATTCCTCCCTGGAAAATTCGCCCATTCTGTGTTACCCTGACAGTAACAGACTTCTAGAAATCTATCAGTGCATTGTTCATCACGCCAGTCCCAAGAGGCAACAATGCCCTGTGCTTAATTGTAAATAAGCAGCATAATTGAAACACATGGCACTCATCAAATCAAACAATACCAATTAAAAAGGCTAATTTCATGATTTATCACATTAGGTCAGTTTTTCCCAGATTGGTCTTTGGGGGCTGAGAGGATCCTGTCTACATAACATTTTCTGTAAATTCTGTTAATCTCGGGCAGCTCGACTTGCATGAATTGTTTCCAGCTGCGCGTCATGTAGCTGGAGTTGAGTGTTTTAACAGATGCATGAAACTATACATTTTTAGAGATAAGTTGTAAAGGCCGCCGTTTTCTTTGTGAGTATTTATTACAAGGCGTGCTGCGGGGAAAAGCCTGTTCTAACGTTTGAGTCTAAGGTTTATTTTTTTAAGGCTCTTTTTTACTTCTCATCCTTAAATAATCTGCTCTTTCACGTGGTTCAGTTTATTTTGAAAAGTCTCAACAGGATCTTGAGCTTTATTGTGAAAGGTTTATGTGGAACATAAACAAGAGGACACGCGATGATGCTTGTCCGTCCATAGTGTGGTTATATTAAATATAAGAGAAAGAGAGAACTTTAGGAAATTAATATAGCCACTACAGTGACCATCAAAACAATGAAAAAATATTGCTGTAAATAGTTCATTTTGCGACACCACGAAACAAACGATAGCGTAAAATGAAACGATAGACATTTTTATATCGTCATCCGATATATATCGTTATATCGAACAGCCCTACCTTAGAGCAAGACTTTACACAGAGTACTCAACATACTGCTGTACCTGTTTGTGTGCACGTAAAAACACGTACACACACAAGCAGTCACATACACACAGCAAAAGTAATGCGAGTCAAGCAACACAACCAGCTTAATCTGAACAAACAAGGCATTTGGGGGCAAAACGTCAGCAGTGATTTGCAATGAGCAATCCATTTTTGTTCGGTTATTTTAAATCCACATTTTCTGCTTTTGTGTTGCAAGATGCTCGTTACATAAGTCTTGAAAGAAACAAGCCCCAGTGAGCCTCATATTTACACATTTAGATTTTTCTCTGTATTATGAAGATGATTCACCATCACTGTTTCTGACTGAATAAACAACTTTGGAAGTACAATATACTGTCAATCTCTACATAACCAGCATAATCAGACACTTCGAGTATGATGGCAAGGTGGCAGTGTGTAAATACCCATCTGAACAAAAAGCTTTTTTTCTGTTCAGAGGATCAACAGGTCGAATTTCTTATTCTGCAAAACTCAAACTGGATCTTCTTGAGATCTTTTATAAGTTTTTAAAGAATTCTAAAAAGAGTAAACAGTCAGTATCCAACATGAAAGCGTGGATCCATCCTGCTTTGTATCAAAGGGTCAGGCTGCTGGTTGGGGTGTAATGGCTTAACTGCCACAGCCTGCCTGAATTTTGTTGCTGGCATGTCCTTTTCTTTATGACAACAGTGCACAAACAGTTAAGGCAGTTCTGAAGGCGAAAGGGGGACCAACCCAATATTTGCAAGGTCTACCTAAGGTGAGTGGTGGCCAGTTGAAAATCTGTGTCAGATAACATGCTAATGTTAAAAATAAACTCCAAGTGGAGTCTCACAGAGCTGTTGGCATGGCTGTGAGGTTTACTTGTAAACAGGGTGTTGTGGTTTTTTGTTTTAAATGAGTAAAAATGACCAAATCAGTGAGATATGTTACATGTTCTTACGTGCTTTTCTGATAGTCTGAGCAGTTGATGACTATTCTACAGAGAGTAAGACTCATCCAAATGGTTGGGATACCACCCTGAAACCTCACAGCTGGGATGATTACGTGACTCACGTGTTATAAACAGCGGCTCGTAAACATCTCTAAAACAACTTCAGGGTGGGAATAAGCATTAGAAAACCAAATTCACCAGCAAACCAAATGCATGGGAAGTCTTATTACGACATTACACTTATGCATTAGCATCCACTTTATCCTGATGGATGGACTCCCTAAGAGACTGACCATCATGTAAAGAGTGATACTCTCACCACTAATGGGTATTATGCAAGCCTTGCCAAATCACCCACGAGCTCTGTACAGTTAAGTTGTCTGTCTGAAATCTCAACAGGTCGTAGGGGGAAAGAAAACACTTCCTAATGAAGCCACACTTGTGTCAGATAGTTTGCAGATCATTTTGTAGCATTTGTTTTTAATCTTAAGGAATAAGCAGATGGGAGGGATTCATTGCGAGAGGACACATTAAATTAAGATAGCGGGGCTGCCCATCACAGAGAATGCCACAGGAAATGTGTGGAAGTCTTATCTGCCTGGTGGATTTTTTTTTTCTTGTTGAGAATCTCACCCATCCGGTTAGAACAGTGCCGGTCTGATTCAACAGTATTAAAAATACTGGCAGGCTGTTTACAAAATGAATGCTGGAATAAAATATGTTAATAATGCAAATTTGTCCACAACTGGAGCAGGTTATTGTTATGTTTTATTTAAATTCAAATAATTAATGCTTCGTGGTTGAGGGGAATATGTTTTCCAATTTTATTGTTATTGTTGCCCTTTATTAGTAGCTGCGAGAATTATGACCTGCTCC
This sequence comes from Perissodus microlepis, assembly GCF_051167445.1. NCBI lineage: Eukaryota > Metazoa > Chordata > Actinopteri > Cichliformes > Cichlidae > Perissodus > Perissodus microlepis. The sequence goes on from NC_140475.1 coordinate 11,176,989, forward strand.
TGCACAAATACCTGCAAACATTTTGTCCCCAAAGTTTTTCTGGTGTGTTTGTGGACTTTTCTTCAGATCGTGGCGTAGGTGCTAAGTTTGGGCGCGCTTTGTGTTTGCGCGTCCTGGTTATCGTAGTCGCAGTCAAAGTAACCAATTTCTTATTTGTCCATTTGTGAAAAGAGCGAATAGAAAGGAAAAGAGGAATGGGGAGAACAAAAGGAAGGGAAATAGGGAAAATAGAGTGCCTTATCTGTGCAGCTTTGGCTGGACATCTGTGACAAAAGCCTGAACAGGTCGTGCCTTTGCAGCTATAGAGACTGACTGCTAGATGCACTCCGAAGTTGAAATCAATAAAAATAAACTGCAAGCTGCAAAAGTAATGTTTTTTTTCTTGGGATACTAAAGATGTTTACTTGAATTCCACGCTAAATTCTTGTGAATAATGGCAGGTGCTGTGCTCATTACTATATAACACTGTATGGCATCTATACACCAAAATACTACTAATTTTTTTTACTGTAAATGCACATGTATGCGTGCAGAAAGGAATGTTCATCTTTCTTAAAAGCTCCTTTCCTTCATTCCTTTCTGCACACAGTGTAAGAAGGCTGTATAAATTAGTGCAATTAAACAATAGGCTTACTGAAGGGAAAAAAAGGATTACAAATTCCATCCATGCATTCAGTGTGCGCCACCAGGACACAAACACAGAGGGCGGAGGGAAGAACTAACTCAGATTTGGCTGCAATATTAACCATTCATCAGGTGTTGAGTCAGATGGAGAAGAGCGAGGCAGGGTCACAGTGACAGATGCTCTCTGGCTAGGACTCACTGGAAACCCATACTGCTGATCCACAGCTAATAATAGACAATCCACTGAAAGACACAGAGTTGAAGGCGTGCTCTCTCAGCTCTTTAGGAGCTTGTAAAAACAAGTTTTATTGCCTTTGTGTGCCTGAACTCTGCTGGAAAGTGTCAAAGTTTTTTCTTTGCGATACAGGATAAGTTTGCTAATTTGCTAACTGTTCTTCAGTTTGTCAGCATCTGTAATTTCCAAATGCTGCCTTCATATATTTTTTTTAATGGAAAGAATTTCATTTCCTCTACTTGCACAAATTATACAAGAACGTTTGCAAGAATTGTTAAAAAATGTGGCAGGAAAACAGGAAGTGGCATTGCTCATTATCTCTATCTTTTGAAATCAAAGACACAGACTGCCTTTCAGCTGTTTAAACATTCGCAAATTTCCATCAAGAGTAAAATACGCTTTAAGATGTCTGTGCATTTTCTAAAGTCTGAATCCATCACCGCGCGGTCTGCTGGCTTACTCTGCTGTTGAAAAGGAGAAGACGAAAAGCTTCCTTGTTCATTTCAGTCGACAACTTTGATACTTGGCAGGAAGCTTCTAGGCAAATAGGGTTTGAATGAAAGCACGCTGGAGAAAAAAGCACGCGCGGCAGGAAGACTATAGCTTGGAGAGGATGTGAGAGCTGGAAAAGAGTTACTTCACAGTATTGTTTGAAGAAGCTATGTGGAGTTTGCATAGAGTCATGATGCCAGTAAATCACAGCCAGCGAATATAACATCGCCTGCAAATCCATGCATTATCAGTGACTTACAATTAATGTTAATAGTTTAGTTTATATTGAGGTTAACAAATGGATGCTAATTCTATTTATGCTTATTATTAAGGTTACAATGGGTGGCAGGAATGCTATGGACTGTATTATAAGAAATATACTTTAAAATATAGACAGAAAATAAAAAGAAATTAACTGCAGTGAAGTCCACTTTAAAGATACCTGACCCTGGAAAACATTTAGATTTAGTAGCCAGGGGAGTAACTTCACCACATATCAAATGAGATGAAAGAACAGTTGCATGTTGCAGGCCCATTTTTTAAGTCAGCCAGTGAAAAATTACAGTGAAGCAAGACACAACACCCCGCCCACCCTCTAGCTCAATACCCTGTCCCTCAGTTCCCACCCAATCTAACCCCCCCAGTCCCTGGGGAGGTGTATCTGTGAGGGTTTGGAGAGAGGAGATGAGCTCCTCTGGGAGATTCAATACTAGGATCTGTAATGCCCAGGAGCAGTGGGAGGATATTAGCTTATCTGAGAAAAGGATGTAGGGAGAGCAAAGGCAGAGAGGCAGACAGAGTAAGAAGGAGATCTTCATACATACTGAACATACAAAATCTCCACCTTTTTTTTTTGTATTTGTATCTTACAGCGGTGCCAACAAGGTGAGCATCTACGTGAGTGATACGATAATCTCATTATCTTAAACAGACTTAGCCCTGTGTAAGGCCGCAGACACAGCTGCATGGCCATGTACATGCTGAGTCAGCATGTGTGTCTATGTGTGTTCTTACAGCCATTCAGCTGGCTTAAGCCTCAGTAACAAAGTTATGAATGAGAGGTCCTATTCATAGAGATGTTTCGCTCCTACTAGGAAGTCTAAATCATGGACTGTAGGAGTTCAGACTATAATCAGATTGAAGGGGAACAGCTACGTTTGATGTAAAAAGGCAGATATTTCTTTTACCGACTAATAGCATTAAATTAGTCAAATTTAACTCATACATCAGTAGAATTTATGTTTTTTTTTTAATTGCAAATCAATAAATTAATAGAGTTTAGAAAGTAGAGTAAGTGATACAGTGCATGGCTAATATCAGCGTTATTAGCCATGCACTGCTTATAAGATGAAAGCAGTGAACATGAGTCTAAATCTTAGTTTAAAACAAGATTTCATCACAATACTGTTTAACTTGCAAGACCCAATCTCAGTCAGATAAATGCTAGGTCCAGAGAGAGTCTAAGCAGCTCTGACACCATCTCTATTTAACTGTCATGTTTTCTGTTATTTACAGAAATACACTGTTACCTTATAAAGCCAAATAATCCATTATTTTAAAAAAATGTATCTGTTTTTATACAAGAAAACCACTGTGCTGCTTTACAATCGGACATGAGCACATGGCACTCTACTGTGTGAATCATAACCGTGGTAAAATATGTATTTAACAAAGTCTTCTTCTTTGTAAATGACACAACACGTCTTCTGCAGTGCTACCCAGAAATGCTTTTAAAGCTTTTAGAAACTACTAAAGTTTTACATACTTAAAATTCCTAAATATCAGCCCGTGCCAGCACTTCATTTGTAATTTTACACCGTCTCATACTGTTTGGGTGAAATTTGGCCCGTTTTGATATTTGACAGCAGCAAAAAATACCCTAAATTGACTCAGAATACAAATGAAAAGTGAAAATATTTTAACATTTCGTACTGTTTCCTTGTACATTTAGGCTGTTCTGGGTCAAACTGAACCTGTATCTATTTTAAATGAATTTTAGAGCCACCAGTGTGAGTAATATCAAGGGAAATGGTGGTTTTAGGAAATCTTGAAATTGTATTTTCTTACGGGACAGTGGTGACAGAATCTAAGGGGGATTTTGACACTGTAACAAGAACTGTCTGTGTTAGCCTGAGCTCCTGCCGAGACGGGCACCTGCTGGTCTTTGAAGGATAATGGGCGAATCTTGAAACAGCGAAATAGTAAAACAGCGCAGAATACGGTGCACATAAGGGGTCAGACAGAGGTTAGAGAATTTCTTGAGAGATGGTTCCTGGACACTTGAGATCTATAACAGAGTGATGCAGTGGTTATCACTCTCACCTCACAGCAAGAAGGTTCAGCTTGAAGTATATCGACTAAAGTGCTGCATGGATGCATATCTCAGGTGGTTAGTAAAACTATAAAAGCTCTACATGAATGTGAGTACATTACATTTGCACCTACGAGCTCCCACAATGTAACAAAATAATGTGAGATTAAAAAAGAATTCAAAAGAGGGACTGGGTGTTTTGTTTATGATACAGCAGTGAGAACAGAGTTTAACATTTATAGAGGTTATACATGTTTTCCATGATTTATGTAAAACAGGACATAGTACTGCATAAGAGTAGATATTTTCTCAAAAAACAGTAGTAATTAAGGTTTAATTATCCATTAATTGTCCATTTTTAAGTCTAAATTTCCAAATAAACCTGTAGATCAAAACTTATAATGAGAGAATTCTTGGCCTGTGTCAAAATGGACCCAGACCATGCTGTGAAGACATAAAATATGAACAGTGTGTGAGGGATAAAGAGGAAATACTTTATGTATTTAGCTTGACAACACAAATCTAGTTAGTGATGGCTCATTTAAAAGTTATCCTCTTATTAAGCAAATTCTGGCTTCATCCTACTATGAAGTCAAACCTGACAGCCCCCCTTTCTTATTGAGGTGAAGCAGAGACTAGAAAGTTTTATCTTTCTTATTTTATCACCTTGCCAGCACTCTTTTTTCCTCCATTGTGTGGTTTAAAACACAGACAAGAGAAAGGAAACACAGCTGTAGTAAAGTATTTCAAACTCAGGTAGACACACACACACAGACCAATACACACATTCACAAAAATGTATGCAATTCAATTCAGAATATGTGATTTCACTTCCAGTCCTCGTATTACATTTTCTTAAAATGCAAGTCAAATGAATGCTGGAAATCTATTAGAGAAGAACAGAAATCTGGGATATTTGCCTACCTCATCATATGTGTAGCGATAGTCTGCCTTCTTTGATTTGAGATCCCACAGGACCACGATCCCAGACTCAAATCCAATTATAAGCTAGAGAGGAAGAGCGACAGGCAGTCAGTGAGATAGGTAGGAGAGATGATAGACAGGGGGATAGAAAAGACCCCATGATGGGCAGAAAAAGAAGTAATACGTTTGACATTCAAGCACAGCATGAAAGGAAGTCAGGTATAAGAAGACTACAGCGGCTCAGGAAAAAAAAACCTGACCACCCTACTTCACAAAAAATGATATCAGATAATACAAAAAGAGCTGTAGAAAAAGAACATGATGCTTTAAAAAAAATCTGAGCTTATTCACAGAAAAATACTTCCCGCACTCAGTCTCAAAAATCATCAAAAATCATCTGCATTTGTGTCAAATTCCTCTCATCAATTAAAATAACCAACACAAATATATACAGTAGTTGTCCTCCAGCACCTCCTGGGTGCTGTCTTGTTAACTTACATCCTTATATACTTATCACATGCTGTTTAAAAGGCATGCTGATACATATCTGAAGAGTGGTCAAAGTGGTCAGCACAACCTGCATTCAAATTAAGCTATACTCTAAATGGGGCTACACTAAAAAACAAAGTAATGCTTTCTCTTGACTCACCCCTTGTTTCTTCATATTTTGCATCCTAGGTGCCAGACTTCCTGTAAATTATTTTTAAAAGTGGGCTTAAGCTGTAATTTTCCTGGCTTTCTGGAGCTCTTTCAAAGTTTTTCATTGTGCACTGACTGCTTTTTCACTCATTGGCTTTCAATGAGGCATTCTTAAGGATAGGAAACAGGAAGAAAAGGCCGAGATGTGCCAGTTTACACAAGAACTGAATTTAAAAACTCTGGTGCAAATTATCATCAGTACGCTGAAAAGTACCCTCAGATGTTGATCCACCATGCAATATCATCTGGAAAGTGTCTGATTGGCAAATTTCAACATGGCAATGATCCCAAACGCACTGCCAATGTAGTAAAAACATACCTGGACAGATTAAATCCAGGTGGAATCAACCACGGAACATTATCAGTCATGGCCTCAACAAAGTCTGGACCTGGACATTGTTAAAGTACTGTGGGATCATGTTAACAGAGTCCTTTAGGAAGCCTGGAGAACTATTCCTACAAGTTACTAACAGAAATTACAAGAAGTGTTGCCTAATAGAGTTCAGGTAGTGTTAAAGAATAAAGGTAGTCACATCAAATATTGACTTTCAAGCTTGTTAAAATTTTATAAACTCCTCTGTTTGCTTTATATACTGTGCAATCCCTGTATGTTTCCATGTTTTAATAACTCGCTGCACATTTATCCAATTTCTTAGAAAAATATAAAGAATTGTGGGGTAATTCAAGACTTTTGCACAGACTTTTCACCAATGTAAGCTTTGCAAGATATTGCGATTGGGTGCAGAAAGTCACTGATTCTTACCTTTCCTTCATCCATGGGGTTATCACTTATGTGAACAACTGGTCCAGGATGAGCCTTAGAGGACCTTGTAAGAAAGATCAAAAAGACAGACAGTTTTTTTTTCCCTTTAAGCCAGGATGGAGTAGACAGGCATCATGTAAGATTTACTAATATGACATGGTCATAGCCCTCATCTTAACCCATAGTGAGGGTTAAGATGAAGACCGAGTGTCTTTGGACTTGTCGAAGAGGTCTGCTGGGAGGACAGAGCTGTCAATCATTCCAAGGCTCTAAAAGGCTGTACAAAGAAATAAGCTTCCTGAAGGTTATGATGGATGACTCTGTCAGGCCAGGAAGTCCCCAGTGGCTATGTGTATGTGCATCCACGTGCTGATATGTGTGTCCATTTGCATGTCAGTGGAGAAGATAGAGCAAAAAATGCTCGACAGCCTCTCCTCTCCCCCTGCTGTCTGTGCTTTACCCTCCAGACAGTCTTATGTCAAAACTCCTCTTTCTGTGAGCCACATGGGAGCCAAATGTACCTAACCTGCCCTGCCTTAAAGAGATGATGTGGACAGAGGATTGCCAGGCAAGGTCACTGCTGAAAAAAGTAGTGACTGTTGGAGCCTGAAACATATCCCCAGCACCGTGAAGCAAGGGCAGGGATGCCTGACAAAGAAGGAGAGGAAGGAGCTGCAGCCAAATGTAAGTAATGCAAAAATGAGGCAAGGCAAAGTCGTTGTTTTGACCTATGCCTTTGCATATTTTTGACAGCGGAGGGCAGGACACGCTGATGACAATATCAAAAATGTAAAAAAGATGTACATATTTCACTGGGAACATATTTTGGATGGAAATCAATTAGCAAGGGATGAATGTTAACTCTGCTCATTCGATTTAGCTTAGCAGATTTCCATGAATCTATGAATATAACCAAAGGGCAATAGAAGGGAAGAAGAATAGACAACAATGTGTTTGTGTGTGTGCGTGTGTGTGTGTGTGTGTGTGTGTGTGTGTGTGTGTGTGTTAGAAGGTAGCAGTTAGTGGGCAGGCAAGCAGTCATTCAGTCATGTCTATATTTAGCCCGTTAGTGCTGGAGCCTTATTACCTAAGCTCTGCTGCAGCCAGAGTTGTTGATTTATCTAATCCCCCCTTCACTGCCTGTGTCTCAGCGAACAGCAGTCCACACCCGCGCACACATTTGTGTGTCAGTGCAATTAAGACACATCTTAACATCTACCCCATCTGTAAACAATCCCCCTCAATGCCACAGCAAAATAGTACTCTGTTGCCAAATTACAAACTGCAAGTTCCCCTCCGTCCCACGTGGTTTACTTGGGGTTTTAGGGTTTTATATATAATGTTCTCCGTGCTTCCCTTGAGACTTCACAGCAAATCTATTTTGTTAAAACCTGTTGTCGTACAGTAAATAAACCAGAAGTGAACATATTTACAAAGTTCACAAAAAACCCCAACACATTCAGGTTTGGAGATAAAGGAATCACCATAGCAACAGAGGCAGGATGGGCAGAGCGCGAGCAGGCTCCCAAAAATCATCCACAGGCAAACACGCACATGCACACACACACACACACACACAGATACACGGAATGGTGAGATGCTATACTGTGCATGTATGCCACTGTATTTGTCTCAATATATGCTTGTGTGCGCAGAGTATGCTTGTATTCTCATAGTATGTTCGCATTTATCACATTCTTGTCTTTCAAAAACTAACTGAAGGTTTTATATGTCACACACACACACACACACACACACACACACACACACACACACACACACACACACACACACACACGCGCACACACACACACACACAGAACCAACAGCAAGAGTAAAACTAAATACCCCGTGGCAAATATAATGCTTGTTCAGAACGTCATAAAATCTTGCAATCCCCCACCCCCCCCCACCCCGATACCTACAGCCAGTCATCTGTTATAAAGCCTTACTGCACCAAATCCTTCTCTGTATATCAAACATTCTCCCTACCCAGCAATGCCTTTAGCGCATTAAAGAAAATGGGCTATTACAATACATATGTTGCATGCATGCGCACGTGCACCGTAAAGCAATTGTCTTTGCGTGTATAATGAACACAGGGGTGAGTGGGTATTTAAGCACTTGTAAAGGTAACACCTCATTGAATTTAAAAGCATCTCCTCGGCGCTGACACACCCACATTTCCTCATTCACACACGCAGAGAATATAGCAGTAAGTGAACTCATAGGACGGTATAATTTCAGATATTATGCATTTAGAAATGAAAGCACAAAAAAATCATCGAGCATACCTATTCAACAGCTTAACTCCAACACTGACACATGCCCACACAGTGAAGTCCTGAACATCTGGTGTCATCATGGGTGACAATCTCTCAGGCAGCAGAGGCGCAGTCAGCATGGCAGTGCCTCTGCGGCAACATGGCTTGAATAGCCTATTCGCAGCCTGCTGATTTCTTATGTGGCCTAATGTGACCTCAACAGACCACGCGTGTTGTATGTGTGTATGTGTGTGTCTACTATAGCGTCATTTTGTGTGATTCTTTATGTAAGCATTCATGACACCTACATATTTTTCCAGCATAGGATCACGTTCCAGACATCAGTCCTGGCTTAGCTATACTAATTCTGCATAGAGAGCTGCTTCCTCATCAAAACTGTAGCCTCCTGAAAGAGACCAAAATCAGCAGAGGCAGCCATGAAATGGTAATTGTTGTATTATTGGAACAGATTTACTTTTTTTGGAGACGTGCTGTCATTCATCTTCTTGCCACAGGTTAGAAAATAGGTGACACATCTCGCATCCGTTCCTTAAAAATGAAGCTACCACTAGACATCGATTGGCTTAGCTGAGCACAGCTACACAATATCTGCCAGAACTCGCTCATAATCCCAACATCCGATGGCATAAACCCCTATAAAAAGGTAACATGTTGTTTTTAGAGAAAGAAAAAATGAAATTTTAATTAGTGACATTTAGCGTTACTGCTAGGCTTGGTTTAAGACAGGGTAGCTGTTTTCTGCTGCTTTCTGTCTCTATGTTAAGCAAGCATTTTTAGTCATATTTAATGTACAGAAATAGAGTCTTCACCTTCTTCATCTTTCCTAATGTCTTCACCCTCTAGCAGGCCACAAGGCCACGAGTTCCCTCCATTTAAGTTGTCCCCTGAGCTTGCCCTCAGGTGTGGTCCATCTCCTGTAGCTCTGACACAACAGTTCTCTTCCAGATGATTCAGGGTCTGCCTGGTTTGTTTTGGGGTTTTTTTCCCCAGGTGAAGTCCAGTTAATGACCCAACCAAGTAAAACGTTCCAGTTTTACTTTACTGCAACGAGAGTCTTCCACTCTAACTTTCCGAAAAACACCAAATACAGGTATTTAAAGAAAATCTCAATGTTTTACGACCAAAAATCTATTTCTTTGGTACTGAAAAAAGATTAGAACAAGAACCAGACTATAAATATGTGTAGGAACCAAACAAAATGAACCTGTGAAGTGACTTATTTCTACCCTTAATTAAACAGAATATCAAAAGGATATGTATAACAACAAAAGATCACTGTACCTGGTCTACAACCGGTAGCACAGCATTCCTGGAGCCCCAGTACATGGCTTGGGGGATACTCCCAGCCATAAATCTTCTCTAATCTATTTTAGTACCAGCTGAGGATTTCACACATGCATATAAACAAAAGTGTGAAGGAAGCATTCATGTAAGAAAATCTTTTTAAAAATTCAACCAAGTATTTATACTAGCTGCAGGGTTCAAGTGGGGGAGCGGGAGGAAATGAAAGTGGACAGAACAGGAGATGCCTCGGGTCAACATGTTCACGTGAACTATGTGTCGTAGTAAGCTGTTAACATTTGCTCCAGTCCCACTTCTCCTTGTCTCTCTGCACCCAGTGACTGTTTAGCTGATTTAACACACACCAGCGCACACATAGTCACTGCTAGATACATACATAACAGCTTCAAACTGTATATTCAAGTTAGATGAAAGGATACGTTGAACACTTAAACATTCAATAACTGCATACCCTCCTACACAACTAGACAAGAAAAAGGAGCTGCGTTAATGTCAGAACAGTTAACAGCCACTGAAAAGGATATAATAACTCAATCTGAAATCATGGAGAGATGTATTACAAGTACGGAGTACTTAAAGAATATGCCTTTTTTCAGAAATTGTTAACTTGATTATTTATTTATTTTTCTTGTCTTTTTCATAATTCACTTTTTTGTAATGCCACTGGGAACGTAGCAGTGGAGTGATGAGAATGTAGGGGATCCTAATGGAGTTAAGTCTTTGATAGGGATGCTTAGTAGAGCACAATGGTACACATTTTGCATGTATAAAGTTTGCGTATGCTTATTTATGATTAATATACTGCAGTCAAGTATATCATATATGAAGGATTAGCCTAATTCTATTTAACCTCCTAATATCCTGACTTTTTAATAGCATGCATTTTTAATTTCTCTTTGCTATTTGGGCTGATTAGGACCTGATGAATGCAAAAACAAAGAATTACGTGATTTTTTTTTTTCCAGAGGTCAAACGGCGATTTTTGTTTCTGAGAAAAAATGAGATCCGCATATGAGGACATTTGCTTTAAATTTTGATAGAACAGTGGCAGTATAACGTCCTCGTAAGTGGATATCAGGCCGTTGTAGAGCAAAATTTAGCATTTTGGTCTAGACAACCCAAAATGTGATGTCGACATATGTGGACGCCGGGTCCTAGGAGGTTAATTTGCTTTCTAGTAATGTTGTAAGAAGAGCTTTAACCAATACAGAATTATTTAAGATCAATACTAATACTGATATTCCAATACACTGGCTATTTTCTTTCCTTTCAGACACACCCAAAAAAAGATTTCCCTGATATTTATTATATTTGCTTGTTTAAGCTCTTTTCGGATCAGCTGGATGTTATGTTTGGGGCATTCAAAAACACGTGTGTGGCTAACAAGGAAGTTGGAGAGTGCCTTCCGATGACTAAGGCTATGTCAACACGTACACGGGTATTTTTGAAAACTGAGATTTTCCGTTTTCGTTTTTTAAAAAAAAAATCCCGTCCACACGTAAAAGCCAAAACGAAGGAAAACGCTGCTAGGAACATACCAAAGCAGCAGGTGGCGATATATTCCTAACCGTGTAGAAATGTTGGCCAATCAGAAGTCTAGAAGCCTGGGTGGGAAAGAGTAAACAAAGATGGTGCATAGAAGCGGAACTGAGTCCTATGTGTGGAGAAAATCTCCACCCTGGCAGGAATTTTTAAAACTTAAGGTTATGTATATAACCCCGGTTGGACGAAAGCTGCAAACGCACAGAAAAATCTGCGTTTTCAAATATAACCGGGTACGTGTGGATGTAGCCCTAAGTCTGTAACGTCAACAATCATAACATGATTAAAGGGTTTTCTTGTAGTTTTCTTTTTTTTTTAGTTTTTATTTAAAATGCTCTTATAAATGCTAATACCAAGAAAAATGGCTAACATCGGCTGACAATATCGGCCCGCCCACAAATCGGTCAAGTTCTAACAGTAAGTTTGTTGTGTTGTTATTTAAAGTATATAATATATCAATTCATTTAGAATCAGAATCCTTTTGTTGTCATTAAACATCAGATGTTCAACGATATTAAAGGCAGTTTCCTGGTAGCAGCATTTAGACTAAATAAAAAAGTAATAAAAGCTAGCAATAAAACAAACCTAATAATGTCAGCTGTACAAACTAATGTGCAAGTTTGCTCTGAAGTATTGCACTTTTCTTGGGGTGTGGTGATGTGTATGAGATATCATGTCTATTGAGATATCTAAATTATTTCTATGATTGTTTTAAAAAAGAAAAAACGTGCATGTCAACAAACTCAGATTCATATGTTGACGTAGCAGCCTTCATGCCTGTAGCACTCAGTCAACAACAGCGCTGTGCAGACGGCGTAGGATGTTAGTTGGTCTAATAGTCCAGTACAATTTCTAACACAGTAGCTTGGGAACAGAGGTGTGAGTCATCCAAATACTCGGAGCACTCGGCCTGGGGCTACTGGCACAGCAACTGCACAATTTGTCTCCAAATAGCAGGGCCCAAAGGATGATGACCCCTGTACACACTGCATCTTATCCTCATTAGAGCAGTCACAGCTGCACTGAGGTGTACTAGGCAGGGCTTGAAATACAATGTTTAGGTTATATTTTCCATAATACAGCATGCAGATAACAGCAAGAACATTTTGGATATTTATGTCTAATGGAGATTTGTTTCATCAGAAAGCTGCCCAAGGTGACACCTTCCTTTTTTCCCTCTTAAAAAAAGGCAAATTTTTGAATTTCATACTTGAAACCAGCAGGTGTTGTTTGATAAACGAGACAAACAATTAATCACTTTGCTGATTGGATATCTATCACACAACCAGTCACTGCAGATGTAAGTGGAGTGACTGTGATTTTGACAGAGCACTATCTTGGTCTGATGAGAACAACAGAAGAGGCTCAGACGCTTTTGTATCTGGAACGTGATGCTACTAACGCCACAGCAGGCTGAGGCTCAAGAGACAACAAGAGAATCACCTCACACCTCTCTGATGTTCATCAAAGCAAACAACCACCACACACTCATACATTTAAACAGATATGCAAACTGAATGCATCCGCATCAAGTCTGAGAACTGATTCCTGACGATGCTGACATCTTATGCCGTCGATCGAGGCTTGAACCGGAGATATGTCCTCCGACTCACACCGCAGATTGGGACAAAAACAGCAATACGTGAAATAATATTTTGTAACTTTATTTTCTACAAACCTGAATGACTTAATGTCGTGTGAGATGATGCCTGATAGGGAACAAGATTCATCTTCGGCTCGAGGTAATGAAATGAAAGGTGAAAGCAGATATACTGTAGAGATTTAGATGTGAATGTGATCTTGAGAAAAAGTGGAAATCTGAGGAAGGTATGGAAGCCACACAGGTCAATACACATCAAGAATGTTTAAAGAGATCTAGCATGAGCAAAATTAGCAAAGACGTACGGCACGCTTTTGTAATAATATTTGGTTTTAATACTAGAAATAGAAGGACTAGATTTTTATTATTTCCAACATGGACGTTTTTGCAATTTGTGATATCAAAATGGGAAATTGAGTAATTTTTGAGATTACTACTTTGAAGAAGGTAGAAGAGTAGGGTAAGCTTTTACTTTAAACTTTCACAATTTCACATTTTCTGGAGAATATCACAAATATTTTGAAACTCAACAAACAAAAGTGTAACTTTTGGTGAAGCAGCCATATTTAAAGCAGCTAAAACGTCACATTTCAAATCAGATATTGTTGCTACGGTAGTTGTTATGGCGAGTGCACTGGTAGCATACCACAAGCTGTGTGTGAGAGTCTTAATGAATTTGGGAGTAAAAGAGAAAGCGCTATTTCCATGAAATCAATTTTAACATATACATATGCAGTATTAACTCAACTGGCTGTACATGCAGCTGATGCCCAATAAACTGCTATTTAAATATTCTTCCAGAGATGAATACATTTCTCATAGTGCAAAAGTCTTTACTCTTTCATTTCCCACCGGACAAACATTGAAATAGAAGTCATTGAAACAATTTATGGCTGGCAGAGGATGCCAAGGGAAGGTGAAAAGACATTATGAAGGTGAAAGGGAACAGCGTGGAAGTTATTGTTTGTCCTTTAGTCAAAAGGCACCCCGGTATCTACCTCACCATCATCCATATCTACTCTCCATCACACATTATTACTCCTTGCTTTCCCCCTTCGCCCTTTTTTCTTTAATTGGAAAACTTTTTCATCTGCCTCTCTGACTTATCCGTGCAACTTCATTCTTCTGGGCGATCATTCCCTGCCCTCTCTTACCTGCATTTATCCTTCTGTCCTACTCCATTCCTATATCACTCTTCATCTCTACATGTCCTTTCCCTCAGGCAAAAGCCCTGTGTCATCCTTTCCACTCTTCTCCCCTCCTCTTCTTTCTCTCCCTCTCTCTCTCTCCCAACACTCGCTCTCGCCTTTTCCTCCCTGCAGCCCTGTCGACGAGACGAGACGTCTGTGTGTACCATACACTGATCTCGGCAGACACCTGTTCCACCCCCTCTCTCCCTCCTACTCTTTTCACTCCGTCTCCACACACACACATACACGCAGACACACATGCACAGTAGGAGATGAGGGGAAAGCATGAAGCAAAATGCTCCAGTGAATAATTTAAGTCTATACAGCAGGGAACCAAAATGGAGCCTGTCAAGCTGACAGATCCATTGAAACAGCAAAGAGACAGGTCCCTTACTAGCTTGAATCTGATACTGGGAGTGGAAATGATACAGTGACTAATGATTCTTTCTTATCTCCTTACATTTGGAATACAATAACCTTTTGACCGGTAAAACGTCAAACAGCGTTCTTCTGTTTTCAAGGTGAGTCACAAGACCCCAAGGTCCTCATTGGAGTGTCGCTGATATGAGTTCAACTCTAACAAAATCTATATATTGATCCACTTATCGGTGATTCTCTTTGGATAAGACACCCCGCCATGTGAGACAAAACCTATGAAGGTTTTTAAGTATAAGACAAAAGTAAAGCTTTCAGGACACAATCTGGAAGAGAGCATCAGAGGGTAAAAAAAAAAAAATCACGAGGGCCACTCACAGTTCAATGGCTTTGTTCCACATGATGACGTAGCCTGAGAGCATAAAGGACTCCACGTTGACAATGTGGATGTTCCCTCGTTCTGTGCCGATGTACAACCATTTACTCTGGAAGGGCAGGTGGCAGAAAGTTATTCTGTGGACAGAAGGAGAGGAGTGTTAGAAACAGAGGAAAGGGAGGAAAAGAAAATGTGGACAAAACCTCAGAGGAAGAAAGAAAGCCAAAAGTAAGAAGCTTCTTGAAAATCACTCAGTCTTATTCTAATTATGCAAAACTATGAGAGGATTATTTACCACTCCACCAGGTCGAAGCAGTCAAGATGAGAGTGGCAAACCAAAGAGATTTCTGAGTCATTCAATCAGACCCTTTTCCTCTACACCCACAGGATACATGAGGGCAAAGAGGCAGCCATCATTTTCTTCGTTTTTTTTTTCATTATCACCCACATCTCCTCCTTTTATCCATCAATCAGACTCAAGTTTAATGAGAGGTTATAAACCCTTCCCTCCTTATCCATTCATCTTCTCATCCCTTTTTCATCATTTTGTTCTTTCATCCATTCTCCAATTCAACTTTCAATCCATCTGAGGAAAAGTAATGTACAACCTTGCTAATCCGGCTTGCTAATACTTCAAGGTTATTCGGCTCCTCCAGCGATACTTTTGATTCTGCACGGTGGTTTGAGCCACACCTGTGGTGCTGAGAAGCTTGTATCTATAGGACAAAGCCCATAAGTTTCATCAGCTGAGAAAGCCATCCATGCAGGAGGAGAAATAAAGCTGCACTTCTTGTTCAGTATTTCTAACAATGGTACAGCGACGTACTTCCTCCTCAGCGCTGACGGGTTTGCTCAAGTTTAACAGCGAAGTCACTTGGCACTAGGGCTGCCACAAACGATTATTTTGATAGTCGACTAGTCACCGATTATTTTTGCGATTAGTCGACTAATCAGATCATGCATCCATTGGATGTACAGCATACAGCTTATTGCACCAGCAGCATCTGCTCTTATATAACTATCATTAGCTTACAGCTTTAAGTGTTTAAGGTATGTGCTAACTAACAATAAAGACAGGATGATAGTTTATTAAATTTTAATGAAATTTGCAGATTGTTTCGGTGAAGTTTAATAAACTCCTTGCTATCTAAAATATAACAGGACACCGGAGTAAATTCTGGAGCATCTCACACTTCTGATAATCAGCTGTCTGCTTGACGTTTATTCAGCTGTGTAAAAACTATAACTTTAATCTCAGCCAAACCGATTTACTCAGGAACAAATAAAGTACTGAAAAAAGCCAAACAATACCATTTTTAAGTTATCTAAGTGACTTATATATCATGTTTAACCTGAGTAGCGAAAGACGGCGGTGTGTTTGGAAACGATCTGCCGGGAGTCCGGTGTTCTCACGGCTCTAGTGAGACTTGCCCCCGGCTAGCTATCGAGCTAGTGGGTAACAGACGTCTCCGAAAACATCGGAGCGCTTTTGAAAATATGTGGTGTCTTGATAAACTGAGCAGATATTTGAGGTTTACACAGCTACATTCTCGCCAGAAAATATGTTAAACGTTTATTTTGTGACCCAGAAAGAATAATAAGAGTAATATTAAAACTAACTAGCTGCCGCCATTGTTGGAAACTGAGCTGGGCTGCGCTATGAATTCTGTGACAGACCTACTTCTTCTTCGGGGTTTAACGGCAGCTGGCATCCTTGTACATGCAGTGCTGCCATCTTCTGTTTCAGTCCGTTATTACACTCTTAAATCCTACTACGTATTCCTGCGTCTTTTGGGATCTTACAAAGCTTCAAACGACGCGTCGACTATTAAATCAGTCGTCGACGATTTTGATAGTCGACGTAATCGTGACTAGTCGACTAATCGTGGCAGCCCTACTTGGCACAATTGCTGTCAATTTGCTGCTATCAAAAACAGATTAAGTGGAGGCAGTGTGTCAACAAAATGCTTTGAGATAAAACAGAATATGGTTTACATTTATCTTGGTACCTTGGCAGGGATGAATTAAAAAAAACTGAACTTAAAATCAGGCTCTGTACTATATCATGAACGATTAAATTAACCATACGCAACTAGGGCTGCCACGATTAGTCGACTAGTCACGATTATGTCGACTATCAAAATCGTCGACGGCAAATTTAATAGTCGACGCGTCGTTTAAAGCCTTGTAAAATCCTGAAAGACGCAGGAATAAGTAGTAGGATTTAAGAGTGTAATAACGGACTGAAACAGAAGATGGCAGCAATGCATGTACAAGGATGCCAGCTGCCGTTAAACCCCGACGAAGAAGAAGCAACTTCTATATCGTAGCTGTGTCCAAATTCAGGGGCCGCATCCTTCGGAGGCTGCATTTGAAGGTCGATTACGTTACAGCGATGTGGCGAAGGCTTTCCAAATTCGAAGACTTCTGCAAATGCAGCCGACAAATGAAGGATGATTTGAAGGATGGGTCAGGCGTATCCTTTGTGGCCTAACCTATCCCAGAATTCATAGCTCAGCCAATTCGAGTTTCAAACAATGGTGAATGTAGCTGTGTAAACTTCAAATATCTGCTCGGTTTATCAAGACATCACATATTTGCAAAAGTGCTCCGACGTTTTCGGAGACGTCTGTTACCCACCAGCTCGATAGCTAGCCGCAAGGCTCACTAGAGCCGGTGAGAACACCGAACTCTCGGCAAATTGTTTTCAAAACCCCGCGGTCGTTCGCTACTCAGGTTAAACATGATATATAAGTCACTTAGATAACTTAAAACTGTTACTGTTTGGCTTTTTTCAGTGTTTTATTTGTTCCTGAGTAAATCAGTTTGGTTGATATGAAAGTTACAGTTTTCACACAGCTGGATAAATGTCAAGCAGAAAACTGATTATCAGAAGTGTGAGATGCTCGAGAATTTACTCCAGTGTCCTGTCATATTTTAGATAGCAAGGAGCAGATGGTTGAGGTTATTAAACTCCACTGAAACAATCTGCAAATTTCATTAAAATTTAATAAACTATCATCTTGTCTTTATTTTTAGTTAGCACATACCTTAAACACTTAAAGCTGTAAGCTAATGATAGTTATATAAGAGCAGACGCATGCTGATGCAATAAACTGTACGTTTTACGTCTAATGGATGCATGATCTGATTAGTCGACTAATCGCAAAAATAATCGGTGACTAGTCGACTATCAAAATAATCGTTTGTGGCAGCCCTATACGCAATATTAATACAATTCCTTATAATTATAAAAATATGCAATCCCATTTTCTGCATGATTCAATGATTCAATTGAGCATAACTAATATGCAAAAGCATTTTAGAGATACAACTAAATAATAGAAACTATGTAAAGACTGTGATCTTGGTTATACATATGCAGAAAAAAAATACCCTGTTGAACCATGACAGGTAACTCGATCTCTAGTTATCAGGATTTGTGTCTCCATGTGCAGCATATGGATGTTGCCAGTGAACATTAGTAATTGCATCTCTTCCAAAACTTACTTAGCAAAGCCGTTCGGTAGCTTAAAGCATTTTAAAACTTTTCATTCACTCTGGGAGTCGATCTCACACTGTTGCTCCGGGGCTGTACTGAGATCAGCAGCAGCTCTTACTATAACACACGCTCTTCCCCTCTCTGCCTCCATGCTCTGCTTTAACAAATAAATATATTCATACTTTTGGAGAGGCAGCAGGCTGCATCACATACCAAGCCTCCAAAATAACACATGCAAAGAGACACATAAAACAACATTTAACTCATATTTTGTATGACCACCTTTATTCTTCAACAGAGGCTGAACCTTCTTGAGCGATTTTTCTTGTGATTTCTTTAAGTAGTCTTCAGGAATAGTTCTCTAGGCTTCTTGAAGGACATTTATAACTCTTTTTGGATGTTGACTGCTTTTTGTTTTGCTCTTAATGTTCCCAATGTGTTTGGGATCACTGTCATGCTGACAAATGAAACTGTTGCCAATCCAGTGATTTCCACATGGTATTGGATGGTGAATCAAAATCTGATGGTACTTTTTGGTGTTCTTTATTTCATCATATTTTGAGAAGATCCCCACCACCACTGGCTGAAATTCACCCTAAACCATGACAGAGTCTCCACCATGTTATACAGATGGCTGTGGACATTCATTGTTGTACCTCTCTCCTTATACTATTGATGATTTGAACCACAACTTTCATATATTTATCAGTCCATAAGACCTGTTGCCACTGATTTTCAGTCCAGTTCTTGTGTAATTTGGCATTTTGCCACCTTTTCCCCTTCTTAACAGTCACCTGAGATCATTTTTCACGAGCTTTCGGCAAAGTGTAGATAAATCAACTTGCAAAGACCTGAAACAGATCCTGTGTCAGAACCCAAGGACATGATTTTCAGATGCCGTTCATCTGCCTTGCCACTTCTTCCAAAGAAATGTTCGCAAATTCTTTAGAGACACATGCATCATGCCTAGATACACCAGGTTTCCAGCTAATAGCTCTTTGGGAATCACTTTTTTGGTGCAAAAATGATATTTTATGCCTCTCAAAATGTGTTATGTTTAGCATTTTTTATAAATTCAGCTAAAGAAATGGAACAACTTTGAGTTTTTGCAACAAAATGCTAGTAACATTGTGTCTACAATTAAAAATTGGTTATCTGTTATGTGTAGACATAACAGTGGTTCATCACTTGGGCTAGATGGCTCTTTTGCGCTTGAATGGTTCATAACTCAAAGGTTCACAAAGCCAAGGACATTTTAAAAACTAAAGAATGAATGGTTCCCCAGAAGCAAAGTATAGAGGAGTGAGGTGTGACTCAAGGCCTTTGGACAGTCTTGTACTATTATAAAGTGGAAGAGCTTAGCTTTCATCATACTAGGTTTTAGCATATTGTGGAAAGTACTTTGCAGTGACTGACCTTTTGAAATCTTCAAAACATTAATATAACCCAGATTTTTCACGTCCATGTGTAAGATGCATCTACGCAAAGCAGGGACATGATAAGGCTTAAAGGTTGCTGATTTGATTTCGTGTGTTTACCAATCTCAACAGTTTCCATATATGTCTTTCTTCAACAATAGTGTTATATACACTTCAAAATCTCTTAGGAAAAAAACGAACCATATACCAGATACCATAGTTGAAACCACTAAAAACATGATTTTTAGTGGCTTACTCGCATGTGGGCAGATTATCAGAGAGATGCACATGTTTGTACAGATGCACTTAACCAGAGGAAATGTAACAGCAACACGGATATTCATGATAACTTGTGGGATCCTTTTATCTAGCAGACGGTCCACTGCACATGCAGATGTGCCTCGTCTATGCATATGACGGCTTGCATGTGAGCATGCGTCGATTTCATGAGCGGTGGTTTTGTAAAATGCAAACATATTGTAGTTGTTACTGCATTTATGCTTACTGTCTGTCTGTATATGTGAGTGCAAATGGGTGTGTGTGTGTGGTTATTACGTGCTCCCCAGCTGTTGATATGAATTAATGTAATTGCACATGTATTGTGTGCAAATGTATGTTGTGTATAAATAGGTTTGATCCATGAGCATATACAAGTCAACTGCCAGAATATAAGGGCCAACTGTGAAGCATAATTATACAAATTATCCTTGTAGTTTGTTAGTGTGTTACTGTGTATGTGTGTGTCCATTTCTCTGTGCGTGTGCGCAAACACGCACTCAGTTGTTTGTGCAGTTGTCATTATGTGTGTGTCACTGTGTTCACACTTGTTGTGCATGCACGCGTCTCCTGGTGAAACCTCCAGCTTCAAGTGGTCACAACGCAGCTGCTGGTTGCAGGCTCGGAGCCAAGCACACTGCCTCAGAAATGACAGACACCTGCTGCACAACACAACTCTGACACTAACTGCAATCTGAGCTAGACGTGTGACAGTACGGTTCGCTGTGAATTAATTGTGGAGAGGGGACACTCCAGAAAGTCGTCGTTTATAAAGCCTGGTTTTATGTGGTGTTCCTATCAGTGAGGATCATCCAGTAATCTGCTCGCGCCTGTAATTAGAAATCACCAGTTACAATACTTTGATCTACGCTGCCTTGATCTTGTGACACTTTCCTTTTTTCTGAACAACATTTTACCATGCAATCCTTCAGCACAGACCACAGGGTGCAGAATGGCTAAATAGACAGTAATATGAAACAAATTTGTTTCCAGTGAAGCTGTCCTGTGTGGTTTTATATTAATTCACATTCCTGTTTGCAAATACACTCACTGGCCACTTCATTGGTTACACTTTTTCAACTGCTCCTTAATGCAAATACTTTATCAGCCAATCACATGGCAGCGATTCAAAACATTTAGAAATGCAGACAAGTCAACCTGCTGAATTTTTCCCTGCATAAACATCTAGAAGGTTTACAGAGAATGATAAAAGGAAGAAAAAGAAAATATGCAGTGAGCAGCAGTTTTGTGGGTGAAAATTCTTTGTTGACACCAGAGGTCCAAAGACACTGTTTCAGGCTGATAGGAGGCCAACAGTAATTCAAATAACCACTTGTTACAGCCAGTGTATACAGAAGGGCACATAATACATATAATCGAAACTGCAGCAGATGGGCTACAACAGCAGAAGACCACACTAGGTGCTGGATTAGTCCACAATTCACCTGCACTAATCAAAATCTGATAACAGAAGACTAGAAAAACATTGCCTGGTCTGACGGGTGTCAAATTCTGTTGCAACATTCAAATGGGAGGGTTAGAATTTGGTGTAATCAACAGGAAAGCATGAATCCATCCTGCTTTATATCAACGAGTCAGGCTGCTATTGGTGTTATGGTGTGTGGGGGAAATTTTAGTACCTTTGTGCCAACTGAGCATCATTTAAACACCACAGCCTACTTGAGTATTATCCATCTTCTGATGGATGCTTCCAGCAGGATAATGCACCATGTCACAAAGCTCAAATAATTTCAAAGTGGTTTCTTGAACATAACAATTAGTTGACTATACACAAATGGTATCCACAGTCAGATCTCGATCCAAAAGAGCACTTTAGGGATTTGATGGAACAGGAGATTTGCATCATGGATGCGAAGCTTTGCAGCAACTGTGTAATGCTATCATTTCAATATAGAGCAAAATCTCTGAGGAATGTTTCTAGCGCATTGTTGAATCAATGCCATGAAGAATTAAGGCCATTCTGAAGGCAAAAGAAGGTCCAACACGAGCAAGCTGCAACTAATGAAGGGGTGAGTGTATATTAACAGGGGTGATCGTGAACATAAATGTATATTGTTTATAAATATGTTTGATCTGTAAACAATGGGAGGAGAGGATGAAGACAAAGTTAATCATTGTTTCATTTTACTCACTGCGTTTCTTGCCAATATTCTCTTTCAAAAGCTATTCAAAGTCTGAAATTTTACAATAGTTTGGATTTCTTTGGTATTATTTGGATTCAATTGGATTATTTGGATTAGAGTGATTCAGACACAGACAGCGAACAAAAAAAAAATCTCCATAAAAATGACATCACATTGTACACAGCAGCCAAAAAAAGTCGTGTAAGAGTTGAACAGTCTTTAAACATAGCAAATTATCCATGAGAATAAAAGCTTCTAATGCCCCAAAGCGGTTAGGGGATTTTAATCTAAGGTGCCAGTGCTCAAAGACATGCACATACTTTTTCACCTTTGCATGTTTCAATGCATGTGTGCAAGGTTAGAAGCTGGGGAGAAAGTTGTGGAGTGAATCAAATCGAAATCATCAGCCCTGCAGCAGCTTTAATCAGCCAAATATCTCTGAGCAAAGTCTGCTGAACTGAATAATTCATTTTTCAAGCATTTTTAAGACATTTGATTGACACACTCCCAATGTCAGCAAACTCCTAAGTACAAAAAAAATCTGTGATAGCAGGCTGTGACTTTAGGCTTATTATTAAGTCACCTTGATTGACTGTCAGACAGCTTCACTGAAGTATAAGAGGAATACAATGAGGTAGTATTTATAAAACAGACTTTCCTTAATCTTACCACGGAGAACATAAAATATTAGGTGTCACTTTTTTGCAAGCACACACTCCCCCCCTCTCCCACCATTATCTCGTATCATATCACCCTATTTTGACGATAACATCCACATCTGCAATGCATTCCTGTGAGGCCAGGAGGTGACGAGAGCATCCTACGCCAGAATGACTCGGCAGGATTTCTTTTTCCCCCCACACTCCTTCCCACAGACTGACTCACTGCTCTCTGGCTGAGGCCCAGTGAGTCTCAGCTCATCCTCTCTTCCTTTCTCTCATCTCCCTGTTGCCTAATGTGTATGGATACTGATGCTCGAGGGGCTTTCTGCAACACTGCTCTCAATCATCAACTCAAATTCTGATCAGGGCTCAATTAGGGAGGAATGAAAGATCTGTTTAGAGCACTTGAACGGGCCTAAAGATGATAGGAAGTGGGCTGCGGTGGCTCAACAGTGATATTTCTATCATGGAAGAGCCCACACTCTGACCCCAGGTATCAAGCAACTTGGCATACACGGAGAAACAAAATTTCCCAGCATGCCTACTAACCAAACTACATTTTTTAGCCATTAATCACCAAATATAGTTCACTTTCTTTAGCTTCTCCACATTTTACAGCCTTATCAATAGTAAAAGTGAAGTTACCGTTTTAAAGATAGCAGTCATAAAGACTGATCTGCTGGCGAGAAAGCTGTTGAAAGCGAGTGCCGTCCAAAACCAAAACATCCGTTAAAGGAATAGTGCAACATTTTGGGCGACACGTTTGCAGTAATTGCTTTCTTACTGAGAGATACTGCAGCTGGCTAAATCAATAGCACCCTCATGTCTGTGCATTAAATACAGAGCCTGAGCCAAGAGGCATTTAGCTTAGCAGGAAGAAACAGCAAGCCCAGCTCTCTCCAAAGTTAAATAATCTGTCTACTGGCACCTCTATCCCTCTCATTAATTAACGCGCTTTATCGTGTTTCGATAATCACGGAAAGAAAGAAACAATTTGTGGCTTTGTGGTAAACGCTGGAACTTTCCAGACGTATCACAGATTTGTCATCACCAAGAGATTAAGCAATAACCACTGACTGCAGCGAAGCGCAGAGCCAAAGGAATTTTGTTTATTACGCCAAGTTAAGTCCATCTACAACCACAAGCTGTCATAATATTTGTTTTGAATGTTGTCTTAACTTTACTATGACTTAACATTATTATTATTATTTTTATTACTATGGTGGAGTATTTTTCAACCTGTTAAGAAGCTGCTGTCACAGTTCTGGATGGGTGAGTCAGTGCTTTTCTTGATGGAGTTCACAGCTGCACTGTCCTCTGGCAAGTTCAAGTCAAGCTTTGAACAAAGTGTCAGAGAGGGCAAGAAGGAAAAAAAGGATGGGATTGGATTGCAGTGGGTGACCGACATCTTGGCCTTACAAATAATTGAAAGTTTTCTGGCTTTACTAGAACACTCACTCTTAACTTCAGATGACACTTCAAGGTGTGATATCTATTGGGAAACATGACCTCATGGTATTTCTTTCTTTTGACAGCTACAGAAAGTATGATCGGGGTGCACACTTAAAAAAAAGCACACACACAAACATAAACAAAGCAAGGATTACAGATATCTGTAGCTTCTTTTTAACGGTGTGACAGAAAAGCTGAAGGTGCATGAGGTCCTACAAAATCTAAGTAATTCCAAAGATCAGTTGTTTTAATAAAAATACCTATGGGAGGTATCAGCATATAATAGTAAGCTGATTTCTAATACTGTTAAAGTTTAAACCCATTAGCTTCTACACACCTATCATTGTATGTTTAGTCCAAAGAAGTCATCCAAAAAGCCTTATCAACTTCACCTTATCTGGTATTTTATATGTAAGCCCAAATCAACTGATGCACATTTCTATAGGCCTGTAATGTACACAGCTACACTAAGGTTCCTATAGTATTACCACTTGTCTATAGTGAAGCACCAATTTTTATCTACAGTATAAGTTGGATGAGTATAGCCCAGCTAAAGACAGCTGATTCAATTTGTTTCAGTTTTATTTATATAGCACCAAATCACAATAACAGTGAAGTAACATCAAGACCTCACAATAGTATGAGAAAACCCCGACATTCAGATAACCCCCGATGAGCAAGGTGACAGTGGGAAGCGAAAATTTACTTTTAACAGGAAGAAACCTCTAGCAGAACCAGGGTCAATCCCTCACTGCAAAATACTTGGGGGTGAGGATACTGTCTGCTGTGTCAGATGACACAGTGGACTTTAACACCTACAACCAACCATTTTCTTCTGTTCATTTAATTCAGAATCAAGGTGCAGTTGAAGCCTATCCTAGCGGTCAAAGGTTGAGAGGCGATGTACATCCTGAGCAGGTCAGCAGTCTGCCGCAGGGTTTTACCATCATTAACACCTCAGCTAAGTTGTATGTCTTTAGAAAGTAAAAAAAATCTATTCATACCTGAGAAAAAATGCAAACTCATATTGTGGATACACAGGGCAAATAAAAAGGTAATTCAAACCTCAAGCAAGATTGTGCCTGTGAAGGGCAGAAGAGATAGTCAGTCTGATTTTCCCAATGAGTCTGACTGGAAAGACTTCTTCATGAAGCTCAGTTATCTGAATTTTCCCCAACTTGTTACATGTTGTGTATTGATTTCAACTGAATGGGGCTGAGAACATGAATGAATTAAATGGATACTCCATTCTCCTGCTCCTACCTTATAACCTTCTTTGGTAATCTCTAGCTTTCTTTTCTTGTTCTATTTCCATCTCAAATTCGTTAACTGTTCTAAGCTTCTTCCTAAGATTTTTCCAGTTGCTCCCGTTGCATTAGTTTAACGGTCTTCTCTAATTTTTCCATTTCAAACGTGTCAAGTGACTTTGCAGCTTCTTTTTCCCGTCTTGACGTGTCTTAAGATGCAGTAACTCTGCTCTTCTGTGATGCTGTGTCTTGAGGTCATTCGGCTGGGCGGCAATGTTTACTAAATGTCAGAGGCAGTCAAGCGCCTCCACAAGAACACAATCCGCCCTAAAAGCTGCTGCTGGCCACCTGTCCATCACATCATCGCCATCTCAGATCATTTGTTCTGAGGTTTAACCCTTTCACCGCTTTCCACAGTGACAGATCGCGGGCCAGTGATATGATTGGCTCTGATGGGTGTACACTAACTTCCTGGAGGTGAGGTGATTCTGTACTTGTGTCTCAGAACTTAAACTGCATAAAAAAAAATGCAGTATTCAGACAGTATGACTTAGAATTTTGCCAGTATGTGCACCATTCCCTCTGTCCTTTAGATGCAACCCTGAGAAGATGTCTATCCTGGCACCTTAATTATCATAACAATACACAATACAATTACAGGCAAAAAACAGTCTCGATTCTTCAGAAATTTACATCACAATCTAATGTTAGGAAGTGGTATACTAGCGAGCAATAATATAATAATAATGTACCGTATTTTTCAGACCATAATGCGCACCGGATTATAAGGCACACTATCAAGGAACGGGTCTGTTTTCATACATAAGGCACACCAGATTATAAGGCGCATTAATTGAAACAAAACAGTTAGATAAGTCAAACTTTACTCAACTCATTCTTCTTGCTTTCTCCACTTCCGTACCATTGATTCATTAATGTTGAATTCTCTTGAAGCTGCTCTATTCCCACGTTGTTGCAGTATATTAATGACTAACCTCGTATTGTGGATTAATTATCTCATTTGTTCTCCTGACTGAAGTTTGGTCCGTTTACAGCATCCTTGCAGTTGTCCCTAACCATCGGGAACCCTCACGTTAACTTTTACAGAGTGGAAAAAGTTCATCCTCCAGCTTCACTGTGTTTGTTATGCTAACATAGCGGTGTCGCTAGCGATCACGTAGCACGTCATTATATACCAGCTAGCCCAACTTCAGTAACCCTACAAAAGTCGCTGCTGTTTAGTTTTCTATCTTCATTTACGTTGGAAGTGATAGCAGAGCTGTACGTTTTTCATTTTTTCAGAAATCTCTCAGTCAGAACATGCTATATCATGTTTAGGTGAAAACTAGCGAGCTAACTTCCTGCTAACTTCTAACGCCATTAAATTTAATAAATCCTGTTTTCATGGATGCCTGGATGTTAAACTTAATTGTTGCACCTGGTAAAGAGGCAACGCTGATCATTTTATTAAAGGTGAAAGAATTTAGACAGTTTTTAACTCTCAGTGATGCCGCACTGCTCGTTTAACTTTGGGACCTGAAGCAGACTGAGTTTTGGACCCAGATTACTCGTTGAGGCTCCTGACTACGGTAGCTGTAATGCTCAGACAATCCATTAAGCGGTGCAGCTTCGTAGCTTACCAAAGTCGTACTAAAGCATTTTTGATTTTTGAGCGTCGTGTAGCACATAAAATCAGTTTGAGGTCAGTAAGCACAACCAGAATTCATACATAAGGCGCCCTGGATTATAAGGGGAACTGTGGATTTTTGAGAAAATTTGTATTTTAAGTGCGCCTTATAGTGTGGAAAATACGGTAATAACTTAAAGTCGATTGAAACATGCAAAGTGGCCGAACAAATATGTATAGACTGCTTTTCTTCTTCAGGGTAACAATAGGGTAGATTTGTCCAGTGGAGAAAAGGTTTACATCACCATACCTGATCAACTACTTGAAAAAAAATCACTCACATTACTTCTGTTTTTATTCATGACATGTTTGTGTCTCTGCGTGGTGTAAACTGGTATAGACCTTCAGGTGTTTGGGTAGGTTTCACACCTGTGCCCCAGTGATGGGAAAAACCTCAAAGGCAAAGCAAGTGACCCAAATACCAAGTGTTTAGTTGGAGACCAACAGAGAGAGAAAACGAGAGTATCAGACTCTCTGTCACTTCCAGTGCTCTGTGCACAGTTTTGCAAGCGCACAGACAAATGTGCCAAATGAAGTACCATCTGTTTGCATAATGTATGACTGCAAAAACTAACAGCTGAAACAGGCGGCAAACTGACACTAACCCTACTCAGAAAATCACGGTTCATGTTGCACCAGACCAGGTGTGGGGTCTAACTGAGCATGCAGAGAAACAACTGAGAGAAAAACTGGAAAGCAAGTGGACTCAATTTAGTATGCGGTGTTTCTGACCAGCTGCAGCTTTTATGCGTGACCCACTTACCTCTCTCTGTTGAACTTGAGGGAATGGAGGATGGCTGGTCTCTTCTGTCTCAGGTTCCATAGGTGGACGCTGTCATCTGCCAAAGCGCTCACCAGCGCCCCCTGTCATAACAGAGGCAATGAGTTTCCTTTTTTGAAGGTGACAAAGGAAAAGCATTCACACAAACACGGGTAGTGTCATTAACTACATACTACTGAAGCTTCCATGAACACGTCTGCACATTTTGTCTGCGAGCATGACATGTATTAGTCAGACTGCATTCCCTAGAAACTCAGGGAACTGAGTTTAAATCAGGCAGCTTTCTCCCAGGTAACGATGATGATTCATAAGATGTATATGAGTGTATGTCTGTGTGTGTGTGGGAGGCACAAAAAAATCATCTCGATCTCCCTAAGGGTTCGTTTGAACTGCTGAGTCACAGCCACACAGATGCTAACACACACAAGCACATATACCGGAAACACTAAGTATGAAATACTGCACTGGTCATAAGTGATAAAAATCTGAAAAGGTAGTCAAAAATGTTTGTGTCTGGCCTGTACAGTACTGTGCAAAAGTCTTGAGCTGCTCCCTCATTTCTTTATATTTTGCTTCCAAGGAGCCAGACTTTCAGTCCAGGCTGGCTGACAACTCTGAAAAAAAAAACCCTCATAATTTCTAATTTCTTTAGCTTATTCTTTAAAAAATAGCTAGGATAGCACAGTTAGTCAGGCATAAATAGTATTTTTTAATCAAAGAACCGTTGACATATCTCAGCATGCTGTGCAGTGATTTGAGAAAACTGGACAACAACAAGAAAAGTGCCATAAAATTTTGAACTATCGTGCAATACCATATGATCTCAAACACACTCTCAATGCAGTAAAAGTATACCTTTATAGAAAAGACATCAGAGACCAGACATCAACATTGTTGAAGCACTGTACAATGATTTTAACCGAGCTACTTTTGCACAGTATTGTAGCTTAAAATTATATAAGAGGTTTTCTGGTGCAGAATAATGTTTGGGTAAGTTGTGCTGTGACTGTGTTATTAAAAGGAACAAGCCAAAAAACAGTTAAACTGCCACAAGATGTAAAACAACTTCATGTTATATTGTTTTTTAAATCAATTCAGCACAATAAACTTTCAACGCATCAGTATAGTTCAAACACAAGCAGCCATATTGTTCTAAACTGGAAAAAGCTCAATATTACCTGATAAGATCAACGACGAAACAAACAAGGTTGGAGAAAATCGTGACATTGCTGTCGATTGCTAAATTTCAAGACTAAACAGCAGTTGTTTTAAATAGCAAAATCAGCCTAGTAGCTGCAATCAGTCATCAAGCGTGTTGTGTATTAGAAGTAACCACAAGTAAAAATGGGAGTCATTTCTCTGTTTTTGTAACCTACCTCATTGATGAGAAACTGTAGCTGGATGACAGCCGCTCCACTCTCATGCTGACAGTAACACTCCACACCAGGACGCCCGAACCTGAAAGGCTCTCAGTCAAGGAACGTACAGTTCCAGCAAAGAGATCATCAAAGCAATAGCGCATGTGTCTGTTTGTGCAGAGAAAGCCGGTGTGTTCTGTGTCTGCATGAGAGAAGAAAAAAAAATGGCAAAAAAGAACAAGTGCCTCAGCATTTGAAAGCTCGAGGGTCACGACACCTGATTTAAATGTCATGACATGTGTTCCTGGGTAATTGTTAGGAAGGAAAACGAAACATCCACAGTGACGTAAATTTTATGGTCTGGTAACAGAGATTCAGCCCATTCCTCCCCTCCAACAAAACTCTTTACAGTGCAAGACTTCCTCCTTACACACATTTCATTTAAAATATTAGCTCATTATGCACCCTACAGATAAAAATCACAGGGATCAGTTTCACTAAGGAGCATTTCATTTTAACCGTACGCACTCAGTATGTATGCACTGCAAATGTAACTCAGGAAACAGTAAGCCACTTACAGTAGATGACTGCAGTTCTGTAGAAATAGCAATAAATATACAGAATCAACACAAAACAGAGCTACAGTAAGGAACAGACACAGACAGATTGACAGCGAGAAAATGGAAATGTGGGGTCATGAATTCAAGTATAGAGAATATGAATCAGCAGAGAGGAGGTGGATATTATGTGACCAGCTGAGCAAATAAGAGCAGGAAGTAAAAAAAAAGAAGAAGAAGAAGAGAAAGGGCACATTTGGATATACTGTACACTGACAATTCTAACAACAGATGCAGAGAGAGAAAATAGACACAACGATGGAAGTTTTTTCCTTTCTTTAAAAAAAATAAATAAATAAAGGGGGGAAAAGGAAGGAAAGAGCACAAGTCTAGCAAATAATAGCAAGTTTCCTTTCTCGAGGAGAGTGAGTGGGTGAGCTTACTGATTATTTTTATTCTTCCCATGAGTATCAGCACTAAGGCAGGGGGTGTCAATTTTCATATGGGGGCACATGAAGACACGGCACTCTGGGGAAGACACTATCGCTCATCATTAATATGCGAGGGGAGGGGGTTGTGTGTTTTGGCATGTGGCCAGCTACAGTAAATTTCCTGAAGAGCTCGATATTTCTCTTGAATCTACATAGACACAAGAAGCAGGATGATTCAAAGGCAGAGAGAGAAATGTTGGTTCAACAGTGGTAGCGGCAGCAACAACAAACAAGAAGAAGCTTATCTCACCTGAATGCAAACACCAATAATCAAGTCCCACTCAACACAGTGCGCCATGTGCCATAAGCCCTAAACATAGGTATATTTTATCAAAGTATTTTACAGGTGATCATAACACCTACGAAGCCTTCAATGCAGCTAGCATTCACCCAGCTATGTTAGGCTTTTCGTTTCCTCCACATTTCATCTTCCTTTGGCCTCAATACACAGGAAGGTATATATAAATACACGCACTATTGTATATATTTATCTGAACTCTATTCGTATTTTTGGTCATTTAGTCCTTTGTATTTAGTCATCTGTAGCTATGTTGACAACAAGGTGTTGTCTGATAGCAAGTTTGCAGATGACACCACCGTTATTGGACTCATCTCGGACGGGGATGAGTCTGCCTACAGGAGGGAGGTTGAACGTCTGGTGTCCTGGTGCAGCCACAACAACCTGGTGCTGAATGCCCAGAAGACAGTGGAGATTATTGTGGACTTCAGGAAGCACACAGCCCCACTCCCCCCCATCATCCTGACTGACACCCTCATCACCTCTGTGGACTCATTCTGCTTCCTGGGTACCACCATCACCCAGGACCTGAAGTGGGAGCCCACCATCACCTCCGTCATTAAGAAAGCCCAGCAGAGGATGTACTTCCTGAGGCAGCTGAAGAAATTCAACCTGCCAACACGGACGATGATGCAATTCTACACTGCAATCATCGAGTCCATCCTCACCTCCTCCATCACCATGTGGTACGCTGGAGCCACTATCAGGGACAAACAGAGACTGCAGCGTGTTGTGCGCTCTGCTGAGAAGGTGATTGGCTGCAGACTCCCATCTCTGCAGGACCTGTACACCTCCAGGACACTGGGGCGTGCAGCTCGGATCTCAGCTGACCCTTCTCACCCTGGACACAGTCTGTTTGACCTGCTCCCCTCAGGCAGGAGGCTCCGGTCCATTCGCACCAGAACCTCTCGCCATAAGAACAGTTTCTTCCCCTCTGCTGTTGGACACATGAACAATAACCGTATGACTGTTCCCACCACTAACACATGACCCTACGCTGTGTTCACTGCATCATTCCATGTTTGTCACTGATCACCACCTGCACTCATGTATATATCTATCTACTTAGCACTTTTAATTCTTATTCTTATTTTTTTTTCTCATGTCTATTTAAGCGTTATTTATGGCAGTATGTTTGCACTAAGCACTGCAGCAATTTCCTAATGTTGTAAACCTGCTCAACATTTGGCAATAAAACCCTTTCTGATTCTGATTCTGATTCTGAAGGCTATGCCTAAACCAGCTCGAGTCAGTATGTTTTATATTGATCTTATTATTATGTGTAAATCACAAGGTTCGCTCATAGCAAAGAATCCACAGAGAACTGCTGCATCATTAACCATGGAGCTCTCATTAGGCAGCAGCAGGTAGCCAGTTTTAGCTTTTAGCAACTCAATAACCGGATATTTTCATCAAGAGCTGGTTGAATCTGTATGGGACTGTGAAGAATTTCCACTCATTTCAATCCCTGTTTTACCCTGAACGGGATTATGTCTAAGGTAATGAAAGCCCTAGGACCCCTTGACAGTTTTTCTAAATATTCTATCAGGAAATTTAGGGTGACTTTTAATTCAGCGTTTACTTTGGTTGCTCATGTTGAATGGTTTTGCACACTATCCTTCTATGGACCCAGTGACACCTCTTTTTCAATAATGTTTTTGTTGTAAAGCACTTTGTGATATTTATCTTGGACGGTGCTACAGAAAGAAAAAATATTGGGGCAAAGTCTCAACAAATACCTGACAGGGAATTCACCTGGTAAAACAGGTTGTTATAGAACAGAGTTTTAATTGCTGAAAGGGGGTTTTGTTTGGTTTAATCCAAATCCAGTTGTAACCTCAATGTCTGTACTGAATAATTTTACTTTTACATCTAGAATTTCTTTTATACCTGGTGTTGTTACTCAACATAATCTGTAATTTAAAAACTGCATTCTTCTTCTTGAGTTTGCCAAATTGGTTTCATATGAAAAAATGACATACCAGCAGCTAGCTCTCTGTTTCTTAAGGAGTAGCAAAGTGACTGAAGACTACACACACGTAAGCTAACCTATTTATTTAGAAATACAATGTGATACAATGTTTACAATGTGGTTTATCATTTGCAGTGTTGGGAGTAACACATTCCATTTAATCACATTACATTTCTCAGTGGTGCAGCAGCATACCACGCCACAGTGATTACATTACATTTACAATTATGCTATCACTTGCGTTACAAAGGTTCAAACAAACAATTTTTTTCTTCTTTTTGTGCACTTGTGCTACAATCGGCTGATTTTACAAAATAGTGGGGCAATCTACCGCTTTTCAGAAGTGGACACATGTGCACTGGGTTTATTTTTATTGCACAAAAAGACAAGACCACAATGGCACAAACTGCCCCCAAGCCAGAAATAACTACATTGCACTGCTAGCACAACGTTAGCTCTTTGTAAGCGTCTGCACAAAAAGCCATAAGCTAGCCAAGAACCCAAAATTATGTTAAAGCTGAGTGCCAACCCCAGCCCAGGACCTAGAGCCTGAACTTCAACAGGTAGTAAAGGCAGTGATGAGCAGTCAGGCTTGTAGCACTGTAGCGTCCATTTTGACATTTACGTTTTTACAGTAAAACGCTGTGAAATGGCATGTTGCATAAAACTTTTGTGGTTTTATGGAGAAATGTGGTGCATGTCTACCACTGTGATGGCATTTGTGTGTGGTTACAAAAATGTTCATGAGAAATTTTTAAAAACCACAGACAGAGGACATAAAGAAGAAGTTTAGTGACTGCAAAACTCCTCAGACAGTGTTGAGTTTGGGGCTAGTTACAAATGAAGAAATAAAAAAGAGAATACTGAATATAACAGAGGGCCAGAGAGCTCATCAGCATGCACCAAACCTTTTTACACCCAGTGGATGAGAATCTCAGTGCTCTCTCCACTTGACCTAGTGTGCCTTCTTTCCTCTAGCATACCGCTACTAGCTAACCTGTCACAGGGTAATGTAAGCCAAATGTGCAAGTAAGGGGGGAGAGAATGATTATAAATATATAAATGTTGTGTTCATATTATATAAGTGTTTTTTACATTACACATCACCCAACCTTTTTTGGAACCGAGGCAGTACTTTGCACGGCTAATGTAGCTAATGTCACCATTAGTTTTGATCGTGTGTACAGAGTTTAGTCCAACTTGTTTTAAAGGGACAATAATTTAGAAATTGTGCCTCAACTTTGAGAATTTCCATGCAACCTCAATTCTGCTGTTTGTTTGTTTGTTTTTTCATCATTTCCTGCTGGAATACATTTTTGAAAATCGAATACGATTGCGTTGTATGGTATAGCAACTGCAGTCTCTCTACTTCTAGGTCTGATTCTGACCTAGAACATTCAAAAATACAATAAATAGTACAGTCCACAATAAACAGCACAGTTGAAATAAAAGGGGCTTATACTATGAAGCAGTGCGGGAATTTATATATCCACAACAGTGATAAAAACAAAGAAAAGTAAAAAAGGAAGTTAGTTAAAAGTAGTAAAAGTAAGACTGAAGACTGACATTGTGGAAGACAGAAGTGCAAATTGCATTAATAAATATTAGATCAGAGCAGACTAGGCTTAGAAAAGGCTTGACAGGACAAGGGCAAAGACAGAATATTTCAGACAGAGAAAAAAAGATGTGCCGCTCAGTTTTTTAATATTTAAGCATGTAAAACAATCCTAGCAGACCTCTAAAATAAAAAAAGAAAATTATATTATTGGCCTGTAAATGATAACAAGGATTTTTTTTCAACAAAACTCAAACAAAGTAAACTGCAGTACAATTGTTCTTAACTGTCAGGTCACAAAGTGGAGCTAAATCAGCCTGCATGACATCACCTTATGAAATCACTCTGGTTTTTTTCAGAGGGGGGGGGTTAAAGAACCATTTTTGGACAATTAGTGCGAAAGTGGCCTTGTACACATTTTGTCTTTCATCTCCTTGCAGGAAGCTGCCGAGCAAACAAGCAGAAGGGCCGGCTTGCTGTTAGTTAAGATGGTTTGGACCCAGCGACAGTGCAGACCATCTAAGTCAAAGTGGCTTAATTGAAAACTCTGTCTGAATGTTGCCTGGCAACCAAATCTTCCTCTCTGTAAAAGAGAGGAAAGGATTTAAGGTTGTGCTTTTTAAACTGCTCTTATTGCTTTCTCTCTGAAGGAAGGCAGCCATCCCACATGTACGATATCATGAAGCGAACACACACACACAAACACACACACACGTGCGCCTGGGGATGTGATCAGGAAAACATCCTGCCGCAAAATATGTTGAAAACACTGGCTTTTTAAAAATTGTTTCAGTGAGTGTCGCTCACTTTTGGTTATAACCTCAACAAGAGGGTATGACCAAAAGAAACTGGCCATAGACTGAATTTCCTCATGTGTAGTTCAGTTTGAGTTTACCTCTGCTCTGTGTTTCTCAATTGGCATGCACCAATTCCCTCGGCATCCAATCAAGAGTAACCAAAACTGTCAAAAGTGCCCTGGTTTCCTCTTTTTATGTGTTATATTGTTGTTGTTGTTGTTGTTGTTGTTGTTGTTGTTGTTGTGTCTCTTCAGGCAAATGGAGGAACTGCAGGACAAAAATCAACATTTTCTTTTTACCATTTGCTGACATTTTAAAGAACTAATGATTAATTAAGGAACAACAAAAGTCAACAAATCACTAAACAGGCCAACAAGCAATTCATTAAACAAAAACAACTATATAAAAATGTTTTGTACAGGTTATTATTGAATGCCCTTTCTGCTGATCTCAATATCTGATTAAATCTTTATCCAGTAAAAGAAAGCTTCTACTTGTGTTTTTGTAACCCTCTGGCACCGAGTAAATGTTTTCTTATGCTTTGTCAAAATGACTTTCCTATAAAAATACAAATTCCCTCTGGCAGTGTGTTTGTGCTGCAATTTCATGGCAGGGTGGGGAAAAAAACAACAACACAGTTTTCAATTCCTGTGGATTGTTTTCACATCACTGACTTTTAACGTGTTATAACAACACTGACCGAATATTTTAGCAGATGAAGAATGAGGAAGACAAATTAGAGACAAAGACAAAGTTTCTATAATGACCATGCTTTTCTGTATCGCTTGATGTACAACCACGATTCCAAAAAAGTGCAAACACTGTAAAAAGAAAATAAAAGCAACAGAACATAGAAAACGCATCAAGTGCTTGAACTGATGTGAAGATGGCACAGGTTCACCAATTGGGGGAAAGAACTGCATCTACAAACTGTGAAACGATTTCTGAACAATGTTCCTCAACATAAAATTGCGAAGACTTTGAATATGACTGTGCCATCCACAAATGCAGGTTAACATTTATCATCCAAAGAAGAAACCATATGTGAACATGATTTAGAAATAGTGGCATCTTCTGCTGGCTGAAGCTCATTAACATGGACTAGCCCAGGACTGTTGAGCAGCTAGAGTCCTGTATCAGACAGCGAGGGAGCAACGTTCCCGTCCCAAAAGTCCAGCAGCTGATCTCCACAATCCCTGCCCGTTTATGGACTGTTGTTAAAAGAAAAGCTACACAGTGGTAAATACAGCCTGTGTTGCCGTCGTCAAGTTTAAAATGAGCTAATATTTTTCATTAAATAGTAAAATGTCACCGTTTAAACATTTAATTTGCTTTCTATGTTCTATTGTAAATAAACTTGGTTGTATGAGATTTACAAATGGTCGCATTCTGCGTTTATTTACATTTTGCACAATGTTCCAACTTTTTAGAAACTGGGTTAGTACACGGAATAAAGCGAATGGATTTTACCTCTAATATTTTCTCAGAGGAAAGCATTTTAGTTACTCACAGTCCAGTACTGGTTGCATTACTGAAAACAGAATAAGAATATTACATAATCACAATGATATTCACCACTTTGCAAATAAAAAGTCCGGGACAAGTCAGTTGTATGTTTTTTTTAAACAAACATGCTCCAAGCTGTCTCAGCTCGATGCACATGGGACAGGCGCAGTAGGAGCCGTGTCGCAGTTGTCGACAAGAGCGGTCCTCATTCATTTTTACTCGAGCGAGCTCTATCTCAGTTTACGTCCCACCCACTGCACCGACTCTAAAAGTGGACCTCAGGCAGCGATAGCAGCGAGACAAGTCAGGAAGACAGAGAGCAAAAGCAGAAAGTGGGTCAGCGTCCCGTCTTGTCAAGCCTAATGAAAGTTTCCTGAGCTATTCTCGAAGTCAAAGATGACTGACAATTCGCTTTTTTATTGCTCTTCTTATATTTATCTTTGTCAAAGCCACAGGCAATTTTTCTGACAAATAAAGGTGAGTCAGTGGGAATTTGGTAAAGGAAAAACGGTCATAAGGAGGACTGGCTGTGGGAAACAGACTATGGTATGGAGCTCAGCTTATCTTGATAAGTGGAACTGAACAGGGATGAGCCTGTGTGTCATACAAGACAGTAATCTTTGTTAGCCTTTCTGCTCACATCAAACATGAACTCACTGTGCATGGTATGTTTTTGAGAGGAATAGCAAGCCACATCAAGGGGGTGCAGCTTCTGACGAGAACAGAATAAAGAGGGTGGACAAAGAGAGAGCGAGAGACGATAACATGAATCGGAGTGATGCAAAATAATGAAAAGGCATGATAAAGAAAGGAATTTCCAAAACGTGAAACATTAAGAAAAGTGACCATATCAGAGGAGTATACAGTGAAAGCGAAAGATGAAAAAAAAAAAAGGCGATTAATGGAGGATACAGAGGAAAAGGAATGAGGGAGAGGCAGTGAAAGAAAGCACCAGAAAGAGCAAGCCTGGGAGCACTGAGTTGCTGTGACGTTGGGCCTGAAGTGACGTCAAAGCTAGCCACTCATACATCACCCTGCCAAAGAAGAGGCGGGGCCACGGGGCACAGCACTGCTCTGCACTGGACCCAGTGACAGGGATGAGGTGATGGAAGTTGGGAGGCAGAAAATGCAAGGAACAGGGTGAAGGCGAAGCGAAAACAGTGGGGGAAAAAAATGAAAGACAAACAGATATAAAAGAATAAGAAGGATAGATGCAGGGGAAATAATACCATAGCAACAGCAAACCAAAGAAACAAACTGAAACAGACAAAAATGTTGCAGAGAAACCCGCCCCGCGGACAAAGGACTCGACTGCCTCTCCTCACATCATTGGCTCTCATTTAAAGGCAAAATCCTACTGATCGTACATAACGTCGCAGCAGACCTTCACCTCAGTCTGCTAGATCCCGTGTCACTTATCTCTTGCCCTTCCTCTGGCTGCCCACAGTTGTTAACATCCAATTTAAAAGCTGCTAAAGGAAGCTGTATCTCCTTTTTCTCCATCATGAACAAGCCCTGCGCTGCTATTACCAGACACCTTTGTTAAGTCAACCCATATTGCTTCATGCTGATTTGGCACATCTACAGATATCCTCATGCATTTTTGATAAAGATTATGATTGCATTTAATGGGCACTAAATGCATTTCAATGTATGAGTTAATCAATTAATTCTTTTGGCATATTCTAGTGTCCACAGTATATCTTGCAGGGTTAACACATTTTCATGTGCCTTTATAGCACTGTAGCACATTCTGTGTGTTCACAAGGACCCTGCTTTATAGTGTTGACATGGTTTTATTAATTTAGGTTTAAAAAAAACATGCAATGGGTAGAGAGAGCAGGGCTGGATTTTATTTATTTGCGGAGCAGCACAATGCTCAGTAGAACTTAATAGCATCTCAGCTGTAGAGCACACTGCAAGCTACAACAAGTTTCTGGGCACAGGTCTTCACACTGAGCTTTAGAGATAGAATATTTTAGTACTAAAGATCCCCCAATGGCTTATTTGTGTTCATTTGTTTTCCTTCCGCCTTCCTCTGACACGGCAGTCAGGCACAGGACACACCAGTGACAGAGAGAGTGCAAAGATGCTCCGGAAATCACTCTTTTTCACGACTTTCAGTGTCACGCGTGCAAAACAGACCCACAATTCGCGTCTTATAGTTATACCGAAACACAAAAAGCACAAATGCAAAAATCGTGTGCAAGCAGCATGCATGTAAAAAATAAATAAATAAATATGCAGAGTTGAGAAAACCGGTGATTTATTTGTTTAACACGCTCCTTGTATAAATAATCCCCCCTGACACATTTGATTTATTATGTAGTCAAACAATTAAACTGTGTTGAGCCACAGTATTTTCCGCTGCCTCAGCTCCCCCACACACACGTGCATATATATAACACCCCCTATGTCTATCTAGATGACATTCCTGTCAATGGCTATTTGCTGAAGAGCACAGCAACATGGCAGTAATCGCCCTCCATGTTAAAAAAAAGAGGCCTGTTTTAGGAATTTAAAGATAGGTAGCTTATTAGGAGCAGTAAGCTGCAGAATGAGTGCTGCACTGGCAGGTCTATTGTGTTTAGAAAAATCATAATTTACCAAGAGTTGCAAAACAATGGGCAAAGAAGAATTACCAGCATTCCAGAAAAGATCACTTTTGACTTCTTTTTTTTTAGGACTTGTGTATTGTGTGTTGCACTGAATTAATCTGGCCACCATGCTACTATGCTCATGTGAGCCTTTGGTCTCCTTGAGTGACTTATGAATGCAATGCAATGATGCAGAGGCAAAAATGTTTGTGGCCAATTGTACCAGAATCTCTGTTCCGTTAAGAAATATTAGTCTGGGTCTGAGCCAGTAGGCAATGCAGCCACAGTTGTGATTCACAGTAAAAATGCTGTAGGGATAATAGGGATTGTTGGGCTCTGGAGTATGGCCAGTTCTGCCCAGTATTAGGGTGTTAATAACCAAGAGTCTCATCTATACCAAGACAAGTCAGCGGTTAGCTACTGTGCATCCACTCAAGAGAAGCAAGAGAAAGAGAGTGAAGAAGAGGAGAAGGAATGAAATTAATCCACTGGCTGTAGAGATTGAAGGTGGGAAAGCGTAAGGGAGGGTGGGAGCGGAGAATCGGCAAGGCCAGAAAGGAAGCAGAGAGCGAAGGGGGTAAACTATGAGAGAATAAACGTTGAGTCAGCGGAACAGCTTGTGGCCGATTGCTGCTGCAAGAACATGCAAAGCAAAAGGGAGAAAACGAGAGATGTGAATGAAGGAGGAAGAGGTGAGATCGAAAGAGACAGGAGAGGAGAAGGGAAATAAAAGAGTGTGACAGAAGAAAGAGGTAAGTGGATGAACAGGAATAGAAATACAGGGATATTTAGTTGTATGACAAGATCAGCTTTTCCTATTCCCTGAGCATTTTGGAAAGAAAGGAAAGATTTTTTAGGTATGCTACTGCAACTGCCAAAAAGTCTAAAAGTCTCATTTAGATGATTCTGACAGCCTGCAGCTTAACAGAAGTCATGAGTTCTGCTGTTGTGATTGCAATGCAAAGCCAGTTAAAGGATTATGCTCCAACAGGCAATGGAGCTCAACACAACAGGGAGTGTGTGTGGATATTGGCACTGATTCCTTCTGATTTGGAGCCCCTTAGTGCTAAATTGATTACATTTAACTAGATCTGGTTTTTAATTTGATTCATTTACATTTTTGGTGTTTTCAGTTACGCCACACAAAGTGGGATAAAGCAGTTTTACTATGCATGAACTGTCAGAACCAGATGTTTCTGAATATTCGCTTTAAGGACAAATATACCAGAAACTGAAGGGCTGAGGACTCGTCCACCTGCAATGTCTGTGCTGCCTATATTCTGTATAACGGTGGGGTTTAAAATGTAATAGTAATGCCAGCGAGTAACATCAGAATAGAAAGAGTCATATTTTCAGTGTATTTCATAGCAATCAGACAATCCCACATAGTAGATGATCCTAATTTGCCATATGATCGGATTTCACAGGAATGCCAATCGCATCATAAAGTAAATAACACCACTGTATAACCTTTCCAGCGCAACATGAACTGTGTGATTAGTTGTAACAACATCAAAATGCATTTTTAAGGTCACAGACGTTTGTAATCGGAAAACAGGATGGCGGACTGACATCCCGAAAGAACCATCAAAGTCGTCAAGCAAGCACCTTCACACCTAATGTCATGTGACCACGTGGGGAGCTTGATCATTCGTGATTATAGCCCAAAGGATGGTCCCATCTTTCAGCCAGATTGCACACTAGCAACAAGCAGTGGACAAGAAAAATTAAGTTTAGTGTACAATTTAAATCAGATGGAGATCACCAAGAATTCACAGGCCTCCTATGAGATCCCTCCCTGAGCCTGGTTCTGCCGGAGGTTTCTTCCTGTTAAAAGGGAGTTTTTCCTTCCCACTGTCGCCAAATTTGCTTGCTCATAGGGGGTCATATGATTGTTGGGTTTTTCCTCTGTATCTATTATTGTACGATCTACTGTGCAATATAAAGCGCCTTGAGGCGACTGCTGTTGTGATTTGGCGCTATATAAATAAAATTGAATTGAATTGAATATGAGATGTATTATTTACTATATGACATTCTGGAACTTACGATAACCACACTGTAATGCCTCGATTTCCAAGAAAAGGACATTTTGCATATTCCACATCATTTAGCTCTAAATGAACCATTTACAAATATTCAGTGGGTACACAAGGCTAGTATTTGATGCAAATACATGTTCACTCAAAAAGGTGCTGAGACTGAAAAGATTTGTATCTTTAAAATAAAAATTGTAATAATTAAAAATGTATTGTTTTTGTTTAGACCTAAAGAAATGCAGCCAGATTGCTGTGCAGAATAAAGAGGTTCCTGCAAAAAGAACCTTTTAGATTCTTGTCCAGTTCTGGTTCACGTTCTGTAAAATGTTTAAGATAGATCATTGGCTTTGGCAGAGGATTGTACTCTTCAGATGCCCTTCTTATTTCATATGTGACAAGAGACATATTTGATAAAAATTAAAAATGAATCACACAACCCCCTTATCTCCAAAGGGATACTTGCAATTCCTTTGCACACAGAGCTTATTTCTATTTCTTCTGCCACACATTCGGTATACCGTGGTCAATGAATTGCACAAAATGAGCATTATCCATATGAAAACTGTGTTCAATTCCTAAGCTCATATCAGATAGGCCACCCAATTGGGTATTGAATTCAGGAAGGGCTGTGGAGAAGAGGAGGAATAAAAATCTCCTTAACATCTGGGCAATTTTACCCAGTAAACATAAGGTTTCACAATAAAACACGATTGTTATTCAATATAGTGAATGAAGAGAGCGAGGAGTTGAAATGCTTAAAGTGTGTGAATAAGATACACGTGTAATAATTTTCTCTCTGTCACACAACTGAGAGATTGAAGACTGGGAAAAAAAGACAGGGGGAAATAAAAGTGGCTTTTAAAGACAAAACCTCAAGTGGAGATTGAGAAAGGCACCGGGGAGAATTATTTAAGGAAAAAACACGGCTGGAACGTATAAAGATAGAAAGGAAGGAGAAAGAGAGGGAAAGGGAGAAGAGGAGGAAGACACAAACATCTGCAGGACTAACTCGGTGACTGGTTTTTCCTGCTGTCTATGAATAATGGATGTGGCGAAAAGGAGCCAGTATATGCATTTAGATAGCCTCATGTATTATCCTTTCAGAGTAGTTGGGAAGAAAATGTTTTATTAGAATTTAAATCAATGCCAAATTAACCTTAAACACATTCACGTGGCAACATCGGGATACAAGTTTCAACAGCAATAAAATGCACCTGGAGACCTCGTTTATTCTGCTCTGAACGGGACTGCGTGGAGGGGAAAGTGTGCTGCGCTGTTTTCTGCTGTATTAACTCGAATAAAAACTAGCCACTAATTTCAAGCCAGGTTTGGGTGGTTGTCACGAACAAATACAGATAAGCTAAGGAAGAAATATAATATATAATGCAAGCCCTTTTACAAAATCCAGTATTTCTGTCCACTGAAATTTAAAAAAAAAAAATGCTTAAGTTTCTTACTTCCACCCAATGTTTTTTCTTAGCTGCTTTTCGAGCTATGGTACGTGAAGTTCCTTGGACGTTTCAAAACTAATGTGTTCAAAGATGGTGCTTAGTTTTCAACTAATCACAGATAGCTAGGAGACACTGGAGAGCTTAGTACTCGAGAGTTAAGGTGAGAGGCAAGACAGCTTGTCGCAGTGAGAGTCTCACATCCACAACTACAGTTAATTTACATTTTTGTGTAACAACCACATTTTTGGACTGTGGGAAGAAATCACTGCAACTGCACCAACTACAGCACGCCCCTGCAATAACCTTACAGGGCAAATGATGCCTCTGATATCATCCTGCTTCAAATAAAGGTCTGTTACATGCTGCGGTTGAGGCATGCACTCCCCCCGGCACTGATATCAAGCAAATCTTTCAAAGGTAGGATCATGGGAGATTAGTAAAGATTGGACACTAATGTGTTTCTGTGTGCCAACCGATGCAGAGCCAGATTGTGCTCTCAAGGTCATGGACCTGTGAGCTGCAAGTAAAGCAAAAATCGCTGTATTGCTAGACACGCAGCAGTATCTGATTGATAATATATACACATGCACACCTCAGCAATTATATATGTAAAGAATTGATCATTAAAAAGAAAACTATGAAGAAGAAATGATGTTATCATCATCGGTTTGATGACTGAAATGACGAGAATGGAATCCATAGATTTACTCGGGCTGATGAATCGAGGTATTCGTACCACACTCCCTGCTGGCAATAATTCTGTTGTGTCTGGTTTAGGACTAATTAGGCATCGTTGGTACACTGTATGGTTGTCAGTTTGCCCGTAGCACAGCGGAGAAGGGCATCTTGCCAAGTGTCACGCAGCATATAAAATATTAATCTGAGTGCTGTCCTTTGCTCTTTGATTAATGCGAGACAGAAGGCCAAGTATTCGCAGCACTTAACCGGAGACTACCGGTGAACTTGCACGCATGCACGCATACACTGAGGCAGCAGTGTGCCACAGCCGGTAATGAAGGTGTCCTTCAACTTGAGGACAAAGGTTTAAGGTTTCCGATGTGAGCAGCCATCTGCCCTGCTGAAGTATTGTTGAGCAAAAAGCTGAATTCTTCACTTCTCTGCGGTACTATTCAGCAAAGACCTGGCTTCCCCCCCACCCCCCCACAAAGACAAAGACATGCAAAGGAGGTTAAATGGTGATTGTAGTTTGGATCTAGGTGTGAACGTGAGTATGAGTGTCTATCTCTGTGTTAGCCCTGGCAATCTGACCAAACGTCCCCTGCTTCTCACCCTGTTTCAGCTAGGACGCCGCTTAAGGAGACTGCTGTTGTGATCTCAGAAAGGCAACACACACTCTCTCTCTGGGTGTCCATGCTGCCTCGGTAGTGCCGGGGATGTGCTGGTTTTGTTTCCGGGTCTTCTGGTGGTGCATTCTTTTTAACCATTTGTTATTTACTTCATTT
Organism: Perissodus microlepis; assembly: GCF_051167445.1. Lineage (NCBI taxonomy): Eukaryota > Metazoa > Chordata > Actinopteri > Cichliformes > Cichlidae > Perissodus > Perissodus microlepis. Next base: position 11,220,960 of record NC_140475.1, read on the forward strand.
CTGATTAGTCATTCAAGGCATTTTCTAAGGAAACAAAATGTATTTCCAAGGTTACTCCACCACATTTGGTATGGCAACTAATATAATAGAGAGGTTCACTGGTATCATGATGATTTCTGGGCACCTTTATCAATTTGAATAAGATCAACTATATTTGTATAAAATTTAAAAAATCAATAAAGTTTCAATTAAAGCTTTAATTCACACTGCTAGCTGACCAAAACAGCCTAAACGCTTTAAAATCCCTGACCAGGCAAAGCTGTTATAAAATGCACTGATGGATGGATAAGTGTACATTTTAATACCTGTAAGTGCAGCTGTGGATTAATTCAGGAGATGCATTCAATTGGATAAAGCAATTCGGGGCACCGAAAAGGAAGATATTCTCACTGAATGACCGGATTAAAAAGAGAAGAATGCATATTCACACAGGCAAATGCGCCATGCACTTAATTAAACAGCAGCGCTTTGATGACTCACATGTCCATCTGTGCAATATAAAAATATGTGCCTCCGACTGCAGCACAAACACTACAGTACATGTTTGTGTGCCATCTCCTTCATGCAGCGCAGTTATAGTCTCCCTGAGCTTCTTCCAGGGATTATAACAGGCAGGTTAGGGGGAAAAAAAACGGAGAGAGTCAGGCGAACACAGTCACATCACACAGCACATGCAGGCTTTCAGGGATGGATTTGAAGTGAGTGCATGGTACAACAAAGACAGCTGCGTAAGTCGTTGCTGTTTATGAATGTGCGCATGTCGGTGGGTGTTTATAGACATGTGCCGCGCTTTGTGGAGGGCGCCCAGGCCGTGACATTTCTCGTTTCGCCACTGAGTTTTGGGCAATGTGTATACAGCGTGGGAAAGACAGGAAAAAGAGCAACAGAGTGAGAGCACAAAAAAAGAAAGCACGTCTTCCTCGCTCTGCTGCTAATCCCCTCTGTCGCCTCTCCGCCTCTCTTGCTCGTACCATTGCTGTCATTTTTATCTCTATCGCCTTTCCGTCTGATGTGTCTTTCAACTTACTCCCCCCCTCTCTCCTATTCCAATACTCCTCCAAGTTGCCCATAGCCCAACTAAAACATGCATTTGCACACACACAAGCTGTGATGTGTTGTGTTTTGAAACTAGGACAATGGATGTCTGTGTGAATGTGTAATGCATGCGTGTCTGTTTGCACATATTTTACCAGAGCGTCTGTCTCTCTCTCTTATGCAGTTTTTCAAACTCGAACTCCCAAGTATGGCTGTAGATGCACCAACCAGGCAAAGCATGTTAAAAATAAATAAAATAACCTTTTATGAAGTCTAGTACAATCCGTTATTTGAACAGATTTTTGTTCTTCAGGTTCCTCATCTTACTATTTATGTTTGAAACTAAATTAATCTCAAGTAGGTGCTTTTTTAGACTTTGAGTCAAGATTGGGTTTCAACACACACACGCACATGTTGCATTGTATACAATAGGCATCGGTACAAAATACTGCAAGTGCAAGAATACTACCATCATCGCCTGCTCGTGGTTTCTCCCTGCATTTAGTAACGTCTTTACAAAGCCAAACGCTGCTGTTTTGGATCAAGGTCAAATACCTGACTCATCTAGTCAAGGATTCCCTGCTTATTCACCTTGAAAAGCTCTTTGGTTGCTTTATTACAAGTTTTTTTTAGCTGTTCCTTTTGTTTTTCCATTATACTGACAGATTTACACTCGATCTTATATTCTTCTGGTTTTGTCTTTCTGGTTCTCTGGTTTGCCTGTTGTGTAAAGTGAGTCTTGTTCTCTTTTAGTAACGTCTCTGCGTTTACTTCTTCCCTGCGTCAGGTTTGTATGTCTTAAGTCTAGGTCTCCGTCTCACCGTTTCCTGTTTTATTTTGATAGTCCCTTGTCTTACGTGTGTTATGTTCAGTTTTGCTTCCCTAGGTTCAGTAATTGGATTCAGCTATTAGGAACAAAGTTACCCTTTACGTTTATGTTAAGTCGTGTGTGAACCGTGCAGATTTAATACTAAGCTGGAGCAAATCTTCATTATTCAGAATAGCTGGTGGAAAATATAAGACACAAGGGGAAAAAATGGTGGTTTGAATGTTTGTGAGAAAGTTAATGTACAGACAATATAAAGTCAAACTAAATATAGGAGTCGAGGCATCATCGTACGTCTAACTAGTCTTTGACTGTGATTTCAGCACAGTCCAGGTGTGGTACCGGCATTTCATGTCTCAATTTGTGTGTATTCTAACGGTTCTAGCGAACATTAAAATAAAATGATTTAAAAAATGGGAAATTCTTTGTAAAATATCCGTTTGCAGGTTGTTTGTTTCCACTTTTATTTTGGATCGTCGTTTTAAAGGCTTGCCAAATCCTCAAATTAATTTTGGAAGAAGCGCAGGCATGATGAAAGCATTATTGGAGAGACCTCTGGGAATCTGAGCCCAATAGAGCTTATTCAGAAATGATTCAGGGACTCTGTCTGAAGCCCAGAGCTGCTGCATCACATTAGTCCCACTGTTAGCTGGTACACAAGCAGAAATGCAGACACTCATATACTAACTCACACATGCTATATGCTGATAGACCCTTACACACACACACTGAACCAGCAGTTCTCCTTATAATGGCAGTAAAGACACCTCATGCATGCAGAATGCACCAGCTGTACACACACCCATGAACTCTCATAAAGGACAGGCATTTACATACATTAAATGCATATACTTAAAGAGCACAGTCTAATACAATGGCCACAGCCATTAAAAATGCATAATACTGCAGCAACAGTTTCTAAAAATGACCACCTGGGCCAGCTGCTGATCGGTGCACAAGGATCAGCCTGAGAGTGAGATGAAACCTAACAATACTCTTCTTTAAAGGATTCAGTTTTGTTTGCATTTAAACCGGTGATGTAACCGTCAGTGAAGTAGTTAACTGCATTCATTATCTGTCTGGATGCTAATATTTTGAGGTCTGCCGCAAAGGTTAATGCACTCACCATTGTTACCCCCCGCCTCATCGTGTTATTGGCAATCATCAACGCCCACTTTTAATGTGAAAGCAAAAGCACTGCCAAGCGCCAGACAGGAGGAGAAATAAGGCCAATAGACCCCAGTCGAGGCTTAATGGGGGCCTAGCGGCGTGGCTTACTGAGACCTCTCCTACCGCTTGTTCATCGCTCACACCTGCTGGTCGCCTGAGAGATGGAGGGGGCTTCTGGCTTATCAAACAAATTAGCTGCTTCATCACAGGGATGAAAGTGGCGATACACAAGCTGTGAAGCTGTCCTTTTCTTTCACGGGCAGTCCTTGCTCGAATACAGTCAAACAGAGAAACGATGCTCTGTTTGACGCAGGCCGGCGGATCTACAGTGCACTGTGTGGTGAGTAAGAAGCGATGGGTCTCCCAGCCCTCTAGGGGTCTGACACTTCAACCTGCTGTCACAGCAGACAAATGGCCAAAGTGCGGTGGCTTCTGCTTGGACAGAGGTCTGATTACAGTTAGATCAGAAGCCAATTTTTTGCCCTTCCAATCTCTGCAAACCCCACCCACACAGCACCACAGTTCTGAGTCACAGAGCTGAATGGCTGCAACCACTATGGCTAGCGTCCATATGCATACACTCCTACAGTACACTTTATCTCCCTCTAATTTCTCATCCTCCTCTTCACTTTTCTAAACTTAGATGCAACTTCATCAGTCTGCAGTGAGATCATCCCTCTGCTCTTCCTGTTGATTGTCATCTTGTCTCCTATAGCTGTAGGGCTTGCAGCCTGCTTGTGCTGCAATGAATGACAATCCAAGGACACATCTGCACCACTTTTAGGTATTTATGTCTTGACAGCTTTGCGTCATGTTGATGTTATCCCAGAAGTCTCCATGCTTGTGAAAAACAAAAATAATCCCAGTATATGTCCCCTCATATGGAGTCTGCCAACTCCCAGCTGGATGATGCTACAGCAGACAGACACATAGACATATAGCTCTTTGTCTCTGGACAAACACGTCTAGAATTTTGTCCTTATTTTCCCCCGTCAGCCCTCCTCCACATACATCCCCTCGGGTCCTGAGATGTGCATCTCAACATCCTTGCCCAACCATCCCCCACCATTTCCACATTTTATAGGACAATATCTTCCACGCTGTGCACATATCAGACAAAAGTGCAGCCCGACGGCCAGTCACGTGCCACAGAGAGACAAACATCTTAAATATAGGCCTGTCACACTTAGCAACAGGCTGAGAGCTGAGTGGGGAGGGGGGCCTGTGCACATGCCAGCCATGTGGCAGAGCATTAAAGCCTGAGTCATCGCGTCATGTGACATGCGTGTCTTGCCTGCAGGCACACGGCAGGACTGCATACTAAAGAGCAGCCTAGAGAGAAGCAACAGGGGGATAAATACCATTGCAGCTACCAGCGGAGGAAGGCGAACGTCGGGATTTGCGGAGCTCTTATTGACAGACAAAGACTGTGCCAAGTCCAGGCTCGCAGTCTCAGTCGGCTAAAGTTTAGGACATTGGCTTTACTCAAGCAAACTCCATTACAAAATGCCATTTATTTAGGCTGGCAGCAGTGAGGCTTAAGTCACTGATCGGACATTTAGAGCCTTTTCTCTCGAGCTGGGGAAAATTTCAAACATTTGTTTGCAATGTCACTGTCAGCATAAGGAAGAGACACAGAAGCCATCCAGTGCTCTCAGTCGAGGGAGGTGAAATAAATCAATATTCCAGTGCATGAATCTGCGATCAAACTAAGTTTGGCCAATTCGTGTGGAATAGATTATAATGTAAATGTAGGGCAAGCACAGCAAAATAAAACACAGAGCTCACTTCAGCAGGGCATGGGGACCAAAAATAATATCTTCCTCCCAAAAAAAGAAAGCTAGACTCAGGGCTAAAAGGTGGATTTAAATTCAGGGTGGGGCTTTTGAAATGTTAGCAACAGCAATGACAGACACTCCAAGCACTGTGAAAGGCCTATACCAGTCAAATTACCTAAAAGTGAGAGGCCACATATATCACAGCCTCCTACACTCAATTGCAATTTCCACTGTTGCAAAAGCAGCCGTGGTAATCAGAAAGATTTGAAATTCATATTGTTTAAATCGAGAGTAAATAGGATTTGTTTGTCTACTTGGATGCTTTCAGACAGACTGAAGACCTTGGTGACACATTACTGAAGTCAGTGGCAACAGCAAGCTGTAAGAGTGCACTTTCTGCTTTTATAAATGTACATGGTTATGTTTTAACTTTTCCATCGCTGCCCCCTTTGTGACCATGGAAACCACAGAAGCTGCAGGACAATACAGGGACTCATTTTGCAGATGGGCTAATGAAGCCTTTTCTCATATAAAAGTAAAACATTTGAGGGTTGTTTTTTTTTTATTTATTTCCTTTTTTCCCCTTTTTTTGTAGATGCTATTACACTCTGTCCTATCAGGAGATATTAACAACATTAAGTCTTACCAAAGCAAAGCATCTTGTACATGATTCAGCAAAAAAAGCAAGCAAAATACAACCTGTTTGTTTGTTCTAACATCATCTTTCCCCAGACACTGCCCACCAGCTACACTTTATTTTATGTCAAATACTTTCTCCTTGACAAATAATGCACAGTGACAGCCATACAAGTGCTGCTATTTTGTTATTGTGGCACAGCTGCCCCTAGTGTGTTTCTTTACTAAGTTTCTAACATGTTACATATACACAAAACATACAATTCTAATTTATGTGTGTAAGGCCAGTGCAGGAGCAGAGCTCTTAAAAAAAAGAACATTTGAGAGGTCGTTCCAGCGTGGTGAGAAATTTTTCTGTTGGACATAGCCATGAGCAGCTTCAGATGACTGTGCAAAGTATTATCTTAAGGTAAGTGTCATACACACTTTGTTCAGCTGGTGTACACTGCTTAACACTGACTGTGCAACGCGGAGCATGTGCTACAAGTAGGACCAGATTTATCCTGCTCGAAGGTTTTTGCAGCAGTTAAACGACAAATATCTTAGTTGCAGTTAGTTATATCTTCCATAATATGCTTATGAGCAACATAACCCACATGTCCACACTGGCAGTCTAGGTTTGTTAGCTAGAGCTGACAGAGACGCTAATATTCTACAGCTGGAGCTGATTTAGTTGACTATGTAGAAATTAGCCTTTAGCAAAGAAGATAAAAAGCATGACATAGAAGACTCAGACTCAAATTGCATAATCGTACGTCTTGGACCTAAGCTGTGAAGCAATAAAACTATAGGAAACTTTGTGTGTCTGTCATAACAGATGGTTCACTTGTGTGAACGTTAAGGCCTTGCTGAGGTTAACTACACATAAATATAGAAAAGGCAAGGCAAGGACACCTACCTACTGTATGCATGTATGCATGTCTCTGTCTACAAGAGTCTTTATCACACACATACACCCACATCTCAGCGCATAAAAATGCAGTGACAGGCAATTCCTCAAGTTCTGGCGCCTTGGGAACCTTTCTGTCTTTCCTCCTTTGCACACTCGCAAAAGGTTCAAATCTGGTTTTAGCCCTCAGGTTTTGGCTGATTTGCAGCTTTACATGTTTTATGTATTCATGCTTACAGAATCATCAGCTGGCCTCACATTATCTGCAAGCGCCCTTTTGATATCAGGATTTATTTTTAGTCAGTGACTCGAGCTGCCCGTTCTCTGAGGCAGCAAGGCAACCTCAAACCATAACTTTCCCAACACCATGATTTGCACTTAAAAACTGCCTTCAGCCCATGCCAAACATTTCTACCGTTTATGTCGCCAATTCTGTATCTATCTTTGACCTGTCACTCCAAAACACTTTATTCCAAAAGACCTGATTAATCATTTTCATTGGCAAACTGTAGTTTTGTTCTTTCTGGACAACAAAAACTCTTCTTGCCACGCTTCCCATTCAGATCAAATGTGTGATATTTTCAGATTTTTTGAACAACAACAGTTGCAAGAGTTACTTTAAGATCCTCTGACTACATGTTGGGTTGTTTTAGACTTCTTTTAAAGCAAGTGACGTGCTATTAGGATGACTTTGCTGGAACAGTCGGTCCTGGACACATCGGTAGTGATTTGAAATCTATACCACTTGTTTGAGTGATTTTCCTTACAGGGGAACGATTACTCTCAAGTCATTTGGAAACCTTTTCAAAAATCTTTTCCCTGGCTCACAGCCATCCAGAAGCCTTTTTGTCAGGGCCTTGGAGAGCTCTTGAGGACGTGAGGGTAAAAGAAAGCAAAGCAAACACCCTAGAAGGAAGAGGTTTAAACAGGACTGGGGCTACCTGCCACTCCTAATGGAGATTTTAATCCCTGATATCTAATCTGGAATTTGTGATTCTAATTTTATGATTTTGAAGAGGTGATAAATGTAGCTATGTACTACAAAATGTCATTATGTTTACTTTACCTGTAGGCTGTATTTTAAAGATCAATTTTTTTTTTAAACGTGTGAAAAACACTGGTAATTTTCATGTAATTTAATTAGATTTACATAATAATACATCATTAACTAACAATCTATCTGTTTTTGGCGTAATGGCCTTTTTACATTTTGCTTTTAATTATGCTTAATTGGTCATAACCGTTGTGTTGGGGAAACAAAGCACATAGCACATGTGGCGAACATTAACATGCGCGTCACCTCTCGCAAGATAAGCTCCTGGATGTCTGGGTAAAGCGATTGGAAGAGGAGAGTGTTCCAAAGCCAAATCATAAGGAAACATATGAAACATTAATGCGGAGGCAGCAGCGGCCCTTGAGACAGAGTGGAAGACTGCCTACAGTGGTTGAGCAGAAATAATTGGCTGCAGAGAATAAGTAGCAAAATCAGGAGCTTAGATAAAATAAAATACATTTTAAAAGCACAATGCATAACAGAAGAAAATGTAGAAAAGAGTGAGACAAATACTTCACAGTCATTTCAGAGTCGCGGCCCTACGGAGACCCGGAGGTCACGTCAAAGGCAGGGGGAAAAGCAAGATGACAAAATCTTTGTGCTTCACAGCGTTCTGTAAGCCAGTCCCCCTACAAGCACCACAGGGACTGTGCCAACCTGACAGCATAAGTTTGACTCACCCCCACCACAGTTCCACACATTAACAACAATGTCAAGCAAAACCACCGAGTCTCAACCGCTCACGTCATATTGAAACAAGAACCTGAACAAACACTCTGGTTTTTTTTTTGCTTATTTTTAGCTCATCAAATGAAGCGTTTTTATCCACTCGAGGAGAAGCCTTTAATTCAGTCCAGTCATTTTGACAGCAAAGCATGTGCGGGACAGTTATGCAGTTACGATTTCTTGCACAAGCTGCTTCTTGCTTTGTGTTATCAGTTCTTTACCGTAGAGAGCAGGCCAAAAAGCCATGCTCAGGACACATGTTCACCCTCCCAGACGTGAGGATAAACATGTGTTTACAGACCAGAACAATCCCCTGGCACACACTGTGTGTACTGACGGTAATCGAAGGACATCGCATTCTCATTCAACCTCAAAAATGCCTTTAAATTAAACCCATACTGCGTGTTCTCTGTTGACGTCATGTATGATTTGTTAGATGACAGTGATATTTCAACAAGACGCCGGATTTCCAGCATGTATGATGAAGTGATATTTATATCCCTTGACAGGGGAGCGCTATCAGCACGCGCCAAAACCTTCTCTTGGAAAGTTGCAAACAACAGCTTGTACTTAACCTACCAAATAATCGGCTATTTACAGGGAGTGCAGAATTATTAGGCAAATGAGTATTTTGTCCACACCATCCTCTGCATGCATGTTGTCTTACTCCAAGCTGTATAGGCTCAAAAGCCTACTACCAATTAAGCATATTAGGTGATGTGCATCTCTGTAATGAGAAGGGGTGTGGTCTAATGACATCAACACCGTATATCAGGTGTGCATAATTATTAGGCAACGTCCTTTCCTTTGGCAAAATGGGTCAAAAGAAGGACTTGACAGGCTCAGAAAAGTCAAAAATAGTGAGATATCTTGCAGAGGGATGCAGCAGTCTCAAAATTGCAAAGCTTCTGAAGCGTGATCATCGAACAATCAAGCGTTTCATTCAAAATAGTCAACAGGGTCGCAAGAAGCGTGTGGAAAAACCAAGGCGCAAAATAACTGCCCATGAACTGAGAAAAGTCAAGCGTGCAGTTGCCAAGATGCCACTTGCCACCAGTTTGGCCATATTTCAGAGCTGCAACATCACTGGAGTGCCCAAAAGCACAAGGTGTGCAATACTCAGAGACATGGCCAAGGTAAGAAAGGCTGAAAGACGACCACCACTGAACAAGACACACAAGCTGAAATGTCAAGACTGGGCCAAGAAATATCTCAAGACTGATTTTTCTAAGGTTTTATGGACTGATGAAATGAGAGTGAGTCTTGATGGGCCAGATGGATGGGCCCGTGGCTGGATTGGTAAAGGGCAGAGAGCTCCAGTCCGACTCAGACGCCAGCAAGGTGGAGGTGGAGTACTGGTTTGGGCTGGTATCATCAAAGATGAGCTTGTGGGGCCTTTTCGGGTTGAGGATGGAGTCAAGCTCAACTCCCAGTCCTACTGCCAGTTTCTGGAAGACACCTTCTTCAAGCAGTGGTACAGGAAGAAGTCTGCATCCTTCAAGAAAAACATGATTTTCATGCAGGACAATGCTCCATCACACGCGTCCAAGTACTCCACAGCGTGGCTGGCAAGAAAGGGTATAAAAGAAGAAAAACTAATGACATGGCCTCCTTGTTCACCTGATCTGAACCCCATTGAGAACCTGTGGTCCATCATCAAATGTGAGATTTACAAGGAGGGAAAACAGTACACCTCTCTGAACAGTGTCTGGGAGGCTGTGGTTACTGCTGCACGCAATGTTGATGGTGAACAGATCAAAACACTGACAGAATCCATGGATGGCAGGCTTTTGAGTGTCCTTGCAAAGAAAGGTGGCTATATTGGTCGCTGATTTGTTTTTGTTTTGTTTTTGAATGTCAGAAATGTATATTTGTGAATGTGGAGATGTTATATTGGTTTTACTGGTAAAAATAAATAATTGAAATGGGTATATATTTGTTTTTTGTTAAGTTGCCTAATAATTATGCACAGTAATAGTCACCTGCACACACAGATATCCCCCTAAAATAGCTAAAACTAAAAACAAACTAAAAACTACTTCCAAAAACATTCAGCTTTGATATTAATGAGTTTTGTGGGTTCATTGAGAACATGGTTGTTGTTCAATAATAAAATTATTCCTCAAAAATACAACTTGCCTAATAATTCTGCACTCCCTGTATAGGCAAAGGGCAATCTGGAGCTTTTTTTTTTTTTTAGCTTTGAAAGGAAAGAAACGAACGGTTTACATGATTTCTGAAGCACCAGCATTTAGTCCTCGGGGAGTCAACCAAAGTGCTACGATAATGAAAGCGACAGACTCACAAATGAAATCAATAGGAAGCATAGGGTTACCACAAGTATCATCACTTAATCGGAAGCCATTCACAATGACACCAAACAATCTATTAGAGTGTGCAGGGTATTTACTTTTAATGCTTGACTCTTGACGACAAGGGACCGGACAGTGGTCAAAGCTTTTGGTTGCAAGGATGCCGTTACATTAAGAGAAGAATATTGACCAGGACTTACACGAGTGCAAATCAATACAATAGGAACATGATCCTCACAAGTGGCCCAGCCAATGCTGAAAATGCAGCTGTGCGAAATAGATCCTGTCGTAAATCACAACATTCTGACAGAGCTGCGCGCTCTGACTGTCACTCACTCGCTAGGCCGAGCAGCACAGCGGCGAGTATGTTATCAAGAGTACTGGGCGTGGTGTGGTTAAAATGGAGCTCACGTCTCGGATCAAAGATTATCAGTATGTTACAAAATGGGTGATATTTTCACAGTTTTGGCCACTGCTTTGGTTATAATAGAACTACACTCACTGAGAATATTGCTAAGACATGGGATGAAAGCAACAATGAAGTTAAATGAAGCGATAAATGAGCAGCAAATTGATTAGACAGCTAAAAAGGGAAAGTGTGAGGGCCCGAAATGCCTTTCTTAATATCTCACTGAACATGAAAACTGTAACTGTTGGTAAATACTGACATGCTTCCACGCCCTTAAAATTCCTACATACATCTCTAATTTATACAGCAACTCATATGGACTGGCACTGATATAGCTCTTTTCTACTCCAACAGTCCATCGACTGAGCACTCAAAGCACTTTTTAGGAAAACCCATATTCGTCCACTCATTCCTAGAGCAGTATTTCTTTCTATGTCACGTACACATACCTCAACATGTGAACTGCAGCCCAGGATCAAACCATCAACCTTTCAATTGGTAGATGACCCACTCTACCTTCAGTGTTGTGTTGTTGTGCTGATGGATGTTTACACCTTTCATCTCAATTAGATGTCTGTGAAGGTTCTCAGTCATTCAGGTCATCGTAGTCTAAGGAGCTTGGAAAGAAAAGCGTCTTTAAGTTGCTTGAAGACGTTTCGCCTCTCATCCAAGAAGCTTCTTCAGTTCTAAAGTCAAATGGTGGGGAGTCCCAGATTTAAGCCCTGTGGGAGAGACCAAACAGCCACTTCATAAACGCATGGCACAACATAGAAGAGCCACCTCCACGGGACAAGACTCGGCTGTCCATCTGCATCTAAAGGACAAAGGTCACTCTTTTGAGGATACCAGCGTTCACATTTCGGACAGATAAGACAGATGGTTTGAAAGAGAAGTGAAAGAAGCCATCTATGTCCACTCTCAACGGCCATCTTTGCACAGAGGCGGTGGCTTACGACACCAACTGTCTGCCATCTATAATCCAGTTTTTGGTTTCCCTTCCCAGACGCCTTAACGCCCACTCACATCCTGGGCCATTGACCTCAGGAAATCACATCATAGGGTGGGGCTAGGTTTAACAATGAGCTCACCCGAAACCTCGGCTGATTGTGACCTACACCCGTTTTCACACCTTGGCTCGTGTGATTAGGTAGAGGATCATTAGGGGATCCATTGTACCTCTTGGGGGGACACACCCACACGGCTTAAATCTAGGACTCTCCACCATTTGACCCTTAGAACTGAAGAAGCTTCTCGGATGAGAGGTGAAACATCTTCAAGCAACTTAAAGAAGTCCAGACGCTTTTCTTTACAAGGTCCTTAGACCACATCAATTAGAGTTTTGCAGGCAGGATTAAAAATGTCAATCCAAACTTCCTACTGCGTTTGCTCCACTGTCCTGGAAAATGTTAGCTAACCTTATAACTAAGGTTCCTTCAGGCCAACATAGGGATTTGCTTAGTACCACTAAGATCACCTTAGTATGACTTTCTACCCATGTTAAAGTGGTCAGAGAGAAAATCAATCTTTTCATGGTTACTTACAGTTCATAATTACAGCTAACACAGTCAGTGTAGCTTCACCTGTCCACAAGCAGTCAGAATAAAGCCGGTCAACATCCAGTACAATAGGTACACTCTCCCAGTGCGTGTGTTCAAATATAAACCTATTTATTCTCTCCAGCCCACGTGACACTGTGTATTTACATTGAGCCACTCAAGCGTCGTCTCCCGTCTGTTGGGAATAATTAGTGCACAGGTTGGTGACCTCTCAGGCATTGCTACTCTGCATCAAACAGTCAGTACATGTGCATTACTCAGGGCTCGCAAAATTTCAAAATCCCTGGTAGCCCTTCGGGCAGGGACTCTTCAGTTTTTGGTAGCCCAAAATAAATTTAAGTAGCCCGAATAAAAAAAGAGAGCAATTTTTTGATTGATGTTTTGTTTCCTGTTTTGTTTCCTTTACAATATTATACATTAAAGTATAATATTGTAACGGAAACAAAACATTAATCAAAAAATTGTTGAAACACAAATTACAACATTGTATAAAAATTACAATCATCAACTCAAATACTTGGTTCTAATTGAACAGAAATTTCTATGAACTTGTAAGAACTGTGTAGAACATGAATCAGCCTGTGTCAGATCCTGAATTTGAAATTTCCACTGAAGTCACGGGTAAGAGGCAAGTGGAACCAAGATCTAGGCCATTTGCTTTTTGAAGTTTGCAAAGACTGCTAAATTTTGCCAGTGGTAGTTCACTCTTTGCAACATAGTACGCTGTTCTAAACAGATTTTTCAGGTTTATTTTTAGTATGTTATTTGCAATTGGTGTTTGTTCTGGGAAAGATATTGCAGACTGAGCAATAATGCATTTCTTGCATTTCTCATGGGTTCTAATGGGGGTCTTTCTTAAAATTACTGGTCCCAGTAACAAAGGCGCTTGTCGACTCAGAAATCGAGGGAAAACCAACAACACACCCGGCAGAACATTATGTTACTTACACGGGTGCACATAAGTGGTCCGCATGTGCGCATTTGCTGTCAAAATAAAAGACGCGCACCAGATAAGAAGTTGCAACGCGTGTTTGCGTCCATATAAAATGCACTGTTTTTGTCCGCTAGAGTGGGATTTTCACGGCACATTCCGCACCACATCTCTGTGCGTTCATCATTTGTTTGAAGCCAGCTCACCTCCTGCAACTACTTTTCCGAGAATACGCGCTTCTTTTGTGGTTCGGAGTCCTTCTGACATTTCTTTGGAGGTGGAGGAACACCAAAGTAATTGCTTAAAGGAGCTTGCTTCTTCGACATCTTTAAGAGTTCTAAACAAATGTCTGTCCTCCTCCAGAAAATCTTATGTACGCAAACACGCGTTGCAACTTCTTATCTTGTGCGCCTTTTTTTATTTTGACAGCGAATGCACCTGCGGACCACTTATGTGTACCCCTGTTTATTATTTAGCTTGTCATATTGCAGCCACAGAAATTCTTTTGTCCATGAAACCATAAAGCTGCACTTTATTTTTTGCCTTATAGTCTGATTTGTCATAACTTTTCCGTTTTGTGGTAACCTTTTCTTTGGCTGTCACTTCTTCACCCTGACCTGTCTTATTTGGCTCAGCAGAACTAAAATATATATCCTGCTGCTTTTACACACGCACTCACTTAACGCTCAGCGATTCTCTGCGCGATCAACCTCTCACATGTTTAAGCTTGCTGCGGGAGATTTCACTTGTCATGTTTGCATAGTAAGCTAACGATTGATAAGACGATGTCAGAGGAATTGGTGCGCAAATTATCGTCACTCACCAATCAGTACTGTCGCTCTCTATACACAGTTCGCGCGATTGCAAAGTGAAAGCAAAAAAAACAAGCAAATTCAAACGAAATTTCCGAAAGAATGCAAAAGCATTGACATATATTTTCCCTTCCTACGATAGCCCGACGGGCCGGGCAGAGATAGATTTTGGTAGCCCGACTGGAAAAATCGCTAGCCCCGGGACGTCGGGCTAGCGATTTTGCGAGCCCTGTTACTTATAGCTTGGTTTCTTTTCATGCAGTGTACAGACAAAAGAATGAAAAAGTGCACATGCATTAACAACCAGCAGATGTAAAATGTGCCTTTGGTCAAAAGCTTCTAGACAACACTTATTAAGCAGTCCTTCAAGTTCCCACCTTAAATGTGATGAGTCATGGTAAGTAGGAAGGCCTGTGTGTCTGGATGAACTTTACTTTTCTTTTACATGTGCATTTTTCCATTAGTTAACTGGTCAAACGGTTTAAACCATCAAAGCCACATGCCTCCCTTTAATGCGCAGACATACACACACTCATCATCCCTGACAAGGCAGGAGTCAACAGAGCAGAGAGACAAGGAGCAAGAGGAGTAAGAGCTGGAGATAAATGTACACTAAATTATTGAGGAGAAGCAACATGGCAGCACAACTTTAATCACCCTAAACCCGGATCCCATTTGGTGCCTGTCAAGGCTAAAGGACTTAAGCAGAACACGCTGTCAGGATATTGGACAGGGGGAAGCAGCAAAAACACTGTTGCGGTACTGATGCAGCAAAATTTGTTTTCCATTTCTAAGAACCGATAGAACAGAGGACGCTGGGTGCTTTGGGAGGGCATGAAAGATTCAAACCTGGTACATAAGGGGTCTTTGATTAACAGCACTTCAATACAGCGCACAGCCACAAACACATGCCCTCTTTGTTCCGGTAATAGTGTAAAGTTGATGTGCACAGAACTGACATGAAAGCCACATCTTGGAAGTTCCCTTGTGACCTGACCACGGGCTAAACTTTCAAGACTTTTTTTTTTTTTGGACTATATCACACAGTTATATCGACTGGCAGTTTTAAGACTTAATTTCAACTGATTTTCTCTTCTTTCTCTCCCCCAGTCCTTGTTCTACTTGTATGAAAAGTAAAATGAGGTCCACTGGGATGAGATACTAATCCCTCTTTATATTCTGTGATACCAAACCACTTTAACAATCCTTCATCCCCCATATGCTACTGCCAGCTCTCCAGCTAGCCACTGAGAAGGAAACAAACTATACATTTGTAAATTTTGTAGACCTTTCCACCAGAGCAGATTATATGAAATGTGAAGAAATACGTACACTGATGTTTAAGTCAGCAATATATATAATATGCATTTCCCTTCTACACTCAGTTGCTTGCAATTAAGAACCTAAATCACACCACAAAAAAGCAAAGAAAAGAAAGTTTTAACAAAACAGATAAAAGACCTAACAACTGAATAAATGGTCTATGACCTGAAAACAAGCTTTAGCTTTATCTCTAAAGATAGTGCAGCTATGCAGAGAAAAGTAGCCAGAGGGTCACTGTAATTATTTGTTAAAGTCGAACTGTACTATGAAAGCAATAATAATAATAACCCAGAACTTATATCACTGGAATCCTCCAAGAGAGTCTCACATATATTGAAATACACGGAAATATTAATAACGTTTAGTCGCGAGTTTAATCAAAATAAGAACTTCCCTCGCATACATATGATGAAGCGCTGTAGAGATTGTGAGCTACAACTGAACACTTCCTTTGGTGCATATTATACCAATTAAATTCACGCTTGTATTGCTAAGTAAAAACAATCTGTGTCATTAAGATCACGTCTCAGCAAGATTTTCAAGTGACTGTGGGCAAACGTTGAAGGGTAGCACACTCACTCATTGAATCAGAATCTGCATGCGTGCGTGCATGCACGCGCCGTTTCTGCATCCACCAGTGTCTGCTCGCATATACAAATGTTTGCCCTTTTGTGCACGTCACACGTTATTTGAATCCGCATTCATTAACATCTGTACAACTGATCTATCATCGTGCGTGTGCATATGTGCAGAGGCACAACTGCATGTTACCTCAGCCACCTCCGGACAGCTATTCTGAAATAATAATTCTGGGGATGAGCGCACGCGCTTCTGTGTGTGTGCCTGTGTGCCTCCATTTGGACGTGTGAGGCCTATGATGTCCTGCGTTTGTCGATGAGATAATCTGGCGGAGCATGGACTGACAATTTGATCTATTGATCTGCGTCTTGCTGGCTCACAGGGAGTCTCTGAGTTATAGCGCTGCCATTTCTCCTGGCCACCATTAGTAAAGAGCGATCTCTCTGGGGAGGTGATGCTGCCACAGTGTTAAACACATTTGCTGCAGACCACCCAGAAATTGAAATACATACAGATGACTCTGGCTCCAGTGTTATAACATTCCAAAACTGTCCATGTTTTCTGTCAGCCGGACACTCAGTTTCTATATACTGTTGCTTTAATGCGCAAAAACAATGTCTGATTAAAATCGTGTTCAGTATTACACGTTCTTGCTGACACAGCATAGAAAATATCTGACCAAAAATGAGCAAAAGATTTTCACAGTTGTTGACAGTTTGACACATTTTAGATTGTACTTGATTACTCCAATATACTGAAGTTGGAGATCCTAAACTACAGGTAACTGATTCATGTGTTGATGTCACTTGTCCCATGCTTATCATACGCCTGCAATCTCATATATCGACTACTTCTCTCACCCCAACCGGTCGGAGCAGATGGCCCCGACCCTCCCTGAGCCTGGTTATGCCGGAGGTTTCTTCCTGTTAAAAGGGAGTTTTTCCTTCCCACTGTCGCCAAAGTGCTCATAGGGGGTCATATGATTGTTGTGTTTTTTCTCTGTATGTATTTTTGTAGGGTCTACATTACAATATAAAGCGCCTTGAGGCGACTGTTGTTGTGATTTGGCGCTATATAAATAAAATTGAATTGGAACTGAATTATTATGCAGGATATAGCACTTTTTAATGTAAAGACTTTAATGGGTTAAGCACTGCGTTTGAATCCGCTCCAAAGCCCTGCCCCTGGTCCTTCTCCCAGTTTTCCTGTCTACAACTGGTCTATTACAATAAAGGCTAACAGTTCTAAGAGAATTATAGCAGGTATTAACTGCACGCTTGGTTAGTGTCAGTTTTGTCTTTGGTATGCCAAAGTATCCTGATGATAGTGAACAAGTTACTGAAGCCCAAGTTGCTCCTGAGTGTGAATGTTATACGGAGAGCACTTAGACATATAAAAAAGTGCTTGTGCGAATGTGTGTGTGGATGGCTGAATGAGACATGCTGTATAAAGTGCTTTGAGTATTCAAGTAGAGCAGAAAAGCGCTATACAAGACTCGTATGATGGAGCTCGGCTGGCACATGCGGTTTAATTAAGGCAAAAACTAGCATTACTCTCAGTACTGAGACTACCATTATTTAACACAATCCTCTTTTTACTTTTACCCTTCATGTTGATCCACAGCATCACATTAAAAAGAGGTGTGGAGGAAGAAGCAAGAGCATCATTGCAGAATGGTTTCAAGCTAAATGCTCGTTTTATCTTTTAATCTTTTCTTTTTTATGAATGCTGGAAGCCAAGATTGCAACAGTGTTTTTTTTAGTCCGGTGAAAAGCTAATCTTCTCATCTTTTTGTCTTATGTTGATGGCCTTGTGGTTAACCTCCTGGTAAACACTAAAAGGGCCTCTGCAGTGTTCATTGAAAAGTAGCGTCATCAGAAAGTATTTGGCCAAGAAATAAAGGGCATAGGAAACAAGGAAGCTTTTTTTTTTTTTGCTCCTCCACCTTCCTCAGAAACACTGTCTCATCACTAAAACCACTGCTTTATTAATTCAGCATTTTGCAATCCTGCTTATTTTTGAAAATACACAGCTAATCCAAAGGATAGCTAATGTGGGGTGACTGCTTGCACAGCAAATCCCGTTGTTTTTTTTAAATGCTCATGACTTCTTTTTGCTGTTGAGATACTGTGCAGAAAACAATTGAGTGTGTGTCTCTGTGTGTGCACTTGGGCATATCTGTCTCACTGCATTACCACACACAGATCAATAAGGATTCTATTCTTGGCCATTAGATCTTGAAAAAAAGGGATAGCCTGCCTCTCTCACTCTTCCCTAGCTATTCCCCCTCTCTCTCTGCTCTTCCTGGTTTATTGGCCTGTTCTTTCCACGGGCTCACCAGCCAAGCTCTTTCTCTATTTCCCGTCTTTCCCTCCTCCAGATAACACCAAAGGGACATTGTCATCTTCCCAGGTGGACGCTGAAGCCAGAGGCAGAGTGAGTGGTGAGCAGCCAATACGAGGCAGTTTTGGGGGACCACAGAAATGATTGGCTTTATGTCTACAGGGATGAGACATATCCTCAGAGAACACAAACACCGACATGTATCGCACATGTGTACACATCAGTGCACGCCTCCTGTTAGTGCTGTAATTTTCAGTGCTTTGCCACGTTGCCAGGCTGAGGCCCTTGATCTGCCACTTCCTGTAATCCTTCATGGAAGAGGGGTGCAGCCAAATGTCCTGGCAGGCCAACCAGGCAAACAAACACACATATACACACACTCACACAGACGTCGATATCCATGAGAAGCCTCTCATGGCCCGCCAGGGCGTAGATGTGACCATGTGTATCAGCACAGGGAATCCCTGGATGCCTTTCCAAAACCTGCAACCAGCCAAAACTTCAACGAAATCACAACCTGCCACAAGACCCACATCCGGCAGCTCAGCACTGCACAATTTATGAATCGCAAAAGCTCGAACTACACCGCCTGCATCTGCGCCACAGTGGTGTCGCTGTCATCAGATAAAGAGACAGGGCTGACTAAACAGTAAAATAACAGGGGAGGAGAACCAACACCAAGGAGCAGATAGATGACTCCCAATTCACCTTCCACTGACTCTGATAAGACTCTATCTGATCCACATCACTCAAACACAAAAGAGATCCCTCAGTTCATTCAGTTTCAAAGTGACCAATTACAGCCAGCAGGAAACATCTGACAAGATCATTCGACCAAAGTCGGTATAGTCTGAGTATAGGCTGACTCGCTATAAACTTCTTCTTCCTACTTTGGAAGTAATGGGTAATGTACCAGAAAGCAAGACACAAGCCTTATTGAGCTTATCCACCTTAACATAGTTCACCTACCAAAGCAGGAATTTCTACTTGTATCTACTAATACAAGTGATCGAATCTGCTCTAGTCCAGTTAAGGTTTATTTTGAATCTGTAAAGCTTTAGGAACATACAGTTATCGTTTTAAAATGTGGTGTGCCTACCATCTCACTCAGTCTGTCTTAAAACATTTAAAAGGTACACAGGCTGCCCATCTTTTTAAAAAAAATCTGGCAAACACGGTTCAGTAGACTCTCATGCTCATCATCATCCTCCCTTTTTTCCAGTGCAAGGTGAACGAGACTGAGTCACAACCATACCTGCCAGCAGGTGGGAAAGAGGGACAGCCAGGCGGACCGCTCTTAATCACACCGTAATGAGCTGGCAAAGGTTGTCGGACAGGCAGGAGAACACACAGAGGACCTGTAAAAGTGGCCTCACACAGGCAGGCAAGTTCGCGGGCGTTCTCTGAAGTTATATGACTCCCCGTGGTGCCATTTCATCGCAAGCTGTTGTCCCTGTTTGTGTTAACGTCCTCATATTGCAAGAAAGCCGATGCGAGCTAACACTTGTGCCGAACGGCAACACGTATTTCAATATGTGGGGTCTGTGCGGGCTTTGCTTTCATTTAGCATTCGGCACAAGGGTGCAAGAATGTAGCACGGTCAAGGTCTAAAAAACAGAGAAACTGTGAAATTCAGTGAAGGTAAATGTGGTCTATATTTTATGCATTGTCTCGCCTTGGGATAATATCTGGATGTTGGACTTTAAGTTGAAGAGAAATCAAACACTGAAGCTCGCAAACCCAAGAAACCCATCTTTCTAAAATCCCTCTAAGATACTGAAAACCAGCCAACATACAGGAGCGTCTGACAACAGCAGCTGAGGGGACTGTTCACTTACCTGCTGCTGCCTCACAGGGATGCACCTACCCAAAGGAGCTGCCACAGGCCACAGCAGCTCATAGAGGCTCAGCGGCAAGTAAAAGGATACAATCTGAGAGCTCCACTCTGGGTGCCAACGGCCAATATCTTCTGCACAGGGTCAAAAGCCATGGACGACGGCTGATAGGGGAAGCCATGACGGACAGTCTGGTGCGATACGTAGAAAAATGAAGAAGAAGAAAGAAGGAAAAAAAAAAAGAAAATGTGTTAGAGAATATCAATTTGCATTTCACAGCAGGGGTGTTGTTTTGTCAGTGGATGCCACACACCTGACTTTGATAAACAAATGGCCCAGATGGATGCGAAGAGTGTTATGACAGAAATATAAAAACTGAAAATGTGCAGACAAGGGAAAATTTAAAAATAAAAAAATAAAAAAAAGATGGAACAAATACTCTTTCTGTGCACAGATATCCTTTTCTTAATGATAGGTATGATATTTGGACTCGCTTTTTTGGTTCCTTTTATAATCACTGGCCTAATTTGAGATTTCATCTCTCTCTCATTTCCCTCTTTTTATGTTGTTTTCCTTCTCTCGCTGCCTCCCACGTGAAGTCGTGATAACACTTAAAGTCTGGAAATAAAATACATGGAGAAAAAAAAAAAACATGGATAAGGAGGAATCAGGTTATGATTAGCTTTTGTTTCTTCTTTACGGTATGCGACGCATTATAAGGTGTTCCTGGTTCACTCTGTGCATTTCTGTGACGGTAGTTTTATGGCATCAGTCAGCCGGCGGTGGGCTGTTGGATTTGTTTGCTTAGTGACAGAAGGCTAAAGTACATTACATAAGAAGCACTCGGTGCAGCAGAGACACCTGCCTTCCTTGTAGAGAGACAACACAGAGAGATCCTGTCCAGACAGACAGCAAAGGTGCAAGAGTGAGCCTGAAGTCTTGTTCAAAGGCACTTCAATCAGACGTCTTGCTGTTGACAGACATATTTAGGCTGCCGTGGCTATAAAACCTGCAGTCTTTGAGCTGGTCTGTCTAGTCACCAAACCCCAACGTCCCCAAAGCCCTCGGGTATGTTGACATGATTCTAGATTATTTTCCCGTGTTTACTTCACGCGCTCTCAACGTAACACTTCTTACTGATGTTAATCTCCCTGGATTTGCACCTCTGTTATGTGACTACTAAAATACACGAGGACAAAAAGTCTTTTAACACACAAAAAAAGACTTCATCGTGCAAATATGCTAAAGCAAATCAATGGCAGTGTCATTTTTTTCCAGCAACCAGACATAACGAAGGATATCACACATAGATGATTTCAAATATATCAAAAACATTAGGTGGAATAAGCAAAAAAGCTTCACAAGCACACAATTTAAATATGTTGGGAAATCAATGAGAAGCACACAGTGGGGTCTATTAAAAGGGCAATTAGAAAAGCTGCTGAGGAAACTCTGAATTGACTTAACAGTAGCATGCACGTCATGTAAACTGGACGGGTATTATCCCAATTATCACATCTACTACTGTGGTCAATACAGACAGAGGAGGGCGAGTCTTTTTTTTAATCTCCCAAGCAGGCCTGCACTCACTTCAGGCGCCATCAGTCCCCAATGATCTGGGGATAAAGTGGTCTGTGTTTAGGTGTGGATGAGGGAGACCGAACGGAGGGGGGTGCAGGGATGTGTGAAAGAGAAAAGACGAGGGAGAAGAAGGGAATGGAGAGACACTGCGTGGAAAAGACAACACGCACACTGCCACACGTTCGCTTACACACGCACATCAATCACAAACCAATGTTTTACTAATCCAAACCAACAGATTATGCAAGAGGGGATCAGTTCAGCCCAACCCCTCGATATGACAGTTCATGCCATGCGCACATGCAGAAAACTCCGGGATTTTCACAGAGTACACTGGCGCAACCCTAACCCTACTATACCCCGTGTTGCTCGATGATTTTAAAAAAGCTCGAAGTAAATTACTTAACAAAAACATAAACAATCGAATAGAAACTTGCAGCTGGTCGGTGCAGCGCACTCGCCAAACAGCATGCGCATCGTAGCTGCCTATGTTGCACTGTTTATGCGCATAGGATGTGATCTTTCTGAAATGGACAGGCTGCTCGCCAAATGTTCATTAAATCTTTAATGAACACGTGCTTGTTGTAGTTTAGAAGAAGACTGCAGTGTAAAACGCTTTGCGGCTAATAAATAATTCCGTGGAGCTCCACTTGCACCATCCGTGTTCTGAGATGGGATAAGTGCAAAACATTGCCTGCAATAAATATCATTAGCGCTAAAAGCCAATATGCAAACAGCTGTATGATTGGAAAAAAAGAAGAAAAATCTCCAGTCTCACCCACCTTGCAGAGCTGGAAATGCTCGGACTGGAGGGTCTCCTGGATGAGATGGTTCTCTTGTGGCCCCACTTGGACAGACGGCGTGGAGGAGGACACCTCTTTTAAACCGTCCAGCACCTTCCTGATGTTGAACTTCTTCATTTTCAGACTGCAGAACACAGAATTGAAATCACCCGCAATAATAATGATTTTAAAAAAAGATAAAGGGAATGGCCACTTTATTTCTCTCACACACACGCGTGCGCTCTGTTCCCCCCTGTGGCTCTCACATTTTAGTGCTTATTATTTATCGCAGTCTCCATGCTGGAAAGCTTAACGCGCGCACCGCACAGGTCAGGTCGCCGCTTGAGGTGTTTCTGGAGAGGGGGCGGTGGGGGTGCTGGTGCGTCGGTGTAATTTGCTCCTTGGAGTCCGTGCTGTGCCCCACTGCGTCTCCGTTCTTCCTCGCGGCGTCCCTCCCCTCCCCTCTCGACTGTGTGCGCCGCTCAGCCAAGGCGGAAACGCAGCGCAGCGGCGGCGGCGGTGGTGATGGTGGTGATGCTGCTGCTGCTGCTGCTGACGCTCTTGCGCATGTCTGACAGAACAGGCTTCAACACAAATCCCGCCACCTTGCCAACCCCCCCTCTCTCTCTCTCTCTCGCTCTCTCCCTCTTGTTTCATCGGCCCCAGCGACAACGCCCCCTCCCTCCCCTCCCTGTCACGCACGTATAGTAGGTTTTGCTCCACTGCACCTGGTGATGCTGGTGAGCCTGGGATGCAGCAGCGTTGAGAGTCTGCGTGGAGACAGACGAGCAAACAAACCGGGGCTCAGTGCCATTATTTCCAATACACCCTTGCCTTAACCTCTCCGCCTCTTTTTATGTGCTTGCGTGGAAGATTCGCCATATTAAGGGTCACGCACAACAGATGATGGATGTGGAAATCAGTTGTTTTTTTAAACGAAAGAAATGGTTGTGCCAGGCTCAGCAATAAAAGACAGTCACAACAATAATAGAGCTGCATTTTGAACAGTTTTTGGGGGGCTTGGAGAAAAATGATAACATGATAACAACCACTTTCAATCTATATTTAATTTTTTTAGGATTTCTTTTTCCTTCTTTTTAAAGACGTTATCGCGCTCCCTGTGCTGTTTGATTTCATTATTTATTTATTTTTTGGCGAATGCTGCAAAGAGCGTTTGCAGAGAGGGAGCCACGTTAAGTAGCCCAACAGCTGAGCAAGCAAATGCGTCTATCAGTATCCATAGCAATGACTGAGTCCATCCTAGTGGAAGTTTACGCGCTCAACCAAGCTCCACGGCTACAACGCAAGAGCAAGACTTCATAGTCCAAAGCTGATGAAAAGGAAGGAGTTTGGAAATGTCTGGAACCGTATGACATGTATGTCTCTCAAGACAATAAATCTAATATTTATCATTCTGTTTAAGATTAGATGTTGAACACATACAAATGTTTAATCCTACTTATTTTAAAGGAATTAACACTCTAATGTGTGTTTGCTGTCTCTATAGATTTGAGACTAACATTCACATGAGTCAGCAACAAAAGAGGGGCTCTGACTTTAGCTGTTCCACATACCTTTTCTGAAAGAACTTTCATATTTGCCATCTAGTGGATATATTGAGGGATAGCATGCCAGACGGTTGAAAGCTTTGAACTATGTGTATGTCCCACCACCAAAGCATGGAGATGCTCCAAAGATTTAAGATATGCAGAGTCCGTGACATATGATTGTAAATACCTTGTGTGTATCAGACTTAGAATAGACTGGTGAGTATTGAAGAGCTGGACTCTGACCCTTCAAATCTACCAGTACAAGGGCACCAAAGATTTGAGATGTGTGCAAACAGTATTTAGATAGTCAATCCAATTCAGTTTTATTTCAATAGCACCAAATCAAAACATCAGTCACCTCAAAGTGCTTTATGTTGTAAGATAAAGACCCTACAGTAATACAGAGAAAACAGCAACAATCAAGTGCCCCCCTTTAAGCAAGCAGTTGGTGACAGTGGGAAGGGAAAACTCCCTTTTAACAGGAAGAAACTTCTAGCAGAACAAAGCTAAGGGAAGGGCAGCTATCTGCTGCGACCAGTTGGGGGTGAAGGGAGGAAGACAGGATAAAAAAATACTGTTTTTATACACTTCTGTAAACCTTTTTCACCTCACACCTAGATTAGCCAAGGCTTGATTCATGAGCTCACAGTTGCCCTTAAAGAGTAATAACATATAAAATATGTCTCCACATAAACACAGTCACTTCACAGAGTCCCGTGATCATACCTATTCGGTACCTTGCGCAGTCTGTAGTCTACTAGGAGCAGCTGCTATCGAGATCTAACACTCACACAACTTTAGCACCAGGTACGATTCTCCTGAGCACTGAAGTGAGTTGAGCGCAGCACCCTGGTACAGCTGTGTATGTAAGGTCACAGATGAAGCACGAGCCTTGACAAGCTCATGCTTGAGTGACACAAATGTTGCCACCTGTTTGGGTTGTTTGCTAACACTCTCATCTTAGACAGGTGCCCTCGAGCAGCATGTGTGCAGCAGTGGAAGTAATAGCTGTGTGTCTGAACTCGCTAGCACCTGATGCCATTTCTGTCTTAAAGTGGAGAAAGTGAGGGGGGGGATGCATTTCTGCGACTCCTGCAACAGCATATTGTAATCAAAGCTGATATAATGAGCTGGTGTATATGTGCTTTTACGTAAGCAGTCCTTTGAGTGAGCTTGGTTTGATGTAAAGGATGCATCGAGGAAATGAAGGCGCTGCTGAACAAAACGAATCAAAAACATCTGAAGAGGACCAAAGGGAGAGGGAGCAAATTATGAAATCAGCAATCATACCAAGTTGGCTCGAGAACAATTGTTGCCACGCTGATTTGCATAATGAACTGAAATTGACCGTGCAGACCTTCCAACCCCAACCGATATCTCCTGATCCAGAATACATTATGCCGCCAAACAAAGAGGTCCTTATTAGGTGATGCTTGCATGCGTGTGAGTGTGTGTTGTTGGGCTCACGTGGTGACACTGACATCAGTGATTTAATTTGGCACCATTGTGTTGTAGCCTGGCCATTCATCTGGCTACGCCATGTGTGTTTGTGTGCGTGTTGTATTTAAAGTGCTTTGTGCTCTTTGTTAAGGCTACCGAGGCAGCGCAGTGTGCGAGGACTTTTTAGGAGTCAAAATGTAAATAAAGCAGGATTCACGGGATTTATAATCCCATGTAATATCTAAGATATACAGTAATAGTTGCTAATATAGTTTTTCTTGATGATTTCTTTTGATTTCTGCAAAGTCTGAAACAGGTTTTCCTACTATGTCCATTCTTTTGGGCCATTAAGGACTTCTTATCTTAAGAACTTCCTGTAAGACCGGAGGCGAATAGGGTACACAGTCATTAATTTGCAGGAAAATAATGTTTCAAAGTTTATTTAACCTCCTAGGATCTGGCGTCCACATATGTGGACATCACACTTTGGGTTATTTAGACCAAAATACTCAATTTTGCTCTACAAGGACCTGATATCCACTTACGAGGACGTTGTAATGCTACTGTTCTATCAAAATTTTAAACAAATATCCTCATATGTGGCTCTTATTTTTTTTTTTAAACCAAAATAAGGTAAAAAAAAAAATAAAAATCTGGTAATTCTTTGTTTTTACATTCATCGGGCCCCAATATACCCAAATATCAAAGAGAAATTAAAAATGCATGCCGTGGAAGAGTTTGGGCCTTAGGAGGTTAATGTAAATTAAAAAGAATTAAAAAATAAGTGTACATGTCACATTTTTGTTTTAGACATGCATGTACCAGCCAATCATGGTTCTCTACTAGGCACTTGCCACTACTTGTTATCAACGTATTGAAATGTCCCCATATTTGAAATATTTTTTCCTAGAACTGTATCATGAAGAAACATAGAGGCGTAGTAAAAAAAAAAAAAGTGAAAAAAAGTAATGCCAAGAAAGTGTTTCCCTGGGAGTAATGACAGTATACAAAAAACAAAACAAAAAACTGCAAAGCTTGGACTGCGATAACCCAAGTTGTGAATGTTGTGTCCCTTGAGACAAAGACTGCAGCTAAGGTAAAAAAGAAAAGAAGAGCAGACCAGAAGAAAAAGAGGGAAGGAGGCACTGGATCTGTCAGCTTAAGTCAAGAAACTAACCCCAGTTTCTGGACAAACATGCATTAGTGGGGAATGTGACAACATCCATACAACGGGCATACTTTTTATGGCCGTTTCATGTATTTGGCTGCATGCACACTGATTAAGCCTAAATTTGTATCTATGCGCTCTTCATGAACGATACCCAGGAAGAGAACTGCACGTGGGCCAATTACAGCAGAGCACAGCTTCTTGCTTCAGTGGTCCCTCCATTATCTGCGAAAAACCATCTAATGCTGCTGACCCAGCTATATATATGCAAACTGAGCTGTTATACACACACAGACTCTGAGCCTATTCACTGCTCATTCCAGATCAGAGATGATCAGCATTGATATCTATTTTAAGCAGTTCTGAAGAAACAAATCTTAGACTCAAAATACATATTTTATGCCTCTAATTTACACATACCCAGTTGTAAAACATGTTGCTGGACAGCAGATTACAAAGAAAATCGAAAATATCCACCTCAGCATTCAAATTTGCATATATTACACAGATGTTTGGATAAAGATTATAAATACCCATCTTTATCCTACATACATACATCTATCTGCATAATGCTGCTGCGATCCTGTAAAAAAAGGATTGACCATTCTGATTATGTATCAATATGTGTACTTTATCCTCAAATAATACACATGTGCCCTAAAAGTAAGTCTCTTTACACATAAAATACCTCAAGTGGATTTCAGCCCCTTAAAATCTTACTGACCTAACAGGGATGCACCTTGTCACATGAGCAAGGATGAGCCTTCCCTAGCACTACAATATGCCGTTTCAGAGCTCAGCATCACAGTAAGCCCTATATGACCCTTATACCAACAAAGTCCCTGTGCTGTCTGGCAAAAGTGAAAAACCCAGAGGGAGGCAGGGGACAATGTCAGGTTGCAGAGAGTTGAGGCGTCTGCCTGTCATGCAGAAGGACTGGAGGGATAGCACCCTCTGCCCTCACTGACAGCTGTAGTTAATCAAGCGAATCATAGCACACCTGAGTTTAATGCTTATGACCCAAACCCTCCCTGCAGCATTCAACCACTGTTTCCTTATACAAGCACTCTGACAAATGACAGGACGTACAACATCATTACACAAAGCTTTTACGTAACTCACACACACACATAACGCTGGGAGCTTGTGACTGAAAGGAACCAGCAGACGAAGCTCACAACAGTTTTTGGCAATGAGAATGCCAAACTCACCGCTCAGTAGTCAGGAAAGCTAAGAGGGAAGCTATCTAGCTAACAAAGCCACGCGTGATACACACATACACTAGAGCAGTCCCAGAAGGATTGACTTTAATGAGCAAATGCCCTTGAGAAAACATTTGATTGTTTCTGCCTGGCTAAATGGGAGGATGTTTCAGCGACGAATGTTCAGCGCACAAACGCACGTGTTGGCGCATTACATGAGGAAGGTAACAAAATGTACACACTTCATTCCAACCAATAACACTTATAAATAGTGATGAGAGGATAAAAGAGGGGAGATGGGAGGTGGAGAGATTGAAAACACTATAAAGCCTCCATCATGTTCATAGTTCTTGTGATCAGAAGAGAAGAGAAGAGAAGAGAAGAGAAGTCTCCTGCAGGCGAACACAACAGGACGTGTTTTACAGTTTTCTCTTCAAGGTCATGAGATTATGTGTCTTCAATGAGTCAGACATGTCTCATACTGCTGATTGTGGTTTGCGTGATTGTACGTGTGTGCGCACAGTCATGTTTGTGCTAACAGCTCAGAGGATAGACGTAACACATCAGCCTGTCTCCACTCGGGGCAGCACAGCTGGTATCAACTCCTATAATCAGGCAAAGTGATAGGTTGACCGTTAACACAAACACACACACGCACACACAGAGTATGGCATATGGATGCCTCTGTTAAAGGAAAGGGTGTTGCCAGTGTTACCAGTGCAGTGACACAGAATATCTGAGAGAATAGATTCTTGAGTAACCGCAGTTGGCCCAATTCGGCCAAAATTGAGTTTACTTGAGCCAGTCGTCTGGAGGTTGAAGAGACACGAGAGGTGGACAGCTCTCTGTCCTCACATCCATGTCCCTGACTCACTGAGTCGGTGTGTGTGACCAACTACTAATGCCGGTCTCAGTCCAGTGAAGTCAGTCTACAGAAGGCCAACATGACTTTACAGCTATTACATCAGACAAGGACTTGAATGTAGCCATTGCTATCATCTTCCCTTACATATACCGTGTGTAGAGATAAATATAAGTGGGGGAAAAGGCGCCAAGAGTTTGTGTGTCTCTCTGTTTGAGAGGGAGAGAGACAGAGGTCTCCTGTCCTGTTATCTGAGATAGCAATAATCAATGTGAAGCACAGGCAGGTTATCGATGACTCCCTTCCACAGCCGGCCCCAATTGGTCCAGCTCTAATCAATTCACACTTTATCATTCACACTTTATCATGACCGTGGCTGTGTCGCTGAGGTGCTGTGTCCTCTTTATCCACACATTAATAAAGAGAGTGTATGTCAGGAGGGAATTATAACCTGACGTGTTCAAATAAATTAAAAAAATCCAACGCTCAGAAGAGCTAATAAGTGCCAAAAGCGGATTCTGAAGAAAGTTACATTTCCTTTCCTTGAGGAGTACAGTTGTGTGGCGGTGAGCCGTCTTAACGGGGGGAGTCCTCTCATCTTGTAGCCTCCGATGGTAAATTAAGCTGCGCAATTATCCCCCATGATTGGCAAAGGGTATTACACAATCCAATAAAGTGGGATGAAACTCAGACTCCTGTTTTATTGGCAACCTGACACCTCTCGGCTTTGCTGCGTAAACTGCGTGCGCCTTGCTGAATTAATGAAAACTTCTCAGACACGAGGCAATTAGGTGGCGATTCAAGCAGTCACTGCGATGCTATTTAAGGAAATTGTGTGTATCCTTTCATCAGACTTTCTATAGATTATGTCTCATCAACACTTTAACTAAGGCAGCGCTTTGAAATGTCGAACATGATCAGTGCTGCACTACGCAGACGTGTAGCTCCAGACCATGCGTGTATGTGGTACGCAAACAAAGAACCACGTCTTGGCCGAATGTTTGAAATAAACGCTAGGTAAACAGGTCAGCTGCACTCTCACAATCACACCGACCTCTCTATAATAACTATAGACATGTACAACTTTGAAACACAACAGTGCCCAAAGGAGTTCCCACATATCAGCAGTAGTTAGTATAACTGTCAGGAAATATAGTTGGGACCTAAATCGCAGAGGGCAGCTAAGATACCAAAGCAAACCTTGACGAAAAGTAGGTGTGGACATTCGCATGTACATCTACACACCTAATCCTTTCATTCGCTCTACTGTAACCTGTCAACACAAGCCATTGCTTTGAATGGTGACTAGTCTATCTGTGCTGTCACTGTCAAATCTCCAAGTATACACAGATGGACCACGGACAGTTTATCCAATCTGCCTCAACCTGCAGTTCCACAGCCTTGATTAAATATTGACTTGGTGTGACCTTCAAAAAACAATAGACTAATCTTTACAAAGTATTAACTGGGAGTGCAGGGAGGACCTTCCAGACATTGATAAGTGAGGACCACAGGGAAATAATGAGGATACAATTAGAAAGCTAATCTGTGTCATTTACAATAGAACACATTATTACCTAGGATTTCCCTCCACAGGTCTCTTGTCACCTAAATCTGATGACGGCTACTGTTTTTCTCTAGTGATGATGACCTTGTGTCCCCTACACCTAAAAAAGAATATTGAAGTGAAGTGTTGCAGTTTCTTTTTTTTCTAAGAAATTCTAGCAACCAGTTATTTGATTTTCACATTCCCCCTCGGCAGAAAAGAGAGACATCATTGTTGACGAGTTGGCCACAGAAGAGTGAAAAGAGAGTGAAGCCAAAGCAAGGTGAGAAGAATGAGGCTGCAAACAGGTCAGCAGTCTGTGGTTCCATCCAGCCTCCAGCACTGGCTATAGATTGTGAACAGTGTGTGTGTGGAGTGCAGGTTGTATTCCTACTGTGGGGACCTAAATCTGTTTACACACTCACATTATAGATGTATATCCCCAATGGAGTCCAAAACAGCAAATTCTGTTAATATAAATTGTCAAATTTTTATGTTATTTAAGGTTTAAAAAGGTGGACGTTATTGATGATCTTGGAGTAAGTGAAGAGTAAATGACTGCAATGATCTAATGTCAAGGGTTCAGAGCTACCCTTGTGTGTGCATTAGCGAGAATTACAAGGGGGGAGTGAGGCTACTGCAGTAATACATTGGCACTAATCTGTGAGCCCAAACCTTTTGCCCTTCAGTGATATCTTTCTGTCAACATAAGGCTTGGCCCGATGCTCTTTGTCATCTGAAATGTGGCTTAGCCATAACAGCACAGGCTTCTCCTTGTGAAGCCTTGCTCCTCTGTCTTTTATCAGCAAGGCAGGCTCTGAGTGTGAAACTCTAGAGATGTTCAATCCCACAGGAGGAGGGCAACAACAACTAAACAATGCTCCAGCAAGTTGGGTCAATAAGCTAAAAGGACCCTGTGTGCACCCCTGTGTAAGCTGGAAGTGTATATTTGTGTCTGGGTACCTTTACTCCTCCCAACACATTTTCTCGTTGTGAACAAAAAGCTCAATCTTTGTCTTGTATCACCATAAAGCTTTTCCCCAGAAGGCACTTGGCTTGTCCATGTGGGTAGCTCTAACTTTCAGTTGAGCTTGAAGGTGCTGTTTTTGGAGCAGGGTCTTCTTTGTTGTTCTGCAGCCTCTGGTCAATGGTGATCTAAAAGTCTCTACACTGTGGACAGTGACGCTCGTAGAAATAAGACCTTCCCAACTTGTGTAAATCTTTAATTCTCCCCTATAACTTCTCCTCTCAAACTAATCCTTTTTATTCTGGCAAAGAGAAACTACCAGTCGTAGTAAATCACCTATCTCCCCCCACCACACTCCCTGCTGGTGGTTGATGCCATCAGCCGCCACTGCATTGGTGTTCTGGGCTGGACGCTCAGGTATGCACCGGCTCATTCTCAGTGGCTGCTTGGCAGATCCAGGCGCCCGTGGCTCAGTCGGGCCCCTTCCAGGTGTTGGGGGCCCTCGGGCCTCTGGGCCCAGGGCTTGGTCCACTCTGGCGCGGGTGGCTGCCAGCGGAGCATGCAGGCTCGTCACTGCAGCCCTGTGGCTCCTGGGTGATCCCACGTCTGGGGCTCTCTTCAGCTCGTTCCAGGAGGGTGGCACGGTTGCCCCTCCAATGGTTCTCCTTGGGCTCTTGCGATCTGGGGGCCTCTGGATGTCTGGGGCCAGGATCTCCTCCATGCATGCTTCATGCCCTGGGGGTGGGGCTATGTCTTTTCTCACTGTCCCTCTTCCCCTCTGTTTTTCTTTTCCTCCCTTTCCTATCCCCCAGTTATGTCTGTCCTGTCAGTAATAAATAAAACAAAATAAAATAACAAAGGTCAATAAAATGGACCAATACGGCAAAGCCGTGATGATCCACTTGGTAAAGTAAATCCGTTGGGTATCTTACTTGGCCTTCAGACAAAAATTCTGATTGCTGAAGAACCAAACAGGACAGGCAAAAAACAAACAAACAAACAAACAAAAAAAACCCCAAAGCAATAGACCATGTAGAACCTTCAGTACCACTTATTATTATGACATTCATGCCCATGATGAGTCTACATTAACTTTAGGTAGGCCATATTTTGTCATTTGAAGACTGTGAATTGGATTTACTGCTCTACAAGATGTTGATAAAAACAGATTAGTAGTTTTTCCATTGCGGGCTATGGTCACAAGAAATAATAAGTTTGGTAAAGATTTTTCTTCTAAAGGAAAAAAAAGAGAGAGCGAGAGGGCAACCAAGTAAAGACAGAATATCCTGCAAGTGCAAAATGCCCTTTTTGTCATTCATAAAACAACAGCAAAGAAATTGATTAAGGTTTTCTTGAATTATTACCTCTGAAATGTAAAGTGAATTAAAATACCACCACCTCCACATCACTCGGGAATGTGTATTTAGTTCATTTCATCACCGCTCAATATGGGTCAATTTAAGAATCAAATATTTTCTTATTACTTGTGGAAGTCACACACCCATTCTCTCTCTCCCTCTCTCATTCATACACACACACACACACACACACACACACACACACACACACACACACACACAGACTCATATACAATGGCTGTCTGTCCCCTTGGTTTCAAGGTTACTTTAGAGTTCCCCTGTTGCTCACAACACATTTGCATCAAACCACCAGCTGCCAATTAACAAACCACCTCTCTGTTAATACACACACGTCACTGTCAATTAGAGTCATGGCTGATCTCTCTAACAACAGAATAATACAACACACATACACTGACAGACAACCACTGTATCGCAAGCACCCTGCAGGGAGAGCGAGGTCGGCTTTAGATGTATGGAAACTGTCAAATAACAGCTACTGCTTTAGAAGGGAAAAAATGAATCGGGCAAGTGAGAATGGTGCAACAGTGCAAGAGGGAATGTTCTGTTCCAGTATTGAGGCTTTCAGGATTAGCTTTGTCATGCTGTTGCAAGAGTAGAAACAGTCATTGGTTAAATGAACCCTGACAGAGTGAACAGACACACAAAACACGGCAGAGTTGCACACATAAAATAGCATGGCAATAACACTGTGCTCAAGGCATATTTGTGGAATATTAGATAGATTTGTAGTCTGTATGCATGTTTGACTACACACACAAATGAATTCAACTAAAGTGTTATGCGTATGCTGAATCTGCCTAATTTAGCTCCATAACAGGGACTCATTTTTTGCAAAGAGGAATTTTATGCCATAAGTTTTCAGCAGCACTGTACAAAAGCCTCAGAAGAGGAGCAAATTGCTGCAGGACACACATACTACACAAGCAGGCACATATAATTCTCATCCTCCTGCTATCTGGTCCACGCACAAACATGCACGCAGTCTAGAATGTGCACATACACACGCGCAGCATAATGATAATTTCCTCCATGCAGCAGCTAAAAAATTGAACTATTTATTATTGTCAATCTTGAGACAGCACAGTGCAGGCATGGTAATGAGAATTTATTAATGTCCACTAGATGGCACCCTCTTCCTTCTCATTTCCAATTTAACTTCTCATTTTTCAGCTGATCAGCCGACTCTGAGGTACACAGAACTACATGCATGCTAAATACTAAACTAAGATAAAGGGCACTTTACCATATTAGATTTATTTGACCACAGAAAAGCAAAACAAAACACCAGCAGCATTCTGAGTCTGTGCATTCACTTAGCTTTGATGTTAATCAATCGTTGCCATGTGGCAGTAAAGATCTGCCACCTACCTGTGTTACATTTTGTTATGTGCTTGGCTTTGTCTTGCACAATGTGACTGTATCAGCAAGACTATATCAATCAAGCGATCAATCAGTACCACTCAGCTTGTGGGAGGTTGACTGTACCCACTATGCATTGAGTCGTACGGTCAATATAGTGACCTTCAAGAAAACGAAAGATTGGGGGAATATAATCAAAGATATTGGGCACCAGAAGGTCCCAGCCATACATTGCAAGTGAGACTGGCTTCTCCGTGAAGCCAACGGAGGCAAAAGGAAGATCCTTGCAAGCCATGTTTGACATATTAAGTGGTTAAATAGTTTTTTATTTAAATTCAAAATTAAGTTTAAAGAATCCTCAATGTGACCTTCAAGTTTTTTTTTATTTTTAATTTATACGATATCAATACGATACTCCCGGATAGACTAGTTAAACTGCTGGAAATCGGACTTCCTTCTACCACCTGCCGCCTGGATCAGAGACTTCCTCTCAGACCGTGTACAGAGAGTTAGAGTGGGGCCTCATCTTAGCTCAGCCCTCAGCCTTAACACCAGCTCTCCACAAGGCTGTGTACTGAGTCCCCTACTGTACACACTGTACACACATGACTGTGTTAGAACCCACCCAGACAACGCAGTCATTAAGTTTGCAGATGATAGCACTGTGGTGGGGCTCATCTCTGGGGGAGATGGGACGGCGTACAGAGCTGAAGTTCACAGGCTGTCATATTGGTGTGTGGACAACAACCTGGACCTCAATACCACCAAGACAAAAGAACTGGTAGTCGACTTCAGAAGGAGGAAGTCCGAGCTGCAGCCTGTCAGCATCAACGGGGAGTGTGTGGAAAGGGTGTCCAGTTTCAAGTTTCTGGGTGTGCACATAGACACAGACCTCCAATGGAGCTCTAACACCTCTGTGGTTTTAAAAAAGGCCCAACAGCGCCTCCACTTTCTGAGAATCCTCAGAAAAATGGACCTGAAGGACCTGTACAGCACTCGCTGTCTCAAGAGGGTACGCAGCATCCTACAGGGCTGTACACACCCAGGACACCAGGTGTTTAAGCTGCTGCCGTCTGGCAGGAGGTTCAGGCTGCTGAGGTCCCGGACAAACAGACTCAAGGACAGCTTTTACAAGCCTTATTCTTCATTTTTTAATACTAAGTTAAGTTACTGTGTTGTGTTGTTTGTGTTGCATTGTGATGTGTCGTATCGTGTCGTTGTATGTATGACTGTGCAATGACAATAAAGAGTTATCTTAACTTAAACTAAAAACTAGTTTTGCCATTAAAAAAAATCCTTCAGACCTCCAATTCAGTTTTAAGGTTAGCTCAGCAATATTTTTACAGTTTCAGCAAGAGAATTTGAAACGTGTTTTATTCTTGTGTAGAGCAAAGAGAAAACATGGACAGTGAACATTCACTTTAGATTCAAATGAATAAAAACTACAAATCCTGCTTTCATAGCTATTAATGAACAGTATAGGTAAAGAACACATTAAATATCTTATGGGATATGATCTAAATATTATAATTGTGTGAACATCTTTGTTAAACTACTATCAAACTAGAACATTTAATAAACACTATAGTTAGAGCAACTAGTCGTTTCAAAGTTAAAGGTGTAGTGAAAAGGCGAACGCACTGAATCGTGAACAAATAAACTTCCCATCTGATGTTGTTTCGTAAGGCGCACGTAAACAATGCTGGGACACAATGACGATAATTCAGTGTGACTACTTCTGAGATGTCTACTGAGGAGAATTGAGACTGGATGTTGGTGCCAAAGACTATCATTTCTTCTTGCCAGCTTTCTTGTCTTGCTTGTTGGGTGGCTGTGCGGAAGCAGAGGTGAAGGCTGCTTGTTTTTCCAGAGCTGCCGACTGGGCCTCCTCCAGAGCCTCCTTCTCTTCTTGTTCCTTTTTGATGCTTGCTCGATGACGGCTATTAAATGCTTCGCACGTATTGTGAAAGTTCTTACAGCGCTGCTCAAAGGCTGCCTGGAGACAAGAGAAATGGCAGCGAGAAAGTAGTTAAAGAATTTGAGGGAAAGGCAGCTGACTCCTTTTCACTTTGATAGCCACAGTGGCTCATTTCTTTCTGTTTCATTACATTCTTCTCCCTCTCTGTCACTTACCTGCATGTTTTGATACATCTCCAGGTGACGTTTCATTAGCTCCTTCCTGTTGAACGCCTCCTGTTTTCTGCACTCCAACACATGCTCTCGGACCAACCGGTAAGTCTGGATCTTTTCAGTGCGCTCCCTCTGCTGGGC
This sequence comes from Perissodus microlepis, assembly GCF_051167445.1. Classification (NCBI taxonomy): domain Eukaryota; kingdom Metazoa; phylum Chordata; class Actinopteri; order Cichliformes; family Cichlidae; genus Perissodus; species Perissodus microlepis. Next base: position 11,257,284 of record NC_140475.1, read on the forward strand.
CTCTTCTATGTACGAGTCCATCACCACTGGAGAATCCTTTTGGTGTCTACATGTATGCACAAGAACTAAATGTATACGGTGTGCACAGCATTTTTCTGTCACATGAATGTATACCCATCTAATGAGAATGAATAGAAATACCAAGTACTTTGTACTATAGCACAGTGTCATTACATGCACTGTAGCTACTGTGTCAGGATCAGGTGTTAAACAAATTTTTGGAGAGGGAAACTGAGGATATAGACACGCCTGTGTGTACACAAGTGTGAATCTTGATGTGCCTGACACCCTTTAATAAACTTAACACATCTCTTTCTCTGCTCATATTGCAGGCCAGTGTCGACAGCCACCATTAGCCGGACACACGTGTTGGCACGCACATGCGCACGCTCACAGCAGGAGAGGATGGAGAGGTGATGGGAGAGGGGCACATCTCATTGGAGTAACGAGCTCATAGTGTCCCTGAAATAGCTCTCTAATTAAAAGACCCAAATATCATCTCATTTATCCTGGAGAGGGATGGACAGAGGGAGAGATGGAGGGAGGGAACAAGAGATGGTGTCAGGGAGAGTAATGGGAAACCCAGGGGGGACTGTGGAGGGAGATTCTTCCCTTTAAAACTCTTACTCTGACAATACAGTCACACACAGGACATAGACCAATTTGGAAAGCCATTGGCTAGTCTGTTGGCTTAGCCTTTGGTGCTCAACGTGGAATTTGGGGGGGGATTATGGTGAAACTGTTTCCTAACTATACTCGATCAGTTTACACTGTACAGTATGTATCTATATGCAACCAAGGTTAAGTGAAATGTGATTGGTCAATTGCTAAGCGACTTATACGAAAACCAAAAAGCCCTTTCCCTATTGATGCTCAAAATTAAGTGCAAATAGTTGTTTACGATGGGTACACATAGATGGGCAGCAAACTCATAGTTGCTTGTAATCCTAGATGTGTATTGATATCAAAGATATTTAAAAATTAATCTCTTGGTAATCGTCATGAATTGCAGGTTTAAGGACCCAAATGTATACTCTGGAGGCAGAGGGATAAAACAGAAGGTGAGCCTTTGTTTCACTTTTCAAACTAACAATGAAAACTAGAAACCCAAACTCTAAATTAGCCCAGCAGATCACAGAAAGAAAACACACGGGGAAGTTAACACGAAGACAGAATTATTTATACACATGGGGAGAGCAGGCAAGGAAAGACAGCTGAGGAAAGCTAGACACAGTTGTACATAATCAAGACAATGAGGTTGGGGGAAAAGTGAAACGGGAAATAACTAAGAGTCACTAATCACAAACAGACTCCATAAACAATAACTAGAACTCAAATGCAACAAGAACAAGAACAAGGCATGAGTACAAAAAGCACAAATCAACCAAAGATAAAACCCCTGAAGATGACGAAGAACTCGAAATTCTAAGTTAAGGACACAGGGAAGGTTAAATAACACAGAATATAAGGAGGAAAAATATGCTAACTAGCCTTTAAAGGAAACCAGAGTAACATTAAAGTAGAAATCAGAACCAAAGATTAACCCACACAATAATCCCAGCCTCAAAATATAGAAATCAGAACCTAAAATATAAACAACAACAAAAATGTAGCTGCAGTAAAAACTCTCTGTGACTGTTACTGTCAGTCCTTCAGTAACTGATGTCAGTAGTGGAGCTGCTGTATTGTCATTCTGAGGGCTGAGGCACATTTAGCTGTGCTGTTAGAAACTGAAGTCAGCTATATAAGAGGAGGAATGGCAGGCTCACAAATGTTACATTTGTGTATATTTTTAATGCATGAACATCAGCCTGTGAATCCAAATGTTTAGAGATTTCAAAACAATAAACTCCTTACTGTTTTTGCTGTGTCATGTACTAATCACCCTGATGTTCAGAGTACCCACTCAAATCAAGTTACTATCAAACACTAGAATATGAATGATTAAGTGCAAAGCTATCAATTCATCCATATTCCTAACCATTTATCCTATTTAGGGCTGTGGGATAGAATTTAGAATCACCAGTTAACCTGACATGCATGTCTTTGGTCTATGGGGGGAAGTCCAAGTACCCAGAATAAACCCAGACAGAGAAGGCAGAGTTTAAAAGGATAAAGAAGAAATAAACAGCAAAATAATATAATGCTTATTATGTAAATAATTTCATTACATTCTTAAAAATGAAAGGTACAGCTTAAAAAACATTATGCCAGTAGCCGTACTAAATAGCATCCACCTTATCTCCATACATTACACACACTGCTGTAGCTTGAAGTCCTTGCATTGCCCTTTCAGGCCCTGTTAAGTATACAATGTAACACTGCTGTTCACACTGGACCAATGAGAGCAAAGGTCATAAAGACAGGAAATTACTAACAATGTTCTGCAGATATTGTATGAACCAATCTGTTCCTGAGAACAAGAACACCGACATATTCACCAACACACACACAAACACACACATGCAAACACACACAAATATGCTCTAATGCCATAAAGCCTTCCAGCTCTTAATTCAGGTCCACAAATCTACATTAGGTAACTAGACTGCATCCTGCATATTAGCCACAGGACCTCAACAGGGGAAGGAAAATGCAAGCATCTGTTTTAAAATACAATGAGATGATGTAACTTTCTTTGTTGGCTGTGTGTCATTTTCCATCTATATCTTCTAAGCTTGCATGCTGGGACAAGCTGAACAATCAAATAGATAGTGAAAGAGTGAAAAGTGACAGAGACGGAAAAGTATAGCAGTGGAGAACCTGGTAAAGTGACTGTAGTCCATGTGAGGAAAGGAGCAGGGGGTGTCAGTCAACTTCTGATTGGATGCACTCTGAGAGATGTCTTGACCAGGTCTTGAAGCATCTATAGAAGTACCAATAGGACAAGCTCACATTACCATAAACCATATGAGTTCACATAAATATGTTTCCATTTTTAAAGATTCATACCATTGTTTTCCTCTGTAGCAGCATCACCACACTCTTTCTGCTGCACTTGTTTAAGAAAATGGAGACGAGACTGAAAAGCCTAAAAGCAAGACATAGTAAATCATTCTGTCTGAAGCGTATGTTTCAGTGTAGCCCACTTAAAATAAATAAATAAATAAATAAATTAGAGTACATTATATATTCCAAAAGAAGACAGAATATATTGAATTAAAAGGGTTACCTTGGCAGAGCGTCCCGGCTCGGCCATTTCCCATGCTTTTTTAATGGCTTTAATCTGGTCTATTCTTTCTGTGTCTCTCTTAACGTCGATGCCTTTTGCTTTGCTGTTGTCCGTGACAACACGTAGCATCCAGTTTGGTTTAGTTAGGTCAAGGCTCTGCACAGACATTTGCACACAGAGTGCAAAGAACCCACAGGAAAAAATAACAAATGCTGAGACACACAAACACTAGAGCGGAAGGTCGGTTTGCTAAAGTACGCATGTCTACTTCAAACTTAGTTTTTTTGCCTTTGTTTTACACAACAGATAACTTTTAGTTTATTTGGAGATCGCTTAGTGTCTTTTCTCCATTAAAGTTGCGCTTACCATCAAATTTTAAATGAAAAACGAAGGAGGTCAGTATTAGAAAAACTTTTAAATGTCACCGTGCTTAATGTGTGAATTTAATGTGTGGCACAGCTTTGATCAAAATGCTGCTATTATGTGGATCATAGGTTTGACTGACGAACCAAGTTCTTATCTGAGACTATTATTCACACTCACCATGCAGATTATGTCATCATGCATGGTGAATGTGTTTCAGACATCTGTATACAGGCAGGCCAGAGATTTGGTTCACCCTGATATGCATTGCCTAGCATTTCATAGCTGGATGAACATCTTTGGAGAGACGTGAACTACACTGTCAAAACAAATGCCTCCATCCTGTACTCCTCAAACTACAACAAGACCTCTGTGACGTATCTTAGCACCTTCTCTTAACTTAAAAGTCGCTGTGAAAAATACATTTAGGTAAACATGGCCTTCAATCTGAGTGGGTGACTGTATAAACATGGGTATATACATGTGAATGCATGCATATACCTTTCTATAAGCGCTTTTATATTTCTACTCCTTATGTGCAGTTGACAGACTTGCAGAGTTGCAGCGTTTTGTCTTTCCTGTAACATACTGTAGTAATACATTACCGTTTCGTTAGCGGCAGCTGGCTTCCCCTTGTCTCCTTTGGTTTTGCGCTGGGTTTTGGTTGCATCAGACTTGAGGCCGTCACGATTTGGTGTGCTAGTGGTAGATGAACGCTTTACATCCTCAAGCTTATTTACTGCATTATGAAGCAGAGATTAAGAACATTAACATTTTCTGTTGTCTTCTAAAAATCTGCTGTGCATTTAGCTTCATAAATACTTTAACTACGGTGTTCACTTTACATTAGATTTAGATTTAAGTTATTTAATGTTCTTATTGGGAAATGCTAAAATTTTAGATTTTTTTAAAAATTGTTTCTAATGTGAAATGTTAGAATGCTTCAGTTTTGAATGCATGCCATGTCTATAGACATTCAACAGTATCAGATATTCACATTCTACTTAAACAATTAAAGATGGGGACTGCCACACAAACAGCGAAGGTGCTGTGCGGCTGAACGTATGCTAGATGGCACTGTTGCACTTTAAAAACTGAGTCAGATTCAATCCCCAGCTTAGATGAAGTATTAACTATGAGTCTCACTTCTCTGATATAAAGGCGTAATAATCCATCATTTAGCTGACACCCTGCCATTCTGCCTGAAGAGCTTTGGTGAATACTCAATGACTTACTCCTATCTCAAGACATAAAAAAAAATTAATCAATGCTAAAACTGGATGTAAATATCAATCTGTGCTGTTGTAATTTATCCCAAAAGGATCCTGAAAACTGATTTAAGTTGGACATGCTTGAAGAAATTGTAAGAAAAGACTGTTGTGTGTTCTCATGGTAACGCTGCAAAGAACTGAGGCTGACTCCTCGAACAATAGGACTTTAGGCAAATGTGTGAAAATGTGCATGCATTCAAAAACATAAGCAGTGCAATTTTTGTGTTAACTACAGATTGTTAAACAGCTTGTTAAAGAGGTTTCAAGGCTTGGCGTGCCATGTAGTGCGTGCGTATCCATGTAGCATGCAGGGAGCATGATCAAGGGCAGAGGCTCACCACTGAGACGGAGTTAAACTGGATGAAATTAATTCACTTTCCTGCTGAGATATTTCCCAGGACACCAGGGGGCAAGAGCCTGCTTCATTTGACATCCCACTGACCCATTTTCATAAGCTTAGGGAAAACATAGACGGTTTTGTATGGACACTGGCATATAGATAGATATGTGGGCTAATGTGAGCATAAACTGGCAAAAAAAATCTTAACATGCAGGAAAAACGACATTTAAAAAGACAGAAAAACACTGTCTATTTATGGCAGTCTCAAATGACAGTGTTCATTTTACACACTGACACGCACACACACACACACCCAAACACACATGTCACCTGTAGATTTCATATCATGCAAATGGAATAACTGAATGGTTAAGTACGGGGAACATTGGCGTCAGCTCTGGTGAAAACACAACAGAAATTTGGTGATAGCAAGCTTGCTTTCCTCTCCAGGCATTCATGCACGCTCTCCCCATGCAGCAACCCGTTCAAATCAGCATCGACAGATGCTGCGATTATTTCATCCCCTTCAATTTTTCATTTTTTTTAAGAAGCTTCAACCAATTTCAAAGACGTGATTTTTCAATTGATCCAATTTGTATAGCATGATTAAAGGCAGAGAACCAAGAGCTGGTGGCAGAGGACGGGATTACTGCCACAGCCAGCGACCACTGGGCACAAGAAATCACACTCTGTGATCTGCAAAAGCAGCTGCATTCATTTGGCTTTCATTACAGTTGTGATTACAGGCCCATGGCAAGTGGAAGCAAAGAATAAACTGTGCCTGCCTTGGCCCCTGACACTGCCTACTGAGTATCACTCACATTTCAGACTGAACACAAAATAAACTGTGCGAAAACAAACATTAAGGGCTTAGTAGAAAATCCATTCAGAACCAAGTGCTTAAATGCTGACAAAGTTTTGATGGAATAATAAAAATGAACTGCTTTATGGCCCATTACAGTCCTATCTGTGAGAAGATTCATGGCACTATAGTGAACAATCCAATCATATGTGTATGTTTTCCAGGAAAAAGATGCAAACAGGGTTTCTTTGCTGGCTGCCCCCTTGGAAACCGATGTGGTAATAGTAAATGCCTTGAGTATGTACCTCTTGTTTCATTGTTCTCCAAGTCTTTGACTGAACAAGAAAAAGCCAACTGGGATTCACTCAGATTCCAGGTCTTATAAAGCACCTCTGCCTGCACCACGTACTTGTGAACCTGTGAAACATGGATGAACAATGTATAACACCTGCATCAGAGTACAATATAACGCATTACACACATACAAAAAAAGGCATATACGACATGATTTATGCAGGGATCAAAACTATGAACTAAAGCCAACACAACCTGACAATATACTATAAACATCTGCATCAGTGTTCATGACACAGGGAGACAAAAAAGACCTATAACCCACTTTGCTGCTGTGGTAAACAATTAAAGTGCATGTTCACCACAAAAAGTGAGTGAAGGCAGAGGGCTGGTTAGCCAAGGTTATCTCATGTAACACCCACGTCCATCACACTGAACAGAAAGGACAGAATTCAGACAAAATTCCAAGAAGTAAATCAAGCGTATAAAGAAACAGAAAAAGCACTACAAAAAATAAAAGTGGCATATATTTAATTTTTTTCCCCATTCGCTTACATATATCTTTGAGTCCCCCCCCCCCCCAACTCACCCTACACAAGTCTTTACAATTATTCCACCATTACGATGCATCATTGTGTGTGTTGTGAGTCCCTGTGGCAAACAATGCCACCCTTTTCACTCACCCTCTATTCACTCAAATCTTTATCTGCTCTAAGCTCTAATCAATAGCTGCTATCAGTGTCATCCGACATTATCTGTCTTAGTGCTACTGACTCACTGTGTTCCCAAAAAAAGATTTAAAAACACACATGGTGTATCCGAAGCGAACGTCTTAACAGGTCTGTAAAAATATATGTTTTTGTAGCCTTAATTCACTGCTTTAACTGCGGCATTAACTGTGTGTATTTGTGAAAATTTGCTGTGTGTATTTGTGAGTATTTGCTGAGGAAAAGCGATTATTATTCACCAGATGCATCACTGCAAATAAAAAATCACCACAGAAAAGAATGAATAATAATAATAATGAATGACAATAACTATTTTTCATTTTCCACTGTATGCGTGTGCATGTGAATATGTGATGATACACACCTACAGAGCATAACATATGCTTTTGTAACCCTTAAACTAAGACAACAGGTGTGTTAGATGGGGGGTCTTCAGACATTACAGTGAGTCATAAATCATGCACGCAGGCTCCCTGACAAGCACTGATAAGTCAGACAGTAAAAAAAAAACACCCCTCCAGTTTCTGCTGCTCTCCTCTTCTTGTCAAATTGTGTCTCTGAGAATGTGAGTGTGGGTGAGACTAAATTTGCATGTGTGTGTGTGTGCTCACAGGCGTAATCTGGCAGAAAAAAATGATATCAACAGGCAGCAAGCACGTGGGTGAGAGAGACAGAGAGGGAAAGTGAGATGCCCATGAAAGTGAGAATAGTTAAGTGTTTGAGCAATAGCAGATACCACGCAGACAGTTGTCAGTGATACCATAGTCTCTGTGGGAGGCTGGTACTGGTCAGATGAGGAGATAGATTTTTTAGCTGCGCTGTCTTCCCCTTCATTTTGCTGGAGAGTGTTCTCCGAAGGAGACTGCTCCTGTTTATTTTCTTCGGTGTCTGTAACAGAAAGAGAAATCTATTAACGCTGATAAAAGACAAGAATAATGAATATACTAGGAAACATTTTATAAACACTCTAGCATCTTGTCCAAATAAGTGCAAAATTCTAAAGCTCTTCTCCTATTATTTTAACATTTAAAATTAACTCTGAATAACAGGTAGAGTTCCAGCATATTAAGAACGCTTGCTCGTGCTTTCCGAAGTGGTTCAAGGGCGGTTTTGTGTACAATTTGGTTTTAAAATGAGCATACAACAGCAGAGCTTTCTCTCAGCATATGAGAGAACAAAAAGTGCCACATTTAAAATGTTTTCTGCAAAACGAAAATCACACTCAAAAGGTCGGGAGGAACATGGAACTCTTTTAAGAAGGATTTTGTAGAAATTGCTGGCCAGCTGTGGATTGTTGGACAGCTGGAAGATGAAAAGAAAAACGAAATAAAAGAGTAGGAGGAAAGATAATCCTCTTTTTTTAAGTACAGCATATGTTTAAAAAACCCCAAACCCTATTAATATTAGCAGTGTTGACTGCTGAATCCGTTTTAACATTAGTAGCATACCACCTTCCTCATAAATTTGACATGTCTTGTGTGTGATTGTCTTGTATATTCGTGAAACACTACAAATGTTACTGTAAGCAGAATAAAGATTCAGGTGCTGTTGGCAGACTGCAGTAGCTCTCACCAACTAAAACTGCGAGGTGGATTTTCAAGAACTACTGAACAACTACGGTCACAAAAATTTACTGAAAGAAACAGTAAAACTGTGAGACAGTTAAATTGGTTTCATATGTCGAGTGTTAAATTATGAAACACAGATCATCACAAGCTTTGGTTACTGCACCTAATGACACCTCACCTTTGTTCGCCAGGAAGAAAAAAACAGGAATCACCACATGGCCCTTCCCGGTTTTGCCAGCTACTTGTTTCTCATGGTCCAGAATGGATAGACGTATCAATACATCTGGGTGGGAAGTCTGAAGCTGAACGGTTGCTACAGTGTCTGTTGTTACATGTACTCTGTAACTATAAAACATTTCACATTATAGCATTAAATTTTCAGAGTATCCCTGCTTTTTCCATTTTATTAACATTAAAAAACAACACTGTATGCCATATAATTCTCTTACCAACAAATTAGATTTTTGTTATTTGGAATGTAATAATCCCGGAATTCCTCTACTGAGAATTCACTAACTGGGGTGTCACGGGACAGCTTTGGAAGTGGTTCCTTTGAGCCGATCAAGCACATCCTCCACTTTGCACCAGAAGGGGGTAATTCAGGTGTGATAGCTTCTGCTACAAAGGTATAACCAAGCTGGGCCAGGGATAGAAAGTTCATCATAAAATTATAATTTTATTTTAGAAGGGAGGTATATTGGAAAGAAAATATCAATACCAAATACTATAATAAAGAGTTTTAAAAGGAATTTTCTATATATAATACTAAAAAAGTTCAAAAAAAGCACCACGTAAAAAAATCATGTTATATCAACACACCTTATTGGGTTGATAGACATGGGGTGCTACTCTGTTGAAGACCGTGTTTACCTCCTCTCCTGTGTCATTATTTATGACGTGCAGGAGACAATTAGGGATTGGAGAGTAGACCTTTGGTATCACCAGCATCTCCTCAGAAACCAGGAAAATCTCTCTGTGAACCAGTAAAAAAAATTAAGCCGATAATATATCAAATTCTGCTACTTGGTACTGTTAGTAATGAGAAATATTTTTCTAAACTTTGTTTAGCTTTATCAGCATAAATCGGCTTTAAGCAGAGACATTATCAAAGGAAGAGACATGTCAATTCTAAAGAGAAATTTATGAGCAACACAAAAGATAGCACGGCTAGGTAGCAAGGTTATAAGAGGACATCATGCATTTCCACCAGGGTTTTCCAAGACAGCCTGGGAATTCTCTTTCACTGAGTTTACAATGTTCTCTGACCTAAAGACCAAGACCCATGAGTTGGCTGTGTCTGGAAGAGAGACAGTGTAATCAGCAAAGGCGATTTTAGTCGATTCATCTCGTAGACATGGGTAGAGGTCCGCTTTCCTCTTAGAATTGTTGATGATATGCCTGTGCAAGAAACACAGAAAGTTCAGAGCACATTTAGAAATTTCAGCTTAAGCAAAAACCATGTCATGAATACAGTTTTAATTTAAAATAAGTATTCATTACAAATTCCCAGAAAACAATCTATGCCTCTTTCAAAAGAAAGAACCAAGATGCACTTTGCTTTTCAGTGTGGTTTTTGACTTAAGTGATTATTTATGTCAGTTAAGAAAACCACCTCTTCATCCGCCGTACACACATTTACGGAGCTTTTATTGCTCATGCACACACACATGCATCCCCAGGCAGCGGGTCATTCGGCAGACGCTGGTAGCTGATTGGAACGGGGAGAGTATAAACAGCAGATGGTACCACTGGGAAAAGATGGAACACAATGTGGAAAATGCTCCCTGCATGTCCCCCACAGGCTGCCACAACCAGGAGAGGGAGCAGATTCTGGACATGCAGTGCAACAGAGAGGCTAAACGCATGCCATGCAATATACACAGCATTGGCACTGGAACGCATTTGCAGCGCTTTCATATACTTTCAAATATTTGTGTTGACAAAAAAACCCACCACGATTGCTAGACTCACCATGTAAGCGCACACAGTCAGTACATTTTTATTAGTCACCTCTGTCATACACTTTGATAGACCTCAGTTGTTCATTTACCTCAGCAAGAAAGCTGCATGTTTGTGTGCATCAGATTCAATTGTCGACCACACGGATGAAAGGATCTTGGACGCATTGAGGTTCTCCTTCGTTCCTGAACGACATGAGCACACGCAAAGAAAAGTAGCCTCCATTAAAGATGAAAGAAAAACCCATGTTGCTGTCAAACGCATGAAAAAATCATTGAAGTTGACCTAGTTCAGAGTGGGAAGCAGATATTGCAAAGTGCATTTTTACTTCATTCAGCGATAGGCTGATAGGAGAAGATTATTCTCACCTTGACACTTAATTTTCACACTCATCTCACCTGAGAGGTAAGCCCTCTGACAGAACGCAATTTTTGACAAGAAATCCTGCATACCTGCAAGTATGCATGTATCAGTAAATGTGTGCGTGTGCACAGAAATGCTCAGAAGAGATTGTTTAATGCTGTATTTTTTTTTCACATGTTCACATGTGGCAAAAGGTATCCCCAGTTTTTCCCGCCACACATCCTTGCCCTCAGCTCTCTTTTCTAAGTGGCACTTCAAACTGACCAGTATAATGTAAGACTGGCAAATGAGATTTACAAATGGAGCTAATAGAGTGGAAGAAAATAAAGCAAAAACAGTGTGCATAAATACCGGGGAACTACTGAGGTGCTTGAAGGGGACCATGTCATTAACAAGTACTATCCTGGGCAATGTGGACATTGTGGCATGTTTTGAGTGAATGGTTTCTCAAAGTGCTATTAGACAGTCAGTATCACTCTGAGTGGAACTCTAAAGGCTGCACTTTGTGCTTTGATTTGAAAGAACTTAACTATGTTAGGCCAATTTCATAAAAAAGTCAAGCTGTTCAGTGTGTGCATGTACATGTGCTCATACTAATGTCACACGACCACCAGCATAATAATTTCGAGATGCCGGCAGACTGACTCTAATGATGTGGGTATTTTAGATGTCTGAGATGCTCAAGCTACATTTTCAAGCCATGGGAAATTAGGCACTCTCTCATTTATGGTGCATTACAGTGCTGCTTTAGGCGAACCCCGCACTAATGAAACTGTCCATACCCCCATATGTACAAGTTACTCAGAGGGGTCACAGTGTCATGTGTTGTTGCCTGGAGAAGGCACGGCAATAAACAGAGGATGGCTGTGCAGTACATCGCCTTCAGCGATTCCTTGGGAATCAACAAACAGTGATGGACCTTCACATTAAGACGATTACTGTTACATTATCTCTAAAAACACATCCAAATATTTTCACTAAAACTGAGGGAAATTTCTAATTTACCAGAAAACTGTTCAAAAGCAACACTGATACTAAAACAGTATATTATTCCAAAGCCAGACTGGAATAGCTGCACAACACTGTCTCTATGTAATCTCTCATTTTTCCTAGAAAGTGTCCACTGCTTCCCCGCCTTCTCTTTCTGTCTTCATCTTTCTGTTGATGTCACTAATGAACATCAGTCAGTGATGCAGGAACGCTGTTTGCACATGTATATGATGCGCATGTTTCCTCTCGTCTGTGTATCCCCGATGTGGTTAGCCTCCATCGGTCAGGATTTATTAGTAAGGGTGGCAGTCTCATCAATACATATTTGCGTTGCTGCTCAGGAGCTCGATGTACGCCAGCAGGCTAAATTATACAGTGAATGCAGAACTAACAGGTGTTTTGTGTGTGAGGGGTTTTTTGGATAATAAATGACAATCTAGGAATGAAAAACAGGCCATCCTGTGTTTTTGTGGGTCTTTTTGCACATTTTCTATGTTTTCTTAAATTGCTGTAGTTGCCGTGTCTCTCTTCTCCTTCACAGAGCACAGAAAATAAAGTATTCAATGGCGCTGTCTACTCAAAAGCCAGTATTTTTTATCATTGATTTGAAAGATGAGCTTTGAATCACACCACTTTCCTTGATATTATTATTATATTCTCTGTGTGTGCGTGTGTACATTCAGTTGTTTACCAGGTTTTGAGGCATCAAGGATCTCGCGCACCAAGTGCCCTCTGAATCCAGCCTGCAGAACAGTCACTGCCTTGACCTCTCTGTCTGTTGGCTCCCTGTCTCTCCACATTTCTGGGGGCTCCAAATCTGCATTTACTTAACAAGCAGAATGAGGGCATAAAACAGCAAATTGTGGGTGAATATGAATTAATGAAAAGAGCGACACTGCATGTAAACAAAGACACATTTATTAATATTCTTTTGATTTAATGTGTAGTTGCAATCTTATGATATTTCTAATGTGAACAATTACTTAGGATGAGTCAGTGCCTTACAGTGTTTAAAGCTACTGAGTTTAGTATACACACACATATATATATACACATACATATATACACATACACACATATATATATGTATATACATACATATATACATATATATACATATATATATATATATATATATATACATACATACACACACACACACACACACACACACACACATATATATATATATTTAGTATATATATTTAGGTATACAGACTTTTATAAGCTTAGCACAACTGACAGAAGAGGTCTTTTGCAATTACATGTACAATCTATGTGCTTCTAATGTTATGTATACAGGGCTCTAGAGTGCGACCAATTTGGTCGCAAATGCGACCAAATTTTTCAGTGGTGCGACTAAAAAAAATATTTGGTTGCACCTGTGCGACCAACTGTTCGGGTAGCAAAAAAAAAAAAAAAAAAAAAAAAAATCTGCAACCTTCCCTGTGGTCAACAACAGACACACATTATGCCCCTATCGTGGACTAAACCAATCAGAGATAGTCAGGGGCGGGACCTCTCTGATTGGCCGTGGTCCAGTTGAAAGTGCAGGTGGAAGAGAGAGGTGAGTAGCTTGAATAAAGCGATATCAATTCATTAAATCCTGAATCGACTTTTAAATATAACTGTGTTTTGCCAGAAACGCCAGATTCTCAGATTAAAGCTCACAAAACCATTTCAACAACAACCAAACAGCAAATGAGAGCAGGTACACGGATTCCACACAAAGACGTAAACACAGAACGGACCCGACGCATCAGAATCAACTTTGTCTTTCTCGGCTTTCTCACCCGACGGCCCGTAGACGGACACGCTGTCGGAGCTTAGCGATTCTGATGCGTCCGGTCCGCGCTGTGATTACGTCTTTTTGCGCTAATTCTGAGCTGCAGGTTTTGTCTCTCTCCAACCAAAATTCACCGAGCCAGCAGCAAAAGAAGCAGCAACCTGCGCTTCACATTTGATCAATGTCGTCATGAATTTTGCTGTTTTGCTTCCACGACTATTAAAATCACACTAAATGCACAGCTAGCTCTCTCTCTATCTCTCTCTGTACTTCAAGAACAGTTTCCCGTCTCCAATCTCTGTTTTCCGTATTATTCATTCGCTTATTACCCACCAGTCTACCGTTGTTTACAGCGCTGTCGGCTGCTGTCTTTTTCTTTTCTTTTTCTTTTTTTCACTTAAATGACCTCGGACAAGAAAGCCTATTTTTTCTGTTGTTCAATACTGAAGAAATTTAAACTTTATATGCAGAACATTGTAGAATATTTTTAAGGTTATCTGCTATAAAAAGCCAGACCAGGAAAATCTCCTTCATGTTTTTCTGTGTTTTATTCTCAGTTACTTTCACACAAAGGCATCTGCTGTGATGTTCACAATTCTGATGAAGCCAGTACTGATAAATGATCAGAATTATAATATTTCTGACTGTCTGAGGCTAAGTTGAATCGAATCGGGACTTTGAAAACCGGAATCGAATGGATTATAGAAATCAGTGATGATACCCAGCCCTAGTGAGCAGCCTAGGCACGACAGAAGTGGATGTAGCTGTAATAGGAAAAGAACTATTGCTAACTTTTCTGTTAAGTTAAGGTCTGATCCTTCTGAAATTCATAGCCAGTGCTCTGACACGGTGTCATCAATCTTTGAATGCTGAAAAAGCACAGTGTATCCAGAAAAACACATTATATTATATAAATTATTATAAAATTTGTGTGCGCCTAACTTTTGTGCCGGTACGCCTAACTTTTTAAAGTTAGGCGTACCTGTACGCCCATGGCAAAAAGTTAGTCTAGAGCCCTGGTATATAACATGATAGCATACAATATCTGCAAACAAATAAGTGGCACCTACATATAGGGGGGTATTCTTCAGGGAACAGAGACGGGTCAGCAGTGAGAGCTTGTACAGCAAATTGCTCGTCTGCTTTCAGCTTCCTCCCCAGAGCCTCACGCAGCATGTGGTAAACTGCCAAGTTAAACACCTACAAACACCAGAACACATGCAGTCATGGTAAAAAGAAAACACACCTTCTGTCAATTCTAAGGCTTTACATACCAGGACATAACAAGCAAGCAAGCCTGAGCAGGTCTTAAAATCACCTAAATAAAACCTGAGATTAACACCAATATATGGCATATTACAATGTGTCATTATTTAAAATATACAAGGAGTGTGTGAAAAACCAAGTACACCTTTACTGCTTCCATTTGAATTAGGAGGGTAGGTAGCAGCCAGGACCTGCTAATCAAATAGACTTAATTAATTGATCATCAGCAAATGTGACCATTTGGGTGAGTGTAACACAAGGCCAAGGAGGAAAGACAGCAGCAATGACCAAATTAAAGAGGATGTACGGTCATTTTGCTGTGGTTGTACATTTTGCAAAATTGTAACTATGTGAATCCATAACTCCTATAACCAATAGCCTTTCATGTGTAGGAGGGTTGTTAGGCCCCACATCAGTCATTACCACTACCTAAATTCTTTAAATGAAAACCTTTTCTTCCATTGGTACCTTTGTAAGGCTTGTGAAAAATGCATTCGGTTCCAAGTAAAAGACACCACAGTCACATAAATATGGACTCCATTGAGGCAATTCAGAAATTCTGACTAGTCAGAAATGATTATTCCTCAGAGCTATTGTAAATCAATGTCAATTAAGCAACACTAATGTTCTATAACAGCCAAACATATTTGTTCAATAATAAATTAAGTTTCTGGTAATTCAAAGTCATAAATCAATGTAATTTATCTAATCTAAATTGAAGACATGGCCTAACAACTGTAAAACGAATTTTTCAACATGTAGATTTAGCAGCTGTCAATGACTTGCCAAAGGTATAAAGGATGCTGAGCTATGCACTCTACATAGAATCTGTGTGCACCTATGAGCAAACTACCTTGCAGTGCTCCCATTTTTCCTGGGTGGTGCTGATGTTTCTGGGACAGTGAGTTTCTTCCAGACCCTTTCTTAGTGCTGGCTGCTGCTGCTTATCACTAAAAGAAGTCACCAATCTGGACAGGGCCCTAAAGATGGAAGAGGCCTGCTCAGTGAAATGGGCACTTTCCTATTAAAAGAGAAGAACAGTTGGGAGGCATCTCAGTTTTATTTAGTGTTGGGAGTTTACACAGACAGAAAGTAAACAGGGACAGTGTATCATGCCACAATCTGGTGCACTTCCATGGTGATCAAATCAGAATTGCTTATAGAACATTTGCTATATGCACATAAACAGTGATGGGCTAAGGCTACACAATCGACAAAAGAAAGATGAAAAATATACATTCAGCTATACAAAGGTAAGAGAAAATGTGTGAGAGCAGAGTCACTAACATGATGTGATTTTTTAAATTGAAGCTGGAGTAAGCCCAGTTTCAAAATGCCACAGCGAGGACATTGCAACAAGGGCAATGTTATCCTCTTTGTCACTATGTTCCAAAAAGCTCTGCTTTTTAAAAAAAAATAATGTCATGAGGTAGGATAAAAAGCACATATTCTCTTTAGTTTCCCTTTATTTTATTCTGTTCCAGTGATTTCACCACAAAATATCATGACAGATGTGCTTAAATTGAACACCATGAGGGCTAGTTTCTTCATGTGTTTAACCACCCCTTATATTTCTTAGTCAGTATGTGCCCCTTTGACCCTTTCTATTTACATATACTGTATCATCAAAGCGATCACTTCTATTTCTGTGAAAATTTTCCTGGAGATAAAAAAAAGAAAGAAAGAAAGCCATTTACATGTCAAATCTTATATCAGAAATGTGAATGTGTATCTATTTAGTAGCAGCATGTGGCAGAAAACGGCTGCAGGATAATATTCTGAAAGGAGCGCCACTGCTCAGAAAGCCACCCATTTACTACAATGGAATTGCCATCATTGTCATAAATAAAGGCACCTTTGTAAGGTGTGGCATGATGGTTTCTTCTTCTCCAAAGATAAATGGTGTCTTGCTGCAGAGGTGGACATGGTAAACCAAAGCTGCATTTATGTGGATGCACAGCACATGCCGCCTGATGGGGAGAGCACAAAAAAAATTTGCATTCTGAAAGCAATCACTCATTCATTGTACTTTCCTAAAACCTGTGGTTTCCAGCCTATTTGGCTTGTGACCTTCAGTCTGTCCACACCGGGCCTGACGTGTTGACATTACTTCAACCACAGAGTGACATTTCCTTCTTAGATTCAACTATAAAACTATCTAGGATAAAGAAATCAAAAGAAAATCAAACTATTTGTGTAGAATCACCAACTATTTTTGTCCTACAACCACATTTCCAAAAAATGTGCTTCTGCATTCTGTTTTTATTTACATTTTGCTGTATTTAACAATTAAAGCTACTGACAGAGAACGTGAATAGCACTGATTAACTAGTTACAATGTGATGGTCTGGTGCAAAAATGTGGGTCCTGTAATTCATGTAGTTGTTAACAGAAGCTACAAAATCAAAGAGAAATCCCTTTTCTTTTTTTTGCATTAGAGGAGCTATGTTCCTGTCAAATAATACTGACTAGGTCAGACAGTCAGATGTGCAGTAGCCTAATGTCCTCTCCACCAAGTATCAAACTGAGTTCACAAGGCCTGGTCAGGCATGAGAGAGTGGAGCTCCACTTTCTTGGCCCCATTAGCTTTACATAATTTAGCCATTACAGCCCTAACTAGATGGATGAGCACTGAGGCGGAGCTGGGCTAGAACTGTGGAAACATTCAAAAGGGAAATAAATGCGAGCGAGACAAAAGAAGATAAGGCGTATGGGAGAGAAGACAGTGAGAAGAAACTAAAACAGAAACTGAGACAAAAGAGACTTAAAAACAAGATTATAATGGAAAAAAACCTCTTTAACATTAACAGATTAGCACAGATCATCATGTGAATGGCGAGACCATAAATGGGCATACAAAGAGAGCTTTAAAATGATTGCTGCCCAGAAGCAAGATCAGATATTATGTCTTGGAGAGCTAATACTATGAGGTTTATGGGCATGGTTAGTTGAGTGCTATGTGTGTGATTATGGCTCAGTGGTAATTGCACTCCTCCATACCTGCACCTGACCCCAGAAACTAGGCCCTCTGCTTCTAGGCCAAGTCACACCCAATAATAGAGACTAGGACAGATGCTTTTTACTGCTTTTCAGAGCATCTGAGGTAGGCAAGATATCCTCTGCAGGGTACCCTCTGCAGGATACTCTACAGCTATGCAGAACAGATCTTTGCTCAGCTGTATAAATCCCAACAAGTGTGAAACATGAACATTTTCTTTTCTTTGTCAAAAGATCTCACAGGTGCTGTACAAAAAAGGAAAAATTCACCATTATTAGAACAAGTTCCCGTGATGACAATTACATACCGCTTAGGGTAATTTAGGATTATGAGAGTAAATGTGAAGGAGGAGAATTGAAGTGTTAAGAAATGCTAAAACAGCTGATTTTTGGTTTCAATACATAACTTGACAATGAAGTCAGAAGATAAGGTTTAAAGCTGCATACGGATGAGATTAGAATGGATACAATTGTAATGTTTTTACTTAGTATTGTGTGTTGAGTGTAATGTGTTATTAGGAAATCATAGCATCACCAAAATCCTAGGCAAAAGAAACAATGGAGCATAATAAGTACAGTACGATGATACTACAAAGGCATTACTGCAAATTTAATCTAAGACTATCATTTTGACAGTGCTTTCCTACCCCGAGGGCAAGTTTAACACAGCTGCCTTTGTGGAGGTGGTCTTGATGGAGAGAACTGGCAGCTGAGACTGCAGACTTGTCCAGGAGTGTGGCACGGCGATGAGAACTGCAGACCTACGTGCTGCTGACATTTCCTGTTCTGTGAAAGTGGAGTAAAATAATAAATGCACTGGTGGCACTCTGCAGGGAACAAAATTACGGTGGTTTCACAAAATAAAAATAAAAATAACCCAAAATGTAGATTAAAGATGTCTTTGATGCACGGTTTGTACCTGCAAGGAAAGTTAGTGTGTGTCTGTACACTGATAAGCCCTTACTCTCCTCAGCTGCATGTCCCCAGAGAAGAAGAGAAGAGAAGCTGATGAGGATCTGGGAAGGTTGCAGGCTGTCCACACACAGGTAATAAGTGGCTCTCACCTCTGGACACTGCTGGAAGAAACACAAACACGGAGAAGGACAAGTGGAAGAGAGAAAGAGCAGAAAGCCGTCGGGAGACATGGAAGATAAACTAATAGAACGGTGGCTTAGTGGAGGAGCAGTTGAAGGAAAATTCTGAGAAGAGAAGGGAGCATGGTTGCAGTGGGGGATTCAAATAAACAGAAGTAAAAACAAAAAACAGGTGGAGGCTTCATAGTTGGCACCTAAATGAGAGATACAGAGACAAAGAATTAAGTAATGTCAGAAAAAGCAGCTGCTGAGAACGGCAAAGCAGGAGACAAAGAGAGGGGAAGACTGACAGAGACCAAAAGGGTCAGAAAGTATGAATTTCAGAATAACAAGTCGAGACAATTCTTAGTGTGCATATTGGAGTGTTGCTGTTGTTTACATGCTTACTTCAGGGCTTGCTACAGCAAGGGATCCGGAGCTAAGTGTCTGTGTGGATGATCCACTGCATTTGACGGCTACTGTTGTTTTGGAGAGGACAGTATTCTGCAGATAAAACCAGCTTAGTTAATCCCAATATGTCCCGTACAATTACTAATTGTATGTCAAAGCACAACACACAAGTTTAGTCCCGTAGATAGAACTTGCACAGTCTGTACCTTAAAATGTGATTTCTGAATATAATGCTGGTAAGTCTGTGGCTTATGAAACACCAAGAGAGTCCTGAAATTAGAATACAAATAACCCCGCTTATTTTATTTTTTAGCATGAGCGATTATGATATTAATCAGAACCTATTTCTGCATGTATGTATATGTGTCTCACTGAAAGCATTTATCAAAGTCCTCCAGGTCAACCCAGGTCTTCTGTAGGACCGGCTTGTTAGTAGCATAGTAGGATTCCTCAGTTACCGGCTCTTTGATTTCAGTTTGGGGCCTATCTGCAAATAAAGTTTAAATTGAACATAAGGTGACACCGTTCCTGAGTAATAATACATTTATATACATGCATTTTCTTGTGTTAGTCATTTGCATGTAGAATATAGACACCTAGCTGAAAGTGGAGCCACTGGGTAAAATTCTTGATATCCTCTTTGTCAAAATTCAGTAACTAAACGCTTTTCCTTTTGTGACTCATAGCAAGTTATCCTAGACTCAAATCATTATCTTAAACACAGCGAGCCGAATTGGCCAAACTCCCACATAATGGCACAGTGTAAGCGCACATGCACATCCTCACTCCCACTCACCGACTCCCACTATCTCAATGCATCTCATAGACATATGCACACATCCCCAAAAAACACACACATGCACACCCATACACATACAAACAGTCTGCCCCCGAGCTCTACTTAAAGCGAGAGTCTGATCAGAAAGCTGAGGTGGCGAGGGCCACCGTCTCTGCTGTTGAGCAATGGTGGTCCGTTAACTCAAACTGCAGGTGTTACTAAGCAACTAAACGGGGGCAGAGAGGAGGCAGGGAATTGGCCGGTTGTCACAAAGCATAATTTCAGTCCTATCTTTTTCAAAACGTCTCGACCAACCGCTACAAGCACGGAGAGGACGATGGTTGGATTGGAGGCAAGAGATAAAAATATGTCTAATTACATTAATTGGGACTATGTTGCACGGATGCCGTTTGAGTCAAACAGTAATGAAGACCTCCATAACATATGTCAACTGCATAAAAACCCCCAGAAAAAGCTGAAAATAAGGGGCATTTGTTATTTGTGGCAGTCTAATATTTGACTTCGGGTAAAGCCATCTTATGTTGGGATTCAAAGACAGCTCGCATTAGGAGCCTGGTGTTGCAAAGGAACAGCTTTTACCATTGGAGATGTCATCACTGTTCTTCTTGTCCTCTGCAGTAACCTAAAGGGACAACGAGAGAGTGAAAAAAGAGAAAGTGAGAGAGGCATGAACTGTGTGTTGCTGACAGAGTAGCACTGGCAGAGATACGCCTCCACCCTCTAGTGATTCCATGCCAGCTGTGGTGTTGGGCCATTTTCACCCAACACTGAGACACGGTTTAATGTGACAGGGTCTGCCCCTCCCCCTGCTAAAAACACCAACAGGGAATACCAGCTCTAATTTACCCCGACTGTCAGTGACAGATGAGGAGTTATAATGTTGTTTAGTGTGTTGCTTCTCTGAGAGGGGATTTACTAAACAGTTCCGATTTCATGCTCATCTGGCCAGCACAATAAAGAAACATAGCTAATGAGTTATTATCATATGCTTCAAGTAGCATTATGTTTGGTGTGAGCAAGAAGGAAGATGCTGCGGTCTTTAAAAGAGCATTAGAGCTATCAAAGAGAAGTGCAAGAATTAGTACACCAATACCAGCTGGCTCCAACTTTCCTCCAGCCTCCCCACCTCCTTAAAAAATTTTTTTTTTTTAAATGTATTTCAAATAATGCTCCCCTCTGGGAAAATTCTGGTGAACGTCCAACAGTTTACTCAGCTCCGAAGAAGAATTATATATCTTCGTGTTGTGTAACTTCAAAGCAACCCCTGCCAAGACTCTCTGATGAGTCAGACTGAGTGTGTGTCTCTGTATGTGAGTCACCGCATATTTGAATAAGTACCCAGAGACCCAGACAGACGGAAAGAGGCATTGTGATTGGGAGGCACACTTGACCTCCTCTTCATCACTGTATAGCAACACTTTCCTGCTGCAAAAATGTCAGCGCGTATGTCAACGTGTCTTGTGTGCATAAAACTTTAAGCTTTCGAGCTCCAGTCTGCGGTAGGTCCTGTTCACTGACAGCACGGCACTTTGGTGCGCTGCTTGTTTTACCTGTGTAGACTAAGGAGATATTGAGACAGACACAATTTACACACAGGGCTCCTAGGAGTTTAGCTGCTGCTTTTGGCTTTTCAGCAATTTTCCACACAAAAAAAAAATCACAGTCATGATGGGAGAAAGATGGCATTATCAAAAGCCACCCCACCGTTTCATTTTTGCACAGACAAATTAAAGCATTTCCAATGTACTCTTAACATATTTAACATTCTCCCCCTGAGATAAACTGTAATTAGTGATGCAAACTGAAACTATGCAGGTGCTTGGTTGTTTAATGACTACAATACTCATATTAGAAGTTGAAACATAATGCTCTAACCCACACTACAGTTGAGAGAGTGGGGCATTTAGGGTATTACGCACATCATGTGAAGGCACCTTCTTCTCTCATAGAAATATAGAGCTGGATCAAAAAAAACAAAAAGAAAAAAAACCCTCTCATGTCATTTATAGTCTGTCAACACGTGACCCTGCCATGTGCTTGTCAAGAGCAGGAACACACACTTTAGATAAATGTGGCCCATGTGACACACACACACACACACACACACACACACACACACACACACACATGCCTGCACACACATCAAACGACACATCAAATTAGCATGTCCACACTGCCCTAACCTAACCGCTCTATAACTGGTCACAGTTACACAAGAGGGCGATTAATATGAACTCTATTTTTTCCCCTATGCTAGGAGTGAAGTGTAATAATGAAGCCCCCAGGAGACGCAGACACTGATGGCTCATCATCTAATTGCGCTGCTTTTTTCATCAGCACAGTACATGACCTCTCCCTGCATGAAACCCACGCATTCAGCTCACCACCACCACACACCAGGGATTCTCTCTTCCCCGCTTCCCACTTTCTTGCCCCGCTTTCATCTATTTCAGTGCAAAATGTGACTCTGTTTATATTTTCTTATTTTTTTTAGTTCCCCTAATTTTTTTTTAATTGAACAATACAGTTGTCCACCCTTTTTTTTTTAGTCTTTGTTATCTTTGTTTCTGCCCTCTTCTCTTTGTCTGCATGTGTCTGCTACAATGAATCCCCACCCCCTGTTATTTCCCTTTTCTAGCTGGTTCTCTCTTTAGTGCAGATGTGCCCCTGGTCAGTAGTGGCCTGGCTGGGAGACAACAGAAGTGACTTTGAGACTGGGGGATGGCAGCCGTGTTGTCACTGACACACAGAACTACTCTGAATAGCCTTTGACCGCATACATGCAGGGCAGAGAGAGGAGTGAGGCAACAGGAAAGCAATGAAATGAAGACATGACAAAGGGCAACAAATTTTTTTGCAGAAATAAAATAATGTCTTCATTCATTCCTTTTTTGGCATTCCAACAGGTCACAGATGCTTAAATTCTATTTGAGGGATAACAGCGGTTCTACAACGATGCTTTGTTTGCAAATATTTGTGAAATCTGAAAATATTTCACCCTCGTGGACCATAATGCTATATACCTCCATTTTGTCAGTGCAGTTTGGTGAGTTAGTGGTGCATTCAGCCGCGTCAAGCTCAAGGCCTTCTTGACATTCAGTCTCCTCTTCCTCAGTAATGGAGACCAGAGGGGATCTGTGGGAACACTTCCTGGGAGTGTTTTGCTTGGTCTCTCTGACACATAAAGACACATATTCAAGCACCAAGTTGTGTGCAAATGTAACATATCATAATCATACCATACACAGATCTCATTGCATTCTATAATCTGTCATTTTTCTTTGTTGATCCTAAGTAGATACAAAAATATATAGTATTACAGTAGCAAATAGGAGCAAATCTCTAATCTTTACTCCACTGTGGGTTGTAAAATACAAAAGCACATTCCCATAGTTCACATTTCTCAATTACTACGAATGCATTCATAACAGAGAGTCGAGATGGTGGTTAAGTAAGATCGTAAAAAAAACAGGTGATAATGATGTATTATGATAATGGTGATGTACTTTGTTGACCTCCATATGGAAGCTGTTATCATGCTTTCCTTTTTCTATAAAGAGGTCAGGCTCAGGTTACCTATAGACTACTGAAAGACATCAGAAAGGAGAGAAGAAAATGTTATTTATAAATTTATCAGTTTCAGTGTACGCACGGCTCTGGAACTGAGCCCCCGCTGCTCCTGGTACGGTAGGAGAGAAAAGGGCTGGCAACCTCAATGAACTGCTCTGGTTTTGACAAAGGGATCTCTACAAAAAAAGGGAGAGAAAAAAAACCTTTACATATCATGCCAGCACCGATTTTTCACACTCTGACTCTTTTTACTTCATTTTCTGTTTTTCACTCAGAGATCAGCTGATGTCAGATATGCCTGAGCCAGCAGCTATTTTCAAAACTGAAATAATGTAGCTGCCCTACTCCTATTTTCATTTCAGCATGCGGTGCTGCATGCCCTCTCTAGTGCAGGTTCTAAATCTCCTGCATTAACACTCACTTTTTGTTGGAGTCATATTTATTTATGACATTCACCTACACACTATCGCATAATTTGTGCTTTTCTATTTGTTTGATATCCTCCCCTGCATACTCCTCCTGATTCCCCTTCACCGCCTTTATTCCAAACTTAATTTTAACATCTTTCATTTCCTGTTTCAATCTTCCTCTAACTTACTCTTTGGTTCAGCAGTGACCAAGATCTCCTTGGGCTGACGGATGAGTTTCCAACTGGGCACAGGTGGAGGTTTGGGTGGTGACTCTAGCGGGCATGCGCGGGTACGAGTCAACAGGACAGCATGGCTGTGTAGCAAGGAGAGGCCATAACGACGTAGAAATTCAGAGGAATTAGCCTGCATAACCGACACACATACACAGAAATCATGCATGCAGGCGTCAACTATGAATATTTAAAAAAATACTCTGGCAGATAATTAGAAACTGTTCTCCAATCAGGTTTAGGGGTGTATATAGTAAACATTTTTTTTAATCTTTAACACCCACTGCATTTTAACAATATTGTGTGAGTATCTAAGGTGTTAGTTTAAAAACATAGCGACATATTAGCATGGAGGACAGAATCATTCAGGCAATAAGTTCAGACACATCTGCCAAAATACATGAAAATACAGTATGTAAGGCAAAAACAGCAATTGCACAATTCTAATGAGCTTTAAAGTCAATATTTGGTATGCTCACTTTTTTAAACATCATAGCCTGAACTCTCTTGGGAAAAATTTCTTTTCAGGAATAGTTCTCCAGGCTTCTTGAAGGATGTTTAAAGCATGTGTTTTGCTCCTTTCTCTGTCAAGATGATCCCACACTGCTTCAATAATGTGGAGATACAGGCTCTGGGGAGGCCAATCCCTGACTGAGTTTCATTGTGTGTTTTTCTACCCAGGTATAATTACTGCAGTGGCAGTGTGCTTGTGATTACTGTCCTGTTGACAATTGGAACCCCTGCCAATGAGCTATATAAGCACCAGTCCATTTACCATCAATTTTGAAAAGATCTCTGACAGAACTGGCCCAAACCATGACAGAGACTCCAGTGTGTCAGTATGTTTTACAGATAACTGTAGACACTCACTGTCATGAACCCCACCATACATACTGATGGCATTTTAAATCAAAAATGTAAAATGTGGAAATTTTCCATCAGACCTGTTGCTACTGAATTTCAGTCCAGTTCTTGTGTAATTTGGCATACCTCAGCCCTTTGTGCTTTTTCCCTTTCTAGAGAATGGCTTCTTGACAGCCAGCTTTCCACCGAGACCATTTCTGATGAGCTTTCAACGAACAGTAGATGGCTCAAGTAAAGGGTCTAGTGTGTCTCTCAGGTCCTGTGCCAGATCTTTGCTGGATATTACTTAAGCACAAGACTTTCAGATACTGTTCATTTGCTATAAATATTTTTCAGGCCCCAGATTTTTTAAGGATAAACTGCTAATTATGCTGAAATATGTCAAATTTTTTTATTTATTTGTTTTATGCCTGTCAAACTCTGTTATCATTCACATTTTTCAAAGATTAAGCTCAGGAAATGGGAACAAATTATGTGTTTTTGTGACAGACCACTTGTAACAAAGTGCCTAAAGATACCATTTGAAACTGGTTCTTTGCTAAGTTTATTCTGTGAATTAGGTGATTTTATTAATGCTTGAATGATTCATAGTCACATGTTAAGTGGGTTAACATACAAAAAACCTTTGGAGAGCCTGCAGAACTATTGCTCAGGAGCCTTTAGAAAATTACAGTTAAATAAATATAAAGAAATGAGTCTTGACTCAAGACACAATACAGTATATGAAATCATTACATAAAATTTGTGTATATATACTTTAAACCTGTCACGATGTGCATGTTACAGTTACATCAGAATGTGAATTTGTATCCTCGCAAATTTGCACTAAATACCTAACTACAAACTCTAGCAAGTGAAATCAAAATTTCATAGTTCCAAAAGTCTGAAGACTAAAAATTGCACATTATGAGTCAACATATATACGTGGTCAACATTTTAGGAGGAATATTAAAAAGACATACCATTTGGCGAAACCCAAAGGAACCGTTATGTAGTTGAAAAGGGTAGCAGGCAGCACAAACCACTATGTCAGGGTCTGCTGAGAAACACACGCAATGAACAATAACAGGTACAGTTAAACTGCATTGTCATAAGTGTTAATATACAACTAATTTTAGAGACTAAATGTGATTGATTCTAAATAGTAACATCAATATAGTGAAAGCGCCACACAACAATTAAAATAAATACAACAAAAGAGAAAGCATAGCTGGCAAAACATACCATACACAAAATAGCTTCCTACAACCTGTTTCACACCCCCTGCCTGAAACGGGGGTCCTACAGGCAGTTTGTGGTACACTTTGGCTTTGTCCCAGTTTGCTGCTGGTTCGCGGCAGCACCTGCTCGCCAACACCTCTAAGGGGAGGGGGTCAATATGTGTACATGTGTCTTTATGTCTTTCTGTGTGTCATTAGTGGGTCGGTGAGTGTAGGGCTGGTTATTGTTACGGATTTCTATAATCAATTCGATTCCGATTCACAAGGTCCCAATTCGATTCCATTTTCATTCAGACAGTAAGAAATATTATAATTCTGATCATTTATCAGTACATATCCATATTTTTATATCTATGTATAAAAACAAAGCTGACACTTGTGAGACTTCATCACAGGTGTGAGCATCACAGCAGATGCCTTTGTGTCAAAGTAACTGAGGGTAAAACACAGAAAAACAAGAAGAAAATTTCCCTGGTCTGGCTTTTTATAGCAGATAACCCCCTTAAAAATATTCTGCAGTGCATCAAAAACAGAAGAAAACCATGAATCAACATATGAACATTACCTGATGCTGCTGAAGTGAAGCAGAGCGAAGTTACAGAGGTTTTATTAGAGACACAGCCAAGCGTTTTGCAATTTGCCATGATTTTAAAAAGTTTAAATTTCTTTGGTATTAAACAGTCAAAATTAGGCTTTCTTGTCGGAGGCCATTTTTGAAAAAGAAAAAGAAAACACAGGCCGATAGCACTGTACACAACACTAGACTGGTGTTTAATAAGCAAGTGAACAATGAAGAAAACAGAGATTTGAGATGGCAAACTGTTCTTGAAGTACAATGAGAGAGAGAAAGAGCTGTGCAGGAAGTGTGATTTTATCGTGTTGGAAACAAAACAGCAAAAGTAAGAGGGAATTAATGACAATGTTTATCAAATGTGAAGTGTAGCTTTGATCTTCTTTTGCTGCTGGTGAAGTGAATTTTGGTCAGAGAGTGACGAAACCTGTCGGCATCGGAATCTCTGAGATGTCAGCTTTCACCACCCGATGGTGTGTCTGTTTATGTGCTGTTGGGTGAACGATCCGCGCTTTGTGTTTACATCTTTGTGCCGAATGTGTTTACCTGCTCTCAAATAGTTTTGTGAGCTTTAACCTGAGATTCTGGCGTTTCTGGCAAAATACATTTATATTTAAAAATCGATTCAGGATTTAATTAATCAATATCACGTTATTCAAGCTAAAATCGATTTGAATCGGAAAATCATTTTTTAAACCTACTGCTAGGTGAGAGTGAGTGAGCGAACAGCCTGTATGAGTGTGTGTGTATGGCTGGAGCTCGCTGAGCCTTTGCCCCTGTGGGACATGGTCAACGCTCCCCACTGGAGGCTTCTCTGTTTGTTGGTTCCACGGTGCATGGCTGGATGTTCTGGTGTGGTCGCTGGCCCACTTCCTGGCTTGGACCTTCTCCTTGGGACCTGGATCTCAACTCGTGCAAGGGTGGCCCGCCTCTAGCAGGGTCAACTTCCCGTTGCCTCTGGTCCTCTGGGACTCTCACCCTTTGGTCGTGTGGCCTTCCTCCGGGGATGTCGCCGAGAAGTGTGACCTTAAGTCTACGGTACTCTTGGGAGCTGTGGATTGCACGGTTGTCCTGGTATCAAGCCAGTCTGCCTCTGGCTCCTGGGGGCGTTATTGCGGCTTTACACCTTCATTATCAAGTACATTTGAGACAAAGACACAGATACTCCCACCCTCTCTCTCACACATTCACACTATAAGAAGATTGTTGACCTATATATCTGTGTATTTTCTAATTTTTGTGTTCCACGTGCTGTATGTTTGTTTTTTCTTAGAGGTGCAGCAGTTGGCGATACATTGTGTATTTCTATTTGCACTCTATCCTTTTATTACATTTACCCCTATTTTCCCAGACTAGAAAGATTAGATTAAAAAACACTATTGTCTTTTTTTTTTTTTTTTTTTTTTATGAATTTATTTTATTTTCGATTGCTACAAACGGGACAGACATGACCGGGGGATAGGACAGGGAGAAAGAATGAAAGAAAGAGAGGGAGAGAAAGAAAACCAAAGGGGAGAAGAGACGGTGAGAAGGGGGGCAAGAAAGAGAAAAAAAACCCCAAACAAACAAACCACCTGTATGGAGAAAAAAAAACAGAAGAGAAAGCAAACAACAAAGAGCAACATAATAAAAAAACAGCACCATCACAATAAACTAGCTAGCAGTAGATAACAGTAGATACTAAATAATAAACGATATTGTGCAGCACGCAAGATAGACAGCGCACAATGTGCTTTGAGGCAGCAGCCAAGAAAGGTGTAGTCCGCGTCTGTGAACACCCGTGTGTACACCTGTGTGCATACATGTGTGGATCAGCATGCTTGTATTCCAAAGGTTTCTCCATGTAACGATCTGCTAGGGAGTGTGGGGAGCCATAGCCCCGTCCACCAGGGTATGAAGCAGGTATGGAGGAGAAAAAAAAACAAAAAACAAAAAAAAACACTATTGTCCTCCACAGGTATAAACAATGAGGCTATATTTAGGTTCTTTAGGGAGTTCTTCCCCCTTTAGTGCATCTTAAAAGTATATCATATAAGAGCACATGGGCCAGGAGACATGGAAAATCAATTTGGCAGACCATGGTGAAGAGTGATGGGAACACCGCCAGGCTAATATAAAGGCTACACATTAAAAATTGAAAAGAGAAGTTGTTCTCACATACTACTAATTTCTGCATTTCACTGGAATTTCACAGTAAGCACCAAAACAGCGAAATAGAAGAAACGTGTAGGGTCTTTTAGTGTTTGCATACGTAGAAAAGGACAATGCAGCAGATTTCCCTCAAGCAGAAAATGTTTTGTGAAGCAATACCACCTTCACATGCATGACATCACATTATGTTAATATGCAACACTTGAGTTATTCCAAACAAGTGAGACTGTAGCAGAGCACAGGGAACAGTCTACTGTCAGAAAGAGCAGGTGGGTGAATGTGAGAGCAAAACAAAGATAGATTTTAATTTATATAGAAGTTGAAAATAGCAAAACATCACACAAGGATTTCTGAATTCAATACTCTGAATATTACATATGCAGGTTTTAATACAAGAGGAAGCTTTTCTTCCGCATATTTACCTCATAATTACCTGTTTTTCCCCTTCACCTTTAATATGCAACACCAAGACCTTAGCTAATTTATCCACGCAATTAGCATTTTGAGCAAAGCATTTAAATGAACTGTACAGCCTTAAAAAGCATTGTATTTCTGCTATGGCCTGAAACGACTCCAAGCAACAAATACATTTGTGAGGACGTTTCACTTTTATCTTCCCACAGTTGACCGGGGAAGCTCTCCTGCCCTGCGGGAGCACCAAATAATTTACCCTTCTAAAGCTCCCTCTGCTGGTTTATTCATGGTCCACCATACACACATTAACCCTCTGCACTCCATAATATATGGGCGGCAGACCTCACAAAAGACAGGAAGTTATTCTTGATGTAATATGAGGCATCAGGCCCCAGGGCTGACAACGGAGTTCAGAAAGTTTGGGATTTTGAAGTACAGCAAAGTAGTGACTTTAGGTCTTAAGCCTCTCCTGTCCTAAAGTAAATCCCTAGACCAAAACTGTGATTGCTACAAGTTGGATTTCTTTAGCTCTATAAGCATTAACTCTATACTTGTGAACTTTTAAGCAGGACCTCCGTATTTAAATTAAGGAGACCTTCCTCTACCTCTCTACCAAGTTTCACGAAATTCAGTTTTGTCCTTTTTATGTCATTGTGGTGAGAAACAGACTGGCTTCTGGTGTGCCTTGGGAAAGGAAATATATATTGCATATAATTCAGCAAAGGAAATGTAGACATGACATATAAATCCATTAATACAGCACAGTTACGAAGACACAGGACACAGAAATGATTCTAAAACCATCTGCTGATAAATTAATTAACTGAGCAGCAAAGCAATTCTGTGCATACAAATTATGATAGTAATGGCTGACTGCATTGACTTACTCACTCAATTAAACGTGCAAGCAGAGTGTGTAATTGAGACAAAAGTTTGCAAGTATGTATAATTGCATAATTATTTGCCTCTTTGTGACTTTGTGTCTTACTTGTTGTGTCTAACTGAGGCACAATATCTACCTTTACATTGCTCTGACTCCAGTAGCTGATTCTTGCTGTTACTTAGGGTGGAATCCTTGACTTGAGCTGCATCTGTGGGCTCAGGCTTCGTCACTGGCAAACTGTCATCCAGGTGTTTAAATGTAGGAATGGAGTGTTGTAAGAAATCCCAAATTTCTCTCAAGTACACTGACCTGAAAGAGAGGTAAAGACAACATTATCAGGCTACAGCAGGTTATATTAGTTTCACTGTAATCACTTGTTAACTATCTGCCCCAAATAGAAAACATTTCACAATGTCACCAGTACCCTTGATGATGAGTTTTGACACCAGAGTATATATCAATAAAGATGTTGTTTGACAACCATTATACCATGCTCCCGCGTTTTTCCAAGGTTATCCTTTGTAAGGTCTATAGGTATAGATCATTTTCACTAATTTCTGATGCACACCCAGTCATTTTGTTCTGAAAGCAGGCCTGAAATATGTCTGAAACTGCTCAGCTCAGAAAAGTGAAACAAGGCTTAACCCTAGTAGTTGTGAGTTAAACCCTTTTTATTTGTAACTCATTCCAACTTTAAGTGTGTCTGATGTCAAATGAAGTACACTTTTGCTTAGTGTCTTTGTGACAACTGCAATTTCAGTTCCTCTTCCTATACTGTCCCTTTGTTTGCAATACAATAGGCTGTCGTATACACAGTCATGTGAAAAAGCAAGCATGCATCCAAAGGAAATTATTGACTTTTTCACTGATTCGGGGGTGGAGGTGGACGGGTGGGAGAGGTGGACTTGATACTATAGCCAGTACATGCAAGAAACCCCCTGAACATCTCACAAAGAAATAAATGAGCAAAAATAAAAGTCTGTAGTGTCGTTCAGGTATACCAGCTTCACCAGTCTGCACTTTCAGAGGTTTGGAAACAGGTGATGACTGGACAGAGCATGCAGGAGATGAACATGTGTCACCAACTCATTTCATTTGACTTCTCCATGCAATCAATTTCTCTATTCTTGCATGAGCTCAATCGGACATTACATCGACTTTGTACTGTGGAGCTTATAAGAAAAGCCAAGTCCTTTAATGTCCGGTCCAAACGATTCTGAAGTTCTCATGCATAACTCAGTATGGTAATGTCTAGAAAGGTTAGGGCTGCAGTGCATGAATAAAAACAACTTGAGCTAATATTGCTAAGTGGCAGTATTAGCTGCACTAATATACATTTACTTGTTATTAGTACAGGCAGAGAGGATGTAAATGTGTTATTTATTTTAGCGTTTTTGACCATCTTTGTGTTTAGCAGTCTAATTGAATATTATAAGCAAAAGAAAGAAGCATCCTAAGGGTACTTTACAGTGTCACATAATATTTAACATAATGATATATTTATTTACTATGTTTATATTGTCAGAACTTCTACCTTGCAGTAACTGAGGTATATCAGATCCTGTGTATTCTGTGTGGGCAAGTGCATAAGTAACTACAACTTCATGTTTCATTAATCAGTCTGAAACACAAACAAATGTCATGCTCATTTATTGCACGTGCTGATAAGATTCCCCAGGCGACCCACTAACAACAGCTAACCTGCTGAGCTACAGAGAATAACACTCCCTGGCTCCACCAACAAATACTGTTGTCCCATTAAAGCTCTATCACTGATGAGCTGCAGTTCTACACTGAAATTACTCTCCCTCCAGTATACAACATATCTCCTTCCATCTCTGAGGACAGATGCAATTTTCTGCATTATTTTTGCCACAGACCTTAAACTATATAAAAAAATAAAAAATATCAGCCCTGTTAACAAAGACACACAGTAAACGGAACATATATTCCATGTACATCCACTGGATACCTTATTAGTACACTTTGCCAGTACTGGATTCCCCGATTGCCTTCAAACATTCCTCTGAGATTTTGGTATTTACATCACAGCATCACACAGTTGCTACAGATTTACTGGCTGCTCATCCATGATCTGAATCTCCAGTTCCACCACACTCCCAAAGGTGCTCTATTGGATCTATTGACATCTGGTGACTGTGGAGTGAGTGAGTGAAGTGAACTAACTGTCATGTTGACAAAACCAGTTTGAGATGATTTGAGGTTTGAGTCATGGCACATTACATAAAGTCATCGATGTAGTCAGCAGCAATACTCAGGTGGCTGTTGTGTTTGAATGTCTGGGGGACTTAAAGTTTGCCAAGACAATATCCTCCACACTGGATAGTTTCTCTTTTTTTGACCATTTGGAGCACATGGTTGTGTGGGAAAATTCCAGTTGATCAGCAGTTTTTGAAATACTTAGACCAGCTCATTTGGCACAAACAAATATGCCAGGTTCAAAGTCATTTAAATAACCTTTCTTCCTCATTCTGATGCTCATTTTGAGCTCAATCGGGTCATCATGACCATATCGACATCACAAAATGCGCTGAGTGGCTGGCATGTGATTGGCTGACATACCTGTGTTAATGAGCAGTTGAACAGATGTACTGTAATTCCCGGACTACAGAGCGCACCTGATTAAAAGCCGCATGCTCTAATTTTAGAAAGAAAATCAATTTTGTAGTTGTACAGGCCGCACTGGATTTTAAGCCGTATGCGTTTCACTCGTAATATGAGATATTTACACAGAAATATTACACGTGAGGATTTTTAACGTTTAATTTAATCCATAAGGTAACATAAACGTTATGGTAACATACAAAAATACATACTGCAAATGCTTCTTTTCCTCGAACAGCGCCTGTAACACGGCTACCTTTAAGTATACGTACGTATCA
This sequence comes from Perissodus microlepis, assembly GCF_051167445.1. Lineage (NCBI taxonomy): Eukaryota > Metazoa > Chordata > Actinopteri > Cichliformes > Cichlidae > Perissodus > Perissodus microlepis. The sequence continues at coordinate 11,290,682 of NC_140475.1, forward strand.
GTAACACACAAATTACGTTGCTTATGGTTTTTTTACGGACAACATTACAACGTCTCTTAACAACCGGTAAAAATATATACCGTATATATACTACTTATCAATTTTATTGGTCTACTGTTACCAGGCAAAATGTTTTTGGCCACATGAAAAAAAAATGCATTAGCCGCACGTCAGTATGAGCCGCAGTGTTCACAGTGTGGGAAAAAAGTAGCGGCTTATGACCCGAAAACTACGGTACTAATAAAGCATCCCGTCAGTGTATAATTTATTGAACAGAAAGTGACATAGAACATACAAAGCACATATCATACAATAGATCAAAAAGTATGGTCAACCATTTAAGTCCTTACTTTATAGGACGAGTTTCTGGAATCCAGCTGGTGAGGGTGTGGATAAAAGTGAACTGGTCCATCCCCCCGCAGACATCTGACACACTGAGAAACAAACACATAAGAACTTTTTTTTTCTTTTGTTCAAAATATGCAACATACCAGATACAGCACTCAAACTACCATTTTTAGCACTGGCACTGTTCTCAAACAGATCATGTGAGGTGACGGTTTCAATGCGGGAAATAAGTGTTTAATGTGATTGGTGACATTGTGGTTAAATCATGAGAATGCTGTTAACTGAGAAGAAATATTGAATGTGTCTTTCTGTTTTCAAACATAGTAAAGAACTGTGTGTTTAGATTGTGTCATTAAATTCCGATCATGCTTTTGAATTACAGCTAATAGGACAACAAAGGTCATTGATACCTAGTAGTATTCTAAGAGTCACATTATCCTAACCTGGGCATTTTTATAGTATAGTTTTTTTTTTAATACATATCAAGAACACCGAAAATTTAGGTTCAGGCTACATTCAGCATTGTTGAATTTGCACTAGTTGGTAAACCTTGTAACTGCTCAAATAATTCTGAGTGTGTGTGCAAGAATGTCTATATTAGGTATCCTTCTCACACAATTTTCACTTGAAACGGACAGCTGCCCTTGCTTTAATTGGTCCTTTTGGGATTTTATGACGTCCACATCCAGTCCACGTTCATACTATGTTCGAGTAAGTGAAATTCATAAAACTTTAATGGTAATGCCACAGTCTTTAATCCTGCCAAAAATCTTGCTCAGCACCAAAGTGAACGAGACCTCATATTCAGCTTTTCACAAAAAAATGACAAAATTTTTTCCTGAAAAGCAGTAGCGAACACCTGAACAGGTAAATTATGTCTTATAAATAAATTATTATTATTATTATTGTGAGGAAGACTCTTTATTTTCTGCCCTAGCGGACACATCTATGTCTCAACCTTCAAGAGACAACAGAACAGCCCCATCAGAGGCATGAACATTGTCTATCTGCCACCAAATTACACTGTCAAATTACACCCATGGCAAATACACAGGATAAGTCCTGGGAAGGTACAGCCAAGTCAGCAAATGGCACTCCGCGGGGGTTCTTGTGCATGTGTGTAAGCTTCAAATTTTTTCAAATGTGGGCAACACACATATGTTTGCCAGCTTAGGGATTAACGTCCTGAAACTAAGTTTCACAGTGAAAATTGGAAACATGAAAACATCTACAATGCACTTAGATGGGGAGGAAATAACAAAAAACAAAGTGAGCAGATTTAATGACTTGCTCCATTTTTCACGCATATATAGTTTATCCCCATATATATTTATTGAAATAAATTAAAATTTAACACTGTACAGTAACCCTGCTGAAATTAGGTTTAGTGTACAGTCTTGGGGTGCATACTGTGTGATGTATTTTTACTGTGGCCTTATTCGCTGCGACTTACAAAAAACTCGAGGTCTGTTCTAAAGCAGCATTACATCAGGATTATAAATTATTTCCCCAGCTCCTTGGGGTAGTGCTAAAATACTTATAAAGTTTCTGTCTGAACATATGTTAACTCACTTTGTGTTTGCCACTTTAATTAGAGCTTTAGCCAGCAGCATTGGCCATAACTCTGACTGACAGGTAGAGGCAGGGAGAAGCAGGTTATTGTCCTCATCAAATGGCATAAAATCATCCACTAATATCTTCCTCCAACAACCCTGAAAAAAAGAAAGGAAGGAAAGAAAAGACAGTGAAAAATAAAATGACGTAAAAAATCAGTGCTCCTCAAATAAGAGGGCTAAACCATTGATTTGTGTTGTTTATATGATTATCTGGCAGATTAATTTGTTATTTTATACAATAAACAACTTTTCTGGAGTTCCAACTTTTTTGGAACTGGGGTTGCATCTTCAGGATAGGACAGCCTTTTGGTACTGCTGTCCCACATTTCTCCTTAGCATTTGCCATGATTATGCTTGTGTCTTAAGCCATTATCTGTGTTGCGGTCTATCTGGAGGCCATCTGAGGGAGTTTCACGCTGCTTTTAAGGAAACGCAGCAAAGCAGGTAATAATCACATCTGCAGTTCTCCTTATCTATCACAACAGTGTACCCAAGTAATGCAAACCCACACAGAGGTCGAACGAATATACCATTTCTCACTTGCTCTACCCTTTTCTCGTCAAACCACTGCCCAGATAAGGACCGGTGGATGAAAATACAGTGCAATTGGGGAAATTATAGGACAGATCAAGAAAAGCAGCAATGGGAACGCAGTGTTGACAGGATCCATACGGAAAAATATAGGCACAGAACCACAAAGAATCACGTGACTGAGAGAAAAGGAGCAGCCTTTAAGGAAAAACAGAGAAGGAAATGGGAAGAGGGTGATGGGGGCTGGGTGCTTAATGCCATCTCAACAACCATCTGCTAGCGTGCTATGGTTGGCACGGGGACGGCTGCCTACAACCATGTCAGTCTTGTTTGTCAAGGCAAGAGTCACAGTGTCACAGTCACAGAACAATATCACTCTGTCTTTTTCACTCTCTTGTTGACCCAAATTGTCTCTCCCTCTGAAAAGACACAAAGATGCAAGGTCTGCCATACAGAGATTCTATGGCAAGCCCTCAGACTGTGTTCCTGTGCGATGATGTTTTTAAACCTGTGAAGTCTTTACACTTACACATAATCAAACTGAACGACGCTATCATGCAAAAAATCCTCATAGGCTGTGCCTGCTCTCAGGGTTTTACTAAGTGTATTATCAAACTTGAGCTTTGCTCTGTGAGAAGCAGCTGACTCCTGTTAAGCCTTATCTATTCATCAGGCAATGTATGAAGCCCAGCCACTTTTGGCACAGCAGCGAGACTGATTGATTTGAGCTCTGAGAGGATAAGGCTTTCTCATCCCTTCCCCCCCTACATCCCCCATCAGTCCGTTACCACTCCCTACTCATGTGCTACATCCTGCAGTCTGTTGAAGAATGTATGGCAATGTTTTGCAATCCAGCTATGCCTATTTTTAAAAGATTCATTAATAAACAGTTGCTGTAAAGCTGCGACTTCCTAAGCAGCGATAAGAGAATTTTCTAGTTCTGCATAAACGTCAAACCAAAGCAATTCTCACTAGTAAAAAGGGCTTCTTCCGAACCATAGCTATGTCTGAGTATGTGTTTGCATTCTGTCTGGATCCTTACCATCCAGTAAAGTCTGATGATGTATTTGCCATAGCTGTTGAAAAGTGGCACATGACCATTCACCACCTTACACATAGAGTAGATGTGCCCCCAAGGTCTCCATCCCTCGTGCTCTGTAGATGGGCAGTTAAACTGCATCCAAAGAATGTGGATCTCGCTGACAATCCACCTCATCAGCTTCATGGAACATGGAGCAGAGACAGGATGGAGAAGAGAGAGGAAAAACGGTCTGTATCCGTTAGCGAAACCCTCAATCATCTGATTTTTAATTCACAAAGGGCATTACATTTTCCCCCATATAATTTGTTTCTGTCAGTCAGACATCACTCTGCTGACATTGGAATTAGACTATCTGAGCACTGATGGATGACAGCTAACAACAAGTCAGTGTAAAGTAGAAAACAAATATTGAATACTAACCTCACTACAAAGCAGATGACAATTAGGGGAGACTAGGTCAAATGTAATTTGATTGTCAACGACAGTGGGAGTCTGAAATAAAGCAAAAGAGTTTTCACTGTAGGTAAATTATAAAAGACATTTAGTCGCTTGAGAATCGTCACAGAAAACTCACAGAAAAAGCTGCACTCAGGATAAAGTGTATAGTAGCATGTGTGCATAGCATTCATTGTAATAACATATCAGCATTACAATACTGCTGTCAAAGTTCACCAATTTAAAGTACACAAGAATGAGGGACCTACACAGTCAGCTCAACCCAGGGCCTAAACTGGTGTAACCTTACCATGACACAACTGTGTCTGCACTGAATATTTGACAACCAAGTTCATAGCTTCTACCATGTTACTAATTAAATATGGATAAATGGGTCAGCTGACTATGAGGCAGGCTGCAAGATAAAAAAAAAAAAACGTTTTGTACAATTGCAAGCAACTCTAAGCAAGAACCAAATTTAAACCATATCCAAAAACAACGTTGCTAATCTAGTAATACTTTCTGTGGAAACAGACTGAAGACAGAATGCTGTAGAAGAGCTGCTGCCTCCATCTGCATGGCTGATGGCTTTTGTGATTCGCCTCTGCTCCTCTTTTATGAAATTAATTAAATGATTTTGACATCTTGAGTGAAAAGGCAGCATGTGACCTGGCAAGGACTAATACAAAAAACAGGAAGCCTGCAGTAATTGCTCAATACTGCACTAAGAAGGGGGTAACAGAAAAGTGGAGTGATGCAATTAAAACTTCATTGGAGGTGACTAGAGAGCATGTTTCCATAACTATATTTCACACTGTGTGGCAAAGAAACACAGAAAGTTAAAACAGGTTTAGCCTGCCTTTTTTATTAGTAAATCTATCCTGTAGTCTAGAAAGTATCCAATAATGACAAATGGCCGAAAAGGCTAAAGGAAGTAGGAATTGTCTTAAAATTTCATGTGTAAACCTATTGCACGCATATTCTGGACCCTGTATATCATTGTTAACCTTGCAAGGTATATAAACATGAAATGAACTGCCGATGTCTAGGTGGAAAGCCCTTTTGTATCACAGCAGTCATCAGTGCAAAATCGAGGCGGGCAGGTAACAGAAGCATGAAGGTTACCTTGTCAACAATAAACTCTGCTGGGCGCTTCCAGGTGTGAACTTTCAAACACGGAGGCAGAAGAAGCTTTCCTTCGGGATCCTCAAAAAATGGCTGCATACAAAAGGGAACAGAGTGAATGTGAAGTACAGAAACCATAAATTAACACAACTTTACAGTTTACGTAACCCTAGCTACACATATTACATATATTCTTTACAGGGTAGTTTGGGTAATGATAAATTAACTGATTATTTTAAAAAAGTAAATATTGTCCTCTTCATATTTACAGCACTAGGACTCCTGGTTGGCTTGCCATCCTCAGGACCTCTGTTTGAGTCCCATTTCTCCCTGTTGACGTCTGCATCATTCCACTCGGGCCAAATGGGGACCCTGTATTTCCCCACACCTCCTAGGCTCTCAGAGGAAGTGGCTGCTAGAGACGCTGCTCTGAAATTATGACATACTTCATTTGTTCTGTGCGAGTTTTTAAACAACACAGTTAACCAGCTCCACGATTTATTACATAAACCCAACCAGTTCCCTTTTACCCCGAGAAAGCGAAAGAAATACTGTAAATACTGAAGTACATCTCTTCTTAAGTGGCTTAATAGTAGCTAACGCTAAAGCTAGCTATGTCTCTCCTTTCATTACACTGAACTCACTCCGTCTGCCGGTCGGATAAAGACACTTTGCTGGAAGATGACTCCTTTTTCTTTGGATGTGCCTTGGACATTATTGTGGCAAAGACGCGGGCAACTCACATAGTAAGAGAAGGAGCCTCTAGAGGCGGCCTTTGTTTATCATCGTCTCTCTGTCTTTGTCAAACTGCTCTTGAAAGTTTATGCGTTGCTACGCAACCGAGCTGTAACGCGGGAGGGAGAGGCCTTGAACAGTTGCGTCTGTTGTTGCTATAGTGAAGGATGGACATATTTAAATTTTAAGCATCTTCCCATCTACTACAAGAAAGCGGTGTATATTTGATATATTAGAAGAATTCCTTAACATAAAATGAAATTAAAAGCATTACTACCAAAAACTACAGAATATGCCGCAGAGTTTCATAAGCTGAAGCAGACTGGAGTACCAACAATGAAAAAAGTTACACTAGTGCTTGTAGGCTTAACAGCTGGAAGATCTCTGTGCTAGGTGTGTGGAAGAGCACAAGCTCTAGTAGTGAGAGAACCCTGTCTGATGACTATCACACACTGTTTCGTGAGAGGAGTCACATGGAGCACCCTGCACACACGCGCGCGCGCTGTAGTTTTCACAAATACAGCTTCAAACAGTCGTCAGTGCTTTGAACTACTGAAAGGTAAGTTTAACACAAATGGGTATAGTGTTTTCTAAAATGTGGTATATACAGTTTTCAAAATTAGTGTTAATAAAGCACTTCTGATCAACAATAGCAGTGTGTATTTCCTATGAAGAGATCCAAGTCCTCACAAGCATTAGCATTAGTGCTTGTGCTCATAATGCTAATAAGAAATTTGTTACTAGGAGAATATTCCCAGCTCAGCCATGCTTAATTTCTACAGGCCAGAAAAAGCAGGGTATTAATATAATAAGGAATAGTTATACTGCTATGATCTTTTAGGTATACGGATCGGAATATGTTTACTAATTCATACAATCTACCAGCAGATTATGCAACATGATTGATTGATTGGTAATAAAAGATTGGTAATGTACACTGTCACAGTGTTTTCTTGTTACATATGTATAGAGTTCCGATAAACACATTTAATCAATTCATACAGTTGAGCAGACAAGTTAATCACAAGTGGACAGCACAAACCTGTTCGAATGTTTATTCTAGTTTTGGTCTTGAGTTTTTTTTTGTTTTTTTGTTTAAGTATTTCTACATGTAAACGTGTTTAAAAAAAAAAAATCCTTTGCATTTCATCTGAACAGTTCAACAGATTAGCATCCAAAAAGACGACTGAGCATAGTCCCTGTAGTCTGTTTCTGCTTTTCACAAATTCAAAGTTATACAATACATAATCCAACACAATTTAAAAATGCATACTGAAACATACATGAACATACTATCATACCAGTGGAGAGACAATCAAAGAAAGGTTTCCTATTGTCTCATTTAGTATCATCATTAAAGTTTTTATTATTACTCTTATTACTGAAATACTTCATTGTCCGGCTGTATACTTCTGTGTAAAGTAACTGCGCGATCCATTGCCTCACTAAAATATGAATCAACTAAGGCACTTTTAGAGAAAATATGGCATTAAGACAACACATTTCTAATAAGATAATACTTAACTAAGATGCCCATTTACTTTCTTTTTTTACACGGTACTCTAAAAAAGAGAAAAGCTACAGACACAAACATGGTTTGCTGCTGTAAGATGAAAAATTAAGGGCCATTAAAGTCCACCTGCGTTGGTTCTGAGACACTTTTTTGTTGCTGGGTGACAAAAATAAACAGAAGGAGGCTGAGAGAAAGTACAGCAAAGAAAACACACAGACTTTGAAAGGCTACATGTTATTTTAGAGCTTGGGTTTCTCAGCCTTTTGCTTAGATTGAACCCTTCTTCAGTGTGATACAGTCTCGAGCCTTCAGAGGCTGTCAGAACAACAAGGGGTGAGTGAGTGAGGCGAGGTTTGTTGGTGGTGGTGAAATGCACCCTAACATGAAGACAGCACCGAAGATCCTGAAAGAGTCGTGTAGATACAAGAAGGGGAGCGGTTAAGGCAAATCTAAATAAAATGTATCTGTGTAAAAACTACGGATACAGAGGTCAAATGGGCATCAGTGAAGAGAGAAGTTCCTGGAGCTTTGAAGACTCACAAAAAAAACAAAACAACCCCAAAAAATATATTCCTTTCCAAGGCTGCAATAGAGAGCAGGAGCCACAGGCTGGATGGGAGCCAAAGGGAGGTTAATGTGAATGGATTGAGTGTTAGCAGCAGCCTGACTTGCTCTCAGCAGCCACAGTCTCCTGGTCCAGTTTGATCCTGTCTCCATTGCTCTCCTCATATGGCAAACCTTTGTCGTTAGCCAAGATGTTCTCTACCAGGAATCGAGCAGCTTCATCCACATTGATGTTGTCCTATAGAAAGGTCAAAGCATATATTAGAGAGGTGATAAAAAAATCATAATTAAAACAAAATGTCATTTGCAGCACAGCATGTATGGAGACTGGAAATTTCCTCTGCCTTGGCTTGCACTATGGTCCTCAGAGCAGTTTCAAAAGTTCACGAAAGCCCTTTATGTGAACCAGCCTGTTTAGCTGGGTAACAGAAGGCAAAAGTGAGACCAACAGAGACAGGCTGAAAATCACTGTTTGCCTTTGTCCTTCACACTGTGGCCCAAAAGCTGTCATAGCATGAATATTTATGGATTTTGCTCAGACTCTACAGTAGCAAAGATGTTTTCAAAAAAGGCCTGGGCACCTCAAGTAAAGGCAAACAGAAATAAAATAAAGATTTAAAATATAATGAAATAAACTGGTTTGTAGTATTTACTCTATTAAAGACTACTGAGCTAAAACAGTACTTACTGGTATGCTAGCTCAATCAAGCCAGTCTTAAAGTAATTTCTTTTAATAAATTGTAATGGCATGTGGTTGTTGACGACATTATAACTCATAGTTCACCGTGACTTTGCATTTTCCCCTTGTACTGTCTTAGGGAAAATATGCTGTTCGTCATTTGAATCAGCATGAAAGTTTGGCACTTATTAACAGAATCCCAGTCGCAGGTTGTTGTGGGTTGAGTTTAGTGCAAGTGTGACAGGCACACAAAACATTAACCCACAGAAAGGAACTGGCTCTGCACTCATCACACGCCCACATAGACACGTCACATGACTCGGTACGTAGCACAGCTCCAGGAACAACAGTTATTTAGAATGAGCTAAATGGGAACAGCTGATTCCAGAGTCATCAAAGCATTCCACAACATGGAAACATAATGGATGTTTGTTATTTGAAATGTACATGTGCGTGACTGTAGGCATTTCCCGGTTTATCGGCTTGTCATTTTGAAGTTTCCAAGAAGGAAGAGGCTCACTGAGGGAGAAAAAAAAGAGGTCTCCCTGGAGTCTTAAAATGTAGAACATTCATGATCACAAAACAAAGTTCTACAACATGTACTAACAACTGAGGCACAGAACTTTTAGCACAACTAAGTTTAGCACTACACTTTATTTCAGATGGAAATATTATACCTATTGGAACATTTTATAAGTTAATTACCAGTATTGATTCGGTTGATTAATGATTAATTTATCTTTTAAAGGCCCTATTTCCAATCCACTCTCAAAGAGTTATAAGATTTTTCTAAACTTTGTAAAGTATGAGCGTATCTGAATTTCCCTTCTTTCTACGTGGATAACGGTCCCTTAAAAGGGCGTAGAGAACAAACAACATTAACATTAATATATCTCCAAGCAGTAGGATGTGGGACCTTTAAATTAAAGTGTGTGGAAGAGAGAGATGAGAATTAGCTTACAAAGCAAGTGCAAGAGGGCAGCAATCTCAAGATAGTAATAGCAAACCAGTGACATCATGGCACAAGTTGAAAAGAAACACTACAAAACATTATCATTCAAACCTTTATCCCTCTAATCCTTGCAGCTCTGGGCTGTAACATCCATCACTGTCATGTGATACCTTATCACACCAGCTGTCCAACAACTTTTTTACCAGATACTGTGCATGCATGCATGCATGCCAAAGACAGCTGGATTGATGATTGTCTTTTTTGAAAAGAAATTTAATTGTTCCAATGTATTTGGTCATTTTTAAGTCATTAAACAGATTGCAGCCCTTTAATCTAATGCAAATTACTTACAAGCCTCCATATGTAACACTGAATTCTGAATCAAAAATGCTAACATGAACAACTGCTGAATCGGCTTCTGACTAAAAAAAACAAGAACGTGTAACAATTTCACAATAACTACAGTCAACCTAACTTGATTACGCCACACAGAAGATGTCTCACTTCTCTTTGGATTAACTTTTGAGGATTTCCTGTCTGCCAACAATAGTTTAAAAATCTGTTCAGTAAAAGAATAAGTATCTCCTTTTATTCTGACTTTGCTACATGAGCACTGAGCACAAAGCTGTCATTGAACACAAGTCACATTCACGTGTAAAACGTGATTTGAATCCAGCACTAATCATGTTTAACAATGACTCGGCTGACTTTAAAGGAAATATTTCAGCCTGCCTTAACTTTTCATTTCATGCTGCTGTAGGATGTTTTAAAGTGCAGAATAAATATGAGAGGACACAAGTTTAAAAAGAAGAGCGTCACCCAGCTCTAAAGAGGAATGCATATAAAATTAAATGGCTTTTGTCCACTGGCACTTTCTCACCTTAGCCGAGGTTTCAAACCAGCCCAGAAAGCCAGTTTCTTTGCAGAAATTGTCCATTAGAGCTGTGTTGTTGGAGTTCTCTTTCTTCTGGTCACATTTATTGGCGAGCAGCACTGAGGGGATGGGGTTGCCGTTAGCCAGCTTCACCTTACTGTCTAGGTCATGCTTCCACTTAGACACGGCGTCAAATGTGGATCCCCTTGTTACATCGAACACCACAAATGCCCCCACGGCTTCTTTGTAGTACACCCGCGTCATGTTCCCAAATCGCTCTTGACCTGAGGGGTGGGAAAAGGATGCAGCGGTAAATGCACAGTTTTTACAAAACAGCTAAAAGCAACTAAAAGATAAATAATATGGTTTGGAAAAAAATGAATTAAAATAAAAAATTGTGGACCTGTGGACCCTGCAAAGATATGTGATAATTCACCTGAAATGAACAGAACAGTATCTGAAGAAATAAATATTTAGTACTTGGACTTGTCATTTCTTACTCCAATTTGTAACAACTTGGTGAGAAATGAAATAATTTCCCCTCTAAATGTGGCCAAAAATGACGAGGATAGAGATGGTTACTAGTTGACCTATTTTTCTCATTTGCCACGGGTTTAATCCACACACACTATGAATGACAGGAGTAATCTGCCACTATAATAAGCCTACTCTCTGAAGTCATTCTCTAAGAAAATCTGAGGTGATATTTCACCAAGCCAAAGCAGGGAAATTACCAGCAGTATAAGGTGTGTCACTTTCAATCTGAATCACTTTAAGGCAGTTTTTCACCCCAGTTCATTAAGAGTTTTACAACCAGTGAAGACCAACTGCTTCCTTTGGTTTTGTTACATATGGATACTTAAATCAACCAACTATTAAGAATACAGATTTTATACTCAGTGCAGTAAATGCTTTTTAAATGTCAAAACATCAAGGAAATGTTTACAGTTTCATAGAATAACTGTAATTATAACTGAAACCTCAGTACTTGAGTACTTCCATTTTCTTATTTGCACTTTTAAAATGAAACTTTAAAGAGGAAATACTCCCTGGGGGTAAGTAAACAATACTAGGAACTGAATTACATGCTTTAACCTTCCTGTGTTATTTCACTTTAGTTCAGGTGTGCAGGGAGTTCAGCACATGCAATGCACTTGTACACTCTAAAATGTGTTTAAACCACATCTCCAAAGGTGTACAAAGGAAAAGGCTTTTTCCAGGGAACATACAAGTGTTACACATCCATAGTGTGCAGATTTATCAGGCAGCTGAAATACCAAAACTGTCTTAGGAACTACATAACCTTAGGTCTTAATTACTTTCCCAAAATGTCTCTGTAAGAATTAAGGGGTTGCCGCATCATTAATGATTCATCTTTATGGTCTTTGGTGGGAAGTCAAGCAGTTGATACTTTGATGCAAGTGATGGATGAAGGGCACCCATTTTTTTTTTTTTTTTTTTTAAATACTGCAAGCTTGTAAGCAAAGCAAAGAAGGTAGCAGTAGCAACAGCTTTGGAACTTGTGATACTTCATATCTCTGGACAGTCTCGATAGGCCAGGAATATACCGATTGCAGTGAACTGTATCAGGTGCTGGGTTGTTAGTAGGTTCAGACAATTGTTGGCAACAATAAAAGAAATGAAAGTAGGACACAGCTCTATTTGAATTGTTTATGCATGGAAGCCACTGATGTTTCAGCAGGCAAGTATCCTTGTTCAGCAGAGCAATAGAGCAGAGATGAGTTAAATCCCAGCATCACTACATCGCATTCAAAATAAAACTTACTCTGTCAATTTATATATGCATATATTTGACTTATTAGGTTACTTGATTACACTTTTTTATAATGTTACAAGGCTTTAGCTCGCACTCATTAAAAGGGCCAGTCTAAATATTTCAGTGCAGTGTGTCAGTACTGCGCTAACCTAAAACCACTAGTAGCTAGTAGGACTGAGCACAAGCATGAGCTCCCTTTTTAGACATACAGCTTTGGAGATTCCTCCACAGATTTAATCTTTTTCCTGTCAAGAGCCAGTGGTTTAAATTTACCAGATATAACAAAAGCACTTTAGCGTCAAAACTTAGATAAGGATGTTTGCTTTTCTACTTTTTAAATCTTATCCATCTTATCTCTATGTGAACAGTTTCTCGGACATATGCTCTCTTGCATATGGTTCCTAGTTGTAAGACAACATCAGCTCCTCTAAGAGGTCCTGGCTCTTAAATGCCCTTGCATGTAATATTAACACAGGTCTTTTAATTTTATAATGGGGACAAATTTACAACAGCACCCAGTTTGAACTTGCCTTTGTAATCACATGATTAGGACTACTGCTGGTGCTGCTGAGGACATTTTAGTCCATATGCTATGCTTAACCAACTATTCAAATATTGGGTCACCCCCAGAGGTATAGTTACTTAGCATATTACCACAAATGAAGCCTTTAAAGCACCTGCTCGTTTATCATATTTAGATCGAGTGTCTGCAATTACAGCAGGCCACGATAAGCTTGAGATAACATGTGATGGATTTAGCACATATTTATGCTACACTGCTCCAGGGAAAGTTCCAAGTATTCAGCGTGTTAGATCATTTGCAGTCCTTACTATTATTGAGTCACAAACAAATAATGAAGCAAAAATGAGATTGAGGAAGTGCGAGCAAAGCTTTACCCAGCGCACTTTCACTTTACTGTACTTACCCAGTCACGCAATAAACTGGAGTGGCGTGGCGCAGTGCGGGTGTGAGCAAGAGAGTGAATACACTGTGGGGCCCACAGGCCTGACGGTAATTGCTCATAATTGAGAGTCTAATTTTAGCTGATATAACCCCAGGTGAATTCACCAGAGACACGACACAGTGGGATAAAGAGCCGATAGACTGAAATAAGGCTTTCATTTCCAAGCCTTGTAAAGCTCATACATCTAGGATAGCGAAGGCAAGGGCAGAATATAGATGGAAGTACTGTCTTAATAATTTTTAAGGCCTCTTTTCTTTTTATTCATTACAAGGTATTATAGGACATATGATTTTGCCCAAATGGAGTGACAGAACAATGCTGACCACTGATTAATTTTGATATTTTCACTTGTATTAGTTGATTTAAAATATAGTAGAGCATGTTTTATTCAGATTAGTAAAAACAGTATAACAACAGCATATTTAAAATAAATCCAATCTTCTCCAAAAAGTCCAAAACAGACAAGATCTGGAAAAAAAAAAAATCCTGAAAACATTCTTTGTGCCTGCATGCTGGCGAGAATTGTAACACTGTCCTGAAGAATTTATGTTTTATGATTCTATCTTGAATTTGGGGGGAAAAAAACGTTGCACAATAAGCAATAAGTTGCTGAACTGTCAAAAACTGGATTAGAAGTTTTTTGGGTATTCGCAAGGTTTCCATATATCACTCACTAACCTTTCAGATACTCCGACTGCTGTCTGGTTGCTCCACATACCTGGCTGCTATACGATTGTCTAAGGGTTTGTTTGGGTTTTTTTGTTTGCTTTTCAGGGCATTCCCAAGTTGCTGTGGTTTTTCCCATGTGAGTCACTGACCTTAGGTAACCTTAGGTAGTTTCAGCTGCTCCACATATTTGATTTGGCAGATTTCTACATCAGATGCCCTTCACGATTCAAGAGGTTTGTGTCTCCTTCCAGGATCTTTCCCATCTTTTCTTTCCACTTGTCTGGCAAATGTGTAAACCACTACACTGTGGAACCACTAAAAGTCACAAACCTTAAGTTAAATTGCAGTTCTTTTAAATTATTCTGCTTCAAAACGCATTTACAGCTTAAAAAAAGTTTTCACTGTATGGATTTTCATAGGAAATAAAATTCTAAATGGATACAGACTACAGATTTTCTATCTGAGATCCATCTATCAAGCTGTTTTACTTTCCTGTAAAAGCAATTTTCAAGGACATTTTACTATAAAAAAAAAAAAAAAAAACAAATTTAATTACATTAAAAGCAGTAATGAGTGTCATATGCTCCTAACCCAATCAGCAGAAAAACATGGGAATGGACTGAGCAAGAATTGTGTATTTACTCAGAGCATGCCACAGAGAAGCATGAGATATCAGGAAAGTACAAAGGTGTGTGCTTCTGCATTAAAAGCACAATATTAGGCAACAGCATCGAAAACTAAAGAAGTGGAAAACTAAATCTACCCAGAGAGAAAACAAACTTTGTTGAATTTCAAGGGCTTTAAACAGGGTTGGTCTAATTCAGTCGACCACACTGATAAACACGGGTGCATGACCTTTAAGTGCAGTTAGACACTCTGCTTATGAAATCTTCATAAATTTTCAGTTACAGAAGTACTTGATGAAATTGAAATGGTTTAGTTAGATTCACTGTATCATCTCTGTTTGCTGTGTGGGAGAGACTGAAATAAAGCAAAGTCTCATCATTATCCAAAGCCCTAGCAACCCTAGTTTCCTCTACGTTCGTAGATATTGCTATCCTGTGGGTGGGTTACCATAGAAACTGTCCAAGCCAGACATGGCAGTAACAACAGCAGCAGTCACCGTCTGCTGTTAGGAAGCAACTGGCTGCAAAACTTCCCCACACACTCCCCCCAATCAACACTAAAGTAGCAACATCGGGCCCAGTCACGAAGGCAGTCTTCAGCATGAGTTTCAAAAGAGCGTAACACATGACAGGCACGTTCAAATTCCTCAGAGCAGCATGTGAGACATGACTTACTACAGCTTACTACAGCCTTTACCGCTGAACAGTCTGAACTGAATCCACAGCCTTTTTTCCCTCCTCACTTTGTGCTAAGAGGTTTTTGTGTGCACCTTAATTTAGAAATTTAATTCATAATTACAGTGCTACTGCCGCTGATAGCCCTGTGGGAATCTGTGCAACTTTCTAGAACGGGTAGGGAGAGGTTTCTTGGTCTTCACCTCTATTGTTGGTGGTAAGAATACACCAAAAAGTGACCAAAATGTCAGTAACTACTACTACTACAACTGCCGATAACAGCCAAAAGAACACAACCACTCTACCACTAGAGTGTTAAGAGAGCAGACGGTGTCTGCTCTCTTAACACTCTAAATCAGGTAACTTATGAGGTAATACGGCAACCGGATGACCTTCCTGACACAACGCCAAAGGGGACTGGTTACAAAGAGGGTGCTGTATTAAAAATCTCCTTGTGATTCCTTTGGTTGTTAGCACATTAGCACAGTTCCCTGTAGTTTGAATAAAAGACACTGACTTGCCTGAGTTTAGTCTACGAGTTTTCCTGAAACTTGAAAAAGTGCTGGAAACCGAGAACTTTCACCTTTTAGGTAAAAGTTGTGCCCTACTGCTGCAACCAAATACTTCAAAAGGCTCATTTTATACTTTGAAGGTTAATGGTCTTTGTTTCCGTTTGTGTTGTACGTCACAAATTAAGTCACTTCCACTTGGCAAGTGGTTAGGAAGTCTTTCTCTGATCCCGGAGCACGCACTGTTCCCTATCAACCAGCGGTTGCCTGGGTGTCAATGACTGGCCTCTAGGCCCAGGTGACTGAATCCTTAATCAATCTAAGGACTGATGATCTACTTAAGATATACATTTGATGACAAGCATCAGATTTATTCCCGTTATATACAAACAGATAAGTGGCATATTAAAGGACAACCTGGGCAAACAACAACAAATCCAGATGTCCGAAAGCAGAGCGGCAAAGAGTGTGAAAATAAAGGTGAATCACACATTACAGGATTTGCATCTGGACGCCCAATTGGAAACAAAAAGCTTTAGGTGTGAGGCACTGGTCTTCATCATCACCAAATGAGAGAATTGGAAGAATGGTGCTCAGCTTGTCCAAGAGAGTTTAGACTTCAGATGTGTGAATATATGCCGAAAACCACCAAAGCTGTTCTGGCACCTTGAGGTTGTCCAACACCTTACAAAGACACTTACATTTGGTATTTCCTTTCATTTCGCACGGACCGGTACATTGTGTTTTCTGCCTTCGCTTCCATTTCCGTCGATGGCTGCGCTGCTTGCCACACTGTGTGCTTGAAAACGTCTCAGTGTCACATTTAGTATGCACTGTCATACTTGGCAAAAGGAGCTAAATTGCTTGGCAGTGATTTGGCTTCATTCGGTCGTTTACGAGTAGAGCACAAACAGCAAGAAGATGAATCTTTCAGACCACTGACAGAAAATTAATCAGCAACTGTTTTGATAGCAAATGAATCAGTTGTGTAAATGTTTGAGAACATTACATATTTTGATCACGGGTATATGTTTTTCTCAATATGCTTAATGTCATACTATTAAGTTTTTAGAGTGTCAAATCAAACACAATGGGCGACTGAAAAAAATCCCTTCTAGTAACGGAAAACTGATTTATTTTCCCTGTTTTCTTGTTATTTGTAATCGAAATGAGTGACTGTTTCTTCAGATTACTGATAACATAAACATTCGGCATCAAATCATCAAATCAGTTACAGCTCCTCGCCAGCCTTTTTGGCTCTTGTGCAAACAAATAGATAAGAGCCTCTTTGTACAGAACACTTCAGTTTTGGGGTATTTTTGCAAAAGTAATTAAAAATTAGACTTCTCCTTCTCATTCTTCCTTAGTTTACCTGTGTTGGAAACCTCGTCCTGGGTAGCGTCTACTTTTTCAAACCCTGTTAGAAAGCGGCAGCGCTATGAGATAAAGAGAAGTTTATCATTGAGGTATAAAAAGTTCAGGTGAAATGAGGGATCCTAATGGGACAAAAAGTTTGGACTGCAATAGGAGTCACTACACACATCCCATTAATGTGAAACCGTTCATCACTTCAATGTTTGAGCCCAAAAGGTGCAGGCCTTTTCACTCTATGCCATAGCGGTAATCATTGTGTCCACTGGCTTGAGTAAATCCAGGAGAGAGTAGCAATTGTGAGTGGAAAAGGGGTGGGAAACCTGCATGCTTCACACTGACTTCCCCAATGTTGTACAGTCCTCTGATTACTGTTATTCCTCCTAGACTGTAATCACTAGTGAGGTCGGTAAAAGACAAAGAAGCTCTGAAGTTGCTTTCAGTGTTGCCAAGATGATTATTCCTCCTCCTTTTCTGTACATTAAATGGCTTAATGGCCATTCATTAATGGTCTTAATGACTTGGCAACTACACCTCGAGCTTTTAGCTTTTACACCCACGTGTCGTTACTTATTTTATCCTCAAAGTGTCCTCAAGGCAGGCCTTGATGTAGGTGTGAATAATGCAGTTTAATAACCGAGTCGTCCTACCTGGTGAGAACATCCAGATCCACACACCTTCCCTAATCTATGCTAGCATGTTCCCCTGTCTTAATTAATGATATCAGCCTATCAAAGTGTGTGTGTGTGTGTGTGTGTGTGTGTGTGTGTGTGTGTGTGTGTGTGTGTGTGTGTGTGTGTGTGTGTGTCAGGCTTTTATTTACCCTCGCAGATCCTCTAATCAAGTGCTGTCGGTCTGTGACAGGCAGACAGCACTTCCTGGCGCTCAGTCACAGATGCTCCTGCACACTGAGCTTGTGCTGCCAGGGCCAAAGTGATGGTGGGGAACTTGAGCCCGCACTGCCACTCACTCTGTGACAGACATGCAAGTTGTTGTGATGACTCCCCCCCGACACCCAAATGTTCGCCCCCTTTCTGTCACTGCTGTAAGCGGTGGAATAAATAAAATAAAAACAGCAGTCTTCTAACCATCTGTCCTGATCTGTCTCAGCATATGAGCTTTGTTTGATTGAGGGAGAGGAAGGACCTGCTCAACCCTGCCAAAAAGTAAGAATAGAACATATCTAAAGGCAGGGATTGTTTTTGTTGTTTTTTTTTTAAATCATGAAAAATTTATATAATAGCCAGACAGAGATTTTTAAAACCCTTGAAACCCTGTTTGGTCTCTAAAATTATGATTATAGTTTTGTCTTATTGTTCACTATAACTTGACTAATCCAACAATGTGATACTAATCCAGCACTTAAGCTCACCAAAGCGGTACGACAGGCTGTGAACCAAGAACCAAGATGAGGAACAAACACAGTGACCAAAAATTCCTTTGAGGTATAGGTTATAGAAGTCCTGTTTTTCACTTCTTTAAACATCTGTAATCAAACCACAATGGCTTTAACCCATTGCATCTAACTTCAGACTGACAACAACAGTAAAAACACAGTTAGATGAGAAGCCAACAACCTTTTTTATCCAAGACTATCAGAATAGTAGTAGAAACACTTTCGCCCAGAATTTGTCCCACTTCAAACCTCCTGGCATATAGACTTTTCTCATTGAAAATCCTCTGCTTTACCCACAGCACATGGAATTTGTGTCTCTTTAGACTACTTTATAGAGCTCACCTTATTCTAGTCTTTTAAAGCTCTGTTATTAGCCTTAAGAAAACAACTTTGAAACGGCATTTTAGCAACAAGACTGTCAGAAGTGCCAAAAGCTGCAATCTTATCTAGCTTAAAAATGTCAGGAACACAATTTGCCACTTTGATGGATACTGAAATAATTTCTCAGGCAGCAGCGGCTCAGGCTGTTAAGTACTTGTTTGCTTTTTTAAACCTTTCTGATGATGATTTGGGCTTAAAATCTAATAAAACCTAATTTTGTCGCATTCTTCGGACAGTTTTTTAATCAAGTATTTATTTTTCCCAATAAATAGTCAGTTCACACACAAAATAACTGCAGTCCTATTCACCTTGCCATTTTTGAAAAGTGTAATATATGTTCATGATCATGATTGTTTCACTACTGATAAAAAAAGAGCCAAATTATCATTTTTCCATTTTGTAAACTGCCTCAGTTTATACTTTGCCTTTTATAAATACTGTAAAATTTCTAAAATATGCCCTAAAATTTGACACTTCCACAAGACTTCCACGAGGTCACACTCCTAATGGCCCTTAAGTCACATGATCTCATTATGTTCAACACAAAGATAACCATCACAAATTAGAGCTGGGAGTTGCAACGCAGTCAGCACAGTTCTGAATTTCAAAAGCCCCAGTGTCAGATGGATTTTTGGCACTGGGATCAAACATGAAAAGATAGAGGCTAATGGGACAGTGCGACCCCTCACCCACGTCACATCACACCCTCATTCCCTCTGACTGAAGAGCAGCGTAGACCGTGTCTGGCAGCCTGGCTCCTGCTTGCGTTTTGAAGGTCGGTCTTTTTTGCTCACTTCTCATCTTTGCTCACTTCCTCTCTCTCACCTGTCCTCTCAAGCGCGTCATTCTCAGACTCTTTTGTTTACAGTGTGATATTTCTGGGCCTGGAGATGACAAACACTGGGAGTCTGAGCAGTGCCGCCTGCATGCAGGAAACTTGTATTTACACTGCTCTGATTCCTCTCAGCTTGCTTACTCAAGCTGCTGGAATGCACAGGTTGGCCTGTGTGCCAAGTTACTTAAGTTTACTGAAATCTTCTCGGAAACCAGGCCGTTTGAATCACAGGACGGTAACAGTGATAGGATATCGTGACCAGTTTAACAAAAGATACTTGTAAGCTGTGGTGATAATTACACCACAATATGACGGCGAGTTTAGCGAGGCGGGGCTTAGTCGATAATAACAACGTGACCTACATTCCACTGACAATTATGAGCTGCTGTGATCATAAAGTGGGCAAGAGAACAGCAGACGTGATCAACTGGTCTTTTGTACTGGAAATTCCCACCGTGCGCCGTTGAATTCGTGGCCATCTGCGGGTTTAAAAATTTACTCTTTGCAAAATAGATAAATAAAATCTGCATTTCTGGTTGATTATTATTATAATCTTAAATCATTTTCTGATAAAACATATCTCTGAAGTCTCGATGTGGCGTGCTCAAGTGAAACTTCCCCAATGTGACACGTGACGCACAGAAAAGTTAGATTTGGTATCTCGTGGCTCCAAAAACACCGGATCCATTATTGAAACGTAATTATAATGACGTCAGCGAGCGTGTCCTTACCTGCGATGTCCCACAGCTGTAACCTGACCAGCGTTTTGCTGTCCCAGTTGATAACTTTGAGTGCAAAGTCGACCCCGATCGTCGCCCTGTAGTGTTGCGAGAAAAGTTGGTGAACGTAGCGTTTGATGATGCTGGTCTTGCCCACACCTAGTTCTCCGATCACCAGCACTTTAAACAAGTACTCCTTGCACTCGGACACCGAGCCCCCAGCCATGCTGAGACTGACAGCTGTTCTCAAACTCAGGCAACCTCTGCTTTCTCGCTCATATAGATGTCCTGCGAGGAACGACGGAGGACTAGGCCGGTGTTACAGCTGAAGACCAGATGCAATAGAAAGTACTCGAGTTTCCCCCCAACTTTCTAATTCTCCTTTTTACTCCTCCTCCCCCTCCTCCTCCTCCTGACGCTCAACAACCACCTGATAAGTCACAGGACTTAGGCGGAAATGCAAATCTTGATACAGTATGCTTCTCCCTCTAGTGCGAGTACATAAAGCTTTTCATGCGAAAATCGTGGTTTCTGGTTTCGTATTCGAAAAAAATAAAAATAAAATAAAATATTTTGCGTGCTAAATTCAGGAAATTGCCGGGGCGGGGGTCATTTTAGCACATCTAAGTGAAAGAACAAAACAAACAGTGGAAAAAAAAATCCTCAGGAATCCTCAGTGGAACCAAACCTCTAATTTGAAAAACATGGCTCTCTAGTAAAGGTGCTCTGCACATCCCATACTATCTCAGTTGAGCCAAAATAATAAAACCATTGCATAATAGCTCATAAAACACCTCAAAATTCTTGTTTTCTTGTGATGTAAAGAAGTTCAAGGATATTCCATTTCAAATCAAGTTAATAGACATAGAAATCTTAAAAAAAAAAAAAAAAAAAAGATCTCGGTTTTTCCACTTTAACTACATGGAAAAAACGTACAGTTTACACCTACAGGAGATACTAGGCTGTAGAAACCCATACCATGAAGCTCCCAGTGCACAGTTCTGTGCTGATGTTAATGCCAGAGGAGCAGGCATGATCCCAGGTTTTTTAAATGTGGTGGTACAGGTCAGGAAATTGTGTTGGATAAATGTTTTGCAAAGTGAAAAAAAAAGCATGTAGGATTTTTACACAAGTGAAAGTTATCATCCTATTCAAGCAACTTAATAGTGCACTCGTTTCATAATCAAAATATATTTTGGGGAAAAAAAACCCTAAAGTAAGGGTACACATTATATAGAATCGGATTAGAATTTCTGAATGTGTTTAGCCCAAACTACTACAATAACTGTATATCACAATTACTGGTCCACTGATGTATGTTCCAGTTGTTGATGTATTTAATTTCTTCCATATTTTTTGTTTGCTTGACCTATAGGCTTAATAATAGAAATTATCTTCAAAAAATAAAAAACTAAAGATATAACATTTGCATCTAAAATATAGTGGCATATAAGCAGGAAAAAGGATAACACAGAAATACTTACATTAAGTACAAGTATATTAAACCTGAAGTTCAGTAAAGTATTCAAGAAAATATCAATGGGGGTATGGTGCCACCCCATGACCCCCGTCTAGACATGCCCCTGGCATCTAGGGAGAACGAAATTTAACAGACTTGTTGCATTGATAGCATCCTATTACAGTACCAAAGTCAAACAAGAGAGCTCTTTAGAATGACAAGTGTTTGTAAAAGCAGACTGCATGGCTAATATATCATGTAACTTACTATATAATATAACTTGACACAATGACACACTGGCTCAAACATCTTATTTGTGTGATATGAAAGGGCAGTCAATAAGAGGTTTGTAAAAGTGATGACAATTGAAATCTTTGGCCAATTTGAACAACCATTTTCTTCATGCAATTATTAACATCTTACAACACAGTGTATTATGCGGTCCAATTATGAGGTCCAAAATGCATGCCCTCTTTCCCTACAGTTTTCACATTTTGCAGGCCGGCCAGATTGGAACATTTTAAAGAATCAGTTTGGGGGGGGGAGGGGTGTCAGGATATATGTTTGACTCACGAATATAACTTTAGTTTTAGTTTGTTTGGTTTTTTCAGCTAATATAGGCAGTAATCAGTCTTTTTAATATAAGTTTTGTTTTTATTTTACAGCATCTTTCATGTTCAGCTCACCCAAAACATAAAGGCCTATTTCGTTCTAGATTTGACAGTGTTTTTCAGGTGGCACCTGATATATTTTACACTGGTTAAGATCATTTAACAACTTACACTATAATAGACTAAAAACATTTGGAAATACAATACAATTGCACTACGTACTGTGTAGTCTCGTACTTTGAAATTATTTGCATTCTTATAGATAAAAGAACTAAGAAACTTAACCTCAATTAAATTACTTAACTTTATAATGCAAGATTTAAACAAAAAATTGAAACATGTATCATCTCGTTACAAGAAGCAATCAATCATTGGTTACTTTTACAACCAAATGTGTTCAAGAGGATACAACTGGCTCAACTTAAAATTTACCCCAAAAAAACAAACACACTGCTTTTTGACGAGTATCCGAGGACAGTTGCAAAATGTATAAACTTTGTTTTTCTGTCGACATTCTAAATATAGAAACATTTATTAGTATTACAAACATACCACCTGCGTGAAAAACAAGAGATGGCTTAACAGTATTACAAACTTTGATAACTTGTACAACTTACTGTGTTTTTCCATTACAATGACACAGCAAACTCAGAAAATGTGGGAAATATCCACACAGCATGGAAAGCAAAAATCTTTTTCTGTTGTCATTTCCCACGCGCGTAAAAATTCTCAGGGTTATGGTTTTAGTGTAAACGAAATAAACAGCATTGCCATCATCTACAATCACCCTATTTACCTGTTTACCAGCTACGTCATATAAATAAATAAAACAGAAAGCGGGGGCTGTAGGCTGATAACAACTTTGCTTGGCACATTGTAACCATAGTCACATATCATACAGCGCGAGTCTTCAGCAGGATCTGAGTTCGTTGATACTACTTTTGTGATGAGCACACCTTGCGGCACATAAATGTAATACTCAAACAACATACTTCACTTTTCTTGTTAATTTGTAATATATAAACTGCAATGAGGTTTGATTAGAGAAAGGGTGCAGTTACTTAATGAATACTCAATGAAAAGTTGATTTTCTTGAATGAAGCTTTGACTGCTATACACATGAACAGACCTGTGCATGTGCTGCAGCAGAAGAGCAGAGCTAATCAAAACTGGCATGAAATGCACTTAAGCTATTGCAGTCTTTAGAGAAAGTTTGGTCTGTGATGTGTAAGCACGCTGCGCAAACACTACTGTGTTTCTCTTGCCGTGTTTTCTTTTTTGCAGACTCTACAATTGCACTGTCTCTATTAAAACAAAAAACGAAAAAAAACCAAAGCTACATCTTCTATTATGACTCTCCGTGTTACTTCATTCATTAAAAAATTTGGCGTGAGAGCTGACTAGTTTTGGCACGCGTCCCAGTTTTACATTTTTCAGGAAGGCTTTGTGCACTCACGGCCCCTCAGAAATGTAAGCACTCGTAGATAATTTGTGGTCTACCTGTATTTTTGATTAACCACTTACTGATAACAGCGGAGTAATAAATACAGTTAAGCAAGCAAATGTCAGAGCAAATAAACAAATGTTAAAAACTTGAAATGTTAAATCGTATCATTGCACGTGTTGTGTGTCGGTGTGTGTCGGTGTAATGCACTCTGTGTGATGCTCAAGTCTGCTGACAGCCGCTGTGCCAGCGTTGGTTTTTGCTCTCACAGTGTTGAGGAGCTGTGTGCGTAGTCTCGGAGGATGTCGGCAGTGTAGACCGAGGGGCTACCAAGCATCGAATCGATGATGGGGGAGCCGGTGACAGAGTCCCCTGAATACACAGAGTCTCTGAAAGGGGAGGGGGGAGACAGAGCTAGGGAATCCTCCAGTGTTGCCTTGTTTTGAATTAAATCCTCACCTTCCCCATCCTCCCTCTCCCCTTCCTCCTTGGCGTCATAAATGTAGCCGTGTAAGAGGTCCAGTTCCTCATCCTCAAGCCCCTCTTCTGCAAATGCCCCGTGTTGTGGAGCTGAAGGAAGGTGAGAGGGTGTCAAGCTCAAAGGCTCGTTGGCAGGCATTGCCTCCTTGGCAGTGCGGTCATTCAGTGCAGGTGCATGGGAGCTGTGCGTGTCCACCACATCCCTGTGCAAGCGATCTGTGGTGTGGCCTGTCAAGTGGGAGGGCAAAAGAGAAGCCGGCTCATCCAAATCAGACTCCCGCCCTCGCAGCCGATCAGTGCTAGTTGGAGTCCAAAGGGGGCGCTGCGCGTCGCCCTCGTCGTCTTCCTCCGTCAGGTTGTGCAGAGGTTTAGTGCCAGGTGGTTCTGTGGGGGGACCTTGGGAGCCGGTGCCAGTGTTGCAGGTGGAGGGCTCACAGCTGTGGGGGTCGGGGGTGTTAGTTAGGGGCCTGATGACCGCCGTCTGATTCAAGCCGGCTTCCTGTTTCCTCACATGCACAGACAGTCTGTGCCACACATTCCCCCCCCTCGGAGGGTGTCTTGGACCTGATTCAGACCATGACACAGACTTGCCATTAGAACTATGAACGAGATAAAAACCCAAGTTACTATCACAGGAAACCAGGAGGTGAAGGCAGAAAAACAACATCAACATAGCAGCAACGTAAGACAACAGAGCAGCAGCATTTCAACATTTCATTGCATGTTAAAATACTTTTGAAGTACGTGACTTGACATTAAGAGCTTGGCTAAAGTGTTCACTCATGACCTCTGAAGAGCGTCACATTTATCAGCCTCACAAACAGTGATTCATAATGTGCTGCAGACAGCATTATGATCATACATTTTTGTCAGACATTGAAATAACAGATTTAAGAGCCATCCATCTCATTTATTTTTGTCTTCTTCCTGACTGGCTGATTTTATTGTTAAAGAGGGGTGCATGCATTTGCAAAGTATTTCGGGTTTTGCCCGGACTGGCCTGATGACGACACAGTGTTTAGCGGAGAATGAGCTAGGACTGGCTCTAATGTGATTAGTCGGGGAGGTGGTGAGGGGAGGGTGTTCATGCTGAGAAAAGTTAAATGTGAGGTTAATTCAGGATAAACCGAAAGCAG
Source organism: Perissodus microlepis (assembly GCF_051167445.1). NCBI lineage: Eukaryota > Metazoa > Chordata > Actinopteri > Cichliformes > Cichlidae > Perissodus > Perissodus microlepis. The sequence continues at coordinate 11,316,149 of NC_140475.1, forward strand.
CAGGGTGGCAGATCACCCTCTTGGAGGGCTGCATGGTCAAAAATATTTTTGCCACTGCCAGCTCAGGAGTGCCAGGATCACACTATCAAATTATGTCTTTAAATGAGATCTAGAATCCAGGCAGGTTGGCAACAAATGATCCAAAAGATGAGAACCAATCAATAAAAAACAATTACTTTCAGCACATCTTTTTGACCTAAAGATTTTTTTTAACAACCAACTTGTCATAGTGTATTGGGGAAAAAGCTTGTAGAAAAAATTGATTTCAGCTTTAACACTTTTCAGCTGTCTCGTTGCTGTGATTATCTGAATGGTGGATACTTTAATTATTCCCCAGGCTGTATTATAAAATAGACAAACTGGCAGTGCAGCTCTCCAAGAAAGAGGTTGAATGACTCCAAAACATTTGCCAGCCTTGACACTTGACAGTGCGCTCCTCAGTATAGAAGGTTGAAGGGTTAGAAGATTAGATAGGCTGCATAGCAAGGGTAAGAGACAACACTTAAACATATTGGGATCACTCTCCTTCTCTGCCCCGCTCCTTACTTTAGTCACTTGTCCATGTGCCACTGCTGTGGATCTCAAAAAAGTTATATGCAAGTCTTACATCTAGAATCGCCACATGAAATCTCTACTTTCATTATCCCTGACACGTTTGAATGGCCTTTCAGCTTTAAATCAATAACAGCAAATGTCCCATCTTGACTTTCCTATTAAATTTCGCTGATGATATTTCATTCTCAGGGGGAGGGGGATGTGCCTAAAAACCAGTTTTTACTACATAAATACAAACACTCATTGGGGTACTGGAAAGATGAAAACAGACCACTGACATGCAAACACATCATAAAAAAGTGATAGCTTGATATGACTTTTTTTTTTTCCAATTTGAGAGTTTAGTCACCTTTTTGGTCTCTAACCAGTGACCCCAGAAAAGAAATCCAAACAGAAAGATGAAAAAGCACAAAAAGTTACTCACTTGGCATTGCCTGTTACGGTCTTCTTCCGGCGGAACATATTCAGGAAGCTGTTGCTTGTTGACTGAGCCGCAGACTTCCCATCTCCGACGTGCATTCGCACCACGTCAGATGTGGTGAAGGCGCTTCGGACGTTCCTCTCTGGTTTGGCGATGATTATGTACATCTTGGGTGTGAACATGCAGCCCAGTGCCACTGTTACACTCAGGCTGACGGAGAAGGATGTGGTTATGATCTTGTAATTAGAGCCAAAGTAGATTGGCACGAAGGCCAACCAGATGATGCAGGTAGTGTACATTGTAAAGGCAATGTATTTAGCCTCATTAAAATTGGCGGGCACGTTCCGCGTCTTGAAGGCATAGTATGTGCAGCTCATGATTAGGAGGCCATTGTAGCCCAGCGGCGCTACCATGCCTATGTTGCTGGTGTTACAGATGAGGTAGACCTCACGTATGCTGGGGTATGACTTGATGGGCTCGGGGGGCTCTAGAATGATGAGTGTAATCTCCAGAGTTAGCTGCACACTAATAAGCATAAAGGCAATGATCACTTGGGCCCAGGCGCTCATGAAACGGGGTTTCCTGGTGCAGATCTTTTTCTTGCTGCCAGCCAGAATGCGTGCAATGCGGTTAGTTTTGGTCACCAGGGCAGAGTAGCACATGGCAGATGAAAGGCCCACTAGGAGCCGCTGCAAATAGCAGGAGGCCACTGTGGGACGGGCGATTAATGTGAATGGACAGATGTAGCCTAGGAAAATGCCTGCCAAGATGATGTAACAGAGTTCTCTGCTGGAGGATTTAACCACAGGTGTATCACGGTACTGGATGAACACAAAGGTAACAAAGGAGGTGATCAGGATGCCCACGCAGGAGAAAACCACAGCAACTATAGATTCCACATCTGCCCAGTCAAGATACTTCAACGGCAGGGGCTGGCAACCTGGAAACAGTAGAGGAAACAGTGTTCGGTCAATTTTTTAATTCATCCTGCGGTTAGTTTTACTGAATGAAAGGTGCATTAAAAGATGGTGGGAAGCAGTTAGTCAAGGAGAATGAAAGAGTGGGCAAAGCAAATCAGAGTGTTGACAATGGCCTGATTTTAGTGCCTTCCACATGCACATATTATTGTGTATATATATATATGTATATATATATATATATATATATATATATATATATACATATATATACTGCAGTATTTTAATTGTTGCATTCAGTCTTTTTGGGTAACGGTTAATGGTTGTACACTGAAAATAGATTTCACTGGTAAGGCAATTTTTGAAATACATTTTGCTTTTAGGAATTTTATTTTAACACTTACAGTATTAAACTACACTCAGTGAATAATTTGACATGATGACATCATTTTCTATATGATAATAAAAATGAACTTTCAGCAGCATCAGAAAAGTTTAATAACCTTGATATATGTTAAATACTTCTTATGGTAAGTCTTTGTGTTATGTTCAAGGTATAAAGAGAACAAAAAATCTGTGTTGGAAATAATGTTGTATAACCTCAGAGCCAAAGCCTCACACAGCAATAACAACACGCTGGAAAAAAAGGTTTGAAATTTTTAGATTCTGGATTTCTTAGACTGTCCTAAATGTATTTGACAATATTTAAATGCTGATGACCATATTAATAGATGTGTTTTTTATTATTTATGTAGTTCCTTGTACACCTATAGCTGCCCATACATGTGCCCCCAACATTTGCGCTATGGCACTGACAGGAACTCATTTGCATTTTCCATCCTACACACCCCAAAGCTCTATTTCTCTTCTGTCATGATGCCCTGCATACTCGTCATCCAACACAGAGAAGAACTCTGGAGAGCTTAATTGGAGAAAAATGACATCCCTAGACTTCCCCAGCTTAACACTTCATAAATTACATGCTTCTGCTAATAGTATTACAGTGACTTCACGGAGGAACCCAGTTCTGGTCTGCATGCTAAATCCTAATATGCTAAATCCTAATAATAAGACATATGAAATTTTAAAATAAACCAAATTGTCTTCCTCTGGGGATTCTAATCAGAAAGGTAGTAATGAGCATATCAAGGTGTAAACCAGCTCTTATAGCAGGGTTTCATTTAAATGCAGGGGGAAGTGGGGACAGAGAACTGTTGCTTGTTTTCTTTTGGCCACACACCCAGCTCAGCTTGCAGATGAATTTGCCTTTATGCATGCAAACAGACACGGGTGGCAAAGATGAAATGTATCTGCATTCACTTATCTAACACAATCCTCAAATCGCTTATTTGTGTTTCTAAGCTCTGGGAAGACCTTTGAAATTTACTCTTCTGCTGCATATTTTCAAAAATACACATTCACAATTGTAGACCCTTGTTCAGTGAATAGCATATTACCTCTCTCTATTAGTATTTTTCAAATGTAATGAGACTGAAGGAAACTTTTCTTTCTTGACAGACTGCTGAAATGTATCCTCAAGCCTCTCATGGCAGTAATAGGATTTTACACCTGGGAATTGAGGGCTCCTCTCAACTTTATAAATCGCTGTCAGAACAAGCACCGGGTCACAACAAGAGCAGAGAGGAAGGAAATGAGCAGCAGCATTTTTTTGAGGGAGTGGTGTTAAGGTTTGAGGAAATGAAGAAAGCAAAGGCATAGGACCTGCATGGTGAAAAAGGTGTTGTTAGACCACTGAGGTGCTGTGTGAATAGCCTTACGGTGGGGGAAGATGACTATTGAGAGAACAGGGGAGTCAGCCCCACTAAAAGTACTGTGGTTGAGCTAAGGGTAAATGCATGAAATGGGCAAAATAATAAGTGTGAATCGTTTCAGGGGTAATGGACAAGGAGTGTGGATGAACAATGTAATAAAAACAAACACAGTTTCTGTTTTTGTTTCTCCTACCTGCCAGGTCATCATCCGGCCACCATCCCAGCTCACACGCCTTGCAGGTAAATTCATCCTGGACATATTCGTTATCCTTGCATGTGGTGCAAATCCAGCAGCAGCTCACCTCACCCTTCCTAATCACCTGCACGCAGAGAAACAACACACAGTCAACAACATGCCAAAGAAAGCTCAGTAGCAAGTCACTACAGTGAGCCGTGGAAAAAAAGCACATCTCACCTTAAGCAACCTAAATAATTAATCAGCACAGAGGGGATATCAAAATGAGGATTTGTTTGTGCGTTTTTTGAGCCCCAGACAGAGTGTTTAGAAAACAAGGCCGGCTGCTTTTACATTCTGCTCCCAAAGAAGCTGTTACCAGCACTGTGATATGTAAAGCAGGGTGATAAGTGGGGCACGAAACAAAGCAGATAGAGGGGGGAAGCATGAGCAGCTAGGAGAGAGGATGCACCCTCCCTCGGGGCAACTCGGTGCATAGCCAGTCTGAAAACAATTGTCCCCAAATGAAGGAAATGAGGGCATTTATTCAGCCTGTGCTCAAAACCAGTTTTATTGCTTACTGTCCCAAACGGTCCATCTCCTCGCTCAGGTAGAGCGCAAGTCCCATGAGTTTATGGTGCAAACCTAAACTTTTTATGTGACATCAGGACTTATCTGTGTTTGTCATATTTACATAGACTTCTCTTTTCCTTCATTATCCCTTCTTTAAATCATTTGTAATGGGAGGAGGATTTAAAAATGTAGGACAGTGTAGCATCAGCAGTCTTCTTGCCAGCATGTGATATAAGCAAATAAAGGATTAAGATTCACTGCAAGAAAAATCAATGACATATTTACTGGGAACAGATGTACAGTAAGGGCACCGGTTCAGCTCTTAAAACATTTCTCTTTTTAATTACAGTAGAGATTAATTGGAAAGTTAGACATTTGTGGTTCCCCCAATGCTTAATCCTAATGATTATATTGATGTCTTTACTTGACCTCCCCCATTTCCATCCGCAACCTTCATGCACATGAACACATACAAAGTAGGTGGAGTGCTGAAGTCCACGCAAAGTTTTTCACACTTTGTCCTAGTATAGATCTGATTGAGGCAAATAATTTTTTAAGATGGGTTGTAGGGAGTGCTGATCCCAATGGGACATTGCATGCCCACATGATTAATCCTAATTTGCGATCGAAAAAAAAGATTATCACGGTAGATTACATTCTGCTTGTAAAATTCCATTAAACACAGAGACCTGTACTGCAGAAACAATAAAGAAAACATACTGCATTTGGAATTTAGAAAATGGCAAATGGTTGTGCCCTTTAAGATCTGCATGCACTTTTTTTGTTACCAGTATAGCAAGTAGCAAAAGAAATTTAATTACACCTTCCAAATTTAATTACTAGGTCCTACAATCTGTGAGGCAGCAAAATATTCCATATTATTCATCTCCAAGAGATGGAAGGAGCATAATCAAACCGAGAGAGAGAACTAGAAGTGCATACTAAAATTTGGAAATAGCCAGAAGAAGCAAAAGGGATCATAAAAGAGTAAATATCGACCCAAGTGAGTATGTCCATTTTAAATATTGATATAAAAGTGTTGAGTTATTGTGGGACTTTACATTAGGTTTTAAATGTGTCTGTATTTACCTTGACAATTTTGTGTTACAGTGGATGACGTACAAGAGGACACGTCAACGTGAAGATTCTGGTATACGGGAGGGCAGAATGCTTTTAATTGCTGTCCATTTGATTTTATATCCACATAATAAGCGGAACAACTCAAAAGTGGAAACATGTGGTATAGAGGAAACTGCACTGCCTACACAAAGAAGGGTATTATCAGCATACAATGATAATCTCTGATTTTCTGATCCAGTGTTTTGAGGAAGAGAAAGAATAGTATTGTTAAAAGGGGTCAACTCTAGTTGATCCCTATATACAGAGAATAACTATTTCCTGTGCTGAACACTGACAATTTGTCTATAAGTGCTTTATCATAATGATGAATCGTATTCTCCAGCCAGTCTGTACTATCTGTACCAATATTGTCCCAGCCTAACAAGCAGGAATATTCACCCTCTGCCACAAAATGATGTGTGATAGATTAACATGTTTTAATAAAATGGGTTTAATCAGTGTGGATCACCTTCATTCGGTGTACCTCTAATAAAGTAGCAAGCAAGTAGACTTACTCAGATTCATTATCAGACAGAGAAGGCAGATTGAGTTCTTGAAGAAAATGCAAACATAGAAAGTAGAATAAAGAATTTTGAATGATGCACTGTGTATTACAAGAGTCTATAAAACTAAGAAGTGTTTAAAAAGCAATGATACTGGAGTATTCTTTACAGTTTTTCAGCCTTCAAGCTGATAGATGACTGTGTCTGGGTCTTTTAAAGCTTTACGTTCTTCCGGCTATGTGAAATAAGAACACCTTTATGCATCTCAACAAAGAGTTAAGTTATTCTTTCCTGTAAAGCCTCAGAGAATCCGACTTCTTGTTGTGCCTGAAGCTGGATCAAAGTATTTTCCAGCTCAGTTATCCTGCTAAGTCTATTTTTATTAAGGCGAGCTAAAAACAAGATTGAGAAATCCATAGGACAGCCCTTTACGTCATCGCATAAAGCTCTGGTTGTCAACTAAACCTCGGCTAAATTCTATAAAGGCTTCTTAATTGTTCTTTGTCTTCTAAAACGTGAAAAATTTTGCATTTTTCTCAAACATTAAATGATTATTGTGTGTATTGAGTGTGAAATGTGCCGAGATGATATCTCAGAGAAGGATACGGATGAGTTCGTATGGGAATTTACTTTAAGGAGGATCTGAATCCCTACCTTTATCTGTCCTTTGGAACAGGGCTCACTACAGACTGAGCGAACCATGTCGCTGCTGTTCATCCACAGTTTGTTGTCATCGATGCTCAAGATGCCCTCGCTCCACGACCCCACGTTTATGTAGTCATAGCGATCATCACCCACGCTCTGTAAATTCATGATGTCATACCTGGATGTTTGAGGAGAGACGGAGGACTGCGCATTAACACACTTATTAAGTGAGAAAGGGAATGATTTGAGAGGGAGTGGGAAAGGAGAGAATCAGAGTGAAAGGTAATTTAATGATAACAACTCCACAGCTTAAACCTTTCCTCTTATCTGAAGCCGCAAACTGCTTACAACTCTGTTATGTGACATCAAGCGCTCATACCAGTGCACAGTGTGCCCTCATTTTTATACTGAACCAGGATGCGCTGCACCTAACCTCCAGCTGACAGAGGAATGACACGGCTGTGTTTTCTGACTGTCAAATGTTGTCCGTTGGACTGTAAAGACATGAAAGTGACTGCCGCAGTGGACAATCCACTAAATCTGTTCCAGTCCAGACTAATTACATCCTCTCGTGCTCAAGACTGGGACACACACGTGTGCTAATGAGTTGGAGAGTGGGAGAAGGGGAAATGCACTTTGTGACCCAGATGGTGATATCAAATCTCTATTTTCATTTCTTGGCTTTTCTTAATTTTTTATTAGCTTCTTCTTCCTCTTACCTTCCTGGGGTGTCTCCATTTTCGTCAAAGTAAATCTCCTCTCCCGAGACTCCTCTGAAGGATGTTTTGAGCAGGTAGTCCAGAAGCTTGCTGCCATCAATGGGATCCATCGCCTCACAGAGCCCTGTCTGTCCCGGACATAGCTCCTTGTGCATATCATGAAGGCCATGAGCCATGGCGTAGATGGCATTGATGACAAAGCCCATCTTACTATCCTGCACATAGTTCTCTTGCAGACTTTCATTTCCTGTTAGAGATGAAAGAAGAGGTCGTCACACAGTCGAAAGAATTCTGAACTGCACGTGTAGAAAATCTGCTTCAAGGCAGAAAGAGAGATAGAGAAATTAACTCTACAACTCAAATCACCGAGTTAACCTCAATTCATTTTTTTTAGTTCTGTCAATCTCTTCCCCTCTTCTTAACCTTGATCACAAAAAAAAAACATTAATAAGGAAGACTTTTAAATGCATGCCTGCAACTATTCCTTAAACTATTTTTTTGTGCTGCTGTATTAAAAGATTTATTACTCTGTGTGAATGACAGCATTAGAAGTATGATGAAATTCGAAGAACACATGAAGAATATAGAAACAAAGACAACTCTTTTTTTGTGCAGCAACAAAATATATTAGCATTGATGCCCAAAAGCTCAATAGGAAACAGATGAGGAGAACAGCCAGTGCCTGGGAAAATCCTCACTGTTTGTGCAAGCTGTACTTCAGTCATCTAAAGGCACTGTCCCACAGTCACAGTGTTTGGCAGAAGGAGGGGGAAATAGATCTCTTCAAAACTACATTTATTATTGCCTCCTTTGACAGTGCATTTAAAATACTGATATGTTTTGCTTGTGACATCAACATGCACACACAGTGGGGGGGAAAGGGATGCAACTTCTCACCATACAACATATTTTTCAGGTGTTTGTGTCAGCAGCGTGTGCTGAGTGAGCCATTCCTTTGTGCAGCTTTCCAACGTATATGTCAACTTTTGTTTTCTTTCCTTTTCCTCGTACAGACCAAACAAGCAAGTGCTTTGCATCAGAGTTTGACTGATGAATTTCGCACTCTAAGCCTGCCAGGATGAAGACATCTACCCATCTACTTTATTTGACTAAATCGCAGATATTACAGAGAGCGCTGGGTTTAAAAAAGCATCAGTCAAACTCATCCTGTCTTGGAGGAGTCAAATGCAAACAAAGTGCAGGTGAAATTCAGACAGATACCGTTGTAATAATCGTGTCTAGAAAGATACACTTACCACCTCGAAGATCTATGGAACATAAGAGGTTTGTAAACGTGTGATACAAAGTAGAAAAGCGTCCATAACCTTACAGCTCTGAGAAGTCATCACAAACCACTAGTTGATTTTTATTGATCGTTTGAATTTAGAAGCATGCTGACTAATTCGTCTTAATGCCATTCTGCAGGATGGATTTGTTTGGAGTTTTTGAATTGTGGTTGAAAAGCTATCAACAAGTCAAGAACACAATTTACCGTGATCACCTTTTGCGAGCAAATGGAGAGAATATTCATGGAGGAAAACACAGGGGGGAAAAAACAAATCACAGGTTTTATTAATATTCATGAGTTCTGTTCTTATATTCATGATCATATTTAACCCTCTGGTCAGAAGAAAAGAAGACGGTGCCTGAAAAACTAAACTATGTGACTAGTCATTTGTTTAAAAAATATCCACTCCTACTTATGAACGTCAAAAATGTGAATATTTTGTTATGTCCTACCGGAGCAGACTTTTTTGTAGTTCTTCTTTTCCTGAGGATGGCCTGGGAGGCGGCACTGAAAACGATACTGCCAGAACTCTGGGAACCAGGGGTTCCTGGTATTGCTGTCCAGACGCAGCTTTAGGTAATAGTCGTCAAAGGACTTGACCACCTCTGATTGGAGCTTCATTGTGATGCCTCCCTCTGCTTCCTGCTCATAACCCTCCACAACTTCGTAACGGTCTGCCCATCCATCGCTACAGACAGACAGAAGAAAAAGAGGAGACTATGATCTTATGGTCAAAGGGTGGACAGTAAAAGACTAGAAGCTAAAGAAGATTCGAGGAAGGACAAAACGTCATAATAATAACAGGTACTGTTAGACACTGATGATATTCTGTGCATAGTTGTTTTATAAAGGATTGTTGAATATTGTAATTAGTACTCAACTATTAATTCAGACTGACAAACCCAAAAAGCTGTTAACAAAAGCTGCTTTGTTCATTCATTCAACACGATGTAAACAACGAGGGTTTGAGACATTTGCTGAATGGATGGATGTCAGAGACCAAGTAGTAAAAACAGTTACATTTAATTTGATTTAATTAAAAAAATAAACTATTATTAATAATATTATCGTAAGGTAAACTTTAGTGTCCTGTTTCTTTCAACTGACATGAACTACATGAACTTAGTAGAAGGTTTCACATTAAGGCTATAAAATAAATCATCAAACTCATACATCATCAATCAACCACAGGGTTAGTTCAGGTAGGCCACAAGGTCAAAGGGCATAGCAGATCAGCTGATCTTAATTTCAGCCCCTATCAGCTGATGGCTCAGCTGATTCCTTTGCACGTGCTCCATGAATACCCAGCTAGGAAATCTCATAAAAGCATTTAAATTGCTTTAACCTGCCTACAGTTGCTGGATATCTTGCAACCTTCACTCCAGCTTCTTCTTCTCCGATCACATGTGATGCAATGAGCGCTGTATCTTTTGAAGCTTGCTATGTTTTTATTATGAAAAGCCGTGTTGCTGCTCAAGCTTTACATGTATGTGTCTGCGAAGGTGGAGGGGTCCCAAAACAGATCTTTAACTCCAAATATAGTGAGGAAATATTTTACTGTGATCAAAGGCTGTACATGCATTTTAGTTGCAGATGTGTCTGACTGTGTTTTAAAATGAATTAGAAAGTGGTTGACAGGCCAGCTGTCATCCTGTGGTGGGACTCATTTGTCTTACAGGCTGTAAATTGAGTATCACTGTACGAGAGGACAGATTGTTTGCTTTAATCATAATCACATTAGTCAGGAGAGGATAGGTGTTTAGCACAAGCACAAAGATATCAGTTACACCAAATCTTTAAACTGAAGCACTGTGCTAAATCACTGTTATCCCTGTCCACATCATTAACTTTTAACAATGAAACTTCTCTCAGAGCCAAAGTACATTTTTATTACCTTAATAAAAGTGTTTTTAAAGACACATAAAAAATAATGAGGCCTATGGTGGCTGGTATGCTATTAATACTGGAGGCCTAACTAGCAACAAAGCAGTGTTAAACTGCTTTGTTGTGGTCCAAATCTTATGGATTTCTCTGCTTGGGCTGTAGAATAAGTATCCTTTAACAAAGCAAAAACGATGACAGAAGAGTATCATAGCACAAGTCAAAACTTTAAGTCAGGCGTTGCTTTTATTTAAATAATATTCCATCACAAGTAGGTAGACTGCAGCCTCGGCTCTTGTGCAGCGCTAAATTAGCATGGCGGCTTGGGGACTTATCTCACGTCCCCTGCTGCAAACCTCAATTTAAGAAGACCGTAATCATCTCAGCAATAGTGCCTCAACAATAAATGCAGACTTTACACAATCAAGTCAGCTTGCCTGTTTGTTTACTTTTGTAACCCTGTGCGGGAGAATTTCTAGCCTACTGAGCTAATTTGATTTGGGCTCTAAGAGAGATGGAAAACACCAGTGATGGGGACACTGAAAAAACAAATTAACAGATAAATAACACCACAATGAACTTGCTCTTTCTCTCTGTCCCATTGAAAGCTTCCAGCAGCACTGCCTCTTTTACACTCTTCTACACTTTTATGTGGGATTCAGTCTACTGCCTCAACATACCTTCGCTATAGACAGCTACACGCCAATTAGATATGATTCACCGCGGAACCAATTAGGCATCTCACACACAGGATGCGCCGGGTGATGGATAAGGACGTGTGCATGTTCATGTAGGTGCAGGTCGAAGTCTCTGACCTTTTCCTCAACAATTACTGCCAGTCAAGAAAAAGGAGACATTGAAACTAATTTGTGAGAATTTATGGTTCAGCTATTCCACCCTTCTCATGGTAAAATCCACGTGGGTTCCTTCAACCTGCAGGAAACTAAAAAAACATCCTAAAAATAAACCCCATGTAATCCAGACGTTGTTAAAGTAGCTCCAGCTGACCCTAATGTCCAACCTTTTGATCCCATCACCTCTCTACAAGCTTTGTGTCCTAAAATAAAACCACACCATGATCAGCTTACTGACCAGGAGCTGGAAACTCAAAGAATTATGATGGAATGATAATCAATTAATTAATCAATCCTATGAATACTCAACTGGCACATTCAGCACCAGGTGATGTATAACCATACTGATAAAAATAAAAGGCATTTTATATGCACAGTATAAGCATTGTGCAATGGGTGTATGCTCTTGAATTACAAAATTCGTAGTCCAGGGGATAAAAAAACAATTAAAACTTAATGAATAAATAACTAACTGTTGTTGTTGCTTGCGCAAGATGAGTTCCCAAGTTTCACAGTCTAAGGGAAAATAACGTGTTGAAGTCTGATACTAATTCTTTTGTACTGCTTGCCAAACAGCAGAAGGGTGAACAGGCTGTAACTGGGCTGGATATTGTCTTTTAATATAATTTGGGCCCTGCACCTTGACGATGTCGCTGATGCTCAGTCGATGAGTACTGGCGATGTTCTGCTTTAATCACCTGCTGCAGAGGCTTTGGGGTTTTCTTTTCTTACAACACAATCCAAACAGTTCTGAGAGTTCTGGGTTGGATAAATGGTCCCATCCAAAAACCTGCCCAGTCTTGGGCAAGAAGGCTCAAATAAGAAAAGGGTATAATAGCGCCAGTCTATATAAGAGGTGAAATGAGAAGATAAATAAGCTATATTCAATACTTTCAAATGATAGTTAATAATTTAATATTATGCTAATATTCCTCAGTACCATCTTTGCAATAATGTGCATGCTGTAGGTTTGTAGGTTACTTTAAGTGTTTATTTTTAGGCAAGAAACCTCCAGAAGTACTGTACATTACAGCACTCCATTCCAAAGCCTGATGCTGAAACACAAGGTCTTTGTGGACTTTTCTCCCCGTGACTGCGTGCCTTCCCTCCTTTTACTCCGGCTTCCTCCCACAGTCCAAAAACATGCATGTCAGGTTAACTGTCAATTCTAAATTGGCTGTAGGTGTGAATATGAGCGTGAACGGTTGGCTGTCTCCATGTGTGAGCCCCGTAATAGACTGACAACCTGTCCAAGGTGTACGCCCACCTCTCACCCCAAGACAGCATGGCTAGTCTCCAGCACCGCGACCCTGAAACGGATGAACATAAGAAGATGGATGGATGGATTCCAATTCAGCAGCTTTGGAAAATGTAAATGTAAAACAAAAAGTTAGAAAAGCTTTTCTCATCTTGTTTGGCTCCCTGACTTTTTTCTTTTTGCTTAAGAACAGCTCAGTCAGTGCCATTCAAGTATGCTTTAGTCAGAGTGGTGTATCTAGGAAGAACAGGTTTGCATATTTGCATAATTAATTAATCAATTTGATATCAATTGTATTGACATATTGCAATGCATGATGGGTTGACAAAGGTATGCTTTATGTAGCATTTTTTGATAGCTTGTAATGAATGTTGTTCTCCAAGGCTCCAAAATTCATTAAATAATCCTCTGCTGCATGCAGCTAATATTGCTAAAGACAGCAACAGTGTTAGGTAATTGTGAGTGGGCAAAATAACACAACATAACATTTGTTTTATGTGGGTAACTACTGCAGTATATATTTGCCTAATATGTTTCAACATGTTTACAGTATTTTCTGTCGTATATTTGGAGATCGTAATTCAGCTGACTCATCCTTTTCTTCCTTGTAATTTAGTCAAGAGTTGGAGAAACGTGAACTGCATTAGTTCTGGTCACATTTACTTCATTTAGTCTAAGTGAATACAGTCCTTGTCCTTTACCCTCCATTTCAGTACATGTAGTATGGGGAGAGGCACAAAGACTCATACACTAGCCTGCATATTTCCATTTCGATGTTCCGAGTCACACATACTTTGCAGGCTAACTGCATTTAATGTGGTCAGTACACTTCAGGTTTTATGCGAGAGAAAAGCCGACTGTTCGCGGATAAAAAGACAGGAGGGGCGTAGAAGAAGAGATAGATGGAGAGACAGAAGTGCTGTTCAACACGCCACATGAATAATGCACAACGCGCAGAAGACGTGCTCGACTGTTTCTCACAGTGGAGTTTGTGATGAGGTAAAATGACATTCTCTTTTCTCGCTCGCCTCTCTCAGGATGGCGTCGTCTGGCAGGGCTCCAAACAGCTCATCAAAACTCTCGGGCCACCAGAGGGATGCCTAATGGGATCAAATCTGATTTAATGTCACCTCAATGTTCACACCACATATCGGAAGGCCCATTATTACATAACCTGGGTTATATATACTACAGGAACACCTGTTTAAGCAGATTAAGGAGTCGCTGCTGTTCAAGAGCGTTAGTTTTGCAGTTTTCCCACTAAGCGCCAGTAAGAACGAACACAGACTAACGCGTTTATAAAATATTGCAAAATAATTCTTGGCTGATGAAATAATATTAATAATAATACCTGAAAAGCGTCTATTTCACCATCCATAAATGATCCATGTGACTCTTTCAGGCGAATTCTGATCTCCTACCTTCATGGCTGAGGCGTGTGCAAGATAAGAAAAGAACTGAAGATGAACCATGGACAACATTGTAAATAGCATTATGGTGATATTAAGCAGTTATGATGTGAGTCTTTATTCATGTATCTCTTTTTGTCTCTTTACAAAACAGCCACCGGAAACCAAGAAATATTAATCCACATCCATGATTTGTTAAAGAATTAGAACAAACTGGGAAGGCACTGGGCTTAATATTTGAGTTCAAAGTCAGTGATTATGGCAAAATAAGCTGCCGATTTTCTATATTGGATCAGTTATGATGTTATGTAAAAGTAATTAAAAGAATTTGGAACTAAATTCCAAACCTGACAGGAAGCCAGACTCGAAACAAATCGAGATAATGATTTGAAAAAAGCTGTAGGATCTAAGATTAAGATGCTTAGAGGTTTCACAGTGTTATAGTGATATAAGATTACACTGATGCTCATCTTGATAAACACCGCTCTATCGTGTGGTCCATGAGTGTATGTCTACATTCACAGATCAATAAAAGCTTTTAGAATAAAATAATAAAATTTCACTTCCCCTTTATTCCATACTTTCCCAAAAAAATCTACTGAAATCGAATAAATCTAAGTCGGTATTTATCTCGGCGAGTAAAGTCAGCAAGCTGCTATCCCTTCAACGGCATATGCTTAGCATTAAGACGAGCGCATTTTGATAACATACTAAGGCTCGATGATGTGTGGCATTGTTTAGAGGAGCACAGTGTGTCGACAGCTGTATAATTAATAGAAGTGTACACAACAGAGAGTAGACCGAGAGCTCCGTTCGCTCTGCCGGATGATCTAGTTCCAGTTTGATAGCACATTTGTATATTTATGAAGCCATGAATTAATTGGCAGGGCAGAGATTTAATCACATGCACTGTTTCCCCTGGAGGATGAATGAGAAGAGTTACTTTAAAAAGAAGAAGGGGGGATAGGGGAGTCAAGAGTTTCCTAATTGCTCTGTACAAAAAGTTCAGTTAGTTAATAGAAAAAAAAACTTTTAATCTGTCTGCTTGTCATTCACAGAAATTTAAAATGCCAACGTTTATTTGTTGTAAAAGTAATAAAAGTAAATAAAATTGTCCTTTTAATGTTTCATCATCTTGTTAAACCCACTTGTTTGAACATTTGTGTTTATGGGCATATTGCATTTCCAAGATAATCTAAATGCTTGCCTTACACTAACCCTAATTTCTCCACCCTAATCGCCCTTTAAGGTTTAGCGGAGAAGGCTTAAACCTCATACTGTTTCTCTTTTATATCTTATTTTGGTGTCATTTATCTTTTTGCACATTCTCCAGTTAAATTTAGTGATCTACATACAAGTGAATGCAATTTTTGTGCTTAGCATTGGAAATAGTGTAATTATGTACAACGCCTCATTTCTTTTGGTTTGAAAATGGGAAATGGGTACAAAGGTGTATTGAATCAGACAAACACGGAAAGGCAAAAATATACTTTTTCATGTTTGTCTAATTTTAATGAGCTTGTGAGTAAGTAGTTGGTATGACCACCTTTGTTCTTCAGCACAGCCTGAACTCTCCTAGGCAAACGTTCTTGTCATTTCTTTGTTGTGTCCTGTGTAGTTTTCAGGAATTGTACTTCAGGCTTCTTGAAGGACATTCAAAGTCCTTTTGAAGTCATAAAGAAGTCTTTAGACGAACTTTAAAAGCCCTTCAGGAGTGCTGGAGAACTTACTGGAGAACTAGTATATACTGTAGTATACTACTACTGCAACCAAAAACCTCAAGACCACTAAATGAAATGAAAACTGATGAAATGAACTGCACCCAAGCGTCTCAGCCTGTAAATAACAGCTATTCATGAAACTCTTTACAATTTCTAAACTCAAGGACAACCAAGCCGATAGACATACAGGCTAGTAACATACCACCGCACCATACCATAAAAACGCATGCAGAGACGTTACAAATAACCCAGCAGCTTATTATCCTTACAAGGACCACTTTTGTTATGGTGACTGATAGCATAATACAGCATTTCTATTACAAACCTCACCTGAATAAAAACTCAAGCATCACATGTTATAAGGTGAACATATGACTTGTAGGAAAGTAGTGAACACACTGAGTCAAAACATAATGAATTAAAATATTCCAATAAATAAAAAAAGAGTCTCATATATTTTCTTAAGAGCAGTATTTAAGTAAATGTTTTATACATTTTCAATGCTGCTATCTTTGCTTTTTTTTCCAGGTCTCAGTTCTCCATCTTCATCCTGATCCCACAACACTCTTAATTAATTTGAAACTGTTCAGGCGGATGAAGATCTCGTCACACCAACGCTGGTCTTCTCAGCTAAGCACTGATCCTCTGTCTACCGAATT
Organism: Perissodus microlepis; assembly: GCF_051167445.1. Taxonomy (NCBI): domain Eukaryota; kingdom Metazoa; phylum Chordata; class Actinopteri; order Cichliformes; family Cichlidae; genus Perissodus; species Perissodus microlepis. The sequence goes on from NC_140475.1 coordinate 11,332,618, forward strand.
CTGTCTCCCCGCTCTTCCATTCTCCTCCTTTTCTCTTATTTCTCTCAATCTGCGTTCTTCTGAGTTAAAACAGAAGTGGTGGCTTGTTAGCTACTTGGCGGTATAACAGCGAGACGCAGAGGCCCTGGGTTTGCTGGGAAGCCTTTAAAGCCTATCCAGGCTGCTTTTATTTATTCATCATGCTCCAGTTTGAGTTGGGAGATCACTGTCCTCCACAATGACAGGAAATACTGCTGGGAAAAAATAGTGTTTGCTTTTTACTGCCAAGAGACGTCAGTTCAATAAAAAATCTCATCACAAAAATCTCAATGATATTTTATGAATACTTGATAAAGTTAATGCAGAATTTCTATTAAAGTGCGAGGAGAATGCTCTTTTAGATGTTTTTCTTTCCATTCTCAGCATATTTTGTTACATTATTACTATATAACTATAGGACTTATTAACCAGTATCCTTTTGATTAAGGTGTATGCTTGACTTACTTGGGCTTCCTTTCACCGTCCAAAGACATGCAGTTTGTGGGGATAGGTTAATTGATTAATCCAAATTGCCCATTGGTGTGAATGCGGGAGTGAATGTGAGCGCAAATGGTTGTCTGTCCCTGTGTGTTAGCCCTGCGACAGACTGGCGACCTGTCCAGGTTGTACCCCGCCTCTTGCCCTATGACAGCTGGGATAGGCTCCAGCACCCCCCGCGACCCTGATAAGGATAAGCGGAAGCGACTGGATGGATGGATGGATGGATGGATGGTGTAAGTTTGAGATTTTTCTTGTACAACTGTACAAGTAACATGTTAGGAAACTATCATGACTATCATGATGTCACATGTACCCCAAAAATCTAATAATGCAATATTTTTGCATTAAATGTTAACAGAAAGGGCAAAAAACCTCATTCTCTCCTAAAGACAAACTGTAGCCTTACGTAATATTTATTTACATAATACACTATTTTATGGGGATGGTTTTGTACCATATTAACTGCCCATGAGAAAATAAATACTGTAAAAGTAATAAATATTTATAAGTTATGGGAAACTAAGCCAGCGAGGTAGGTCTGGATCCATTTGCTTCACAAAGGCCTTTTAGGTAAAAACATTACATCATTGACTTTTTTTTTCTTCTTCTCTTTTTTCAATTCACTGCCGATTGCCTCTCTTTTTACTCAGCCCGCTGCTTTACCCAGCCGGGGTTGGGGCGAGCACTATCCGGCGTTACATGAGAATAACTCAGAGCCCAGGATGATGAATTCCAGTCGCTTATTTCATCTGAGAAACCATCCAACACTTGAGGCAGTCCGACTGGCAGCGATTCTAAAAGGCTGGAAAAACAATGTTTGCTATTTAAATTGCAAACAGTTGTAAAAAAACATTGCTATTGATTGCTTTTCTTTTTTCTGTGATGTTTTGAGTGGAGGTTCAGATTTTCTGTGGCATCTTTTGCTCCTCTGTTGGTCCACTGTTAGCTGTCTGCAGCAGAAAGCTTCTCAGCTTCTACTAATCTGGATCTGACAACTGTGTCCAGATGCAAAGCCCGAGTGCTATTTTTGATCGCTCCAATGTCATTCACCCGTCGCTGTGCACTTTGGGAGCACCGGGCTTCAATTGCAGAGAGGGAGATGTCCTTGACAAAGTGTGTCTGCTTTCAATTAACATCAGAGGCGTGTTATAAATATTCAAATGGAGCTCATTGTGCTCCCTTGCACAGTGGAACACAAACAGATGTAATCGTGAATTCTGACTCAACTTGAATATACTTTCGGAGCCACAAGTGTTCGCGAGCCAGGCTCCATTACTGAATGATCATCGCCAATGTTTTCTTATCTTATAATTACCATCTTTGTTACTGTTGTTGCTGGGATGAATTTTTCAGATGTCAGCCATATTTTCTGAGAAGGGACTATTGTGCTGTATTCTGTGGAGCCCCCGCTGACAGACTGAGTGACAGATCTGCAGCGAGACGATCACACCAACTCCATCTCGAGGCCAAACAAAATCTCCATGGCGACTGCAGCACAAGCAGCACACGAGCCTTTTGTTCCAGTGGTACTGTAAGCCCCGTTCTCCTAACAAACAAACATACTGCCCTTAATTCATGAAACTCTAAACTTTCCTTAGAGCAGGGGGGTCAGAAAATAGAGGGTCACGTCACAGACTGAGGATAATGTGAGAAGGAGGTTTCTCTCCCAGGCCTTGTGTTGCCTTCCACACCTTCTCTCTCTATCTCGAATCTTTGCATTCAGAACTGATTCATCAGTCACGACTTTGCTGGAAACTGGAAGTCTAACAAAAGGAAGCTGTTGCTTGAAAGCAAACATGAAGCACATCACCAATAAAGAGGAGAATCTAAGATGGTGAAAACACGAATGCAGTACATGAAAAGCACTCTTCTGAACTGTTGGATTTCAGTTTGAAACCATCACCAAATTGGAAAAAAAGATTTTAACTCCTTAAACTTGATATCCAAAGAGTTTCCTTTACCTTAAACATTTTTTTTTTTTAAAGATTTGACTCAGTGAGAGCTGCTATGGGTTACACCCAAGCAGAATAAATCAGAAATTTAGCCCTAACCCTTTCTGGATCTACAGTTCTGGATGGCAAATATACCCGTTTATTTTGGCGGTGTTTTCAGTGCTATATTGCCAGAGATAACATCGCTCTTCGCTGAAACCCTGCAATTTGCCAAATTACTCGCAAGAAGAAGTCAATAGGCAAAATTCCACATCCTCCACGCTTTCCTTCCTGAGATGTGGAGGAGATGAGAGCCTTAGAGATGATGGAAAAGAACTTTAAATGTGTCCCACCACAACCCCTCTCTCTCAGTCTCCCTGTCTCTCATTCCTGCCTTAAACATTTCATTTATTCCAGCTCAGCGTCCCCTTAAAATGGAACATGACAGGCAAATGCAGAAATGCATGTGACGCACACAATACGGGCTTGCAGCTTTCTTCGCACCTCAGTGCCGTCTCAAAAGATGCAGTCATACTGCGTTAATGACCGGTGCCAAGCTATAACAGAGGCAGAACATCCGCATTCCTGTGTCAGTGTCCATTTTGTCAAGAATAAAACACAAACAAGAACTGAGCAGTCAAAATGGGACCCGGACCGAAACTGTGTTTGTAAGACAGGGACAGAAATGAGCGTTACATGTGGAAAAGCAGCTTATGCAAATGATGTTTAGTAATAACAGCATTCAAGCAGCATTAGCGGGAGAGAGAAAACGAATGATGCTAATTGCAAGAGAGCAAGCAGGCAGGCAAATGAGTAGGTGGATGCGCTCCATGCTGCCATTCAGAAACCAAGCACGGTAGGCCTACTGGGGAAGAGACTTTAGAGGCAATGATAATGACACCGTACAGTAAATGTGCATCCAGCTTTCGAACATTTCAGGAACTACAGCTCAGCAGACAGAGCTGAACTGAAATTAACATTCCAGATTCAGAAATTTCCTGAGACTGTGAGAGAGTCTAATGGTGTTGGCCCCGAGGAGCCCTCAGTTAAACACACACGGCACACAAACACACACACGCTCACTACACTGTCAGATTCGTTAATGATGCATTTCTGTCACATCTGCAATCTGCAACAAATACTGCGAAACATGCTGCTGTGTTATACGGAATACAAGCTTTACAGTAGAATACTGTCAGCTGTTTGGCTGCCATTACGCTGATCCGACTGTAAAATATAACTCAATATATTATATATCGCTCTGTGTAAACTGTAGCAGTATCTGAAAAAGACAAGGATGTCTTTTTCAACTTGTCACATTTTGAGAATAAAGTTGAAATTTGAGGAAAAACGTTGTACTTGTGAGAGTAAAATCCACCTTTAAGATCAAGGCTGGCATGCTTTCTAAAGAATAAAGTGAAATCAGCTTCAGTTTGCAAAATGCAGACGCTAAAACCAGTGAAGTCAGTGTTACGTGGCTGCAGTTTATTGGACTAATCTATGTGTTGTGGCAACGCCTTCATCCCAGATGCCTCACCTACCTAAACTCTACACCTTCACGGCTAAACAACTTGAACAAGTGTCCTATTGTGCATTATGATGCAACCTAGCCTGTACTACACAACGATTTAAACATCGATGAGGCCACTCAGGCCACTAATGTCCTGGAAAAGGAGCAATTTGCTTGTTAATAAAAGCAGTTTTAAAGTATAAAATATGATGAACCCACCAGCACAAGGCTTTTTATAAAGGAATGTCATCTTTATTTCGTAATTAGATATTACTCTGAAATTGGTACTTCAATTTTATTTTGAATATATTAACTTTAATCCCTTACTCAATTATTTTACTTCTAATATTTCCCCCGTTTTCCCCATTTATGCCTTTGTAATCCTACTTAATTCAGCTCTACTGTCAAAAAGCAATTTCCAGTATTTTTACAGCAAATTCCTGACTAACTAATTTAATTAAATGTATATTTTCTATGTAATTTTGTTATGTATGGACAATGTAAAACGTTACATAATACAACCTGGTCAAATCAAATGTACTTGCTTTGATATCCATTCTGACCATACCAAGCACATTTTCCTTGATGAGTTTTTAAATAAATTAAACTTTGATTTGATGTTTTTCAGGTGCGTTTAATAAAAGTTATGACTTCATGTTTATTGAGGGTGCAGAATCATGTTTTTGATTGTGGAAGTTACCACTACAGCTTACATAAAAGTCTATATTTTCAGATGTACTGATGAGAGTTTCCATTACATGATGCTTCACCTTTTCCGTGTTTTTGAAAGCAGGCACTGTGCACATTAAAAGTTAAGAGAGCCTGTTCTCGAGTTAGACAAGAGGCGTAAGCGACTCAGCTGCAGACTTGTAGTTCCATCAGAATTTCCCGGAGCTTTTAAATATATGGGACGGGATAGAAAGGTTCAGTGTACAATGATACGTCCAAATTAGGTTAATTCATTTGTCATTTTTGTTAATTTACTTGCCATCCTCCAAGGACTCCTTTGTTTAACATAGATTTGAGTAAATGATGCTGCTGTTTTCCCTGTGAGATCAAAAATGAGAGGAATTACTTAAACTATTGAGAAGCAACAAAAACCTGGACCAGTTGCAGTATTATGATAATAAACTAACGAAGCCTGTTCCCTCTTACATTTAAGTTTGTTACCTCTTCTTCCTCTCCTCCCTATGTGTCTCCATAAACGTCTGACTAAGCTGCACTTACTCACTTTTCTTCATGCTTTGCTTATGCTTTTACGTTTCACTCTGTCTCATCTTCTGCGGAACATATTATTACCTAATAGAAGAGAAGAAATTTGAAATGTACTTGAAACACAACAAGAAGATGGACATCAGTGTTTTCTTGATTGGAATGAAGTAGATAATCTATGTTGCCACTGTGCCTCGGCAGCTCCCTGACAGAATATATGGATGGAATAAATATTGTCTCTTTATGCAATGTATGTGTGTAACATATGCCTGCAGCAACAAAGTAATGGAAGCAAATGATTGGCAAAATCATGATTGACAACAGAGAGAGAAAAACAAGAGGCCCTCTGAACTGACAATACGAGAGTGGAGTGGATGTAAAGTGTGGAAGTAATGCAGAGCAGCGACCGCAGATAAGGGATGAAGTGGGTCGAGCACGTCGCCACACCTGGCCCTCGTCTGAAGAGCAGGTTAGCTGCACAGAACAACAAAGGCTCTCAGATTCAAACATCCCCGAATGCCCACTTGTAGTTTATGCAGCCACTGCGGTATTGTGTTTGTGTCTGCTTCTGTGGTGGTCTGTGATCACTGTAAAATACGAGACATAGATAATTGTGATGAAGTGTAATGCTTTTTACTCAGGCTTACATTTTAATTAGTACACTGATTGGCCTGATGAGGACAGTATTTGGAAGTTTTATTATTTTGGTGGGGAAAAAAATCAGTGAAAGCCTCAAGTGTGCCTGTGTGATTTTTAAAGAAAATTATGCTCCTATTCCATCCTGACTGTTGCTGATATTATTCCTGGCTTTGGCCTGTTTTAACTTTTCTGATATTAAGCATTTTGTGGTGATTTTTGGGGCGATCGTGGCTCAAGAGTTGGGCGCTCGCCTTGTAATCGGAAGGTTGCCGGTTCGAGCCCCGGCTCGGACAGTCTCGGTCGTTGTGTCCTTGGGCAAGACACTTCACCTACCGCCTACTGGTGTTGGCCAGAGGGGCCGATGGCGCGATATGGCAGCCTCGCTTCCGTCAGTCTGGCCCAGGGCAGCTGTGGCTACAACTGTAGCTTGCCTCCACCAGTGTGTGAATGGGTGGATGACTGGGTGTGTAAAGCGCTTTAGTAAAAGCACTATGCAAATACAGGCCATTTACCATCTATATAGTTGAACTTGAATGTAGACCATTGGACGGACATTTTTGCGGTAATACAGAGAAGCTTTTTTGACTGGTTACTGAAGTTAATGAGGAAGTTCAATAAGGAAGGATTACAATCTGCCTGCTTTCCTGGGTGTTCGGTCGTTGGTCTATTATTTACACCACTTCCACTTTCCCGTGCTGTCAAACTCAGCGTTGACACCAATGCTGACACTAGTCGATTCATCTTTTTGTCCACCTTCTTCGAACCAATCAGCCACCACTCCACCTGCTTTAAATCTCACAGCTCTACAGTTTTCACTCTTGTCCGCTCAGCCCACTTCCTCCCACCGTGGTCACTCAGATCTGCCCTAATTTCTATCACCAGGATTATGTTCTGCTGTGTGGAGTGGATGTAAAGTGTGTAATCGCCAAATAGATTAATTGAATTCTGTATCTCAATAATCGTGTTCGGTTCGTCTTGAACTGGTGTCTCAGTATATAAGGCAGAAAGAAGATTATTACCATTTTACCAGGTTTAACTTGATATTATGAGATGTTTATTTACACACCCAGCAGGCATGGAGCAACATTTGTCATGTTTTTGTGCTCAGTTATGTTCAAAAGCCACTTGTTAACTTTGTCTGCCTACCATTTGGTGCTGGTACTGGGTTTTTTTGTGGCTCTTTCCACTGAAATCAGCTACCTGCTGCCACTACAAATAATGCAGGGCTGTAAGACTAAAACAGTGCGCAGAGTTATTGTCAGCTCTTCATTACAAGTGACCTACTTTCCCAAATATTGCATAGTGCCAAAAAATTGATCACGGCATGCAAAGTCATCTAAAAATGTGCAGAGGACTTCTTTATTTCTTTTCTTTTCTTTTTACTGGCCCTTTTTTTTTGCTTTCTGTGGTAGATTACCACTTTTATTAGAACTCGCACACATGCACACACAAATAAAGCACGAACATAAACAGACGCACACGCAAATTGTAAAAGCTTCCTCAGAGGTGAAAGCATAAACTACGAAAACAAGCTTCTCTTTGATAAGCTAATACCTGTGTGCCAGCTTCATTCATTCACACACATGGCTTTGCATGTGTTGGCCCTCACTCTCTCCATCTCTCTCTGTCTCTCTTTGACCCAGAAGCATTTCTTCTGCCCATCGAGACTTTCACAGAAGCTAAAAAAAGACACACTTTTCCCATCTCCTATGGAGGAAAGAGAAAAGTAAAGATATGGGAAGCAATGCAGCCGGCCCAGAGTGTCATTATAATAGATAATTTAAAAGCCTTGTGAAAAAAGAAAGAGTGCCATCCTCTGCTATGAACCTAAATATGCATGTGTGCATTGAACATGGCATATTCAATCAAAAGAGATGCTCGTGATGAGAGCACCACTTGTCTTCTCTTCATATACCGATGCAAAACATGGAACAGGAAGTCAGAAAGGCGTCTAAGGGCAATGACAGGAAACAAATGCTCTAATCACACCAGCAAATCTTAAAGTGTGTGCAAGAGAATTAGATTCCAAACAGTCACTGACAGATTTTATCTAATGCAACAGCAGTGTTTTATTCACAACTTAAAGACAACTTAAAGTTTAAAGTTTAAGCATTTTTCTTGGTGACAACTTGTAATAGAGGGCACATGATGGTTAGTGATCATACCACATGAGTGCAAATGCCATCAACAGTTTGTCCCAAATTCATTTGCAAGTCAATCAGAGCTTTACTTCATATCATTCTCCTGCTACTTGTCACCTTTTTCTTTGGGTTTCTACATACTGCTAAGTAATGAAGGGAAAATGACCAAATCTCATGACAAGACCAACAGAAGTATAGAATGTGTCTTAAATATTTTTAACTTCCCTCCCTTGTAAAGTGGTTCTCAGCACCAGAACAAACAGTGTCTATGGAAATCCACTAACACAGTGTTTCAATTCAATTGAAGCAGCTGGGGTCTAGAGCAATGATAGGTGAGGCTTTGGCTACACAAATAAAACTTATATTAGATTGATATGTGTACGATAAACAGCATTATTATAATTATATTTGTCGACAGAAAAAACGTATGCTAATGCACCTTATCGGCTTCAGTTGAGACTGATGCAACACTTGAACATCAATGGTAATAAAGAGTAAGTGATTCTGTCTAAACACACTACTCTGTAATGAAAACCACAATCTAGTTAAGAGGAACAGATAACTGATGTCAACAAATATAACGGAACACACGAGATTTTTAAACTTCAGCTGCTGACTGACACATGTGAGGTAAGCACTGAAATGCACCTTCAGTCCTCCTTTAAAACATGTTTCATGCACAGAGCTTTGATTCCAGATTAAATGTGCGTTGCAGAGTTTGTGACAAGAGTGTGCAACACGCAAAGAGCCAATGGCTGTTAACTGCAAAAGGATTTTCACGTGCAATTAACCCATTTAACATCCAGTGTTGAATTGGTTCGTACATTTTTATAAGTGTAGAACAATAACGGTTTTATTCTGTGAGAACTACCTTTTGATATGAGTGAACATACAAAAATGAAGGAAGTCACTGTACTGTATTGTTTTTTCTAGGCTTATGAGTTTGATTTGCATTCATTCAGGATTCAGCTACAAAGTCTAATCATCATCATCATCAGTAAGGACTCTGTGAGCACAGGCTTCCTTAGCCAGCCATTTAGCCATTTAAGTAACTTAACAGTATATGTAAAATATTACATTTAATGTGGATATGTTTTGCCATATGTATCAAAATACATATTAACAGTACTGTGCATATGGCTGAAATAGTCTACAATAGAGAAGTGCCAAAAACCTCTTCCTTCTCTGAAATGAAGAGTGAAAGATGCTGCAGGAATGAACTGAAAATTAGCATTAAATACGCTGTGACTTTTATTGACAACTGTGAATGTTCCTTGAGGATGATTTCATGGTGTAATGTGACACTATAAGTGTGTGAGACAACTCTACTTGCCCTTTTCCAGTGACTAAGCCACCACCAGAAATGACAGGGACAGTAAGGAAGAGAAGAAATATGGAAAAGAAAGGACTGGGTGAATATCCGAGGAGGATGTGTAATAATAAAAGGGATTGATTCTTATGAAGAAGGTGGATTCAGTATGATCTTCATGTATAATCACATTTGAATATAAGAAATGACTGCTACTGCCTTAAAATAAAGACAAACATGACAAAGCATGGACACGGAAAGTATGGACTTGAGGCATTGTTTGCAGCTTTTTTGGCAACAGAAATGCCAATTATTCATTGTTGGAGAACATTTCTATTCAGTGCTATTGGTATGTGGTCTAATTCTTCTCAGTTGCCTTGGCGACATGCACATCAGGAGGACAACGCAGCATCTCGCAGCCTTCCAAAGGCAGGCTCTAAATTGTTCAATAAAAGGCAAAAAAAATTTAAAATACCCACACACCTGCCAACAAGGAGGAACTCTCCATAAACCCCGAGCCGCCTCATGGCCATCAGCAGACCTCGGACAGTCATGCCCTCGCAGAAACACACCACCACACGAGCTTTGGGTAGTCGCTCCCGTAATTTCCTCAAAAGGCGGTCGTAATGTTTCTCCCCTGCGTTACTGTAGATCTTGTCCGAGTGAGCAATGCACAAGCCTTCTTGAGAGGCCAGCTCCTTGAAAGCCTCCATGCCACTCTCCCCATAGTTTCCTGCAGGTGACGCAACAAAAGAGACAGTGAGAATAGCGAAATTTTAAATGGCGTCCCATAAAATGTATCTTCAGTGTCTTGTAATCCCATTTCTTAATGATGGGTCCATTTTCAGTCATTGAGAGCTTAAAAGATGAAGCTTTCATCTGTGATTGGAATACAGTCCACATCTTGGTGTTTTGCATTACATGCCTTTTTATATACAATAACACACTGGCATCATTAAATATGAGTAATTGCTTTTAACCACACATCTCTAATTATTGTGCTGATGGACAACAAGTGTTTAAAGCACCCCACCCCCCACCCCTCCCACCAGTTGTTCACTGTAACAAGCCCTGACCGAGTTGAAGCTCTGATCCACTGATAATGAGTGTGAGAGTTGGCCGGCTAGCGATTGCAATCAAAGCCAAGAGGGGTGAAGATCGTTGTCCTTGCTTAACAGCATGCTATCCCAATCAAGAGCCCGGCAAAGCTGTTGAGCCTAAATCTTCTATTTTCATGTGAACTACTTTTCTTGACTAATGTGTCAAGAGCTGGATTTCGGATGAAGCCAACAGATCTTTAGCAAGATACCTGGATTGTACAGACAAGTCAATCAGCTGTGCATGCAGGAACACGAACTTGCATTTGATTGTGCTTGTTATCAAAAGGGAATTAAAAGCACCTATAAATAAAAATGTGTAAACATTGGGCTGTGTGATTGGCTTCACTGCCCCCACCCCCCTCCCTCCCAAACATGGGTGATGGAGAAAAAGTATTCTCTCTGTGCATGGCATGGCTTTACAGAGCGAGGAAGACAGCAGCTGACACAGGCATCACACTAAAGCATTTATTCTGACACAATGTGGCCATGTGTTGGTTTTCCGATAGCCCTTTGATGATATTTTCAATTGCCTCGCTTCATTCTTCCACTGGTAAATGGAAATAATGATATCCAATTATTTTACTCTTTCCATCTCAGCTGTGAGACAGGTGGGTGGTGGTGCATTAGTTGACAGGCCTTTTGACAATGACCACCAAAAACCCACTCGGAGCATTGCAACCAGACGGATGATAATCGGGACAGGTAATTTATGCAATTTCACAGCCCTAGCTGTTGCTACTGGCAACAAGCTGCAATTATAACTTGAATAATGTGGCAGGGAGTAGGAACTCGTGGGCTTAAGACAGTCGTGACCACAGTTTCAGAGATAAATAAAGATAGCTCAAAACAAATTAGTGGATTTACACTGGACTTCTCAAAGGTCGAGTAAGGTCGCCATATGGCAAAATATATTAAGTCTGAATAGACTAAAAAAATAGAATGCCTACAGTTAATTAAATCTTAAAAGTTTATATTGTGCAAAAGTATATTACTGTAATAATAACTGTACGCAATGAAATTCACCCTCCCCTGACTGTGCTCTCATCACTCTTAAATTATGACTTCAGTCCCACAGGATCCTGCTGTAGGTATATTGAAGGTCAGACAGCTGACGCCACCTAGATGTGCCTCCAGGTACTACACCTCCCTAGCTCCCTATCTTCATCTATCTGAAAGCAACCTGTGTCAAAGCCCATCTGCAACACCTGACTATAATAGGACTTTCCAAAGATGTTTTACACTCCCCATGAGTATGCAGTTCCTCAGGGGGGGATCCTGGGTAATGTAGCCTGTCACTCATAATTTGGGCACACAGTCGATGACTGTGTGTTCACCAAGACTTTAATGAAAACCCATGGACATAATTCATGTCACAGTAATTACTTTGTCTTCCCAACCTGTCTCTCCTTTTTACCTCCCGTCTCCGCCATAATGCACTGGTAAGACTTCTTGAGACAAAAGTGAGCCCCGCTGTGTGAGACGTGATATTCATTTTAATTTATATGCACTGAGAGGAATTTTAAGAACTAATGTCATTTTTCAGTCCAGTCTCACCCTTCACACTTAACAGTTTAAAAATTTCCACAAGAACACCTACATTTTTAATGTTAATAAAGGGCCTGACTGACTTTAATAACACTGATGAGAAAGTCCAGCTTTGGATCCCAATACTGTAACATCATGCCAATATGAAGAAAAAAGAACATCAGACGACCCAATCTGTAGTCACCTTACACAGTTGTGCATGTTTGTTTGTTTATTTTTTTGCGAGCAAGGCACCCATAACTCTGTTTTAGTGTATATAAGATGTTTTGCTGTACATGAGGCCAATACAACCCTCCAAACTAATGAGGGTCTACACTTAATACAGAGATGTGGATGCATTTGCCAAAAAAGCTAGAGATTGACAGAAAGGTGCAACGTGATATTCAAAGAGAAGTAAAATAGTAATCAAATGTCTTAGACCAGCTACCTTGAATTTAAAAAAAAATAAAGTAAAGCTATTTTTTATATAAAAATATATGTAGTAGCCCTTCACACTTGGACAATCAAACACCCAGGATTGGCACAACATCTTATATAAAAGCTGGACATGTGTCACTGTCAAGCTCCAAACTCTGTGATCAATTACAGCATTGCTGTGATGTTTCACTATGTTGTCCACTAATAGACTGCAAGACTATGGGTGAATTATTCTACTGTTGTGGTGGTGTTAGAGACGAGCAGTAATGGGCTCTCACCCTCAGTGTGCACTGCAGACACATAGGTCCAGTTGTAATGCTTGACAATGTCCAGCATGGCCCGAGCCTGAAGGGTGTCTGAAGGAACGACCCTCAGGAAGTACTTGAACAAAGTCTTGTCACTCAGGTCGATGCTGGTGGCAGAGTAGGCAATCTGGGGGATGTTGAAAAGCTGCAACAGGTTTTGCACCTGAATAGCTACAGAGCTGGATCCAGGTCCGATCACACCAGCGATAGGTTTCTTGGAAGGTGGTGGCTGGTTGGATGGGGTACCGTCAATGCACCATTTGGATCCGTCCTTATCATCCCGGATGGAGATGAGGGAGTCCCGGATGAACTCGATGCTCTGCTCCAGGGCGACAGACGAGTGCCAGCAGGAGTCCCGGATCTCACAGCCAAGACTGATGTTGGGGAGCAGGTTGGGATCGGCGTTAATTCGGTCCAAAGTGTGGAACATGGCCTCGACCCTCTGTATGCCGTACTGCTCGCGCACGTCCCCGCACTTCCGCTCGGCCACCTTCTCAGCAGACGGCTGGTGGTGGACAGAGAAGAGCGCGCCGATGATCACGTCTCCGTCCATGCGAGCCACGGAGCGGGAAACAGCACGTGGGACCACCGACCGCTCATAGATGCTGCTGCTGTGGGAGAGCACGAGAACCCGAAAGAGACACGCGGGGAGACACAGGAGAGCTAAGAGACCCATCTTTACGCATGCCATGTTGCGCCACATCGCGTGAGCCGTGCCAACTGTGCAGGCATATCATCTGCTGTCTGCCAGTACGTCCACGCTTATCCCATCCATGACCTGCGAGCACGACACCTGGGAGGCATCCACGCACACCTGCTAAGAAACAAGACAAACTGCTGTGACGTGCAAGCTAGGAGAAACGAGGACAGATGTGCCAAACGTTTATGTATAAAGAGTTGACTAAGCACGCATGCTCCTTTACATCAACGCCCTGCTTCACATTCCTACAGCTGGCAGCCCTCCTTATCCCGCTATTATCAACCACCAGACGCGAGATGCCATTGAGCAAGGCATTCAAAACGGACACCCAGTCTATGGCCAACAGTGGTTCAACAGTACTACTGTCTGGTCTGCCAAGCCTCTACGTCTATTTAACACGTGCGGAGACAGTCCGTTACTTCAAAACCTCTCAGACAATACGGTGTTTTCATTGCAAATGATCGCTTGCTATTTTGTGCGGATGCTGGCTCAGCCATCCACAAGATCAGGCAGGCTGCCGATTTCAGGACCGTGGACAGCGCGCTTTCCAAACACGGTACAAGGACGTCTTTGGGACTACTGGCTGCACTCGTCATCCCCTCACAGACGCATTCTTCACGATTTGACTCATCAATAGAAACTATTATACGAATCTATGTGAGTTTAATACGAGGAAGCCTACAAGATAGACGATATACATATAAACATATTATTATTATCCATCGTGCAGCCTAAGGTACCTCTAGGTTTAAATGACTAATAATAATAATAATAATAATAATAATAATAATAATAATAATAATAATAATAATAATAATAATAATAATAAACAAACTAAGCTGTTACCTTTATAATAGGAAGCATGACATGACATGTTCTTATTGTCACCTTTAATCAGTCCATGTTTCCCATTCTGCTACAAACACCATGCACATTCAAACATGTTTTTTTTCCTGGTGTGTTAAAACTTACCTGAATCCTTGAGACATGTCGCGTGCCTTCATCCGTCTTCTGTAGCGCGTGGTCTTCGGCGGTATTAGACTTGAGTCTCTCTCTCTTCCCCCCTCTCTCTCTTTCTCTCCGTCTCTCTCTCTCTCTCTCGTATTTCTTGCTCGCTCTCTCGACTCCAAACATGAAAATGAACATCCCCTCTGCAAGTGTCACCCCTTCCCCCTCCCCCCTCCCCGTGTCTAAGCCCATAAATCTTGCAATGTTTTATGAGAGATAAGAATACGAGCATATGAGCAAAATCTGTATTTAAACATAATGCATAAAAAAAATGCATCTTCTGAGCATTTTGTGACGTCAGGTGAGCAGGGCACTGAAAAAAATCTACTCTTTTGCCGTTCATGTGTGCGTGGATGTTTATGTTGGATACAGGCTTTTGCATGTCATTATTTCAATTAACTTATATTTTGTCACTTGTTTTATTTTGAAAGGGAGAAAGAACATCAGATTAGCCTGAAGTCTGGCGTTACACACCATTTTGAGTCATTTGACAGCTGAAGAGAGTTTTAGGACGTTGAGCTGAGAAGTGCAAACGACAAACAGAGAGGAGCCTGCTTCTCATATCTCCACTCACTTGAGTTTACTTGAGGCCTCTGGCTCCAGCACGAAAAATAAGCCGTAGATGTTTTTAGCACGGAGTAGAGTCTGTTGCGCCACCTAGCGTTCGGTTGAAGGAGCTCGATGACTTATCAGTCATTAGGTCAACAAAACCGGCCACGGATCTCAGCTTTTCGACCCTTAAGCAGATTCAAAGAGCTGCCATTAGGACGTAAGATCAATTTTTTATGTATTTTTAAATAATTATTCCCTGTGAGTTATGATTACAGAGAGGAATCTGAAATAATTTCGCTTAAATCTGGCGAAATTGCGAGTGAATTTAGTAATTGTTTCATCTTTACCCATCCATTATCAAAAGCAAAGGTTTCCCTCCCGAGAGGCATGTATTCTCAAGTAGTGGGCCCTTGTCGTGACTCACGCCAGGCGGTATGAATCAAAAATAAACTTATACAAAGGCGTCACTACTGCCATTCCTGGTGCCCGGGGCTCCGGGAGCGAGCATCTGATATTGAACCTGAATAGAAGTGACATGTTTAAGAAGGAGACACTGCTGGATACTGCGGCCAGCTGTGGGCGGGGACTTCAGCCTGAGTGGGTGGACCGCAAGGCTTTGTAGCAACCACTTAAGAGTGATATTATTTAGATTATGCAATATTAGTGAAACAGATAAGAAAAAAAACCCTTAAATTTATTTTATAAACTGGGTATTGTATGTTTGGTGTCCATTTAGATCAGGGGTGTCATACATAGGGCCAGAATCGGCAAGGCCAAGACAGGACAGCTTTAGAAAATGTGAACTTTTAATTGTATTTTCATAAGTTTTACAGCTTTTCAAATTATACCCTTTCCCTTTAGTTGGATTCATACCACATATATACTTCGCTTCTTACACTGAGTCCAAAAAAAAGGACATTTTCTGTGAAAATGAAAACTTTATATTTTATAATTAGACAGTCTGGGAAAAAATTTTGCTGGAACCTTTTCTGTAATTTTACACATTTATCATGTTTTTATGGGTCCGGCCCACTTAAGATTAAAGTCACCTATGATGCAAAATGAGTTTGACATTCCTGATTTAGAGTTTGCATTGTTTCCACTTTCTGCTATTAATACAGTTGCTGCTTATGCTTGCAAAAAGAGACATTACAAAAAAATAGATAAATCACCCACAAATACTCTTACCTAGCTATTTTACATCTTCAAAACCTTACTGTCATCAATCAATGTTTTGAAAAGTCTTATGTTACTAGTCCTTATTTTGTTCCGCTTGCAGCAATGTCTGCCCTTCTCATCCAGAGCAGACGATTGATAGCCTCTCTTAAAGACAGAAAATAAGACCTGCTTAATAAGCAACAGTGAAAAGAGTCGTACATGAAGATCTGTTTTCTTGTTGAAATATTTTACATTAACCCCCTCGTGAATGTGCACAGATAGACATGGTTTTCAGGTTGGTGGGGGTGGGTGAAGTGAGAATTAAAAATAATCTACACAGAGCAAGAAAGTTTTCACAGTTCTGTGAAAAACTAAGTAGTATAGACTACAACCCTCTATAAAATTACAATTAAATGGACTCAATTAATTGATCATCAATAAGTGCGAGCACTTTTATAAAAGCCAACGTTTTGGCAGTTTGCTGGTCTAGAGCATTAAGGTGCAAAAACCCATGAGCTACATCTCAGAATCTACAAGCGTCAGTTAGTATGTTTAATGTTAAAGGTCACAATTAGAAAAAGACAGGACAAGTGTCGCTTGTTTGGAAGTGAAAAGAAGATCGCAGTACAGCCTTGGTTTGTCAAGTTGCATCTGAACAACCCACAAGACTTCTGGAATAAAATCCTTTGGATAGAAAAGATCAAAGTGGAGATGTTTGGCTTTAATGCACAGAACCACATTTGGAGAAAATCAGACAAGGCATATCAGCACAAACACCTCAACTCATCCCTTAAGCACGGTGGCAGACTGGCAATGATTTGGGCTTGTTTTGCAGTCAAAGGGCTTGTGCACCTTGCAGTCACTGAGTCAACCATAAACTCCTCTAGAGTCAGATGTGAGGCCATCTGTCCAACAGCTAGATCTTGGCCTAAACTGGATTATGCAACAGGACAATGATCCCAAATACAGCAGTAAATCTGCAACAGAGAATTTTAAAAAACAAAAGAAACAAGATGTTGCAATAACCCAGTCAAAGTCCAGACCTCAACCTGAGTGGACCTGAATGCATTTTGTTTGTTTTATTTAGTTCTTTAAATTAAATGACAGTGAGACTTCGGTTGATATGATGTTGATATGATGTAAAACAGCAATATTCCCACTGCATGGGTTTGTTTTAGCACCTCGTGACAGGTGTATTCAGTTCTGCTCAGCTTTGATGTGTCCGTGAGTCAGCTCCCCCGGGTCCTGTGGTGCTGTTATGTAGGTGGCCTCGACCTCTAAACGTGGCACGTCCTTCTGTTAACAGCAATAAAGTGAGGCACAGTCCATCTTTTTCCACCTGGGAGGAGGCTTAACAAAAGCAACAGTGCAACAGTGACCTCTCCTGTTTGTTAGCAATTACTACATGTTAGTTGAAAAATGTTTGTAAAGCTGCATTCTCTTGGACATATCAGACCCAAAAGTTTATATTACTTCTGTTTTTAAAGAGGAGCAATTTTCAGTTTAGCAGGTTATTCATTTTCTTACTTTTTCGAAAAAGTTAGAATCACCAGCACATGGGAAAATCAGTAATCTTCTTTCAAATGATCGTTTAAGTCATATTTGTAATGTTTTGTGGACTTAAGGCCAGCAATTTTATTTGTAAGTTATTTTTTTGCACGCAGACATAATAAAACGAACAAATAAAATAAATATACAGTATACATTAAGGAGCTTCCGTCATAAGTTCATACACAGTACATTGTAAGGTATCCAGAAATTGCTGAACAGAAGCAAACAAGGAATACAAGTTATTATTGGAAAAAATCTTTTTTTACTAATGGTTTAATCTATATAAAACAATCAGGTTTGTATGATGTAATATGCCAGTTTTGTTAGTTAGACTTGCAGTTTATAATGAATTGAAGCTGAACTTAACTTCATTATTGGACCCTCTTGTCCATCCTTATCCACTGGTGTTGGACGAAAGTCCTGTTAATCTTACAGAACCCAACACCATTGGGTGGGAGCACGTATAGAATCAGCAGTGGGATGTAACTCATTACATTCCATCAGGAACTTTACTAAAGTATTGTTTCAGTGTAATTGTATGTTGTTACTTTCTCCTTCTATTTACAATTGTTGTAAATACTGTACTCCAAACAATTTCTCTCTCTCTCTCTCTCTCTCTCTAATCACATTATTAAACACATCATTAAAGTGATATACACACATTACTGAAGTAACATTTGTGTGTTCCTATGATATATGTTTGGGCTTCCAAATATATTTTTATAGGTTTTACAAATTTTAATGCTACAATGTCAAAATAACCCATGACATAACAGTACAGGTTTATCCTGTCATTATAGATGTCATGATGTATAAGTGGAACTAAACAATGACCATAATGTGTCCTTTTTAAAAAAGTTTAGATTAATTGTTCAGTTAAAAACACCAGTTTTTCAGTATTGTTTGCTTTTTACATCGTTGCAAAACTCCAAGTCTTCGCCTATGTAGGCAACTCCCGTGATTATTCTCAGCTTTTTTTTTTTTTTATTTTACCCCGTGTAAAACAGATGTGCGCTTTGGTCAATAAAGTTTTGAACACAAAAAAAGAGAGAGGCTGAGAGGATATGTAGCTAGCTAGTGGCTATCATTAGCACTTTCTCTATAGCTGTAACTGCAGTTAACAGCTGGGTTTGTTGTAATTTTTTTTAATACTTTTGATCGGACTTTTTGCTGCCAACATTACGATCAGGTAAGAAGTGCCCTGCATGCTAGTCCGGGTTTATACCGCTGTTGTTTTGAACCGTTCAACTTCCGAGCTAGCTAGCTGTTGTTAGCTAACAGTATGAGCCTGCCTGCCATTGTTACAAAAACAAGTTGATTTGATGGTGAAGGAGCTGATGACAACAAACAAGCTTGCAGCACTGGACTCGTAATATACTACTGTACACGGTAGTGAAAGCTTCTCGTCTTTTTTTGCTCTTGTTTTAAGTAAACTTAGCGAGGAACATTAATCTAGCCACGCTGTGTTTTTGTGTTACGTTTGTTGTCAGTGAATGCGCTTTATTTGGGTCACACATCTGAAAAGAGATGCTGGTAAAAAAAAAAAAAAAAAAAAAAAAAAGTAACTAGTATTGTTTTGCTAAAATATTGTGGATGTTAGTCGCGTGTTTGGTTATGTATTTATACATACTGCAAGGTTTAGAAGTGACGGGGTAGCGTTTAACTTTCAGATGGATTTGTTTGTATTCACTCGTTTGCCTGAAGTGGTTACAGAAACAGATGCTCTGAGTAACTTGCCACTGGCATCAGGGTTTTTGTTTTGTTTTGTTTTGCTTTTAATCTTTTTACACGTGAGATTTAGAAATGGCTGCACCGTAAGTGTCCTTTCTACATGTCCAGCTTCGTTGGATACATTTTAGACGTGTTTTCAACTCTTAAAGATGTCACTAGCTGATCTCTGGCTACAAAATAACTTTATTTAATGTGTTCTGTTCACAACTTCTGTTAAAGTCTAATATAATCTAGAATCATTCATTATGAGCCAACACACTTTTGCATTTTATGCCCGTAGGAAGTTAAACTTTAAGTGCACTATCAAATGCTAGTGCAACAGTGGAATTACACTGGCTATGTAGATTCTTAAAGATGAAGATTTATTTTGCTCCTAAATTTGATTTAATACAATTTATTTGTTTTGTAAGATTTTTTGGAGCTTTGCCAGTGAATGACATAATAGATACAGCAATGTGTTTATTATACTCAAAACGAGTATGCTGTTTTTCAGTATAAGTTAATTTGTAACATTTATAAACAGAACACACTGCCGACTCAAATCATGCTCAAAATTAGGGAGATATGTTATTCTCCTGTCCAAAATGTGAAAAAGAAAACGTTTCAGCGTCCTGCACTGACCAGGGAATTTTCCTAATAAGGTACTGTATGAGACAGCCTTTTAGGTGTGTCACGTGACTGCAGCTGAGTTTGTTATTCTTTGGGAGAGAGGGCACTGTTTCACAGTTACCATGCAAGCTTCATTCATGGAAAGAAGAAAACTGCAGAATATTTAGGTTTGCTTTGTCACTACTGATTTTTTTCCCCCAGTGCATTCATATGAGGCATGTTATGTTGTATGCAGAGGGGGCAAGTATAATGCGCCGCTCTTTCATGAAATAATTTGTGACAATAAATTAAAAAGGTTCGTACACTTCTTTTGAAATATACTGCAGTGAACTACAGTAAAAGTCTCTTTTAAATGCAGTTTCTGCTACCTAGAAATATCATTTCTGTTGTATTACCTACTTTTCTTGTTGCACTTTTAAGAAGCTTTGATGCTTTGCTTACACACTATTTGGTTGAAATAAAGATCTTTAGTACTGAGGCATGGCTCTCATGTGTGACATCTACTGGTTTGTTGTAGTTGTAACAACCTTTCAAGACTTGACCAAAACTCTAGGACAGCATAATACTGATTTTATAGTTTCCTTTATTTTATTTGTACAAGGAAGGGCTCAGATGGCTACTTTTTAAAAAATAAAAAAAAATAAAAAAATTCTTTTATCTTTTATCTTTAATATTTCTCATTTAGAAAGAACAGCTGTAGTAAATTCAGATATGCAATGTGCAACATACTTCATGTGGTGCCGAGATGGCCTACATGTCAGTTATTGTTGTTAGCATGAAGAATTACCTTGCAGGTATATTCCCAGTGACCATTGTGAACTGTCTTTTCAAGATGATGCTATTTATCAATGCAGTGTGATATTGTAATAATATCACACTGCATTCTGTTGCTTTTTGACTCGAGCTCCGATACTGTATTAAAGCAGTTTGCTCCACAGATGTGGAGCAGACTTTGTTGCTTATGTGTCGTCGCCCTACACTTACTGCATTTGATCTTTTGGCAGGACTGTGGACTGTCTTCTTCCAGAGTCACTCCCCATCACTCTGGTCTGAAGATGGAAGAGGACCATGTTCACTGTATGTCCTGTTTTAACCAGAGGTGCACGGTCAAAGCTGAAACAGGAGTTTCTTGCGAGCTTATAACGTGTCCTTTGGTTTGTGGGGCCGTTTTTCACTCCTGCAAAGTGGATGAACATCAACTTATGTGCCCACTGATGAGGATTCCTTGCCTAAACAGTGGATATGGTTGCCCCGCCACCCTGGTGCGCAACCAGATGTATGCTCACCTGGAAGTGTGTCCAGCTGGACTTGTGTGCTGTACTATGGAGTGGAACAGATGGCCTGTTAGCTGCCTGGATTATACTTCCTATGAAAGCCTGAGCCGTGGTGTGGAAGAGGTGGAGCAGCTGGACATGGCACTTGCCCTTCAGGACCAGCGTACACTGCTGGAGTCCCTCAAGGTGATTGCCATGGCACCTACTGCACAAGGAGAGCCACTTGTCAGTGTTAGTAAAGAGAACAGAGCGACACACTCCACTTTACAAACATGTGCTCCTAAGGCCTCCTCATTTATTCAGTCACCTTCCCCGCTGCCAGCCACTCATCAAGCACAGCCACACCCACCAGGCTCAGCAAAGGAGAAAATTTTCAGTGGAATTAATGGCTTGAATGAGGAGCACTTTGGTAAACTGTATGAGGCCACAGTTGAGACTGCAAGAAGCTTAGCTGCTGCTTTAGACTTTGTTAGCAGTGCCAGCTCTGGTGAAACCAGCGCTGAGCGTGTGAACAAAGAAGCTGCTGTACAGAAAAGTAGATTGAGCAACAATGGAGACTTTCAGAATGGACTGGAAGACGAAACACCTGCAGCTTCAGATAGTTTGCATAAAAGCGGCATTAAGGAGGAAAGTGTTTGTTCAAGCTGTTTGAGTGGAAATGGGTCTCTAAACGAAACAGACGTAATGATTGTGAATGCAGCCAATGGACCATTTTTAGGGGCACCTGAGGCTTGTCTTGAGACAGCCTGTCCCATTGAGGTTCAAGATAACTTGCATGCTGATGACTCTCAAGAATTACTTGCCCGTCAATTGGCACCTCCACTCCATGTCAGAAAGCCTGTGGCACAGAGGGCTGGTCATATCGTTCTAGAAGATAGAGGGCTCTTTCTTTCAGAAAACCATGGGGTCAAGAGGAACTACCAGACCTTTAGGGGCCCAAGCCAATCTTCATTTTCTAATGGTCAGATGGGTATCACTCCAGGCAGGTCATTGTCTAGGTTCCAACCCGTAATGGAGGACAAGGCAGTGGATACTTCAGAGCTAGAGCAGGATGACGACCCCATGGGTCTAGGAGAGATCGATCTGATCACAGCAGCCCTGCTCTTCTGTTTAGAGGAGTCTAGAGAGTGCAGAAGGATCTCTGATACAGTCTATATTGATGGTTACCATGTTAACTTTGGCACACAGACTTTCACCTTTCCTGCTGCAATCTTAGTAACTAACACCAGAGTGGGTGACATGGCCTCTGCTTCTGCATGCGACCATGCTGCCCCACAGATCTCCTACCCCAGCCCTTTCCGTACCCTCCGCTTAGGTCTCGTCCTGGAAGCTCTGGAGGTCGAGGCAGTCCCCCATAACCGTTACCTCCCTCCTAACCCCCGCTACCAGCATATGTTCCCCTTTGTCTGTGGTCAGTCATTCCGCCGGGACCAGTTTTCATCCCATTTCACAAATGTCCACGGTGACATTCACGCTGGTCTCAATGGTTGGATGGAGCAACGCTGCCCCCTGGCATATTATGGCTGCACGTTTTCCCAAAGAAGATTTTACCCATCTGTCCAGGGGGCAAAGGTGATTCATGACAGGCACCTCAAATCCTTTGGAGTCCAGCCTTGCCCTAAAGCAAAACTTCCAGGTGACTCCCAGTCAGACCAGTTTAGTGGGCTTCCTATTGAGATACTGTGGCACATAGCTGGATTCCTGGACAGTTTCAGCTTGTGCCAGCTGTCATTGGTATCAAGGACTATGAGGGAAGTGTGTGCCAGCCTCCTTCAGACCAGGGGTGTAGTGGACCTGCAGTGGGAGCGAAGACAAAGCCCTGGTCCTCATGGCACTGTGTCATGGCAGACGAAAAATAAAGTAAGCAGAAATCCAGTGTACTGTACTGTATACTGGTGTTTAACTATTTTTCTAAAATAGTTATTAAAATTTCTTGTTAGCACCAATGTATATAGCTATCGTACTACCTATATTAAATGCAAAGTAATATATAAAAGGCCAGATTTTAAAGATAATAAATCAAAAACTACTTTTTTTATTTACCACCCCAGGTTTGGCGATTCAGCACTGCCTTCAGCCCGGTGTTATCGTGGGGCTTCACTGATGTCCCCAGCATGTCGAACCACCTTAAGAAGTGCCACTTCAACACTGTGGAGCATAAGACCGAGCCTGTACCCCTTCCCGCCATGTGCACCGCACGGGATGGACACTCACTCCGTCGCGTCCTACGCCATGTTAACATCTGACTAAACACAACCGACCAGTCAAAGCTGCATGAGATTCACTGCCGTAATCTGTGAATGCTGCAACTAAAAAAAAAAAAATCTCTTCCTGCATCACACTAGATTATGAAGAAGCCTTAATGAAAACACTTCACTTGCCAGGTTTGTTGTGTGTGTGTTTGAGGTCCCTGTGGAGAGAGAGAAATAAAACAAACATTTCACTTCGCATGGATATGATCTGAAAATGCGCACTTATTCTGATAAGATGAACTATATTTTCTTGAGTACAGATATGCACAGTGGATTTATATTATTCTATGTGATATGATATCTATATTAACAGGAATTTAAATGTTTTCACACTCTGGCCTTTCAGTAGTAGCCATGGGGAAAAGCAGATTGTTTTTTTTGTTTGTTTGCATAATTTCTGTCTGTCAGAAGGTATGCTAGCACTTTATATAATATTTGCTATTCCCTCTTCAGTGACCCTAAATGATATAGCTCTGATCTCTTTAAGTGTCAGCCAAGTGCAAACTTGTTGTCTGGGTGTGTAGGATGTCCGAATGTGAGTGTAAACAGATGGATAACACAGAAATGCATGTGCTTTAATACAGTTTAATAAAGTCTTTACAATTTTTGTAAAGTTATTTCTTATTTTTGGAGGGTTTGTTTCATTTATTTATTTATTTCTACTACTGTAACTAGGCTAGTATAGTTAAATCACAGTTAAATTATTAATTAAAATTGCATAGCTGTCTTTCTAAAACTAGTATTTCAGAAACTGTTGATCTACTGGTATTTCCTGCAGAACCATCTCTTGAGTTTAAAGAGAATGGTCTTCAAAATATCAAGTGAGCATCAGTTCCCTGGACATGTGTTTGCCATGTGTTCCCTAAACACATGGCAAATTTTGAAACAGATGAACTATAGTATCAGATGACGCCACCAGGTGTTACTCCAGTCAGGTACAAACTGAAAACTGAGGCTACAATTTGCAGAGGCTCACCAAAATTGGACATTATAATATTTGAAAAACATCTCATGAGTCTCCATTTCTGCTGCAATACATGTCTGTAAACATGAAAGCATGATTCATCCTGACTTGTATCAACAACTCAGACCACTGCTAGTGGTGTGATAGTGTGTGGGACAGTTTCTTGGGACACTTTGGGCCTCTTGGTACGGATTGAGCATTATTTAAATAGTGTACCCATCTTCCGATGGCTGCTTCCGGCAGGATAACACCAATGTCGCAAAGCCGATTTCATCCCAAACTGGTGTCTTGAACGTGGAAATGAGGTCGTTGTACTCAAATGTCCTTCACAGTCACCAGACCTCAACCCAGTAGAGCACCTTTGGCATGTGGTGGAACAGGAGGTTTCATCCTGGCTGTGCTGCCAATAAATCAGCAGCAGTTTGCAGATTTTTTTGGCCATTATTGCAATCTATGAAAAAACTGCATTTAAAAACTATAGCTACATCTATTATTGTCATCAACTCTAAAATAACATTTACGGTATAATTTAGATTAACCTCAGCTAAATTAATTATAAAACATTTTCACCACTTCTTTTTCTAGTCAAATATCAGCATTAAAATATTCATAAACAAATACAACAGTATTTATATTCTCTTGGTGAAAATACAGGAAAACTGTGGTATTTACTCAGTGATAAAAATCATCTACATTTTATAATTGTGTGAAAATATTTCTATTGCGTCTAGTACTAGATTTAGCATCAGTGTATTTATATTTTACATTTGCATTTAGATTATTCTTAATTCAAAAAGTACATCTACTACTAATGTTTTTGATTATTAATTATATTTAACTAATAATAATTATTCTCTTTTGGGTCTGACAGGATCAAATGGTTCATGAAAAACATGTTTCTTCAGTGTCTGTACAGCTGCTCATCCTACCTACTTGCAGGTATGGGAAAGAAGTCTGACTAAAATGAGCTACAGCTCCATCTGTTGGCCAGATAACATCACTGCAAAGTCTGGACTCAATCCCCAACTTCTACTACAGAGATATAATATACTAAATGCTGCTTCCTTATTCACAAGAGGTTGTCACAGTGGGTAGCTTTACATGTTTAATTTAGCAGGGTTTTTTTTTGCCGGATGCACTTCCTAATGCAACCCCAAAGGGATTTGTTTCTCCTCCCGGGATCATATAGTGAAACATCATTAGCAAGTGAAGATTAAATTAACAGAATAAGCAGAACAAGCCAACCAATCATCTAGCTGGTCCAGCCAGCAGCCCACAACCAGGCTCCACCATCAGCCCACAGGTCCAGCCAGCAGGCCACAACCAGGCTTTACCATCAGCCAACAGGCCACAACCAGGCTCCACAATCAGCCCACAGCCAGGCTCCACCATCAGCTAGCTGGTCCAGCCAGCAGCCCACAGCCAGGCTCCACCATCAGCTAGCAGGTCCAGCCAGCAGGCCACAACCAGGCTCTACCATCAGCCAGCAGCCCACAACCAGGCTCCACCATCAGCCCACAGGTCCAGCCAGCAGGCCACAACCAGGCTTTACCATCAGCCAACAGGCCACAACCAGGCTCCACAATCAGCCCACAGCCAGGCTCCACCATCAGCTAGCTGGTCCAGCCAGCAGCCCACAGCCAGGCTCCACCATCAGCTAGCAGGTCCAGCCAGCAGGCCACAACCAGGCTCTACCATCAGCCAGCAGGCCACAACTAAGCTCCACCATCAGCCAGCAGGCCACACAGCCAGGCTTTACCATCAGCTAACAGGCCACAACCAGGCTCCACCATCAGCCCACAGGTCCAGCCAACAGGCCACAACCAGGCTCCACCATCAGCCCACAGCCAGGCTCCACCATCAGCTAGCTGGTCCAGCCAGCAGCCCACAGCCAGGCTCCACCATCAGCTAGCAGGTCCAGCCAACAGGCCACAACCAGGCTCCACCATCAGCCCACAGCCAGGCTCCACCATCAGCTAGCTGGTCCAGCCAGCAGCCCACAGCCAGGCTCCACCATCAGCTAGCAGGTCCAGCCAGCAGCCCACAGCCAGGCTCCACCATCAGCTAGCAGGTCCCGCCAGCAGGCCGCAACCAGGCTTTACCATCAGCTAGCAGGTCCAGCCAGCAGCCCACAGCCAGGCTCTACCATCAGCTAGCAGGTCCAGCCAGCAGCCCACAGCCAGGCTCCACCATCAGCTAGCTGGTCCAGCCAGCAGCCCACAACCAGGCTCCACCATCAGCTAGCTGGTCCAGCCAGCAGCCCACAGCCAGGCTCCACCATCAGCTAGCAGGTCCAGCCAGCAGCCCACAGCCAGGCTCCACCATCAGCTAGCTGGTCCAGCCAGCAGCCCACAGCCAGGCTCCACCATCAGCTAGCTGGTCCAGCCAGCAGCCCACAGCCAGGCTCCACCATCAGCTAGCTGGTCCAGCCAGCAGCCCACAGCCAGGCTCCACCATCAGCTAGCAGGTCCAGCCAGCAGCCCACAGCCAGGCTCTACCATCAGCTAGCTGGTCCAGCCAGCAGCCCACAGCCAGGCTCCACCATCAGCTAGCTGGTCCAGCCAGCAGCCCACAACCAGGCTCCACCATCAGCTAGCTGGTCCAGCCAGCAGCCCACAGCCAGGCTCCACCATCAGCTAGCAGGTCCAGCCAGCAGGCCACAACCAGGCTCTACCATCAGCCAGCAGGCCACAACCAGGCTCTACCATCAGCCAGCAGGCCACAACCAGGCTCCACCATCAGCCAGCAGGCCACACAGCCAGGCTTTACCATCAGCCAACAGGCCACAACCAGGCTCCACCATCAGCTAGCTGGTCCAAGCCAGCAGACCACAACCAGGCTCCACCATCAGCCCACAACCAGGCTCTACCGCAGGTCTACCAGGTCTATCCGTCAGTCAGCATGTTATCCTCAGTAGTCGTTTTTCCTTTATTGCTTTTATTGACAGCTTTTTGTCTACATGAGGTGCAGAAACAGTCTGTGGAGCAAGAGAAACCATACTTCTTACTCCTCTCAAAGGGAACAAGGTGGGATTTTACATCTTTTAGGAACCTCTCAAACGTGATCATCAGAGATTTCATTTCAACTGATTTAGCTGATTTATTTATTCCATATCACTGGTTTATTTCCCAATTCTCTCACCCCCCAAAGAGATTGGGCACTAAGAGAAATCAGTCTGTAATCCTACAAAAAAAATCTGTGAAAAGAAAATGTTTTGTTGTTCTTCTGCTTCTTTTATCTGGAAATGTGCAACCTAATCCCGGTCCAGATTGCAAATGTTTAAGTACTCCTTGTGATTTTAAAACTCGAACAGGTCTTGGTATCACTAATTGAAATGTCAGAAGTCTTCTTCCCAAACTTGATTTTGTGAAAATTTGGATGAGAGAGTTAGATACCGATATTCTTATATTATCAGAAACCTGGCTTACAAAATCGATTACTGACAAAGACATAACGGGCTATAATCTTTTCCGTTGCGACCGCCCCAGAAAGGATGGCGGTATTGCAATTTATGTAAAAAGCAAATTCCATGTTACTGTCGATTCATCGGTATCTGTTTGTAAACAGTTTGAACTTCTTGCCCTCAAGCTCCAACTTTTCAAGGGCTATTTTATTACCATTGTGGGCTGTTATAGACCCCCCTCGGCTAGTAGTAGATATTTTTACCAGCTTTGTTAAGTATATAGATAAGATAAGATAAGATAAGATAACCTTTATTAGTCCCACACGTGGGAAATTTGTTTTGTCACAGCAGGAAGTGGACAGTGCAAAAGTTATGAGGCAAAAATTAGGATACAATAAGAATAAATACAGTACACAACTGTAGAGAATAGAATAAAAATAAAATACTATATACAGTAGAATAAAATAAAATAAATATACAATAAGATAAAAATAGAATACAAATACAAATGCTATATACAACTGAGTAAAAATACAACGATGACAGAAAAGATTATTGCACTTAGTGTTATTGCACATTTGTGGATGTGTGTGTTTGATCAGTTGAAGTCTTTGTTGTGGAGTCTGACAGCAGTGGGGAGGAAAGACCTGCGAAATTTCTCCGTCCCACACCGTGGGTGCCGCAGTCTCCCACTGAAGGAGCTGCTCAGTGCTGTCACAGTCTGCTGCATGGGGTGGGAGATGTTGTCCAACAGGGATGACAGCTTAGCCGCCATTCTCCTGTCACTCACCACCTCCACTGGGTCCAGAGGGCATCCTAGAACAGAGCTGGCCCTTCGGATCAGCCTGTTCAGTCTCTTCCTGTCCCCGGCAGAGATGCTGCCGCCCCAGCAGACCACACCATAAAAGATAGCAGAAGCCACCACAGAGTCATAGAAGGTCTTCAGGAGTGGGCCCTCCACTAGCACTCCATAGCACTATTATCCGATGTGTGCAAGGACACCGAGCTGCAGGAATGGATCAATGAGATATTTACATACGGCGTCTTAGGAAACAAACTCTCTGGTAAATAATAAATACCCTTAATTATATTTGTCAAATAAAGCCTAGGTTATAATGAAAAAATAGTGACTGACAGCGAGCGTTCTGTTAACAGGGTTTCCGGCATCCTTTAATACTGTTGAGGAGGTGATCAAGTTTATCACCATGGTGATCTTCACAGTGTCAGTTCAACATGCTGCACTCAATAATGGACAGGTATGACAGCACGCTATGTAATTATGTTTGATCAAGTACAGTGAGTCTTTGCATCTCAAATAAGGAATTGATTCAGCTGCCTTTTGGCCACAGAGAAGTGTCTCTATTCTATTCCATGTTTCCCTGGTTTGCATTTTTGTAAAGGATACATACTGCAGCAGATCCAGAGAAACACCATTGTCCCATCATGCTGGGATAAGCTGAGTTATCAGATTTTATGCAAACATGTGAATGTTGTCAAATTCTGACATTCTGAAACCAACTACATTTTCCA
Source organism: Perissodus microlepis (assembly GCF_051167445.1). Taxonomy (NCBI): domain Eukaryota; kingdom Metazoa; phylum Chordata; class Actinopteri; order Cichliformes; family Cichlidae; genus Perissodus; species Perissodus microlepis. The sequence continues at coordinate 11,361,978 of NC_140475.1, forward strand.
GCTATTCAACGTTCACCTAATGCTATCATAAGGTGAAGCAAAAATCAAAAAACACACATTATGGCACGCAAAATCTTGGACCACATTTATCATTTATATAACTATATAAAACATTTAGTAAAATCTGCTTTGTCAGTTATTCTCTCCGACTATAATTCCCTTTGCTTTATGTATCAGAAAAACATAATAGAAGAAGAATAATAGAATTTGCTGTAGCTCTGAAGATATTAGTGGATAATGTTTAACATGAGAACAGATATCTACACTTATTTACACAGATACAATAGCTGTGTCCTTTGTTTGAATAATGAAGCAAGTCATTTAAAAAAACTTCTGTTTCATTCTAGTTTGACTACAGCTCCTGGATGCCCTGTGGCTCAGTCCTGCTTCGCAAACCTGCTCCAACCACAAAGGGGCAGTCAAGCATGACGACATTATTGGAGACTCTTCCAAATATTGGGGAGACAGTAAAGTTTGCAGGAATGCTTTGGATACTTTCCCACAAGTATACAGATGTGGTATGTATCTTTTTTTCTTTTCATGCTTTATTTATTTATTTTTAAAAAAAAGAGTATCACAAATAAAATATTGTTAGTCTGACTAACTAATTTTGCCTCTGCAGGTTCTGTTGGGTCAGTACCCTGAAGAACGATTCGATGAACCTACCCCGAAACAAATGATTAAAGAGTTTCAAGCAGAGCTGTCCTACCTCAGTGAAGAAATTACAGCAAGAAATTCTCGGCTTGAAGTACCCTACACATATCTGAGCCCGACTGAAATAGAGAACAGTGTAACCATTTAGTCAACAATACATGGTATCCTGCTTTCTTTGTCTATAATTCTGGTACGTATAGTACCAAATGAGGTGACGCTGGCAGCTTCTCAGGTTTTATATGTTAGTTGTATCATGATAAATAGGCATGCTCATTTTTTGTATCTACTATGTATTACATAGATTACAAGATTAGTTTGGGGACATTGGGGGACATTTTCTTTAACAATTGTCAATGGAAAATTGTACTTAGTAGTCAGTATAATCTTTTAATGATATAAGTTTGCATATGGTAGAATACTGCATGTAATCATTTGTGTTTAGAAGTATATAGTTGGTGGCATATTGAAAGAATGTCTCATCCTAGGAGGTCTGTAACATTCCAGGGTGTTCTGGCGTTCACCCCCACATCCTAGGAGTATGGGAGAGGTCGTACCTTGTTTTATTGTTTTACGGTAGGATTAACGTAGCTATATCTGTCTTAGTCTAAGTGCCTTTTGGTTTGTTGAACTGCTGGACTTCGAGACCAGCAGGTGTAGGGAAGTCATTTATGGGGTCACACAGACACGCACACACACACGTACACCTCCACATTCCAATGTAAGGAACAAACGCTCACTGAAGCATATAAATAAAGACCAGGGCAGTCCTCAGTGCGTGTCTCTGAGCCTCACTCTTGGAGTGTCAGTTCTGGAGGCTGCCCTTGCTAGCAAGAAATTCTGCGTGTTTCTCTTCTCTGATTCTAAAACACTTTTTAGAGTATATCTCTTAACAACAATAAAATGAGAAAATGGTTTTTAATTTGTCAGAATTTCATGCTTTTTAAAGAATATACATACAATTAAAATAGTTTGTTCCTTTACGCCTAAAAGAAGCATGCACATCTGAGTAACTAACCCCAGTGAGTTCAGACTGTCACTGCTTTTTTTGGTTGAAGGAGGCACATGATAGACACATAGTGTGTGCATATCAAACGTCACAAAGGATAATGCCTATTACCCTAACACACACTTGTTAACTACTTATAGATATGTAAAGGTTAGTCCTTCTTTTACAATGCTGAAGATTTAGACTATGAGCCAATGTAAAGTTTATAATAATAATGGATTGCATTTATATAGCACTTTTCGGGGCCCTCAAAGCGCTTTACAATTCCACTATTCATCCACGCTCACATTCACACACTGGTGGAGGCAAGCTACAGTTGTAACCACAGCTGCCCTGGGGCAGACTGACAGAAGCGAGGCTGCCATATTGCGCCATCGGCCCCTCTGGCCATCATCAGTAGGCGGTAGGTGAAGTGTCTTGCCCAAGGACACAACGACCGAGACTGTACGAGCCAGGGCTCGAACCGGCAACCTTCCGGTTACAAGACGAACTGCCAACTCTTTGACCCACGACCGCACAAATTTATAGCACATTTGCATAAAATAAAAAGCACTGATAATTACCAAAATCATTTTTTATGTTTCTGTAATGGTTAGTGCAGCAGTATGCACGAGCTGAATTGTAAGTATTGTTATCCATTAATTTTCAAATTTACTGTTTTATAAAAAAGAAGAAGAAATAGTAAACTAATTATTAATGCCTATTACCCTAACACACAAGTTGTGTGTCACGACTTAAGCGAGTCACCATGGAGACGGAGGGAAAGAAGGCACGGTCAATGTATTTTACAGCGCTTGAGGCCGAAATTCTGATGGCAGCATATGCCGATAACATGCAAATTTTGCGGAAAAAAAGTAACACAGCCTCAGCTGCAAAAGAAAGGGAGCATGCATGGCAAAACATAGCCGACAGAGTCAATGCGTGAGTGTTAATTTAAACATTGATCTAGGGATTTCCACCCATTTAACACGTTATTTTATTATATTTTATTTTATTTTTTATTTTATACATTTTATTTTGTGATGTGATGTGAGCGCAGGTGCAACCCAACAGGCCCCAAACGTTCCTGGCAGCAAGTAAAAATGAAATATAAAAATATAGTCCAAACAGGTAAGGTGTAATTGTATTATGAGCCATAGTGCTTGGTCTGTTTGTCCTATGTAAATCAATTGCAGTTAGAGGCTACATTAATTTTCTTTCTGTAAGCACTTATTGAAATTATCCGAGCACATTACAAGTACATATTTGCTTACTCTGTATGCTCAAATGTGACCCGTTATAGCCAACAGAAAAAAAGCGGAGGCCCGAAAAACAGGTGGGGGTCCTCCACCACCACCACTCACAGAGGCTCAGCAGTTGGCCCTCAGCCAAAACAGTGGGCACCCTGTGGCTGAAGGCATCTCTGCGGGGACATCCTCTGAGTCAATAACCCCGCAAGACACAAGTGCCTACATAAGGGGTAAATCCAAAATAATACATGATGTGCATACATCCTTTCTTCACAGTCACCTTTGCAGTGCTACTCATTCATTTGATAAACTCTTTACCATAATGAATTATTTTGTAGTGAAGTTATTTCCCTACTGATTTTGCCTTCCCTCAGTCTTGGTTGTCTTTGAGAGCATAATGACAATGAAGTGTAAGGTGATTGGTATATGTTTGTTAATTGCCATTTGGTCCCTTGTAAGTTATAAGTGACCTGTATAAACCTCATATTCTATCAGTTGATGGTGATGGTGTACTGCATCTGGTGCAGCCTCCTGTTGAGCCAGACCAACATGCAGTTGTGAGTACTCTTAATACTCCACAGATTATATGAGTTTACAGTAAAACAGCAATGTTGTTAATTTCTTTACTACAGGAAAATAATGAAGAAACATTGACAGCTGTTACAGAGGAGGAAGCAACAGAGACACTTTATGAGGTTTACATCTTACAATGGAAAATATAACAATTGAATAAAATGTGGTACTATAATAAAACCATGGGCTTTCCATGTCTCTAACAGAGTGATGATGGAAATGAACAGGAAGAGGGTCCAGCCACTTCTCCAACAAACCTTTCCTCAGCAAGATGTTCAGCACTGATTTACAACCAACCTAAGTAGGCATGTACTATGAATGTCAATGCTATTTTCTGTGTTTCAATAGCTCCCTGTAAAGCAGCTGTACAAGACCTATTTGATCAAGAAAATAAAAAAATGCGACTTGGAAATGGAACACTTCAAGCAGCAGATCCAAAAGACCAAGATTGAGATTTTACTGCTGGAACATCAGTTAAGGGTGGGTGAAGTGGTCAGAGATGGACGAATTATTTCAGTGTTTGAACAACATAATAATATACTTATTAATACTTTGTGTACAGGAAATACAGGCGACCAATAAAGCCAGTTGAACAAAAAATCTGTTTATTCGTCTTTCAACATGTTGAGGTGATGGGTCAAAGGAAATGATTGTGACATATGGTGTCTCTGACTGCTCTTCCATCTTGTATGTCCGTGGGAGGGTCAGGATGTTCATGGTTTGGATCACTGCTGATGTTTGGTTCAGAAGGACAGTGTTCTCCTCTAATTGTGGCAATGTTGTGAAGAATCACACATGCCACAATAATGTCACATGCCCTTTCTGGGGTGACCCTGAGTCTTTGAAGGCACTGGAACTGGGCCTTAAGCATTCCGATAGTCATTTCAACTCTGGCTCTTGTCCTGCAATGAGCCAGATTATGTCGCTGCTGTGGGCCCGGTTCAGGGTCAGGGTAAGGGGTAAGCAAATAGGGTAAACATGGATACCCCCTATCACCAAGCAAGTAGCCAGTGAACTCTCCTAAGACAGAAGGATACACTTCAGTTCAAATGTCCCTGTAGCAATCGGTCTTTATATATTTTAAAGTATTTTCAACTCACCATGTCCAAATTTTGTGCTCAGTGTACATTCACGAAAAATTTGTGAGTCATGAACAGAGCCTGGCCACTTGGCTTCCACATTTGTGATAATGTTGGCAGCATCACATATGATCTTCACAGTGCAGAGAACACAAATTAGCATCCATTACTATAATGAAATAATTTGTTAGTTTGAAATGCTACAGGGAACTATGTACCTGTACATTAATGCTGTGGAAAGACTTCCTGTTCACATAGTCTCCTTCATTTACTGAAGGAGCAATGATTGGAATGTGAGTGCCATCTATACAGCCAATCACGCCTGGGAACCCTGAAAATAAATGTAAAATTTAAGTAGTAGTTCAAGTATCACCACATCATGAATTAAGTTTTGTTCATCCTGATACCTGCAATTTTGTGGAATCCCTCTTTGATAAATCTTGTGGGTCTATGACCGGGGAACACCACAAACGAGTACAGGAGACGTTTCAGTGCAACTGTAACATTCCTGACTGCCCGACAGACGGTAGCCTTGGAAACGTGCTCAGCGTCACCAATATTATACAGAAAGCTCCCGTTTGCAAAAAAACGAAGTGCAATACAAATAATATGTACAGAACTGAGAGAATGTCCGCGATGTGTCACATGAGCAATATTAGGCCTGAGGATGTTATTCAAATGAATTATAGATTGTGCTGAAAAACGGTAACGTTCACACAGAAAATCATCAGGAAATGATAAAATGTCCAAACGCGCTCTAATCACTCTCTCCCGGCGGAGAGCTCTGCGGAGAATTTGGGCTTCAACATCTACTGGCTCTTCAAGGAAGGGGCACGCCATGTCTGACACTTCCTACAGTCAGGTTTCCGACAAAGAGGCGGAGAAAGTCAGGGTTAGTTGAAGTAAACCTGCTAGGGGGCAGGTTAGCTTCACGGAGTGTGTCGTCATAGTAACTCACTCAGAATTAATCTAAACTCGCTTTGTGAAACCGAAAAGCCAGAGTTTTCGTTAACTCAGGGTATACTTACTCAGAGTTTGCACTAAACCGGCTTTCTGAAACAGGGCCCCGCAGGCAAACCTGACTCACCACACAAATTCTTCAAACTGGCTTTAAAAATAACAAACACAAAGAAGGAAATTTATTCGCAACAGAACGGTGGGAACAATCACGCTTTCCTCTTGCTGTGACATTAAATACCAATGAAGAAATACTAATGAGGCTCAGCAAATTCAAGCATTAAAAATCTTTTTGCATCTCTGATTTCTTTTTCTGTAGTTTCCACAATGCAATCATGGGTAAATAAAAGCTAAAGGTGACAAAGGCTCGCCCGCATTACGCATGTGAGCTGTTGTCACTAGACCACTGTTGAAACTTGTTCGATTTGGGTAAGAGAAGTAAGCAGACTGAATCCAGGTAGGTGCCAAAAATAGTGATCTTTATTTACACACTTGCGCAGAGTGTGGGAAGAAACTTGCAACAACAATCTTACAATCTTCAACGAGCAGACCGCTCCCCATCCTTATATTACCCTGATGACATCACAGTTAGATCTTACTGGAAATGATAACAGTTCAAAAAGTTCTCCTTATATAGACATCCGATACTACTTTCGAGACAAACAAGTTTGTGATATGTTGTGCAATTTTGTGAGACTGTGTGTCCAACCGAGAGATTGTCCTGAGACGACCTCCCTGTTCTTAGTACGTGCGGGAGTGAACGTGCGTACTTTCCATGACTCTCTATGTGCATGTTGGTGTGGGCCTGAATATGTGTGTAAGTGAATGTAGAAGGCCCTACTGGACCCACAGCTTCGAGAGGTGTGAATACAATGATATGGATACCATTTGCAACAGCTTAAGCAGATAGAAAGAATGATAGAGAACAACAATAGACTAATTAAAGTGATGATAATATACATACATTAATATTTTGCTCAGATTACCATAGATATAATTCAGAGATTATTCTGTCAACTGGTTCGACAATGATGAATGATTGATCAATGATAGTTCTGATTATAAATTGTCACCGTAAGAATACAAAATAAAATATCTCTTGTCCACACCACATATACAGTACATCACTTTATGTGGAACAGAAAGGGGAGTGGACAATTTCAGCCGAACATTAAGACAGTAATTCTCAAAATAAATCTTGGAAAATAAACTTTTATATGTAAATGTTATTCTTTGTAAATAAGGACTGTGACTTTAAAGCCTGTAGATTTTTAAGATGTTAATCATTATCTGACTTTTATCACGAATCAGATTATTTTCCTGGTGATGCCTGAGGGAGGTGGATATCTTGGAAGAGAAGAAAAACACAATCCAAACAAACATCTTGCCTGACCAGTACTGTTTTCCAGTAAGGAGAAACAGATTCTATGTTCCAATACCAAACTTACATTTAAACTTTGACAACACTTTCAAGTTTAATCATCTGAACTCGTGTTAAATAAGTCACTGTTATCTATTGTACACTGCATCATACATTTGTTTAATATCATTTTAGGAATTGTAGGAATGGCTGTCACTATGTGTACTTTGATTTTTTTCCCCTTAAATTAACTTGGCTGTCACTGCTTTTTTTGGTTGAAGGAGGCACATGATAGACACATAGTGTGTGCATATCAAACGTCACAAAGGATAATGCCTATTACCCTAACACACACTTGTTAACTACTTATAGATATGTAAAGGTTAGTCCTTCTTTTACAATGCTGAAGATTTAGACTATGAGCCAATGTAAAGTTTATAATAATAATGGATTGCATTTATATAGCACTTTTCGGGGCCCTCAAAGCGCTTTACAATTCCACTATTCATCCACGCTCACATTCACACACTGGTGGAGGCAAGCTACAGTTGTAACCACAGCTGCCCTGGGGCAGACTGACAGAAGCGAGGCTGCCATATTGCGCCATCGGCCCCTCTGGCCATCATCAGTAGGCGGTAGGTGAAGTGTCTTGCCCAAGGACACAACGACCGAGACTGTACGAGCCAGGGCTCGAACCGGCAACCTTCCGGTTACAAGACGAACTGCCAACTCTTTGACCCACGACCGCACAAATTTATAGCACATTTGCATAAAATAAAAAGCACTGATAATTACCAAAATCATTTTTTATGTTTCTGTAATGGTTAGTGCAGCAGTATGCACGAGCTGAATTGTAAGTATTGTTATCCATTAATTTTCAAATTTACGGTTTTATAAAAAAGAAGAAGAAATAGTAAACTAATTATTAATGCCTATTACCCTAACACACAAGTTGTGTGTCACGACTTAAGCGAGTCACCATGGAGACGGAGGGAAAGAAGGCACGGTCAATGTATTTTACAGCGCTTGAGGCCGAAATTCTGATGGCAGCATATGCCGATAACATGCAAATTTTGCGGAAAAAAAGTAACACAGCCTCAGCTGCAAAAGAAAGGGAGCATGCATGGCAAAACATAGCCGACAGAGTCAATGCGTGAGTGTTAATTTAAACATTGATCTAGGGATTTCCACCCATTTAACACGTTATTTTATTATATTTTATTTTATTTTTTATTTTATACATTTTATTTTGTGATGTGATGTGAGCGCAGGTGCAACCCAACAGGCCCCAAACGTTCCTGGCAGCAAGTAAAAATGAAATATAAAAATATAGTCCAAACAGGTAAGGTGTAATTGTATTATGAGCCATAGTGCTTGGTCTGTTTGTCCTATGTAAATCAATTGCAGTTAGAGGCTACATTAATTTTCTTTCTGTAAGCACTTATTGAAATTATCCGAGCACATTACAAGTACATATTTGCTTACTCTGTATGCTCAAATGTGACCCGTTATAGCCAACAGAAAAAAAGCGGAGGCCCGAAAAACAGGTGGGGGTCCTCCACCACCACCACTCACAGAGGCTCAGCAGTTGGCCCTCAGCCAAAACAGTGGGCACCCTGTGGCTGAAGGCATCTCTGCGGGGACATCCTCTGAGTCAATAACCCCGCAAGACACAAGTGCCTACATAAGGGGTAAATCCAAAATAATACATGATGTGCATACATCCTTTCTTCACAGTCACCTTTGCAGTGCTACTCATTCATTTGATAAACTCTTTACCATAATGAATTATTTTGTAGTGAAGTTATTTCCCTACTGATTTTGCCTTCCCTCAGTCTTGGTTGTCTTTGAGAGCATAATGACAATGAAGTGTAAGGTGATTGGTATATGTTTGTTAATTGCCATTTGGTCCCTTGTAAGTTATAAGTGACCTGTATAAACCTCATATTCTATCAGTTGATGGTGATGGTGTACTGCATCTGGTGCAGCCTCCTGTTGAGCCAGACCAACATGCAGTTGTGAGTACTCTTAATACTCCACAGATTATATGAGTTTACAGTAAAACAGCAATGTTGTTAATTTCTTTACTACAGGAAAATAATGAAGAAACATTGACAGCTGTTACAGAGGAGGAAGCAACAGAGACACTTTATGAGGTTTACATCTTACAATGGAAAATATAACAATTGAATAAAATGTGGTACTATAATAAAACCATGGACTTTCCATGTCTCTAACAGAGTGATGATGGAAATGAACAGGAAGAGGGTCCAGCCACTTCTCCAACAAACCTTTCCTCAGCAAGATGTTCAGCACTGATTTACAACCAACCTAAGTAGGCATGTACTATGAATGTCAATGCTATTTTCTGTGTTTCAATAGCTCCCTGTAAAGCAGCTGTACAAGACCTATTTGATCAAGAAAATAAAAAAATGCGACTTGGAAATGGAACACTTCAAGCAGCAGATCCAAAAGACCAAGATTGAGATTTTACTGCTGGAACATCAGTTAAGGGTGGGTGAAGTGGTCAGAGATGGACGAATTATTTCAGTGTTTGAACAACATAATAATATACTTATTAATACTTTGTGTACAGGAAATACAGGCGACCAATAAAGCCAGTTGAACAAAAAATCTGTTTATTCGTCTTTCAACATGTTGAGGTGATGGGTCAAAGGAAATGATTGTGACATATGGTGTCTCTGACTGCTCTTCCATCTTGTATGTCCGTGGGAGGGTCAGGATGTTCATGGTTTGGATCACTGCTGATGTTTGGTTCAGAAGGACAGTGTTCTCCTCTAATTGTGGCAATGTTGTGAAGAATCACACATGCCACAATAATGTCACATGCCCTTTCTGGGGTGACCCTGAGTCTTTGAAGGCACTGGAACCGGGCCTTAAGCATTCCGATAGTCATTTCAACTCTGGCTCTTGTCCTGCAATGAGCCAGATTATGTCGCTGCTGTGGGCCCGGTTCAGGGTCAGGGTAAGGGGTAAGCAAATAGGGTAAACATGGATACCCCCTATCACCAAGCAAGTAGCCAGTGAACTCTCCTAAGACAGAAGGATACACTTCAGTTCAAATGTCCCTGTAGCAATCGGTCTTTATATATTTTAAAGTATTTTCAACTCACCATGTCCAAATTTTGTGCTCAGTGTACAGTCACGAAAAATTTGTGAGTCATGAACAGAGCCTGGCCACTTGGCTTCCACATTTGTGATAATGTTGGCAGCATCACATATGATCTTCACAGTGCAGAGAACACAAATTAGCATCCATTACTATAATGAAATAATTTGTTAGTTTGAAATGCTACAGGGAACTATGTACCTGTACATTAATGCTGTGGAAAGACTTCCTGTTCACATAGTCTCCTTCATTTACTGAAGGAGCAATGATTGGAATGTGAGTGCCATCTATACAGCCAATCACGCCTGGGAACCCTGAAAATAAATGTAAAATTTAAGTAGTAGTTCAAGTATCACCACATCATGAATTAAGTTTTGTTCATCCTGATACCTGCAATTTTGTGGAATCCCTCTTTGATAAATCTTGTGGGTCTATGACCGGGGAACACCACAAACGAGTACAGGAGACGTTTCAGTGCAACTGTAACATTCCTGACTGCCCGACAGACGGTAGCCTTGGAAACGTGCTCAGCGTCACCAATATTATACAGAAAGCTCCCGTTTGCAAAAAAACGAAGTGCAATACAAATAATATGTACAGAACTGAGAGAATGTCCGCGATGTGTCACATGAGCAATATTAGGCCTGAGGATGTTATTCAAATGAATTATAGATTGTGCTGAAAAACGGTAACGTTCACACAGAAAATCATCAGGAAATGATAAAATGTCCAAACGCGCTCTAATCACTCTCTCCCGGCGGAGAGCTCTGCGGAGAATTTGGGCTTCAACATCTACTGGCTCTTCAAGGAAGGGGCACGCCATGTCTGACACTTCCTACAGTCAGGTTTCCGACAAAGAGGCGGAGAAAGTCAGGGTTAGTTGAAGTAAACCTGCTAGGGGGCAGGTTAGCTTCACGGAGTGTGTCGTCATAGTAACTCACTCAGAATTAATCTAAACTCGCTTTGTGAAACCGAAAAGCCAGAGTTTTCGTTAACTCAGGGAATACTTACTCAGAGTTTGCACTAAACCGGCTTTCTGAAACAGGGCCCCGCAGGCAAACCTGACTCACCACACAAATTCTTCAAACTGGCTTTAAAAATAACAAACACAAAGAAGGAAATTTATTCGCAACAGAACGGTGGGAACAATCACGCTTTCCTCTTGCTGTGACATTAAATACCAATGAAGAAATACTAATGAGGCTCAGCAAATTCAAGCATTAAAAATCTTTTTGCATCTCTGATTTCTTTTTCTGTAGTTTCCACAATGCAATCATGGGTAAATAAAAGCTAAAGGTGACAAAGGCTCGCCCGCATTACGCATGTGAGCTGTTGTCACTAGACCACATATACAGTACATCACTTTATGTGGAACAGAAAGGGGAGTGGACAATTTCAGCCGAACATTAAGACAGTAATTCTCAAAATAAATCTTGGAAAATAAACTTTTATATGTAAATATTATTCTTTGTAAATAAGGACTGTGACTTTAAAGCCTGTAGATTTTTAAGATGTTAATCATTATCTGACTTTTATCACGAATCAGATTATTTTCCTGGTGATGCCTGAGGGAGGTGGATATCTTGGAAGAGAAGAAAAACACAATCCAAACAAACATCTTGCCTGACCAGTACTGTTTTCCAGTAAGGAGAAACAGATTCTATGTTCCAATACCAAACTTACATTTAAACTTTGACAACACTTTCAAGTTTAATCATCTGAACTCGTGTTAAATAAGTCACTGTTATCTATTGTACACTGCATCATACATTTGTTTAATATCATTTTAGGAATTGTAGGAATGGCTGTCACTATGTGTACTTTGATTTTTTTCCCCTTAAATTAACTTGGCTGTCACTGCTTTTTTTGGTTGAAGGAGGCACATGATAGACACATAGTGTGTGCATATCAAACGTCACAAAGGATAATGCCTATTACCCTAACACACACTTGTTAACTACTTATAGATATGTAAAGGTTAGTCCTTCTTTTACAATGCTGAAGATTTAGACTATGAGCCAATGTAAAGTTTATAATAATAATGGATTGCATTTATATAGCACTTTTCGGGGCCCTCAAAGCGCTTTACAATTCCACTATTCATCCACGCTCACATTCACACACTGGTGGAGGCAAGCTACAGTTGTAACCACAGCTGCCCTGGGGCAGACTGACAGAAGCGAGGCTGCCATATTGCGCCATCGGCCCCTCTGGCCATCATCAGTAGGCGGTAGGTGAAGTGTCTTGCCAAAGGACACAACGACCGAGACTGTACGAGCCAGGGCTCGAACCGGCAACCTTCCGGTTACAAGACGAACTGCCAACTCTTTGACCCACGACCGCACAAATTTATAGCACATTTGCATAAAATAAAAAGCACTGATAATTACCAAAATCATTTTTTATGTTTCTGTAATGGTTAGTGCAGCAGTATGCACGAGCTGAATTGTAAGTATTGTTATCCATTAATTTTCAAATTTACTGTTTTATAAAAAAGAAGAAGAAATAGTAAACTAATTATTAATGCCTATTACCCTAACACACAAGTTGTGTGTCACGACTTAAGCGAGTCACCATGGAGACGGAGGGAAAGAAGGCACGGTCAATGTATTTTACAGCGCTTGAGGCCGAAATTCTGATGGCAGCATATGCCGATAACATGCAAATTTTGCGGAAAAAAAGTAACACAGCCTCAGCTGCAAAAGAAAGGGAGCATGCATGGCAAAACATAGCCGACAGAGTCAATGCGTGAGTGTTAATTTAAACATTGATCTAGGGATTTCCACCCATTTAACACGTTATTTTATTATATTTTATTTTATTTTTTATTTTATACATTTTATTTTGTGATGTGATGTGAGCGCAGGTGCAACCCAACAGGCCCCAAACGTTCCTGGCAGCAAGTAAAAATGAAATATAAAAATATAGTCCAAACAGGTAAGGTGTAATTGTATTATGAGCCATAGTGCTTGGTCTGTTTGTCCTATGTAAATCAATTGCAGTTAGAGGCTACATTAATTTTCTTTCTGTAAGCACTTATTGAAATTATCCGAGCACATTACAAGTACATATTTGCTTACTCTGTATGCTCAAATGTGACCCGTTATAGCCAACAGAAAAAAAGCGGAGGCCCGAAAAACAGGTGGGGGTCCTCCACCACCACCACTCACAGAGGCTCAGCAGTTGGCCCTCAGCCAAAACAGTGGGCACCCTGTGGCTGAAGGCATCTCTGCGGGGACATCCTCTGAGTCAATAACCCCGCAAGACACAAGTGCCTACATAAGAGGTAAATTCAAAATAATACATGATGTGCATACATCCTTTCTTCACAGTCACCTTTGCAGTGCTACTCATTCATTTGATAAACTCTTTACCATAATGAATTATTTTGTAGTGAAGTTATTTCCCTACTGATTTTGCCTTCCCTCAGTCTTGGTTGTCTTTGAGAGCATAATGACAATGAAGTGTAAGGTGATTGGTATATGTTTGTTAATTGCCATTTGGTCTCTTGTAAGTTATAAGTGACCTGTATAAACCTCATATTCTATCAGTTGATGGTGATGGTGTACTGCATCTGGTGCAGCCTCCTGTTGAGCCAGACCAACATGCAGTTGTGAGTACTCTTAATACTCCACAGATTATATGAGTTTACAGTAAAACAGCAATGTTGTTAATTTCTTTACTACAGGAAAATAATGAAGAAACATTGACAGCTGTTACAGAGGAGGAAGCAACAGAGACACTTTATGAGGTTTACATCTTACAATGGAAAATATAACAATTGAATAAAATGTGGTACTATAATAAAACCATGGACTTTCTATGTCTCTAACAGAGTGATGATGAAAATGAACAGGAAGAGGGTCCAGCCACTTCTCCAACAAACCTTTCCTCAGTAAGATGTTCAGCACTGATTTACAACCAACCTAAGTAGGCATGTACTATGAATGTCAATGCTATTTTCTGTGTTTCAATAGCTCCCTGTAAAGCAGCTGTACAAGACCTATTTGATCAAGAAAATAAAAAAATGCGACTTGGAAATGGAACACTTCAAGCAGCAGATCCAAAAGACCAAGATTGAGATTTTACTGCTGGAACATCAGTTAAGGGTGGGTGAAGTGGTCAGAGATGGACGAATTATTTCAGTGTTTGAACAACATAATAATATACTTATTAATACTTTGTGTACAGGAAATACAGGCGACCAATAAAGCCAGTTGAACAAAAAATCTGTTTATTCGTCTTTCAACATGTTGAGGTGATGGGTCAAAGGAAATGATTGTGACATATGGTGTCTCTGACTGCTCTTCCATCTTGTATGTCCGTGGGAGGGTCAGGATGTTCATGGTTTGGATCACTGCTGATGTTTGGTTCAGAAGGACAGTGTTCTCCTCTAATTGTGGCAATGTTGTGAAGAATCACACATGCCACAATAATGTCACATGCCCTTTCTGGGGTGACCCTGAGTCTTTGAAGGCACTGGAACCGGGCCTTAAGCATTCCGATAGTCATTTCAACTCTGGCTCTTGTCCTGCAATGAGCCAGATTATGTCGCTGCTGTGGGCCCGGTTCAGGGTCAGGGTAAGGGGTAAGCAAATAGGGTAAACATGGATACCCCCTATCACCAAGCAAGTAGCCAGTGAACTCTCCTAAGACAGAAGGATACACTTCAGTTCAAATGTCCCTGTAGCAATCGGTCTTTATATATTTTAAAGTATTTTCAACTCACCATGTCCAAATTTTGTGCTCAGTGTACATTCACGAAAAATTTGTGAGTCATGAACAGAGCCTGGCCACTTGGCTTCCACATTTATGATAATGTTGGCAGCATCACATATGATCTTCACAGTGCAGAGAACACAAATTAGCATCCATTACTATAATGAAATAATTTGTTAGTTTGAAATGCTACAGGGAACTATGTACCTGTACATTAATGCTGTGGAAAGACTTCCTGTTCACATAGTCTCCTTCATTTACTGAAGGAGCAATGATTGGAATGTGAGTGCCATCTATACAGCCAATCACGCCTGGGAACCCTGAAAATAAATGTAAAATTTAAGTAGTAGTTCAAGTATCACCACATCATGAATTAAGTTTTATTCATCCTGATACCTGCAATTTTGTGGAATCCCTCTTTGATAAATCTTGTGGGTCTATGACCGGGGAACACCACAAACGAGTACAGGAGACGTTTCAGTGCAACTGTAACATTCCTGACTGCCCGACAGACGGTAGCCTTGGAAACGTGCTCAGCGTCACCAATATTATACAGAAAGCTCCCGTTTGCAAAAAAACGAAGTGCAATACAAATAATATGTACAGAACTGAGAGAATGTCCGCGATGTGTCACATGAGCAATATTAGGCCTGAGGATGTTATTCAAATGAATTATAGATTGTGCTGAAAAACGGTAACGTTCACACAGAAAATCATCAGGAAATGATAAAATGTCCAAACGCGCTCTAATCACTCTCTCCCGGCGGAGAGCTCTGCGGAGAATTTGGGCTTCAACATCTACTGGCTCTTCAAGGAAGGGGCACGCCATGTCTGACACTTCCTACAGTCAGGTTTCCGACAAAGAGGCGGAGAAAGTCAGGGTTAGTTGAAGTAAACCTGCTAGGGGGCAGGTTAGCTTCACGGAGTGTGTCGTCATAGTAACTCACTCAGAATTAATCTAAACTCGCTTTGTGAAACCGAAAAGCCAGAGTTTTCGTTAACTCAGGGAATACTTACTCAGAGTTTGCACTAAACCGGCTTTCTGAAACAGGGCCCCGCAGGCAAACCTGACTCACCACACAAATTCTTCAAACTGGCTTTAAAAATAACAAACACAAAGAAGGAAATTTATTCGCAACAGAACGGTGGGAACAATCACGCTTTCCTCTTGCTGTGACATTAAATACCAATGAAGAAATACTAATGAGGCTCAGCAAATTCAAGCATTAAAAATCTTTTTGCATCTCTGATTTCTTTTTCTGTAGTTTCCACAATGCAATCATGGGTAAATAAAAGCTAAAGGTGACAAAGGCTCGCCCGCATTACGCATGTGAGCTGTTGTCACTAGACCACATATACAGTACATCACTTTATGTGGAACAGAAAGGGGAGTGGACAATTTCAGCCGAACATTAAGACAGTAATTCTCAAAATAAATCTTGGAAAATAAACTTTTATATGTAAATGTTATTCTTTGTAAATAAGGACTGTGACTTTAAAGCCTGTAGATTTTTAAGATGTTAATCATTATCTGACTTTTATCACGAATCAGATTATTTTCCTGGTGATGCCTGAGGGAGGTGGATATCTTGGAAGAGAAGAAAAACACAATCCAAACAAACATCTTGCCTGACCAGTACTGTTTTCCAGTAAGGAGAAACAGATTCTATGTTCCAATACCAAACTTACATTTAAACTTTGACAACACTTTCAAGTTTAATCATCTGAACTCGTGTTAAATAAGTCACTGTTATCTATTGTACACTGCATCATACATTTGTTTAATATCATTTTAGGAATTGTAGGAATGGCTGTCACTATGTGTACTTTGATTTTTTTCCCCTTAAATTAACTTGGCTGTCACTGCTTTTTTTGGTTGAAGGAGGCACATGATAGACACATAGTGTGTGCATATCAAACGTCACAAAGGATAATGCCTATTACCCTAACACACACTTGTTAACTACTTATAGATATGTAAAGGTTAGTCCTTCTTTTACAATGCTGAAGATTTAGACTATGAGCCAATGTAAAGTTTATAATAATAATGGATTGCATTTATATAGCACTTTTCGGGGCCCTCAAAGCGCTTTACAATTCCACTATTCATCCACGCTCACATTCACACACTGGTGGAGGCAAGCTACAGTTGTAACCACAGCTGCCCTGGGGCAGACTGACAGAAGCGAGGCTGCCATATTGCGCCATCGGCCCCTCTGGCCATCATCAGTAGGCGGTAGGTGAAGTGTCTTGCCAAAGGACACAACGACCGAGACTGTACGAGCCAGGGCTCGAACCGGCAACCTTCCGGTTACAAGACGAACTGCCAACTCTTTGACCCACGACCGCACAAATTTATAGCACATTTGCATAAAATAAAAAGCACTGATAATTACCAAAATCATTTTTTATGTTTCTGTAATGGTTAGTGCAGCAGTATGCACGAGCTGAATTGTAAGTATTGTTATCCATTAATTTTCAAATTTACTGTTTTATAAAAAAGAAGAAGAAATAGTAAACTAATTATTAATGCCTATTACCCTAACACACAAGTTGTGTG
Source organism: Perissodus microlepis (assembly GCF_051167445.1). Lineage (NCBI taxonomy): Eukaryota > Metazoa > Chordata > Actinopteri > Cichliformes > Cichlidae > Perissodus > Perissodus microlepis. The sequence continues at coordinate 11,379,245 of NC_140475.1, forward strand.
TCACGACTTAAGCGAGTCACCATGGAGACGGAGGGAAAGAAGGTGCGGTCAATGTATTTTACAGCGCTTGAGGCCGAAATTCTGATGGCAGCATATGCCGATAACATGCAAATTTTGCGGAAAAAAAGTAACACAGCCTCAGCTGCAAAAGAAAGGGAGCATGCATGGCAAAACATAGCCGACAGAGTCAATGCGTGAGTGTTAATTTAAACACTGATCTAGGGATTTCCACCCATTTAACACGTTATTTTATTATATTTTATTTTATTTTTTATTTTATACATTTTATTTTGTGATGTGATGTGAGCGCAGGTGCAACCCAACAGGCCCCAAACGTTCCTGGCAGCAAGTAAAAATGAAATATAAAAATATAGTCCAAACAGGTAAGGTGTAATTGTATTATGAGCCATAGTGCTTGGTCTGTTTGTCCTATGTAAATCAATTGCAGTTAGAGGCTACATTAATTTTCTTTCTGTAAGCACTTATTGAAATTATCCGAGCACATTACAAGTACATATTTGCTTACTCTGTATGCTCAAATGTGACCCGTTATAGCCAACAGAAAAAAAGCGGAGGCCCGAAAAACAGGTGGGGGTCCTCCACCACCACCACTCACAGAGGCTCAGCAGTTGGCCCTCAGCCAAAACAGTGGGCACCCTGTGGCTGAAGGCATCTCTGCGGGGACATCCTCTGAGTCAATAACCCCGCAAGACACAAGTGCCTACATAAGAGGTAAATTCAAAATAATACATGATGTGCATACATCCTTTCTTCACAGTCACCTTTGCAGTGCTACTCATTCATTTGATAAACTCTTTACCATAATGAATTATTTTGTAGTGAAGTTATTTCCCTACTGATTTTGCCTTCCCTCAGTCTTGGTTGTCTTTGAGAGCATAATGACAATGAAGTGTAAGGTGATTGGTATATGTTTGTTAATTGCCATTTGGTCTCTTGTAAGTTATAAGTGACCTGTATAAACCTCATATTCTATCAGTTGATGGTGATGGTGTACTGCATCTGGTGCAGCCTCCTGTTGAGCCAGACCAACATGCAGTTGTGAGTACTCTTAATACTCCACAGATTATATGAGTTTACAGTAAAACAGCAATGTTGTTAATTTCTTTACTACAGGAAAATAATGAAGAAACATTGACAGCTGTTACAGAGGAGGAAGCAACAGAGACACTTTATGAGGTTTACATCTTACAATGGAAAATATAACAATTGAATAAAATGTGGTACTATAATAAAACCATGGACTTTCTATGTCTCTAACAGAGTGATGATGAAAATGAACAGGAAGAGGGTCCAGCCACTTCTCCAACAAACCTTTCCTCAGTAAGATGTTCAGCACTGATTTACAACCAACCTAAGTAGGCATGTACTATGAATGTCAATGCTATTTTCTGTGTTTCAATAGCTCCCTGTAAAGCAGCTGTACAAGATCTATTTGATCAAGAAAATAAAAAAATGCGACTTGGAAATGGAACACTTCAAGCAGCAGATCCAAAAGACCAAGATTGAGATTTTACTGCTGGAACATCAGTTAAGGGTGGGTGAAGTGGTCAGAGATGGACGAATTATTTCAGTGTTTGAACAACATAATAATATACTTATTAATACTTTGTGTACAGGAAATACAGGCGACCAATAAAGCCAGTTGAACAAAAAATCTGTTTATTCGTCTTTCAACATGTTGAGGTGATGGGTCAAAGGAAATGATTGTGACATATGGTGTCTCTGACTGCTCTTCCATCTTGTATGTCCGTGGGAGGGTCAGGATGTTCATGGTTTGGATCACTGCTGATGTTTGGTTCAGAAGGACAGTGTTCTCCTCTAATTGTGGCAATGTTGTGAAGAATCACACATGCCACAATAATGTCACATGCCCTTTCTGGGGTGACCCTGAGTCTTTGAAGGCACTGGAACCGGGCCTTAAGCATTCCGATAGTCATTTCAACTCTGGCTCTTGTCCTGCAATGAGCCAGATTATGTCGCTGCTGTGGGCCCGGTTCAGGGTCAGGGTAAGGGGTAAGCAAATAGGGTAAACATGGATACCCCCTATCACCAAGCAAGTAGCCAGTGAACTCTCCTAAGACAGAAGGATACACTTCAGTTCAAATGTCCCTGTAGCAATCGGTCTTTATATATTTTAAAGTATTTTCAACTCACCATGTCCAAATTTTGTGCTCAGTGTACATTCACGAAAAATTTGTGAGTCATGAACAGAGCCTGGCCACTTGGCTTCCACATTTGTGATAATGTTGGCAGCATCACATATGATCTTCACAGTGCAGAGAACACAAATTAGCATCCATTACTATAATGAAATAATTTGTTAGTTTGAAATGCTACAGGGAACTATGTACCTGTACATTAATGCTGTGGAAAGACTTCCTGTTCACATAGTCTCCTTCATTTACTGAAGGAGCAATGATTGGAATGTGAGTGCCATCTATACAGCCAATCACGCCTGGGAACCCTGAAAATAAATGTAAAATTTAAGTAGTAGTTCAAGTATCACCACATCATGAATTAAGTTTTGTTCATCCTGATACCTGCAATTTTGTGGAATCCCTCTTTGATAAATCTTGTGGGTCTATGACCGGGGAACACCACAAACGAGTACAGGAGACGTTTCAGTGCAACTGTAACATTCCTGACTGCCCGACAGACGGTAGCCTTGGAAACGTGCTCAGCGTCACCAATATTATACAGAAAGCTCCCGTTTGCAAAAAAACGAAGTGCAATACAAATAATATGTACAGAACTGAGAGAATGTCCGCGATGTGTCACATGAGCAATATTAGGCCTGAGGATGTTATTCAAATGAATTATAGATTGTGCTGAAAAACGGTAACGTTCACACAGAAAATCATCAGGAAATGATAAAATGTCCAAACGCGCTCTAATCACTCTCTCCCGGCGGAGAGCTCTGCGGAGAATTTGGGCTTCAACATCTACTGGCTCTTCAAGGAAGGGGCACGCCATGTCTGACACTTCCTACAGTCAGGTTTCCGACAAAGAGGCGGAGAAAGTCAGGGTTAGTTGAAGTAAACCTGCTAGGGGGCAGGTTAGCTTCACGGAGTGTGTCGTCATAGTAACTCACTCAGAATTAATCTAAACTCGCTTTGTGAAACCGAAAAGCCAGAGTTTTCGTTAACTCAGGGAATACTTACTCAGAGTTTGCACTAAACCGGCTTTCTGAAACAGGGCCCCGCAGGCAAACCTGACTCACCACACAAATTCTTCAAACTGGCTTTAAAAATAACAAACACAAAGAAGGAAATTTATTCGCAACAGAACGGTGGGAACAATCACGCTTTCCTCTTGCTGTGACATTAAATACCAATGAAGAAATACTAATGAGGCTCAGCAAATTCAAGCATTAAAAATCTTTTTGCATCTCTGATTTCTTTTTCTGTAGTTTCCACAATGCAATCATGGGTAAATAAAAGCTAAAGGTGACAAAGGCTCGCCCGCATTACGCATGTGAGCTGTTGTCACTAGACCACATATACAGTACATCACTTTATGTGGAACAGAAAGGGGAGTGGACAATTTCAGCCGAACATTAAGACAGTAATTCTCAAAATAAATCTTGGAAAATAAACTCTTATATGTAAATGTTATTCTTTGTAAATAAGGACTGTGACTTTAAAGCCTGTAGATTTTTAAGATGTTAATCATTATCTGACTTTTATCACGAATCAGATTATTTTCCTGGTGATGCCTGAGGGAGGTGGATATCTTGGAAGAGAAGAAAAACACAATCCAAACAAACATCTTGCCTGACCAGTACTGTTTTCCAGTAAGGAGAAACAGATTCTATGTTCCAATACCAAACTTACATTTAAACTTTGACAACACTTTCAAGTTTAATCATCTGAACTCGTGTTAAATAAGTCACTGTTATCTATTGTACACTGCATCATACATTTGTTTAATATCATTTTAGGAATTGTAGGAATGGCTGTCACTATGTGTACTTTGATTTTTTTCCCCTTAAATTAACTTGGCTGTCACTGCTTTTTTTGGTTGAAGGAGGCACATGATAGACACATAGTGTGTGCATATCAAACGTCACAAAGGATAATGCCTATTACCCTAACACACACTTGTTAACTACTTATAGATATGTAAAGGTTAGTCCTTCTTTTACAATGCTGAAGATTTAGACTATGAGCCAATGTAAAGTTTATAATAATAATGGATTGCATTTATATAGCACTTTTCGGGGCCCTCAAAGCGCTTTACAATTTCACTATTCATCCACGCTCACATTCACACACTGGTGGAGGCAAGCTACAGTTGTAACCACAGCTGCCCTGGGGCAGACTGACAGAAGCGAGGCTGCCATATTGCGCCATCGGCCCCTCTGGCCATCATCAGTAGGCGGTAGGTGAAGTGTCTTGCCCAAGGACACAACGACCGAGACTGTACGAGCCAGGGCTCGAACCGGCAACCTTCCGGTTACAAGACGAACTGCCAACTCTTTGACCCACGACCGCACAAATTTATAGCACATTTGCATAAAATAAAAAGCACTGATAATTACCAAAATCATTTTTTATGTTTCTGTAATGGTTAGTGCAGCAGTATGCACGAGCTGAATTGTAAGTATTGTTATCCATTAATTTTCAAATTTACTGTTTTATAAAAAAGAAGAAGAAATAGTAAACTAATTATTAATGCCTATTACCCTAACACACAAGTTGTGTGTCACGACTTAAGCGAGTCACCATGGAGACGGAGGGAAAGAAGGCGCGGTCAATGTATTTTACAGCGCTTGAGGCCGAAATTCTGATGGCAGCATATGCCGATAACATGCAAATTTTGCGGAAAAAAAGTAACACAGCCTCAGCTGCAAAAGAAAGGGAGCATGCATGGCAAAACATAGCCGACAGAGTCAATGCGTGAGTGTTAATTTAAACATTGATCTAGGGATTTCCACCCATTTAACACGTTATTTTATTATATTTTATTTTATTTTTTATTTTATACATTTTATTTTGTGATGTGATGTGAGCGCAGGTGCAACCCAACAGGCCCCAAACGTTCCTGGCAGCAAGTAAAAATGAAATATAAAAATATAGTCCAAACAGGTAAGGTGTAATTGTATTATGAGCCATAGTGCTTGGTCTGTTTGTCCTATGTAAATCAATTGCAGTTAGAGGCTACATTAATTTTCTTTCTGTAAGCACTTATTGAAATTATCCGAGCACATTACAAGTACATATTTGCTTACTCTGTATGCTCAAATGTGACCCGTTATAGCCAACAGAAAAAAAGCGGAGGCCCGAAAAACAGGTGGGGGTCCTCCACCACCACCACTCACAGAGGCTCAGCAGTTGGCCCTCAGCCAAAACAGTGGGCACCCTGTGGCTGAAGGCATCTCTGCGGGGACATCCTCTGAGTCAATAACCCCGCAAGACACAAGTGCCTACGTAAGAGGTAAATTCAAAATAATACATGATGTGCATACATCCTTTCTTCACAGTCACCTTTGCAGTGCTACTCATTCATTTGATAAACTCTTTACCATAATGAATTATTTTGTAGTGAAGTTATTTCCCTACTGATTTTGCCTTCCCTCAGTCTTGGTTGTCTTTGAGAGCATAATGACAATGAAGTGTAAGGTGATTGGTATATGTTTGTTAATTGCCATTTGGTCCCTTGTAAGTTATAAGTGACCTGTATAAACCTCATATTCTATCAGTTGATGGTGATGGTGTACTGCATCTGGTGCAGCCTCCTGTTGAGCCAGACCAACATGCAGTTGTGAGTACTCTTAATACTCCACAGATTATATGAGTTTACAGTAAAACAGCAATGTTGTTAATTTCTTTACTACAGGAAAATAATGAAGAAACATTGACAGCTGTTACAGAGGAGGAAGCAACAGAGACACTTTATGAGGTTTACATCTTACAATGGAAAATATAACAATTGAATAAAATGTGGTACTATAATAAAACCATGGGCTTTCTATGTCTCTAACAGAGTGATGATGGAAATGAACAGGAAGAGGGTCCAGCCACTTCTCCAACAAACCTTTCCTCAGTAAGATGTTCAGCACTGATTTACAACCAACCTAAGTAGGCATGTACTATGAATGTCAATGCTATTTTCTGTGTTTCAATAGCTCCCTGTAAAGCAGCTGTACAAGATCTATTTGATCAAGAAAATAAAAAAATGCGACTTGGAAATGGAACACTTCAAGCAGCAGATCCAAAAGACCAAGATTGAGATTTTACTGCTGGAACATCAGTTAAGGGTGGGTGAAGTGGTCAGAGATGGACGAATTATTTCAGTGTTTGAACAACATAATAATATACTTATTAATACTTTGTGTACAGGAAATACAGGCGACCAATAAAGCCAGTTGAACAAAAAATCTGTTTATTCGTCTTTCAACATGTTGAGGTGATGGGTCAAAGGAAATGATTGTGACATATGGTGTCTCTGACTGCTCTTCCATCTTGTATGTCCGTGGGAGGGTCAGGATGTTCATGGTTTGGATCACTGCTGATGTTTGGTTCAGAAGGACAGTGTTCTCCTCTAATTGTGGCAATGTTGTGAAGAATCACACATGCCACAATAATGTCACATGCCCTTTCTGGGGTGACCCTGAGTCTTTGAAGGCACTGGAACCGGGCCTTAAGCATTCCGATAGTCATTTCAACTCTGGCTCTTGTCCTGCAATGAGCCAGATTATGTCGCTGCTGTGGGCCCGGTTCAGGGTCAGGGTAAGGGGTAAGCAAATAGGGTAAACATGGATACCCCCTATCACCAAGCAAGTAGCCAGTGAACTCTCCTAAGACAGAAGGATACACTTCAGTTCAAATGTCCCTGTAGCAATCGGTCTTTATATATTTTAAAGTATTTTCAACTCACCATGTCCAAATTTTGTGCTCAGTGTACATTCACGAAAAATTTGTGAGTCATGAACAGAGCCTGGCCACTTGGCTTCCACATTTGTGATAATGTTGGCAGCATCACATATGATCTTCACAGTGCAGAGAACACAAATTAGCATCCATTACTATAATGAAATAATTTGTTAGTTTGAAATGCTACAGGGAACTATGTACCTGTACATTAATGCTGTGGAAAGACTTCCTGTTCACATAGTCTCCTTCATTTACTGAAGGAGCAATGATTGGAATGTGAGTGCCATCTATACAGCCAATCACGCCTGGGAACCCTGAAAATAAATGTAAAATTTAAGTAGTAGTTCAAGTATCACCACATCATGAATTAAGTTTTGTTCATCCTGATACCTGCAATTTTGTGGAATCCCTCTTTGATAAATCTTGTGGGTCTATGACCGGGGAACACCACAAACGAGTACAGGAGACGTTTCAGTGCAACTGTAACATTCCTGACTGCCCGACAGACGGTAGCCTTGGAAACGTGCTCAGCGTCACCAATATTATACAGAAAGCTCCCGTTTGCAAAAAAACGAAGTGCAATACAAATAATATGTACAGAACTGAGAGAATGTCCGCGATGTGTCACATGAGCAATATTAGGCCTGAGGATGTTATTCAAATGAATTATAGATTGTGCTGAAAAACGGTAACGTTCACACAGAAAATCATCAGGAAATGATAAAATGTCCAAACGCGCTCTAATCACTCTCTCCCGGCGGAGAGCTCTGCGGAGAATTTGGGCTTCAACATCTACTGGCTCTTCAAGGAAGGGGCACGCCATGTCTGACACTTCCTACAGTCAGGTTTCCGACAAAGAGGCGGAGAAAGTCAGGGTTAGTTGAAGTAAACCTGCTAGGGGGCAGGTTAGCTTCACGGAGTGTGTCGTCATAGTAACTCACTCAGAATTAATCTAAACTCGCTTTGTGAAACCGAAAAGCCAGAGTTTTCGTTAACTCAGGGAATACTTACTCAGAGTTTGCACTAAACCGGCTTTCTGAAACAGGGCCCCGCAGGCAAACCTGACTCACCACACAAATTCTTCAAACTGGCTTTAAAAATAACAAACACAAAGAAGGAAATTTATTCGCAACAGAACGGTGGGAACAATCACGCTTTCCTCTTGCTGTGACATTAAATACCAATGAAGAAATACTAATGAGGCTCAGCAAATTCAAGCATTAAAAATCTTTTTGCATCTCTGATTTCTTTTTCTGTAGTTTCCACAATGCAATCATGGGTAAATAAAAGCTAAAGGTGACAAAGGCTCGCCCGCATTACGCATGTGAGCTGTTGTCACTAGACCACATATACAGTACATCACTTTATGTGGAACAGAAAGGGGAGTGGACAATTTCAGCCGAACATTAAGACAGTAATTCTCAAAATAAATCTTGGAAAATAAACTCTTATATGTAAATGTTATTCTTTGTAAATAAGGACTGTGACTTTAAAGCCTGTAGATTTTTAAGATGTTAATCATTATCTGACTTTTATCACGAATCAGATTATTTTCCTGGTGATGCCTGAGGGAGGTGGATATCTTGGAAGAGAAGAAAAACACAATCCAAACAAACATCTTGCCTGACCAGTACTGTTTTCCAGTAAGGAGAAACAGATTCTATGTTCCAATACCAAACTTACATTTAAACTTTGACAACACTTTCAAGTTTAATCATCTGAACTCGTGTTAAATAAGTCACTGTTATCTATTGTACACTGCATCATACATTTGTTTAATATCATTTTAGGAATTGTAGGAATGGCTGTCACTATGTGTACTTTGATTTTTTTCCCCTTAAATTAACTTGGCTGTCACTGCTTTTTTTGGTTGAAGGAGGCACATGATAGACACATAGTGTGTGCATATCAAACGTCACAAAGGATAATGCCTATTACCCTAACACACACTTGTTAACTACTTATAGATATGTAAAGGTTAGTCCTTCTTTTACAATGCTGAAGATTTAGACTATGAGCCAATGTAAAGTTTATAATAATAATGGATTGCATTTATATAGCACTTTTCGGGGCCCTCAAAGCGCTTTACAATTTCACTATTCATCCACGCTCACATTCACACACTGGTGGAGGCAAGCTACAGTTGTAACCACAGCTGCCCTGGGGCAGACTGACAGAAGCGAGGCTGCCATATTGCGCCATCGGCCCCTCTGGCCATCATCAGTAGGCGGTAGGTGAAGTGTCTTGCCCAAGGACACAACGACCGAGACTGTACGAGCCAGGGCTCGAACCGGCAACCTTCCGGTTACAAGACGAACTGCCAACTCTTTGACCCACGACCGCACAAATTTATAGCACATTTGCATAAAATAAAAAGCACTGATAATTACCAAAATCATTTTTTATGTTTCTGTAATGGTTAGTGCAGCAGTATGCACGAGCTGAATTGTAAGTATTGTTATCCATTAATTTTCAAATTTACTGTTTTATAAAAAAGAAGAAGAAATAGTAAACTAATTATTAATGCCTATTACCCTAACACACAAGTTGTGTGTCACGACTTAAGCGAGTCACCATGGAGACGGAGGGAAAGAAGGCGCGGTCAATGTATTTTACAGCGCTTGAGGCCGAAATTCTGATGGCAGCATATGCCGATAACATGCAAATTTTGCGGAAAAAAAGTAACACAGCCTCAGCTGCAAAAGAAAGGGAGCATGCATGGCAAAACATAGCCGACAGAGTCAATGCGTGAGTGTTAATTTAAACATTGATCTAGGGATTTCCACCCATTTAACACGTTATTTTATTATATTTTATTTTATTTTTTATTTTATACATTTTATTTTGTGATGTGATGTGAGCGCAGGTGCAACCCAACAGGCCCCAAACGTTCCTGGCAGCAAGTAAAAATGAAATATAAAAATATAGTCCAAACAGGTAAGGTGTAATTGTATTATGAGCCATAGTGCTTGGTCTGTTTGTCCTATGTAAATCAATTGCAGTTAGAGGCTACATTAATTTTCTTTCTGTAAGCACTTATTGAAATTATCCGAGCACATTACAAGTACATATTTGCTTACTCTGTATGCTCAAATGTGACCCGTTATAGCCAACAGAAAAAAAGCGGAGGCCCGAAAAACAGGTGGGGGTCCTCCACCACCACCACTCACAGAGGCTCAGCAGTTGGCCCTCAGCCAAAACAGTGGGCACCCTGTGGCTGAAGGCATCTCTGCGGGGACATCCTCTGAGTCAATAACCCCGCAAGACACAAGTGCCTACGTAAGAGGTAAATTCAAAATAATACATGATGTGCATACATCCTTTCTTCACAGTCACCTTTGCAGTGCTACTCATTCATTTGATAAACTCTTTACCATAATGAATTATTTTGTAGTGAAGTTATTTCCCTACTGATTTTGCCTTCCCTCAGTCTTGGTTGTCTTTGAGAGCATAATGACAATGAAGTGTAAGGTGATTGGTATATGTTTGTTAATTGCCATTTGGTCCCTTGTAAGTTATAAGTGACCTGTATAAACCTCATATTCTATCAGTTGATGGTGATGGTGTACTGCATCTGGTGCAGCCTCCTGTTGAGCCAGACCAACATGCAGTTGTGAGTACTCTTAATACTCCACAGATTATATGAGTTTACAGTAAAACAGCAATGTTGTTAATTTCTTTACTACAGGAAAATAATGAAGAAACATTGACAGCTGTTACAGAGGAGGAAGCAACAGAGACACTTTATGAGGTTTACATCTTACAATGGAAAATATAACAATTGAATAAAATGTGGTACTATAATAAAACCATGGGCTTTCTATGTCTCTAACAGAGTGATGATGGAAATGAACAGGAAGAGGGTCCAGCCACTTCTCCAACAAACCTTTCCTCAGTAAGATGTTCAGCACTGATTTACAACCAACCTAAGTAGGCATGTACTATGAATGTCAATGCTATTTTCTGTGTTTCAATAGCTCCCTGTAAAGCAGCTGTACAAGATCTATTTGATCAAGAAAATAAAAAAATGCGACTTGGAAATGGAACACTTCAAGCAGCAGATCCAAAAGACCAAGATTGAGATTTTACTGCTGGAACATCAGTTAAGGGTGGGTGAAGTGGTCAGAGATGGACGAATTATTTCAGTGTTTGAACAACATAATAATATACTTATTAATACTTTGTGTACAGGAAATACAGGCGACCAATAAAGCCAGTTGAACAAAAAATCTGTTTATTCGTCTTTCAACATGTTGAGGTGATGGGTCAAAGGAAATGATTGTGACATATGGTGTCTCTGACTGCTCTTCCATCTTGTATGTCCGTGGGAGGGTCAGGATGTTCATGGTTTGGATCACTGCTGATGTTTGGTTCAGAAGGACAGTGTTCTCCTCTAATTGTGGCAATGTTGTGAAGAATCACACATGCCACAATAATGTCACATGCCCTTTCTGGGGTGACCCTGAGTCTTTGAAGGCACTGGAACCGGGCCTTAAGCATTCCGATAGTCATTTCAACTCTGGCTCTTGTCCTGCAATGAGCCAGATTATGTCGCTGCTGTGGGCCCGGTTCAGGGTCAGGGTAAGGGGTAAGCAAATAGGGTAAACATGGATACCCCCTATCACCAAGCAAGTAGCCAGTGAACTCTCCTAAGACAGAAGGATACACTTCAGTTCAAATGTCCCTGTAGCAATCGGTCTTTATATATTTTAAAGTATTTTCAACTCACCATGTCCAAATTTTGTGCTCAGTGTACATTCACGAAAAATTTGTGAGTCATGAACAGAGCCTGGCCACTTGGCTTCCACATTTGTGATAATGTTGGCAGCATCACATATGATCTTCACAGTGCAGAGAACACAAATTAGCATCCATTACTATAATGAAATAATTTGTTAGTTTGAAATGCTACAGGGAACTATGTACCTGTACATTAATGCTGTGGAAAGACTTCCTGTTCACATAGTCTCCTTCATTTACTGAAGGAGCAATGATTGGAATGTGAGTGCCATCTATACAGCCAATCACGCCTGGGAACCCTGAAAATAAATGTAAAATTTAAGTAGTAGTTCAAGTATCACCACATCATGAATTAAGTTTTGTTCATCCTGATACCTGCAATTTTGTGGAATCCCTCTTTGATAAATCTTGTGGGTCTATGACCGGGGAACACCACAAACGAGTACAGGAGACGTTTCAGTGCAACTGTAACATTCCTGACTGCCCGACAGACGGTAGCCTTGGAAACGTGCTCAGCGTCACCAATATTATACAGAAAGCTCCCGTTTGCAAAAAAACGAAGTGCAATACAAATAATATGTACAGAACTGAGAGAATGTCCGCGATGTGTCACATGAGCAATATTAGGCCTGAGGATGTTATTCAAATGAATTATAGATTGTGCTGAAAAACGGTAACGTTCACACAGAAAATCATCAGGAAATGATAAAATGTCCAAACGCGCTCTAATCACTCTCTCCCGGCGGAGAGCTCTGCGGAGAATTTGGGCTTCAACATCTACTGGCTCTTCAAGGAAGGGGCACGCCATGTCTGACACTTCCTACAGTCAGGTTTCCGACAAAGAGGCGGAGAAAGTCAGGGTTAGTTGAAGTAAACCTGCTAGGGGGCAGGTTAGCTTCACGGAGTGTGTCGTCATAGTAACTCACTCAGAATTAATCTAAACTCGCTTTGTGAAACCGAAAAGCCAGAGTTTTCGTTAACTCAGGGTATACTTACTCAGAGTTTGCACTAAACCGGCTTTCTGAAACAGGGCCCCGCAGGCAAACCTGACTCACCACACAAATTCTTCAAACTGGCTTTAAAAATAACAAACACAAAGAAGGAAATTTATTCGCAACAGAACGGTGGGAACAATCACGCTTTCCTCTTGCTGTGACATTAAATACCAATGAAGAAATACTAATGAGGCTCAGCAAATTCAAGCATTAAAAATCTTTTTGCATCTCTGATTTCTTTTTCTGTAGTTTCCACAATGCAATCATGGGTAAATAAAAGCTAAAGGTGACAAAGGCTCGCCCGCATTACGCATGTGAGCTGTTGTCACTAGACCACATATACAGTACATCACTTTATGTGGAACAGAAAGGGGAGTGGACAATTTCAGCCGAACATTAAGACAGTAATTCTCAAAATAAATCTTGGAAAATAAACTTTTATATGTAAATGTTATTCTTTGTAAATAAGGACTGTGACTTTAAAGCCTGTAGATTTTTAAGATGTTAATCATTATCTGACTTTTATCACGAATCAGATTATTTTCCTGGTGATGCCTGAGGGAGGTGGATATCTTGGAAGAGAAGAAAAACACAATCCAAACAAACATCTTGCCTGACCAGTACTGTTTTCCAGTAAGGAGAAACAGATTCTATGTTCCAATACCAAACTTACATTTAAACTTTGACAACACTTTCAAGTTTAATCATCTGAACTCGTGTTAAATAAGTCACTGTTATCTATTGTACACTGCATCATACATTTGTTTAATATCATTTTAGGAATTGTAGGAATGGCTGTCACTATGTGTACTTTGATTTTTTTCCCCTTAAATTAACTTGGCTGTCACTGCTTTTTTTGGTTGAAGGAGGCACATGATAGACACATAGTGTGTGCATATCAAACGTCACAAAGGATAATGCCTATTACCCTAACACACACTTGTTAACTACTTATAGATATGTAAAGGTTAGTCCTTCTTTTACAATGCTGAAGATTTAGACTATGAGCCAATGTAAAGTTTATAATAATAATGGATTGCATTTATATAGCACTTTTCGGGGCCCTCAAAGCGCTTTACAATTCCACTATTCATCCACGCTCACATTCACACACTGGTGGAGGCAAGCTACAGTTGTAACCACAGCTGCCCTGGGGCAGACTGACAGAAGCGAGGCTGCCATATTGCGCCATCGGCCCCTCTGGCCATCATCAGTAGGCGGTAGGTGAAGTGTCTTGCCCAAGGACACAACGACCGAGACTGTACGAGCCAGGGCTCGAACCGGCAACCTTCCGGTTACAAGACGAACTGCCAACTCTTTGACCCACAACCGCACAAATTTATAGCACATTTGCATAAAATAAAAAGCACTGATAATTACCAAAATCATTTTTTATGTTTCTGTAATGGTTAGTGCAGCAGTATGCACGAGCTGAATTGTAAGTATTGTTATCCATTAATTTTCAAATTTACTGTTTTATAAAAAAGAAGAAGAAATAGTAAACTAATTATTAATGCCTATTACCCTAACACACAAGTTGTGTGTCACGACTTAAGCGAGTCACCATGGAGACGGAGGGAAAGAAGGCACGGTCAATGTATTTTACAGCGCTTGAGGCCGAAATTCTGATGGCAGCATATGCCGATAACATGCAAATTTTGCGGAAAAAAAGTAACACAGCCTCAGCTGCAAAAGAAAGGGAGCATGCATGGCAAAACATAGCCGACAGAGTCAATGCGTGAGTGTTAATTTAAACATTGATCTAGGGATTTCCACCCATTTAACACGTTATTTTATTATATTTTATTTTATTTTTTATTTTATACATTTTATTTTGTGATGTGATGTGAGCGCAGGTGCAACCCAACAGGCCCCAAACGTTCCTGGCAGCAAGTAAAAATGAAATATAAAAATATAGTCCAAACAGGTAAGGTGTAATTGTATTATGAGCCATAGTGCTTGGTCTGTTTGTCCTATGTAAATCAATTGCAGTTAGAGGCTACATTAATTTTCTTTCTGTAAGCACTTATTGAAATTATCCGAGCACATTACAAGTACATATTTGCTTACTCTGTATGCTCAAATGTGACCCGTTATAGCCAACAGAAAAAAAGCGGAGGCCCGAAAAACAGGTGGGGGTCCTCCACCACCACCACTCACAGAGGCTCAGCAGTTGGCCCTCAGCCAAAACAGTGGGCACCCTGTGGCTGAAGGCATCTCTGCGGGGACATCCTCTGAGTCAATAACCCCGCAAGACACAAGTGCCTACATAAGGGGTAAATCCAAAATAATACATGATGTGCATACATCCTTTCTTCACAGTCACCTTTGCAGTGCTACTCATTCATTTGATAAACTCTTTACCATAATGAATTATTTTGTAGTGAAGTTATTTCCCTACTGATTTTGCCTTCCCTCAGTCTTGGTTGTCTTTGAGAGCATAATGACAATGAAGTGTAAGGTGATTGGTATATGTTTGTTAATTGCCATTTGGTCCCTTGTAAGTTATAAGTGACCTGTATAAACCTCATATTCTATCAGTTGATGGTGATGGTGTACTGCATCTGGTGCAGCCTCCTGTTGAGCCAGACCAACATGCAGTTGTGAGTACTCTTAATACTCCACAGATTATATGAGTTTACAGTAAAACAGCAATGTTGTTAATTTCTTTACTACAGGAAAATAATGAAGAAACATTGACAGCTGTTACAGAGGAGGAAGCAACAGAGACACTTTATGAGGTTTACATCTTACAATGGAAAATATAACAATTGAATAAAATGTGGTACTATAATAAAACCATGGACTTTCCATGTCTCTAACAGAGTGATGATGGAAATGAACAGGAAGAGGGTCCAGCCACTTCTCCAACAAACCTTTCCTCAGCAAGATGTTCAGCACTGATTTACAACCAACCTAAGTAGGCATGTACTATGAATGTCAATGCTATTTTCTGTGTTTCAATAGCTCCCTGTAAAGCAGCTGTACAAGACCTATTTGATCAAGAAAATAAAAAAATGCGACTTGGAAATGGAACACTTCAAGCAGCAGATCCAAAAGACCAAGATTGAGATTTTACTGCTGGAACATCAGTTAAGGGTGGGTGAAGTGGTCAGAGATGGACGAATTATTTCAGTGTTTGAACAACATAATAATATACTTATTAATACTTTGTGTACAGGAAATACAGGCGACCAATAAAGCCAGTTGAACAAAAAATCTGTTTATTCGTCTTTCAACATGTTGAGGTGATGGGTCAAAGGAAATGATTGTGACATATGGTGTCTCTGACTGCTCTTCCATCTTGTATGTCCGTGGGAGGGTCAGGATGTTCATGGTTTGGATCACTGCTGATGTTTGGTTCAGAAGGACAGTGTTCTCCTCTAATTGTGGCAATGTTGTGAAGAATCACACATGCCACAATAATGTCACATGCCCTTTCTGGGGTGACCCTGAGTCTTTGAAGGCACTGGAACCGGGCCTTAAGCATTCCGATAGTCATTTCAACTCTGGCTCTTGTCCTGCAATGAGCCAGATTATGTCGCTGCTGTGGGCCTGGTTCAGGGTCAGGGTAAGGGGTAAGCAAATAGGGTAAACATGGATACCCCCTATCACCAAGCAAGTAGCCAGTGAACTCTCCTAAGACAGAAGGATACACTTCAGTTCAAATGTCCCTGTAGCAATCGGTCTTTATATATTTTAAAGTATTTTCAACTCACCATGTCCAAATTTTGTGCTCAGTGTACAGTCTCGAAAAATTTGTGAGTCGTGAACAGAGCCTGGCCACTTGGCTTCCACATTTGTGATAATGTTGGCAGCATCACATATGATCTTCACAGTGCAGAGAACACAAATTAGCATCCATTACTATAATGAAATAATTTGTTAGTTTGAAATGCTACAGGGAACTATGTACCTGTACATTAATGCTGTGGAAAGACTTCCTGTTCACATAGTCTCCTTCATTTACTGAAGGAGCAATGATTGGAATGTGAGTGCCATCTATACAGCCAATCACGCCTGGGAACCCTGAAAATAAATGTAAAATTTAAGTAGTAGTTCAAGTATCACCACATCATGAATTAAGTTTTGTTCATCCTGATACCTGCAATTTTGTGGAATCCCTCTTTGATAAATCTTGTGGGTCTATGACCGGGGAACACCACAAACGAGTACAGGAGACGTTTCAGTGCAACTGTAACATTCCTGACTGCCCGACAGACGGTAGCCTTGGAAACGTGCTCAGCGTCACCAATATTATACAGAAAGCTCCCGTTTGCAAAAAAACGAAGTGCAATACAAATAATATGTACAGAACTGAGAGAATGTCCGCGATGTGTCACATGAGCAATATTAGGCCTGAGGATGTTATTCAAATGAATTATAGATTGTGCTGAAAAACGGTAACGTTCACACAGAAAATCATCAGGAAATGATAAAATGTCCAAACGCGCTCTAATCACTCTCTCCCGGCGGAGAGCTCTGCGGAGAATTTGGGCTTCAACATCTACTGGCTCTTCAAGGAAGGGGCACGCCATGTCTGACACTTCCTACAGTCAGGTTTCCGACAAAGAGGCGGAGAAAGTCAGGGTTAGTTGAAGTAAACCTGCTAGGGGGCAGGTTAGCTTCACGGAGTGTGTCGTCATAGTAACTCACTCAGAATTAATCTAAACTCGCTTTGTGAAACCGAAAAGCCAGAGTTTTCGTTAACTCAGGGTATACTTACTCAGAGTTTGCACTAAACCGGCTTTCTGAAACAGGGCCCCGCAGGCAAACCTGACTCACCACACAAATTCTTCAAACTGGCTTTAAAAATAACAAACACAAAGAAGGAAATTTATTCGCAACAGAACGGTGGGAACAATCACGCTTTCCTCTTGCTGTGACATTAAATACCAATAAAGAAATACTAATGAGGCTCAGCAAATTCAAGCATTAAAAATCTTTTTGCATCTCTGATTTATTTTTCTGTAGTTTCCACAATGCAATCATGGGTAAATAAAAGCTAAAGGTGACAAAGGCTCGCCCGCATTACGCATGTGAGCTGTTGTCACTAGACCACATATACAGTACATCACTTTATGTGGAACAGAAAGGGGAGTGGACAATTTCAGCCGAACATTAAGACAGTAATTCTCAAAATAAATCTTGGAAAATAAACTTTTATATGTAAATGTTATTCTTTGTAAATAAGGACTGTGACTTTAAAGCCTGTAGATTTTTAAGATGTTAATCATTATCTGACTTTTATCACGAATCAGATTATTTTCCTGGTGATGCCTGAGGGAGGTGGATATCTTGGAAGAGAAGAAAAACACAATCCAAACAAACATCTTGCCTGACCAGTACTGTTTTCCAGTAAGGAGAAACAGATTCTATGTTCCAATACCAAACTTACATTTAAACTTTGACAACACTTTCAAGTTTAATCATCTGAACTCGTGTTAAATAAGTCACTGTTATCTATTGTACACTGCATCATACATTTGTTTAATATCATTTTAGGAATTGTAGGAATGGCTGTCACTATGTGTACTTTGATTTTTTTCCCCTTAAATTAACTTGGCTGTCACTGCTTTTTTTGGTTGAAGGAGGCACATGATAGACACATAGTGTGTGCATATCAAACGTCACAAAGGATAATGCCTATTACCCTAACACACACTTGTTAACTACTTATAGATATGTAAAGGTTAGTCCTTCTTTTACAATGCTGAAGATTTAGACTATGAGCCAATGTAAAGTTTATAATAATAATGGATTGCATTTATATAGCACTTTTCGGGGCCCTCAAAGCGCTTTACAATTCCACTATTCATCCACGCTCACATTCACACACTGGTGGAGGCAAGCTACAGTTGTAACCACAGCTGCCCTGGGGCAGACTGACAGAAGCGAGGCTGCCATATTGCGCCATCGGCCCCTCTGGCCATCATCAGTAGGCGGTAGGTGAAGTGTCTTGCCCAAGGACACAACGACCGAGACTGTACGAGCCAGGGCTCGAACCGGCAACCTTCCGGTTACAAGACGAACTGCCAACTCTTTGACCCACGACCGCACAAATTTATAGCACATTTGCATAAAATAAAAAGCACTGATAATTACCAAAATCATTTTTTATGTTTCTGTAATGGTTAGTGCAGCAGTATGCACGAGCTGAATTGTAAGTATTGTTATCCATTAATTTTCAAATTTACGGTTTTATAAAAAAGAAGAAGAAATAGTAAACTAATTATTAATGCCTATTACCCTAACACACAAGTTGTGTGTCACGACTTAAGCGAGTCACCATGGAGACGGAGGGAAAGAAGGCACGGTCAATGTATTTTACAGCGCTTGAGGCCGAAATTCTGATGGCAGCATATGCCGATAACATGCAAATTTTGCGGAAAAAAAGTAACACAGCCTCAGCTGCAAAAGAAAGGGAGCATGCATGGCAAAACATAGCCGACAGAGTCAATGCGTGAGTGTTAATTTAAACATTGATCTAGGGATTTCCACCCATTTAACACGTTATTTTATTTTATTTTATTTTATTTTTTATTTTATACATTTTATTTTGTGATGTGATGTGAGCGCAGGTGCAACCCAACAGGCCCCAAACGTTCCTGGCAGCAAGTAAAAATGAAATATAAAAATATAGTCCAAACAGGTAAGGTGTAATTGTATTATGAGCCATAGTGCTTGGTCTGTTTGTCCTATGTAAATCAATTGCAGTTAGAGGCTACATTAATTTTCTTTCTGTAAGCACTTATTGAAATTATCCGAGCACATTACAAGTACATATTTGCTTACTCTGTATGCTCAAATGTGACCCGTTATAGCCAACAGAAAAAAAGCGGAGGCCCGAAAAACAGGTGGGGGTCCTCCACCACCACCACTCACAGAGGCTCAGCAGTTGGCCCTCAGCCAAAACAGTGGGCACCCTGTGGCTGAAGGCATCTCTGCGGGGACATCCTCTGAGTCAATAACCCCGCAAGACACAAGTGCCTACATAAGAGGTAAATTCAAAATAATACATGATGTGCATACATCCTTTCTTCACAGTCACCTTTGCAGTGCTACTCATTCATTTGATAAACTCTTTACCATAATGAATTATTTTGTAGTGAAGTTATTTCCCTACTGATTTTGCCTTCCCTCAGTCTTGGTTGTCTTTGAGAGCATAATGACAATGAAGTGTAAGGTGATTGGTATATGTTTGTTAATTGCCATTTGGTCCCTTGTAAGTTATAAGTGACCTGTATAAACCTCATATTCTATCAGTTGATGGTGATGGTGTACTGCATCTGGTGCAGCCTCCTGTTGAGCCAGACCAACATGCAGTTGTGAGTACTCTTAATACTCCACAGATTATATGAGTTTACAGTAAAACAGCAATGTTGTTAATTTCTTTACTACAGGAAAATAATGAAGAAACATTGACAGCTGTTACAGAGGAGGAAGCAACAGAGACACTTTATGAGGTTTACATCTTACAATGGAAAATATAACAATTGAATAAAATGTGGTACTATAATAAAACCATGGACTTTCCATGTCTCTAACAGAGTGATGATGGAAATGAACAGGAAGAGGGTCCAGCCACTTCTCCAACAAACCTTTCCTCAGCAAGATGTTCAGCACTGATTTACAACCAACCTAAGTAGGCATGTACTATGAATGTCAATGCTATTTTCTGTGTTTCAATAGCTCCCTGTAAAGCAGCTGTACAAGACCTATTTGATCAAGAAAATAAAAAAATGCGACTTGGAAATGGAACACTTCAAGCAGCAGATCCAAAAGACCAAGATTGAGATTTTACTGCTGGAACATCAGTTAAGGGTGGGTGAAGTGGTCAGAGATGGACGAATTATTTCAGTGTTTGAACAACATAATAATATACTTATTAATACTTTGTGTACAGGAAATACAGGTGACCAATAAAGCCAGTTGAACAAAAAATCTGTTTATTCGTCTTTCAACATGTTGAGGTGATGGGTCAAAGGAAATGATTGTGACATATGGTGTCTCTGACTGCTCTTCCATCTTGTATGTCCGTGGGAGGGTCAGGATGTTCATGGTTTGGATCACTGCTGATGTTTGGTTCAGAAGGACAGTGTTCTCCTCTAATTGTGGCAATGTTGTGAAGAATCACACATGCCACAATAATGTCACATGCCCTTTCTGGGGTGACCCTGAGTCTTTGAAGGCACTGGAACCGGGCCTTAAGCATTCCGATAGTCATTTCAACTCTGGCTCTTGTCCTGCAATGAGCCAGATTATGTCGCTGCTGTGGGCCCAGTTCAGGGTCAGGGTAAGGGGTAAGCAAATAGGGTAAACATGGATACCCCCTATCACCGAGCAAGTAGCCAGTGAACTCTCCTAAGACAGAAGGATACACTTCAGTTCAAATGTCCCTGTAGCAATCGGTCTTTATATATTTTAAAGTATTTTCAACTCACCATGTCCAAATTTTGTGCTCAGTGTACATTCACGAAAAATTTGTGAGTCATGAACAGAGCCTGGCCACTTGGCTTCCACATTTGTGATAATGTTGGCAGCATCACATATGATCTTCACAGTGCAGAGAACACAAATTAGCATCCATTACTATAATGAAATAATTTGTTAGTTTGAAATGCTACAGGGAACTATGTACCTGTACATTAATGCTGTGGAAAGACTTCCTGTTCACATAGTCTCCTTCATTTACTGAAGGAGCAATGATTGGAATGTGAGTGCCATCTATACAGCCAATCACGCCTGGGAACCCTGAAAATAAATGTAAAATTTAAGTAGTAGTTCAAGTATCACCACATCATGAATTAAGTTTTGTTCATCCTGATACCTGCAATTTTGTGGAATCCCTCTTTGATAAATCTTGTGGGTCTATGACCGGGGAACACCACAAACGAGTACAGGAGACGTTTCAGTGCAACTGTAACATTCCTGACTGCCCGACAGACGGTAGCCTTGGAAACGTGCTCAGCGTCACCAATATTATACAGAAAGCTCCCGTTTGCAAAAAAACGAAGTGCAATACAAATAATATGTACAGAACTGAGAGAATGTCCGCGATGTGTCACATGAGCAATATTAGGCCTGAGGATGTTATTCAAATGAATTATAGATTGTGCTGAAAAACGGTAACGTTCACACAGAAAATCATCAGGAAATGATAAAATGTCCAAACGCGCTCTAATCACTCTCTCCCGGCGGAGAGCTCTGCGGAGAATTTGGGCTTCAACATCTACTGGCTCTTCAAGGAAGGGGCACGCCATGTCTGACACTTCCTACAGTCAGGTTTCCGACAAAGAGGCGGAGAAAGTCAGGGTTAGTTGAAGTAAACCTGCTAGGGGGCAGGTTAGCTTCACGGAGTGTGTCGTCATAGTAACTCACTCAGAATTAATCTAAACTCGCTTTGTGAAACCGAAAAGCCAGAGTTTTCGTTAACTCAGGGTATACTTACTCAGAGTTTGCACTAAACCGGCTTTCTGAAACAGGGCCCCGCAGGCAAACCTGACTCACCACACAAATTCTTCAAACTGGCTTTAAAAATAACAAACACAAAGAAGGAAATTTATTCGCAACAGAACGGTGGGAACAATCACGCTTTCCTCTTGCTGTGACATTAAATACCAATGAAGAAATACTAATGAGGCTCAGCAAATTCAAGCATTAAAAATCTTTTTGCATCTCTGATTTCTTTTTCTGTAGTTTCCACAATGCAATCATGGGTAAATAAAAGCTAAAGGTGACAAAGGCTCGCCCGCATTACGCATGTGAGCTGTTGTCACTAGACCACATATACAGTACATCACTTTATGTGGAACAGAAAGGGGAGTGGACAATTTCAGCCGAACATTAAGACAGTAATTCTCAAAATAAATCTTGGAAAATAAACTTTTATATGTAAATGTTATTCTTTGTAAATAAGGACTGTGACTTTAAAGCCTGTAGATTTTTAAGATGTTAATCATTATCTGACTTTTATCACGAATCAGATTATTTTCCTGGTGATGCCTGAGGGAGGTGGATATCTTGGAAGAGAAGAAAAACACAATCCAAACAAACATCTTGCCTGACCAGTACTGTTTTCCAGTAAGGAGAAACAGATTCTATGTTCCAATACCAAACTTACATTTAAACTTTGACAACACTTTCAAGTTTAATCATCTGAACTCGTGTTAAATAAGTCACTGTTATCTATTGTACACTGCATCATACATTTGTTTAATATCATTTTAGGAATTGTAGGAATGGCTGTCACTATGTGTACTTTGATTTTTTTCCCCTTAAATTAACTTGGCTGTCACTGCTTTTTTTGGTTGAAGGAGGCACATGATAGACACATAGTGTGTGCATATCAAACGTCACAAAGGATAATGCCTATTACCCTAACACACACTTGTTAACTACTTATAGATATGTAAAGGTTAGTCCTTCTTTTACAATGCTGAAGATTTAGACTATGAGCCAATGTAAAGTTTATAATAATAATGGATTGCATTTATATAGCACTTTTCGGGGCCCTCAAAGCGCTTTACAATTCCACTATTCATCCACGCTCACATTCACACACTGGTGGAGGCAAGCTACAGTTGTAACCACAGCTGCCCTGGGGCAGACTGACAGAAGCGAGGCTGCCATATTGCGCCATCGGCCCCTCTGGCCATCATCAGTAGGCGGTAGGTGAAGTGTCTTGCCCAAGGACACAACGACCGAGACTGTACGAGCCAGGGCTCGAACCGGCAACCTTCCGGTTACAAGACGAACTGCCAACTCTTTGACCCACGACCGCACAAATTTATAGCACATTTGCATAAAATAAAAAGCACTGATAATTACCAAAATCATTTTTTATGTTTCTGTAATGGTTAGTGCAGCAGTATGCACGAGCTGAATTGTAAGTATTGTTATCCATTAATTTTCAAATTTACTGTTTTATAAAAAAGAAGAAGAAATAGTAAACTAATTATTAATGCCTATTACCCTAACACACAAGTTGTGTGTCACGACTTAAGCGAGTCACCATGGAGACGGAGGGAAAGAAGGCACGGTCAATGTATTTTACAGCGCTTGAGGCCGAAATTCTGATGGCAGCATATGCCGATAACATGCAAATTTTGCGGAAAAAAAGTAACACAGCCTCAGCTGCAAAAGAAAGGGAGCATGCATGGCAAAACATAGCCGACAGAGTCAATGCGTGAGTGTTAATTTAAACATTGATCTAGGGATTTCCACCCATTTAACACGTTATTTTATTATATTTTATTTTATTTTTTATTTTATACATTTTATTTTGTGATGTGATGTGAGCGCAGGTGCAACCCAACAGGCCCCAAACGTTCCTGGCAGCAAGTAAAAATGAAATATAAAAATATAGTCCAAACAGGTAAGGTGTAATTGTATTATGAGCCATAGTGCTTGGTCTGTTTGTCCTATGTAAATCAATTGCAGTTAGAGGCTACATTAATTTTCTTTCTGTAAGCACTTATTGAAATTATCCGAGCACATTACAAGTACATATTTGCTTACTCTGTATGCTCAAATGTGACCCGTTATAGCCAACAGAAAAAAAGCGGAGGCCCGAAAAACAGGTGGGGGTCCTCCACCACCACCACTCACAGAGGCTCAGCAGTTGGCCCTCAGCCAAAACAGTGGGCACCCTGTGGCTGAAGGCATCTCTGCGGGGACATCCTCTGAGTCAATAACCCCGCAAGACACAAGTGCCTACATAAGGGGTAAATCCAAAATAATACATGATGTGCATACATCCTTTCTTCACAGTCACCTTTGCAGTGCTACTCATTCATTTGATAAACTCTTTACCATAATGAATTATTTTGTAGTGAAGTTATTTCCCTACTGATTTTGCCTTCCCTCAGTCTTGGTTGTCTTTGAGAGCATAATGACAATGAAGTGTAAGGTGATTGGTATATGTTTGTTAATTGCCATTTGGTCCCTTGTAAGTTATAAGTGACCTGTATAAACCTCATATTCTATCAGTTGATGGTGATGGTGTACTGCATCTGGTGCAGCCTCCTGTTGAGCCAGACCAACATGCAGTTGTGAGTACTCTTAATACTCCACAGATTATATGAGTTTACAGTAAAACAGCAATGTTGTTAATTTCTTTACTACAGGAAAATAATGAAGAAACATTGACAGCTGTTACAGAGGAGGAAGCAACAGAGACACTTTATGAGGTTTACATCTTACAATGGAAAATATAACAATTGAATAAAATGTGGTACTATAATAAAACCATGGACTTTCCATGTCTCTAACAGAGTGATGATGGAAATGAACAGGAAGAGGGTCCAGCCACTTCTCCAACAAACCTTTCCTCAGCAAGATGTTCAGCACTGATTTACAACCAACCTAAGTAGGCATGTACTATGAATGTCAATGCTATTTTCTGTGTTTCAATAGCTCCCTGTAAAGCAGCTGTACAAGACCTATTTGATCAAGAAAATAAAAAAATGCGACTTGGAAATGGAACACTTCAAGCAGCAGATCCAAAAGACCAAGATTGAGATTTTACTGCTGGAACATCAGTTAAGGGTGGGTGAAGTGGTCAGAGATGGACGAATTATTTCAGTGTTTGAACAACATAATAATATACTTATTAATACTTTGTGTACAGGAAATACAGGCGACCAATAAAGCCAGTTGAACAAAAAATCTGTTTATTCGTCTTTCAACATGTTGAGGTGATGGGTCAAAGGAAATGATTGTGACATATGGTGTCTCTGACTGCTCTTCCATCTTGTATGTCCGTGGGAGGGTCAGGATGTTCATGGTTTGGATCACTGCTGATGTTTGGTTCAGAAGGACAGTGTTCTCCTCTAATTGTGGCAATGTTGTGAAGAATCACACATGCCACAATAATGTCACATGCCCTTTCTGGGGTGACCCTGAGTCTTTGAAGGCACTGGAACCGGGCCTTAAGCATTCCGATAGTCATTTCAACTCTGGCTCTTGTCCTGCAATGAGCCAGATTATGTCGCTGCTGTGGGCCCGGTTCAGGGTCAGGGTAAGGGGTAAGCAAATAGGGTAAACATGGATACCCCCTATCACCAAGCAAGTAGCCAGTGAACTCTCCTAAGACAGAAGGATACACTTCAGTTCAAATGTCCCTGTAGCAATCGGTCTTTATATATTTTAAAGTATTTTCAACTCACCATGTCCAAATTTTGTGCTCAGTGTACATTCACGAAAAATTCGTGAGTCATGAACAGAGCCTGGCCACTTGGCTTCCACATTTGTGATAATGTTGGCAGCATCACATATGATCTTCACAGTGCAGAGAACACAAATTAGCATCCATTACTATAATGAAATAATTTGTTAGTTTGAAATGCTACAGGGAACTATGTACCTGTACATTAATGCTGTGGAAAGACTTCCTGTTCACATAGTCTCCTTCATTTACTGAAGGAGCAATGATTGGAATGTGAGTGCCATCTATACAGCCAATCACGCCTGGGAACCCTGAAAATAAATGTAAAATTTAAGTAGTAGTTCAAGTATCACCACATCATGAATTAAGTTTTGTTCATCCTGATACCTGCAATTTTGTGGAATCCCTCTTTGATAAATCTTGTGGGTCTATGACCGGGGAACACCACAAACGAGTACAGGAGACGTTTCAGTGCAACTGTAACATTCCTGACTGCCCGACAGACGGTAGCCTTGGAAACGTGCTCAGCGTCACCAATATTATACAGAAAGCTCCCGTTTGCAAAAAAACGAAGTGCAATACAAATAATATGTACAGAACTGAGAGAATGTCCGCGATGTGTCACATGAGCAATATTAGGCCTGAGGATGTTATTCAAATGAATTATAGATTGTGCTGAAAAACGGTAACGTTCACACAGAAAATCATCAGGAAATGATAAAATGTCCAAACGCGCTCTAATCACTCTCTCCCGGCGGAGAGCTCTGCGGAGAATTTGGGCTTCAACATCTACTGGCTCTTCAAGGAAGGGGCACGCCATGTCTGACACTTCCTACAGTCAGGTTTCCGACAAAGAGGCGGAGAAAGTCAGGGTTAGTTGAAGTAAACCTGCTAGGGGGCAGGTTAGCTTCACGGAGTGTGTCGTCATAGTAACTCACTCAGAATTAATCTAAACTCGCTTTGTGAAACCGAAAAGCCAGAGTTTTCGTTAACTCAGGGAATACTTACTCAGAGTTTGCACTAAACCGGCTTTCTGAAACAGGGCCCCGCAGGCAAACCTGACTCACCACACAAATTCTTCAAACTGGCTTTAAAAATAACAAACACAAAGAAGGAAATTTATTCGCAACAGAACGGTGGGAACAATCACGCTTTCCTCTTGCTGTGACATTAAATACCAATGAAGAAATACTAATGAGGCTCAGCAAATTCAAGCATTAAAAATCTTTTTGCATCTCTGATTTCTTTTTCTGTAGTTTCCACAATGCAATCATGGGTAAATAAAAGCTAAAGGTGACAAAGGCTCGCCTGCATTACGCATGTGAGCTGTTGTCACTAGACCACATATACAGTACATCACTTTATGTGGAACAGAAAGGGGAGTGGACAATTTCAGCCGAACATTAAGACAGTAATTCTCAAAATAAATCTTGGAAAATAAACTTTTATATGTAAATGTTATTCTTTGTAAATAAGGACTGTGACTTTAAAGCCTGTAGATTTTTAAGATGTTAATCATTATCTGACTTTTATCACGAATCAGATTATTTTCCTGGTGATGCCTAAGGGAGGTGGATATCTTGGAAGAGAAGAAAAACACAATCCAAACAAACATCTTGCCTGACCAGTACTGTTTTCCAGTAAGGAGAAACAGATTCTATGTTCCAATACCAAACTTACATTTAAACTTTGACAACACTTTCAAGTTTAATCATCTGAACTCGTGTTAAATAAGTCACTGTTATCTATTGTACACTGCATCATACATTTGTTTAATATCGTTTTAGGAATTGTAGGAATGGCTGTCACTATGTGTACTTTGATTTTTTTCCCCTTAAATTAACTTGACCTTGTAGATATTATACATACATACATACAGACACACACACAAACACACACACACACACACACACATACACACACATATATAGATATATACATATATATCTATATATATACATATATAGAAAGCTCCTTACCATGCATGGAGGGTTTCACCCCAAGTCCAGCACCCTGAGGCTGTACGCTAAGCGGAAGGAAGGGGGCCGGGGACTGGTGAGTGTCAGCACCACAGTCCAGGATGAGACAACGAACATCCAAGAAAACATTGGGAAGACGGCCCCAACTGACCGAGTGCTCAGTGAATACCTCAGGCAGCAGAAACCCAAGAAAGAGGAGGGAGACGAGGAACCATCATGGAAGGACAGGCCCCTGCACGGTATGTACCACCGGCAGATAGAGGAGGTGGCTGATATCCAGAAATCCTACCAGTGGCTGGACAAAGCTGGACTGAAAGACAGCACAGAGGCACTAATCATGGCAGCACAAGAACAAGCTCTGAGTACAAGATCCATAGAGGCTGGGGTCTATCACACCAGGCAAGACCCCAGGTGCAGGCTGAGTAAAGATGCTCCAGAGACAATCCAACACATAACAGCAGGGTGCAAGATGCTAGCAGGCAAGGCATACATGGAACGCCATAACCAAGTGGCCGGCATAGTGTACAGAAACATCTGTGCCGAGTATAACCTGGAAGTCCCGAGGTCAAAATGGGAGATGCCCCCAAGGGTGATGGAGAATGACCGAGCTAAGATCCTGTGGGACTTCCAGATACAGACGGACAAAATGGTGGTGGCTAACCAACCGGACATAGTGGTGGTAGACAAACAGAAGAAGACGGCCGTAGTGATCGATGTAGTGGTTCCGAATGACAGCAACATCAGGAAGAAGGAACACGAGAAGCTGGAGAAATACCAAGGGCTCAGAGAAGAGCTCGAGAAGATGTGGAGGGTGAAGGTAACGGTGGTCCCCGTGGTAATCGGAGCACTAGGTGCAGTGACTCCCAAGCTAGGCGAGTGGCTCCAGCAGATCCCGGGAACAACATCGGAGATCTCTGTCCAGAAGAGCGCAGTCCTGGGAACAGCTAAGATACTGCGCTAAGATACTGCGCTGATCTGATCTGTTATTGTATATTTTACACATGTTGGTATGGGATATTGTATTTGATTTAAATGTTATATACTTATGTGGTATGTGTATTTTGACTTTTTTGCCATGATGCCAGGTCTCTCTTGAAAATGAGATTTTTAATCTCAATGAGATTTTTTACCTGGATAAACAAAGGACTAATAATAATAAATATTGCCACAGTTCAAACTGATCTTTTCCAGAGAGAGAAAGAGTTGGTGTTGGTGCTGGTGTTAAGCCATTCTTAACTGTGAAGAAGTAATCTTTAAAGTCAATATGGGACAGACACAAAGCAAGTATTCAGACCACAAACAAGAAAGACTTAATGCAGCTGCTCACTGTAAATCTGCATCGAATAACTTCATGCATCTTTCCACTTGAGTTTTGAGGTTGAGTTGAGTTAGCTGAGCATGCAGGTTACAGTAGGTAAGGGTAAAGGACCACATATACATGACTTTATTTTGACAGACATATACAAGGGGATAGGCCAGTGTAGCTCTAAGAGGGTTACACAAAAAAGGGGTTACAGCACATAACCAACACTTTCTAACTATGACTGAAAAATCACCTTAAAAATCAAAACTTTCTCATTAAACCTAAATTTTCATTTCTTATCCAATTCGGGGTTGCACATTGGCTGGAACCTATCTCATCTGACACTAGACAGTTTATATTTATATTGATGCTGTTTATTTGATACTAAATGGATCTACTAACCAACGGGAAAACAATAATTATCTGGAAAAATGTCTGTGAGTTTTTTTCCAAGTATAGACTACACATTCATCTAAGGAGCTGCTCTCAAGCAAACCTGATTAACCAGGCATACCTGTTAAGTTAATTTTTAAAAGGGAGAAATCTAACTCCCACTTTTATTGAAACCACAAATAAAGCCGACGACTAGTGCAGCCTCTAACAGAAGAGTAAGAACAGCTCCAAAGCAAAGGTTTGTGTACTTACTGCGCTTGTGCTTGCTATGATAGCTGATTATCATTGCATTTTAGGTTTAATAATGTACCCGGGACAAGATTCAGTGAAGCTGGGCTTAAACAAGAATTTCCTTTGATGAATATTTTTAAGTTTACAAAAGTTAACGTCTTTCTGTTGTTTGCTATCATATTTTTGAGATTTATTTTCTTCTACACTTTTTCAAAGACATAACCATGGCGGTGTACAAGCTAGAGGTGACAACTGGTGACATGAAACACGCAGGGACAATGGACAATATATACATCACCCTGTTTGGAACAGAAGGGCAGAGTGACCGAACTAAGTTGGACAACTTGGGCATCGACTTTAAATCCGGCAAGGTAAGATATATTCAGAGTAACAATGTTTATAAAATAGGGGTGGGGGGGCCTTGTTCCTTTTTCCAGAGGCAAAGTCCAGCCATGTTTTGAGTCACTATTAGGGACTAGGGAGAGAACCTACCAGCACCCGATGCCATAATATCGCCTCTGTCAGTGCGCCCCAGGGTGGCTGTGGCCAGTAACGGTTTTTGATACGGCGACACGGGCGGTTGCCGGGGCGGCATCTTGGTGGGGGGCGGCATCACGGGCATCGGCAAAAAAAAAAAAAATTGCTCGTACTCATGCTGCCCCGACATCAGCCAGCGCATATTGGGAATGGTACAGGCACCGATCGGTTTTCTATCACCCATTTGCTGGGAGTAAGGGCCCCCTCCGTTTGCGAGGTGCGCCTGCTGCTTGCGGCACAGGGAGGAGAGGGCGGGGCGCGGGGGATTCTCTGGCTGGCTGGAGCAGCATCTAATAACTCGCAAAATAAAACAAAATAAAAACAAAACAACAAACACGAAAAGACCAGACATTATGATACAGACTTATAATTTGCACCGATGTTTTTTTGAAATTCTATACGCGAAAAGTGAGCGCGAGAGCCCTCGGTGCGCCTGCTCGCTGCTGAAGTCAAAGTAAAACTTTATTGTCATCTCCGCTACATACAGTCCAGCATATAGAGAGACGAGACGACGAGGCTCCAGTTACGGCAGTGCAAATAAACAAACAATAAATATAAGAACAGTAAGAAAATAAATATACGCTTTAGGACTCGGGGTAAAGGGATCAATAACAATTTAAAATTTATAATTTACAGTTTGATGATTTAAAGTCTCACACACAACCCGTCGAAAGGGGAGGGGGCCGGCTGCTTCCAAATAGAGCCCATTTCATTCATAATGTTGTAAATTATCCTTCGATGCTTGTTCCCTCCTGGGAACACGGCGGGTCTGAGCCCGCGCTGGAATGGTAGCGCTGGGCAGGATGGCTGCTGTGTTTGCTTCGGATTACTCCTCACCCCCCACCCGACCCTGTGGCTTGTCACGTGTTCCATAATGTTGTGCTGTGGACATTTATGTGCTTTTTTCTGCAGAGGAGTTTTTTTGTTTCCTGTTCTCATGCTGTCCTCCCAGGACTCTTCCCATTGTAGTGTATATTTCAGTGGGTTTTTTTCTGTAACGCTCTCCGACCTGTATCCCCATGTGATGTCTGTGTTGTGTGTGTAAGGTGGGGGGGGGGGTCCTATTTCACTGCAGGGCAACCTGCACGTGGCGAATAAAGCCTTGATTGATTGATTGATTGAAATGATGCAAAAAATATTATTTTTAATAAATATAATAAAAACTACTGAATTGAATTGTTTATGGACTATAACAATGACAAATACTCCCCAGCCAGTGGTTTGGTACACCTTGCTAGTATTGGGGAGGGAACACTATTTTCCTTCAGAACTGCCTCAATAGAGGAAAATTCCTCCGAGAATTTGAGCCATCTTGCAGTTGCACCAGATTTTCCAGCTGTGCATCCACGATGTGCATCTTCTGTTCCAAAACATGCCAAAGGAGCTCTGATGTCTGGTAACGGTGGAGGCCATTTGAGTACAGTGAGCTCATTGTAATGTTCAAGAAGCATGTTTTAGATCATTTGAATGATGCTCAAGTGGTACTAAGAGGCCTAGAAGGTGCCAAGAAAATTATTCCCGCACCATTACACCACCAGCAGCCTGGTCCATGCTTTCAACATGTCCATGCTTTCATGTTGTATTATGCTTTCATTATGCCAAATTGTGACCTTTGCAGCAGAAATCAAGACAACTCCAATATTCACCCAGGCTTTTGATGCTCAGTTTGAATTTCAGCAGGGTTTACCATGTCTATATCCCAAAATGAATCTAGTTGTTGCCATTTGATTGATCATATTTGTGCATTAATGAGCAGCAGCAGAAAAGGTGTACCTAATATAGTGTCCTATGAATGTATATTGAAGTCCACTAAATTCTGTCCTTTTTTTTCCTAGCACTTGAAAGCTTTAACTTGAGTGACTGCACTATTGCAGGAGTCTCTAGCTTGCTTTCAACATGCATGTATGATAAAGTTGAATAATGCAACGAGTTTGCTTTTTAACGTTTGTTTTATATTCTGACTTCCAGACAGGAGCGTACACCATAAAAACCAGTATGTCACTGGGAAAGCTTCTTCTTGTCAAGGCTGAGAAAGATCCATTTTTTCTAATCTCAGAAGATGAGTGGTACTGCTCCAGAATAGTGGTGACCACTCCAGAGGGAGACGTCGTTCTCTTCCCCTGTTACAGATGGATCTCCAGGGGAGAGCTGGTGGAGCTCAGAGGAGGGCGAGGTCTTCTAAAAAATGAAATGGCAATTCATTATAAGTTAATGATGCTAATATCATTGAATGTTTTTCAAACATTGTTGTATTTTGCTTTTGACCATTTTTTTTATTTTATTTGAAACCGTTTTTATACCTCACAGCTATGAAGGTTTTTGAGGATGATCATCCTCTGCTGATTGACCACAGAAGAAATGAGCTACTAGATAAAAAGAAATTGTACCAGTAAGTTTACATGCATATTTATACTGCTAATACTCTTACTTTTGTGTCTTTTAACATTAAACATTGAGCTATACACATGACTTTACACTTTTCTTTTTTGTTGTTGTTTTTAGATGGGAGATCACAGATGAAAAGCTACCACATCACAGCCATTTAAAAAATGTGTCCGAGTTTCCAGCTGAACTACGTTTCTCTGCAGCCAAATCAGATGAGCTGTTTCATACCAAAAGGATGATGTAAGTTAGGAATTCAATCTGTATCTTAATAGTAGCTCCAAAAAAAGGGCAAAAGATTTTTTTGAATTGTGAATTACTGGTCATGTATCTTGTTTAAATTTTTTCTTACTCCTCCTCACTTAGTGGTGCTGAACTGATGTTCAAGGGGCTCGCTGGATCTACTAAACAATGGAAAAACACAGATGATATGAAGAAGACCTTTTGGTTCAAAAAGACTACAATATCAGGTAGAAAACACCATCTTGGTGAAATACATCTACATCAACGGCTGACGGCGTCAATAATTGTCAGCAGCTAAACCTGAAGAAATTAGACTGTTTTATAGGGCCGTATTATAAAGGACAGTCTGAATCTTGTTTTTCTTTGTTGTTAGCAGTGATTATGAGCAGGTACTCATTTGTAAAAGCTCAATGATTACTGACAAGATAGGAAACAATATTTTTTGCCAATGTGTTTCAGAGTATGTCATGCAACACTGGAAGGATGATGACTTTTTTGGATTCCAGTTTCTGAATGCTACAAACCCAAATGTGATCAAGAGGTGCTCAGAACTTCCCCCAAACTTTCCCGTCACAGAGGAGATGGTGAAGCCATTCCTGAGAGATGGGACCTCCTTGAAGCAGGAAATGGGGGTATGAATGAAATGTAGTTTTAAAATTTGCTGTCTCCAGTTAACTTCTGAGCTTCTGTTCTCTGTTGTTTGTTCAGAAAGGAAATATCTTCATCTGTGACCAGAAGATCATGGATGGAATACCCACCAGGATGTATGATGGTCACCCTCTGCAAGTGGCAGCTGGCTTGTGTTTGTTCTACATGAACCCAGAGAACAAACTGATGCCAATTGCAATACAGGTATTTTACTGAGAGAACAGATGGCATTCATATTATGAGCTCTTTTGTGTTGCGCAGTGATGACGTGCGTGTGGAGCCACTGGTATCATTATGCATTTAAGTTGTAGTTTTTCTCTCTTTTTGTTTGTATTTTTTCAATATATTTATTATCTTTATTTTCTTATAAATTCAGCTGCATCAACAGCCTTCTGAGCAGAACCCCATCTTTCTGCCCAGTGACTCTGAGGCAGACTGGCTGCTAGCCAAGCTGTTTATTAAAAGTTCAGATCTACTGGAACATCAAACAGTCTATCACCTCATGAGCACTCACTTTCTGGCAGAGGTCTTTGCTATTGCTACTTTCCGCTGCTTCCCTGAGATTCATCCTCTATACAAGGTAAAATGACACCACAAATTAACAGGTGTGGTAATATATACTATAGAAAAATGTATTTCAACATTAAAAATAATTTATTTTCTGTTAACTGAACTTCACTTTGATTTGTATTCTAACTTGTATTTGGTATTTTACCCTCTGTCTGCACAGCTTCTGATCCCACACTTCCGTTACACTCTGAACATAAACAGCGGGGCTCGCAACTCTCTTTTGGGACCTGATGGGCCTTTAACCATTGTATGCATATGTACATCCCAACGCTCTCATAGTTCTTGTATTTTATATTTCCATAACTATAAATTCCAGAAACCTACCAAACTACAACTATTTAATTACCAATAGAGTTCACTTGGATATGAGGGGATAAAAGAGCTCATGAGACGGGGTCTCTCCAGAATGACCTACAGCTCCCTCTGCCTGCCAGAGAACATCGCTGCACGAGGACTGCAGTCAATCCCCAATTTCTACTACAGAGATGATGGCCTCAAGCTGTGGAACATCATCAACAGGTCAGGATTAAATTAACTGTATGGGAATACTACAGTTTTTAAGCAACAGCATTGCAATACAGCTGCAAGATGTTCATTACTAGATAATATTAATCTGATTTTGTTAGTTTGGTACACTACACATTGCATTTATATTTTTGCAACTACAACAATGATTAATTGATGGAAATTGGTGTTAATATGGTTTTACAATGCAAATTTAATATAAAATTGTATTTACATACATATATTACATATTTCTACCAGCTTTGTTAAGTATATAGTGGAGCACTATTATCCATCAGACAGCGATGTCTGCAAGGACACCGAGCTGCGGGAATGGATCAATGAGATATTTACACACGGCGTCTTAGGAAACAAACTCTCTGGTAAATAATAAATACCCTTAATTATATTTGTCAAATAAAGCCTAGGTTATAATGAAAAAATAGTGACTGACAGCGAGCGTTCTGTTAACAGGGTTTCCGGCATCCTTTAATACTGTTGAGGAGGTGATCAAGTTTATCACCGTGGTGATCTTCACAGTGTCAGTTCAACATGCTGCACTCAATAATGGACAGGTATGACAGCACGCTATGTAATTATGTTTGATCAAGTACAGTGAGTCTTTGCATCTCCCATAAGGAATTGATTCAGCTGCCTTTTGGCCACAGAGAAGTGTCTCTATTCTATTCCATGTTTCCCTGGTTTGCATTTTTGTAAAGGATACATACTGCAGCAGATCCAGAGAAACATTTCATAATTTTACAAGAAATTTAGGAGCATTTGGCTGAGTAAGTCAAGTCATTCCAAGTTACTGCACCCAGTTCTTTGGATCATTGTCCCATCATGCTGGGATAAGCTGAGTTATCAGATTTTATGCAAACATGTGAATGTTGTCAAATTCTGACATTCTGAAACCAACTACATTTTCCAGCTATTCAACGTTCACCTAATGCTATCATAAGGTGAAGCAAAAATCAAAAAACACACATTATGGCACGCAAAATCTTGGACCACATTTATCATTTATATAACTATATAAAACATTTAGTAAAATCTGCTTTGTCAGTTATTCTCTCCGACTATAATTCCCTTTGCTTTATGTATCAGAAAAACATAATAGAAGAAGAATAATAGAATTTGCTGTAGCTCTGAAGATATTAGTGGATAATGTTTAACATGAGAACAGATATCTACACTTATTTACACAGATACAATAGCTGTGTCCTTTGTTTGAAAAATAAAGCAAGTCATTTATAAAAACTTCTGTTTCATTCTAGTTTGACTACAGCTCCTGGATGCCCTGTGGCTCAGTCCTGCTTCACAAACCTGCTCCAACCACAAAGGGCCAGTCAAGCATGACGACATTATTGGAGACTCTTCCAAATATTGGGGAGACAGTAAAGTTTGCAGGAATGCTTTGGATACTTTCCCACAAGTATACAGATGTGGTATGTATCTTTTTTTCTTTTCATGCTTTATTTATATTCCTTTAAAAAAAAAGAGTATCACAAATAAAATATTGCTAGTTTGACTAACTAATTTTGCCTCTGCAGGTTCTGTTGGGTCAGTACCCTGAAGAACGATTCGATGAACCTACCCCGAAACAAATGATTAAAGAGTTTCAAGCAGAGCTGTCCTACCTCAGTGAAGAAATTACAGCAAGAAATTCTCGGCTTGAAGTACCCTACACATATCTGAGCCCAACTGAAATAGAGAACAGTGTAACCATTTAGTCAACAATACATGGTATCCTGCTTTCTTTGTCTATAATTCTGGTACATATAGTACCAAGTGAGGTGACGCTGGCAGCTTCTCAGGTTTTATATGTTAGTTGTATCATGATAAATAGGCATGTACATCTACTATGTATTACATAGATTAAGAGATTAGTTTGGGGACATTGGGGGACATTTTTTTTTACAATAAAATGATAAAATGGTTTTTAATTTGTCATAATTTCATGCTTTTTAAAGAATATACATACAATTAAAATAGTTTGTTCCTATACGACTAAAAGTAACATGCACATCTGAGACTATCACTCCTTTTTTTGGTTGTAGGAGGCACATGATAGACACAGTGTGTGCATAGCTAATGTTACCAAGGATATGTAAAGGTTAGTTCTTCTTTTACAATGCTGAAGATTTAGACTGTGAGCCAATGTAAGGTTTATAGCACAGTTGTCTAAAATAAAAAGCACTGGTAATTACCAAAATAATTTTTTATGTTTTTGTAATGGTTAATGCAGCAGTATGCACGAGCTGAATTGTAAGTAATTTACTGTTTTATAAAAAAAGAAGAAGAAATAGTAAAGCTCATTATTTTTTAATTAAGATACCAAATTTTATTATTTACTTGTATTCCTGAACGGAAAAAATATATATGCTTGGTTCAAGTCCAATGTGTTGGCTAAAATTTGGGTATAAAAATGTGAACTCACTTTATTTCCCTAATAACAATATAATTCTTAATTTTAAACAACTTTTTGACAAATTTCTAAAATATTTCTTTTGTGTTTTCATGACAGGTGGCCTAACAAATATGTTAAGCAATGTACAATATACATTTTTTCACTTTCTTTTGAAAGGAGGAAATGACAGAACGGTGGGAACAATCACTCTTTGTGTAAAGCTGTATGTTTTAATTTTCATCTTGCTGTGACATTAAATACCAATAAAGAAATACTAATGAGGCTCAGCAAATTCAAGCATTAAAAATCTTTTTGCATCTCTGATTTCTTTTTCTGTAGTTTCCACAATGCAATCATGGGTAAATAAAAGCTAAAGGTGACAACAGCTCGCATGCATTACACATGTGAGCTGTTGTCACTAGACCACATATACAGTACATCACTTTATGTGGAACAGAAAGGGGAGTGGACAATTTCAGCCGAACATTAAGACAGTAATTCTCAAAATAAATCTTGGAAAATAAACTTTCATATGTAAATGTTATTCTTTGTAAATAAGGACTGTGACTTTAAAGCCTGTAGCTTTTTAAGATATGAATCATTATCTGACTTTTATCACGAATCAGATTATTTTCCTGGTGATATCTTGGAAGAGAAGAAAAACACACCCGAAACAAACATCTTGCCTGACCAGTACTGTTTTCCAGTAATGCGAAACAGATTCTATGTTCCAATACCAAACTTACATTTAAACTTTAAAGTTTAATCATCTGGACTCTTGTTGAATAAGTCACTGTTGAAGGAGCTCATCTATTGTACACTGTATTATACATTTGTTTAATATTGTTTTAGGAAAAAAAAAAGCTGTCCAAACCTAACCACTTGTTTCTTGGGAAACTGATTTCAGTTTCACAAGCCAAATCCAGTGTAACTGTGGTGTACCTTCTCTGGAGAGGCCTAAAAAGCAACTTTGTTCTCTGTTCCAGACTTTCACTACTTTTCTCTAACAACTGTATAAGCGCTATATGGTGTAGAAGGAGAGAGTAGTTATGATAGCAAGAAAAGACAGGGAGAGACAGACACACTGGAGTGGATAATTAATTAATTTACCCATTACCCACTAATGGTCAATATGTGGAAGATAAGGTCTGTGCTAACATATGTACAGGTAGGAAATGCTACATTTTATTCTGAGCTGCTATAATAAAAATGCTTTGTAGTCCACTATAATCCATTTTAACAGGTGTCCATTCAGTTAATTGAGACAATCCAGTCCCATGACAATTCTGGCCCTGTCATAAAGCAGAAATTGTTTATATGCTAATAAATGCAGCTTTGTGCAATCTTTGTTAGCTAGCATCAATTTAGCTGAGGGTAGCTGGTCAGGCCAGCAGGACAAAAGTAGCAAACCAACAAGAAGTTCACATTTCCAACCCACTTTATTTTAAATCTAATTCATTATTAACCACTCTCTCGTAAATCCAGCTGTCCTTCATTGTAACAGGCTACGAAAAAAATTGAATGAGAGAAGCAGAAGATGTTGGACCAAAGGTTTTTACTTGACTACAGCAACAGTGGAAAAAGTCCCTTATCATATGAGATCTGTGTTTGCCAACTTTTTCCAGAGTATGTCATAGAGCACTGAAAGAATGATGCTTTTTTTGGATTCCAGTTTCTGAATGCAATAAACCCAAATGGGATCAAGACATGCACAGAACGTCGTGGCGGTAACATGACATGTGTCAAAGATTAGGAAGAGGGGCAGTTCAGGGTGTGGTAATGCACGGTTACTGCTTTTTAGATGACTTCCAACAGGACTGTAAATACAGAGGATACTAGTCATTGGTACCATTGAAAATCTGCATTATAAATGGGTTGGGGGTTTTATTCAGAAGCATCAGTACAATATCTTTCAATATATTTTCTATTACAGCTGCATCTTTCTGCCCAGTGACTCAGAGGCAGAATGGCTGCTAGCCAAGCTGTTTATTAAAAGTGCAGATCTACTGGAACATCAACCAGTCTATCACCTCATGAGCACTCACTATCTGGCAGAGGTCTTTGCTATTGCTACTTTCCGCACCTTCCCTGAGATCCATCCTCTATACAAGATAAAATTTGGTGAGATACACTATAAAACCCTTCTATAGTGATGTTTCTATATTACTTAAATCATTTTATATCATATAGAGGACTTTATTCTGATCTTTTATCAAATTTTTTACTTTGATAATTACCTTCTATGTGTACAGCTACTGATCCCACACTTCCGGTAAACTCTGCACATCAATACTGTGTACAACTCTGATGGGACTTCAAGCAATGTGTGGATTCTCTTTTTTTATGCAATATATTTAGAAATTTCAACTAACACCTATCTGATTACCAACAGAGTTCACTTGGATATGAGCGGATAAAAGAGCTCATGAGATGAGGTCTCGCTTCCTGCAGCTCCCTCTGCCTGACAGAGAATATCACTGCATGAAGACTGCAGTCGATCCCCAACTTCTATTACACCGTGGAGCATCATCAACAGGTCAGCATTAAGTTAAGAGTATGAAAACTGCTACAGTATGAACTTTTTTTTCAATCATTATATAGTTAACAACAACAGTTGTCTATAGGCACTTTTATATTGTAAAGAAGCGAGGAAGAAGTAGAGAAGTATGAACTTGATGAAAGACTAAATTTAGAAAGGGCAATAATATGGTGTCACTTGGTAGGGAAAGAAATGAATGGATCATAAAGAGAACCATAAATGGGGTGGGATGGTATAGGGTGATGGGCTACAAGAGAAAGTAGACAAAAGGTAATTTGTGACAAATGCATGAGGAGTAAAGAAACGGGAGGTGCTCAAGCACATAGAAGCATAACTGTTATATTAAGTTTAATCAAAAAAGAAAGCTTGGTCGTAAAAGACATCCAAACCCAAAGTGAGAGCTGGTTCCATAGGAGAGGGATCTAATAGCTAAAAGGTCTGCCTGCCATTATTCTTTTGCAAACTCTGGCAAACAAATAAATTCTGGATTTAACTGGAAGCCAATGAGTAGAAGCTAATATGGGAGTCTCGGTGATGATGAGATGAGAGATGAGATAGCCTTTATTTGTCAGTTGCAGTTGCCCACAACCGAGATGACAGACCTTGCCAACCGTACATACAATACACAAACATCACATTGGGGAGACAGGTCAGGCTAGGTAGCAAGGGGGGAAAAAAACATTGAAATGTGTAACACAGAATACAGGAATGCACAGATATCAACACACCATACCACAATAAACACAGACAAGCAACATGGGAGAGTATTCCAGTGTGTACAGCTGATCTGGGACCGCTGCAGTCTTCGATTGCGCCTCCAGCTGATCCGGTGTCCACATCGGATGGGAGGTGAGCATGGGAGGAGGCGTTGGATCCGGGGTAGGGAGGGTGATAGCGGGGGCGTATCAGTGTACGTGTTTCGTGCGTGTCCATGTGGAGGGGTGATGAGTGAGTGCTTATCAGTGTATATGTATGTGTGTGCGTGTCCATAGTTCAGCTGAGACAGTGTCCTTCGCCCTGCCAGGCTAAGTAAACAGTCTTCCAGCCAACCCAGGTGGCCTTGCATGGAATGGGAATGAACGGTCTAAACACAGTCGTTATCAGGGAGTTTTTGTTCGGCTCCAGCCTTGAGCCCACAGCTGGCGCCGAAGGGATAGCCGCATTATGATGGTGGTTTTTCTTTTATGCGAACAACTCATGAGAATTTCAAAGTTGTTCTTTGACACTGGACTCTTAATCTCCCGTTGGAGAGCAGCAAGCTTCTCCATGATGTTATCAAACTTGCGCTCCGTGGTCTTGTCATTCTTGTGCTCAAAGAGCAGATTCTGAGACATCACGACCGCAGTGAGCTGCTCCAAGATGTGATCCAACTTTCGCTCAGAGGTCTTATTCTGAGTATTCACGGCAGCCATAAGCTTCTCCAAGATCTTAACCATGCTGCACTCAGTGAGCCCATTCTGAGAAGTCGCGCCTCGTCGCATCCTTTCAATCCCAGCGGGAAGCCTTGGGGGGGTTTGAACAGCCAGTTCCGCTTTCTCAATTCTCCGATAAGCCAGGGCCAAGCCAGCTCCGATCAGCAAGAACCCAGTTATCATGGTTCCGAATAGGTAGATATCTTCAGCGTCCTCGATCGACAGTCCCGCCAGGAACACGATCCTCCATGTCTGCCACCCGTCCATCGTGTATCCGGCAGGGAGAGTCCCTCCAGAGCACTCGGGCTCTCCCGAGCCCAGACTTCTCGTTGAGAAAAGGGTGTCAATAGCATTCAAAGACCAGTTGATCAAATCCATAATTCTCTTTTAGGTTTTAGAAACAGACTGTGAGAGAGTGTTCCAGGGAAAAGTAATACAAAAAACTAGACAAGGACATAAGAGCTAAGCAGGGAAGATAAGGGAGAGGAGAGGAGAAAAAGTGCATCCGCCTCCTCCAAGAGCCAAAGACTGTACTCTCAGTACTCTCAGTGCAGTGTTTTGGATCAGCTAAAGGTTTTTCAGAGCGTTTTTAGGACAGCCTGACTCTGAAGAATTATAATAGAGTAGCAAAGGAGTAATAAACTACTTTGTCACTCGGAGGCAGGATGTCTTCATTTTGGCAATTCACAGTAATACTGGAGGCCATGTCATTCAGGAAATCCATTCAAGCATTACATAAATGTCTACAAATTAATTTGTTAATAAACAGTCTTGCACATCGTTGGAAGTGTGGTGATTAATTCTTCAATTAAAAATGTTGCAGTGATGTCAGATTCATTGAAAGTCAAACTGTCATGTTTTTGCCAGCTTTATGAGGAATATAGTGGATTAATACTATCCGTCAGATAGCTTCAAAAGATGATCCACAAGATATTCATGCATAGCTTCTTGGAAAACAAACTCTCTGGTAAGATGTAAATGCTCCAAGTTTTATTCTGTATACATAAAATCACATACTATTACATTTTTGTGTGAGTCATGACTGTGCTGTTAACAGGGTTTCCAACATACTTATACTGTTGAGTGATCAAGTTCATCACAATCCTGATCTTTACAGTGACAGTTCAACATGCTGCAAACAGACTGGTGAGGCAATGAAATGCATAAAGTGTTTCAATTAAAACATCTTTTATATACAGGTTGTCAATTTTAGATCACATTTTATAGTAAGCTAAATTTAAAGTCCAGAGATTTCCTGATGATTTCCAGAGGAAGCTGTGTGCACAGCTGTGAAGCTAATTTACTCAAAACTCCTATATCTAGTTTGACTACCACTCCTGGGTGCCCAATGGCTCGCTCCTGCTGAGAAAACCTTCTCCAACCACTAAAGGGTT
This sequence comes from Perissodus microlepis, assembly GCF_051167445.1. NCBI lineage: Eukaryota > Metazoa > Chordata > Actinopteri > Cichliformes > Cichlidae > Perissodus > Perissodus microlepis. The sequence continues at coordinate 11,421,589 of NC_140475.1, forward strand.
CAGACAAATTTGGAGACTCTCCCAAATGTTGGAGAGACAGTGGAGTTTGCAGGAATGGCTTGACATCTCTCTCAGAAGTGCACTAATGCATTAAGTTTTACATTTTATCAATTCATGATGCACAACCCTCACTAGCCCCAAAAATCACCACTCCCAAAGAAAAAAAAGTAAAGCAACATAAATACATATACATATATTTGTTTTTTAATCATTGTTCTGGTCACAATCCTTACCTGAAACTCCTTCAGCCATGGACACTTACTGCTTATTAGTGAAAGCTTATTGCTTTCACTAGTAAGCCCAGACATGAAGGTAAGACCAGATGTTTGGTATTTGTACAAACTGAGGTCCTTGATCAAAGGCCAAAACTGTGAAGTAGAGAATGGCCAGATGTAACAAAAAGGTTTTGTAATTCACATTTTTAAAGATCGTATCACTAAAACGGTTGACCTTTTTTCATTACTTTGCAGGTTCTCGTGGGTCAGTGCGCTGAACAGCAATTTGATGAGTTTGCCTTAAAGCAAATGATTACGGAGTTTCAAGCCCAGCTGTCCAAACTCAGTGAAGCAATTACAGGAAGAAACTCTCAGCTTGAAGTACCCTCCACATATCTGAACCTGATTAAAATAGAGATCAGCATAATTATTTAAGAAAGGCGTCAACTGGCACCACCAGGCTAACTTACATGGTAGGAGGTTAATTCATACATGCCTGACAAGGTATTTTCATGCTAGAACAGTTTTTTGGTTGTAACCGAAAAGCTTTTAGTGTTTTTATTTAGTAGTAACAGGATTTTACACTTTTTTGAAACCTTACATTCATGTGGAAAGAAGAGCAACTGATTTGTGGTAGGTGGATTATTCTAATGTGGTATTGTCATGGCTGCGGCAGCAGACATGTGGAGTGGTGAGAGAAAGGACCCAAGTGCAGGCACTGATGAATGACTGACACGTGAGCTTTATTTACAGTGGGGGAAATGAAATACAAGCAAGAGCTGAACATGGCAGCGGCTAAACTAAAACAAAGCCAAAACTGGGTGAAACTAAAATATGATACAAAGGAACAAAAGTCTGGGACTAGAAACCCAAGACATGAAACATAAAGACCTGAGACAGAGGAAGACACAGGGCTTAAATACACAGGCAGGACAACGAGCGATTGGGGAACAAGGTGGCAACACAGCCGGGACAAATCACACATAACAAGACAAAGGATGCAAAGCAGAATACCCAGACATAAGGAAAGGACTTTCAAAGTAAAACAGGAAGCACGAGACATTCGCAGACTCAGAGACACAGACTTGACATGACTGACTGGATATGAAACATAGAACACAGGGAAGACACAGTTACTGAAACCAGGAGCTAGAACTACAAATATAAAATGAACAGAAAACCATCAACAAAACCAAAGCCATGAATAACAAATAATAATGGAATATAACTTAAACACATGACAGGTATAGTGAAAAACATGAATTCTCCAAAGGGATTGTGTTTAGAGTCTCTTGATTATACAAACTGATCCTTGCCACCAATTGCACGCATGTCCATATACTGCGGATGCTCACATTAGAGGTGTTGGTCACTTCTAAAGTACAGTATTAGAAACAGTGCATGTACAGCATATAGCATGCATGGTGGCAGTGTACAACAATTATTCAGCTTTAACTGATCAAATGGTGAACTGCATGTACGGATCATAATTTCATCTGGTCAGATGAGTGGCAAATTCTGTGCATGATGGCCTAAATTCTTCCGACAAGAGAGCACATCCATAAGTCAAAAATGAGCAGATCTAATAAGGGAAAAACAAGTAATCTAACAAAATGAATACTATGTAAGTGCAGATTTTACACATGCTCAAGAGACGGCTAAAGAAGAATCAATACAGTTTATAAGGTTGACCCCCTTTATTTGAAATTGAAGCTAGTTGTGCAGTCTTAGAGGCAGCTGTTCTCTAGAGGCAGGTAAAGGGCAGGATTCATCTAGAAAAGTGCTGCTTTATTAAAATTCTTCTACTTTAAAAGATGTGTGTAGAAGAACACAAATCACCATTTAGGGTCGAGTCAGGTCCTGAGCATACCTCTATTAATTAAGTTACTGTGCCTTGTGATTAATCCACACATTGCTGGTGTCGTTTTCTGCTGCAGGATCCGTTAAAGTTTCTGTTATTGCCTAATCTCTGAGTAGAAATGTGATTAAAACCCTGAAGCACTGCAAACCTATCGGCTCACTGCAACACAGAATCTGGCTGCCTAACACGCATCCTTGCTTTTCTTTGGATTCTCCTCCTTCTCGTGCACCACATTACTTCTACTCTGTATAAAACCAGCATTTTGTCATTGTTATTATTATTGTTATTATTACTGAGGACCAGAAATATTTGGATCTTAGCCCTATACATGCAGGGTGATTCTGAAGGATTAGAGGACAGAGCCCAAGTTTTGGCACTCGGCCACCCAAAGCAATTATGTGCTTGTTCTGGTAATACCTTCTCTCATTCCAAATAAATGAAAACGCCTAATGGCAACAATCACAACCACACCACACAGCTTAAGATGTGTTTAATCTCCACATACATGTGCAATAAGCTCTGAATATCAAATAGAAAACTTTGACCACTCTGGGTTTTTTTTTTGGTTTTTTTTACCAGATTAGCTAAATGTAAATATTTTATTTCTTTACTTGGAGAACAAGTATGGTGGAGCATGGTAAATGGTAAATGGCCTGTATTTGTATAGCGCTTTACTTAGTCCCTATGGAACCCAAAGCCCTTTACACTATATTCAGTCATCCACCCATTCACACACACATTCACACAGCATCACTGTGGTGGCCTCTAGAAGCACTACATGTTTAAATGTAAGCACACAATAAATATCCACCAAAGTTGAAGGTCAACTTAATAATTTATGGATTAAAAATTGACAAAAAAAAACTGAGAACTTAGATACCATTACCAGTGTGGTGGTTTTGTCTACACATAAAATGTACTCTATAAAAATGTTAAATATTGTGTCAAGTTTGACCTCTGGCTTCTTCTAGGTCAACAGCTGATCTGAAGGCCAAAGTGATGATAAAGCTACGTATAGCTATTTAAAACTACGTTTCTCACTGCCATTGTTCGTGCTGACAAACTACAAGCATAGAGGGAATCCTATTCTAAATATTGTTTTTAAATATCACATTACTTTGTGCTTTTGTTTTACCTGTTCTTCAAGTTCGAATGAGGTCAAACAAATTTTGTTTTTAAAGCTGTACTTAAAATTCAAGTGCCACAATTAGAAAATTATACTGGTATCCGGGTATTCTAAATATCATGTTATAGTTTGCAAAAAAGTCACATTTGACCTCTGATCTCACTTTCGCACTTCACGTCTGCCTTTCTTTCAAATCTAAAAATCTTTAGTTAAAAGTATTGTTTGCTGCCTACAGTAGTTAGAAATGCACTGTTATATAATATTATATAATAAACTCAAGTTATTCGTGTCCAGTTATTTATAAAGCAATAGATGTTATCCATCTGTCACGCTTCCTTTTTTATTGCACTACAGAAGTACGTAAAAAACAAAAGACAAAGAAAAGAAAATGAATGTATAGAAAATACAATACTTTTCCCTTAAGAGTAGATGCTGCCCAGAGAGTAATGTGTTTTCTGAAGCGCAGTACTTTGAGCTGTCCAGTCTCACGTGGCTTCTGCAAGGTGCCCGATAATCCTGGCAGAGTGGGACCTCATTCTCTTTTTCTTGTCTTTGCTGCAAACTGAACTGTCCAACTGCACCCGGTTATTTTTAGGCTACACTATACAGTCACACCGTCGCGAATGTAACGCAATAGCTGCTATAACATTATAGGCCAATAATAACCCATAAGGTCGCCATACCATAATCGGCTGAACAGATTTAGGCAAGCCTGCGGTCATGTTATTTAGATTCGGCGTCATTCTCACGCCGGAGTCCTCGGAGGTCGACGTCTTTGTTTTGGGTTCGCGCGCTGAAATGGGGAACTGGGACCCGAACAGAGCGGTTCGGATGAAAGCCACACAGAAACTCCCGTCACCCGCAGAACCGTGTCTGTGGATCGGTGAGGTGCACCTAGCCGAGCCCCACAGAGACACACTGTGGTTCAAGTTCATCCAAAGAGTCAGAGGCACCTTTATCTGGGAAGGTACCTGTGCACTTCTGGTTTAATGCGCATCACATCTGGTTCACATGTAGACGGTTTTCCAAACGTCTCACAGATTTGCTGTAATTACTGTAAGGTTAGCGGGGAGAGACATAAATATGACTGCGCCATGTTTGGTTGCTATTGTGCAATGTTTTCATAGTGCCACATGATGGCGGTAAGTGACACTAAATGTTCAGTGGCTAACAAATTGCATTGTATCTGCAAACCTAAAAAAGTTTAAAATTTCTGAAAAAATCCGAAAAAACTATTGAGTCTTTTAGTTTAAATTAACTGTTGAAATTCAGCATGTGAATATAACGGTTTACAGATAGAGTTCAGCATTTATACTTCATCATCTGCACCCAGGAATGAATGCACAGTAATGCAATACTGGATTCCTCTGAAAGTTTCTTTAACACGTAGGCTATATTTAATGTTATGATATTTTTTGATTTAATGTAAATGGATAAAAGGATTCTCATTTGAAATTAGTCATATGGTCCTACTGTTGGACACAGGGGCGTAATTTCCAGGGGGGTTAGGGGGGTTATGACCCCCCAATAATCAGACCCAACCAATATACCCCCCCAATAAAATTATGAATTATCTTGCATAAATAGGTTGATTTTCTTTACTCATTTCAGGTATTACCAGCAAAATAGTTACATGTTTAATCATCTAGGAATTTATTTATTTATTTAGACAGAGATCTTGACCCCCCCAATGTTCAGCACAAAGTTACGCCGATGGTTGGACAGTTTATAACAAGGGTGTCAAACATAAGGCCCCGAGGCCAGAATCTGCCCCACTGGATAGCTTTAGAATATAAGAAGCAGGGCTTAAATGTTTTGACTTTTTTTTCTATCCTAATAAGTTTTGCAACTTCTCCTGTTGATAAAGAATTCCCTCCAGTGGCTATTTATAGTGCATCACAGAAATTAAGTTATTTAACAGTTAAATAACAGAAAAGTGCCTGTTTTTTGTTTGTTTTTTTACAATCTACTATAGAAATGTATGCTTTTTACAGTGGGCCCAGAAAACTGAAACTCATTTCTATTTTTATGTAATTTGACATATTTTTGTCATACAGTTTAAATCATGCTGACACATTTCTTCTTCATTTACTACAACACCATCTCTTTATCATGTAGAAAAACTGAGAAATACTGTTGAAATCAGTTTCTTATTTCAAGACATCTCAGCTAAATGTGTAGTTTAACCTCTTTACACTTTACACTCAAGATCTGGGCCGCATGTGACACACCGTGGAAAATGAGTTTGACGTCCCTGATTTATGTGCATTAACGTGCTTGTCATCTTTGTCACCAGGAAGCGGACCGAGCCATGACAGATGGTGTACATATGATGATAAGAATGTGGTGGATGGTGTGTACTGCCACCCGATCGGCCACTGGATAGAAGAAACGGGGCACACAGATGAGATGAGGCACACCACCAACTTTTACTTTAGTGTGGCTGGTCAGAAGGCCATGCATTTCTCCAGGTAATACAGTACATATACACGCTTTCTACATGATGTTCTAATCAAGGGAGCCTTAATATAGGATAATTTGCAGTGTTATGCGTTCGTACACTTCTTAAAATTTCGGTATGTAAAGACAGTTTTTTGCACTTTTACTAAGTAATTCTATGATGATCACAGTTCAGTGGGTTAGGAAAGGCTGGTTTTATTTTATTTTATTTATTTGTTTTGGTGATTGAGGTTTGTGATTTGTGATAGAAGGATAGCAGCGAGACTGAAAGGGAACATTTAAAAGATGGTAGTGAGACCTGCTGTGATGTATGGTTTAGAGATGGTCGCTCTGACAGATTGACAGGAGGCCAAGCTGGAGGTGGCAAAGACGAAGATACTAAGATTTTCATTGAGAGTGACCAGGATGGACAGAAGTCGAAATCAGTATATCAGAGGGTCAGCTCTGGTTAAGCAGTTTGAACACAAAGCTAGAGAGGCAAGGCTGAGGTGGTTTGGACGTGAGCAGACGAGGGATAGTGTGTGTATTGGACAGAGGATGGTGAATATGGGGCTGCCAAACTGGTGAAAAAGAGGAAGAGCACAGATGTTGAAGTAAAGGCAAAGGATGCTAGCAATAAGGTCAGATGGACACAACTGGTCCATCTAATAAATAGCTCTTTAATCACCATTTTGCAACACATTTCCTTTACTCTGTGTTGCATCTTTTCTCTATAATTGTTACATCTGAGAAGTCAACTGTGACAGCTTTGAAATTAATAATAAATTGTATTTGTAAAGCACAAAAATGGGCATTTCTATTAAAATAACCCCCATGACTCAAGTGCAACGTCAAACTAAGATTAAGAAGCAATGTGATTCCATTGTAATTATATCGTTGACATAAAAATTAACGATATAAGTTAAGCTTAGAATGACAAAAAATCTGAATCTATATTAGAAGATGGTCAAACAAAATTTTAAAAAACAAGCCTCACAATATAAATGGAGTGATTTAAAGAAGACACAGATGAGGCGATGCGTATTTCCTCAGGTCATTGGACTTCTGAGGAGCTCTAACCGCAAACACCTCCTTTGTCTTTAAGCATAAGGTGAGAACAGTTAACAGGTTTCTGTCTGAGGAGCTAAAGAACAAGCCTGTTGGATACTTTCATAACATGTCATGGTTGTCAGTGGGTGACAGACCCTTTTGATACGGAGCTTCCTTCTCTGAAAATGGTGTTATTGGGATGACAGCAAATGTTGATCCAACTATCATGAGGCAAAAGCCAGCTCAAGCCAGCAGTAAAGAAAAAAAGTATAGCAAAGTCAATCTGGCAACCTAATGGAAAATAGGGTGTAGTTTATAACTTAATAACCTGATGTGTAGAGGTGCTAGTACGCACATCTTGTTACCCTCAGACAGAGCCTGAGAGTCACCTGTGGTCCATCTGCGTTTCAAACAAGTCTCACCTCACTGAAAGTAGCTCCATGTTTAATATACAGACGTGGGAATGATTTATATATCTGCTCTGCAAACTCTCTGCAAGTAAGTGAATAAAACATCTTCTCGGAAATATAGAAGTATTCCTTTGGGGGGTTCTTTGTGATTTTTAGCCATTTGGACATTAATATATTCTTTACACCATGTCTAAAACTTCCAGATTGCCACTCTTGTTGTAGCCTGGAGTATATACAAATGGAGATCCACCCCACCGCTCACTCCCAACACCACACTTCCTCTTCAGCCACATACGCACACACACATGCATACACGTAATAATGAAATGCAGTGGTTTTTGAATCTTTTCTACAATATTTGCCTAATAATGCTATAAAGATTAGTTAGCTTCTCTGGGGGAAGTTAATATCTATATGATTGTTTCTTTGTTTCAGAATTAAGTTTTGGTAATGTTGCCTTCTTTTGTCGGTCTGCAGTTTTAAGAGAGACCAAAACAAGGCCAAAAAGAAAAAGGTGGGAGGTCCTACTGCTGGAAACTGAGCCTTGGATATTATCACTATGTGGCATGTGTCTTAAAAAATTATGCCTCCAAATAGTTACTTGAACAACCTTGAGAATTGCATCACCCTGCCTTCTTACACTTTTCTTACAGTTTTCAAACTTAAGCATATTCAGTAACAAGCCTTGTGCTTTCATCTGTATTGTCCATGAGCGCCTAATTTCTTCTCCGTTCTGACACTAAAACGTCAGAGAAGATTTCTGCGAAGTACTTCAAGCATTAGTCGTGTCACAGTGTCCTTTCTTCCTGATTGTCGTTGAGTTTAAAAACCTTCATTCTTTACAGGACAGACAAAGCCTGGTTCTGGTCTTTAACCTGTTTTTTAACCTTGCCGTTCCTCATCTAGTTATAACTCCTCTGTCACTTTTAAAATGATTGCCCATAAAAAAGGTAGACCACTAGCAGTTGTATTATCACCTCCTTAACCTTGCTTGGGTTCTTAAGAGAGAGGAGATGGCATCGTTCAGAATTCATTTGGATTTCTAAGGCAATTCATACAGCGCTGGCTACTTGACTGATACGTTATTCTCTTGCATTGCTTACATTGGATTTCAAGATGGTTTAAAACTGTGAAAGTGAGAAAAGATGAACTTTTAAGTACAAGTGTATTGTTAAACATATGGATATAAAGAAAGTTAATCTCGTAGTGTTGAATTACTATCCTTTCTTGGGTCAAATAAGGTGTAAAAATAAGATCCCAACACCTGTTGTCAGAACATTTTCTGTCTTTTGCTACTCATTTCATGTTCAGGTTGTAGCCAATGAAAATGAAACTTCTGTAGATGTCCTTTGCCTAAGAGCTGGTGCCATAAAAAATATTATAAATTATATAATAAAAGTTAGTTTAGATAGTTTGAAGGATGTGTAGTACTGTGCAAAAGTCTTGAGGCATCCTACATTACTTTATATTTTGCTTACAAGGAGCCAGACCTTCTTGTCAGGTCAGTGTTAAGCCTCTCAACACTGACCTATGAATCATTCAAGCATAAAAAGGGCACCTAACTCAGGGGATGAACCAGTCTTGTATGTCTCCTTCCAAAATCTTAGGAAACTGGATTAGAAAATGATGAAAAAAACAAGTGGCAGACCTAAAAAATAAAAAAAAAAACCCTGATGAACAGTATCTGAAAGTCACGTATTAAGAAAAATCCAGCACAGACCTGTCAAAGGCCCTAAGAAATGCACGAGGCCCAACAGTTGGTCTATCTACTGTTAACTGAAGGCTTCTTAAAGATGGTCTTAATAGAAAGGTGGCCATCAAGACGGGAAAATGACGTTAAAGCTGAGATATGGCAAATTACAGTCAATGGCAACAGGTCCCGTGGAGTGATGGATCTAAATGTGAAATGGTTTTCTTTGTTGGTTGTTGGGAATCTTATCAACATTGATGGAATTATGAATGCAGAAAACTACCGTCAGATTTTTATCCATCATACAATATCATCTGGAAAGCATCTAATGAGCAGCAGCTTCATTTTTCAGCATGACAATGATCCCAACCACACTGCCAGTGCAGTAAAAGCATACCTGGGTAGAAAGAGACCCAAAAAAAGATTATCAGCCATGGATTGGCCTCCCCAGAGCCTGCATCTCCACATAACTGGAGCAATCTTGAATCATCTTGACAGAATGGAACAAAAGGTTGCCACATCCATAAAATCCAAACTCTGTTTCTGCCTTATATGCTGTATTTCCATGTACGTTTAGCATTTCAATAAATCTCTGCAACCATTTCCCATTTTCCCAGCAAAAAACAAAGAAACCTGGGGTAGCTCAAGACCTTTTTTTTTACAGTACCGTATGTTCATGTTTCAATGAACACTACATATTGGTCTTAAATGGCAGAGACCAAGTAGTTACACAGCCTACCGGTGCATGCCCTCCGTTTGTAAGGCACAGACTCGGTGCCATGGCATACCAGGCACTTCAGAAATTAGCCCCAGACCCCTGAGGCAGCAAGCACATAACTTGCATAAGAATGAGCTGGCTTGGCTTGTGCCATCAGGTTTTAATTTGTGTCCAAAGACCTTACAAGGCTTATGTCAAGGACCTGTGTTCAATAGGAAGCACTGTGCCTTTGTATCTTCCCTGTTAATAGCTTTTTAAATTAGTCTCTCAGACCTTGCATCCATATAGCCCAAAGTGTTACACACACTCTGCAGTAAGTCACTGTAACATTCGCGGGGAGACCACTCACTTTGTAGCTGGTAAGTCATCTGTCAAGCTCATATTTAGAGAGAAGGCCCAAGGCTTACTCAGCCTTTTTTATGATGTTTATCATTTTTATTTCAACAGATTGAGACATTTGTTTTTCAGTTTGATTCACAACTAAAGACCAGAGACAAAAAAGGCATCTTTCTCATAGATATTACTGCACTTTTAAGTGTATGAGCTCATGAAACGGAAAAAAATAAACTCTTAGAATCGTCCAGTGCATCTTTTGTTTCCATTTTAAAATAAACTAGTAGGCAAAAATGCTAGACACATTCGAAAGGTAACAAGAAATCAGGTTATACACAACTTGTTGTTTTTCGGTTTATATTGGCTGCTTGGTTCATATAATAAGAGTCCTTCCATCTATTCATTTTATTAACCACTTATCAAGGGTCATAGGAGGGCTCCAGGCTATCTCAGCAATTGTCAGCTGGTAACCAGTCCAACACCGGGGTGATAGAGAGGGGCAATTTATGCATTTAGAATTGCTAATTTGTACCATAGCCAGTACTATTGGAGGAAGGCACAGTGAAAACAACCAGACTCCACACAATTCATCCACATATGACCTATCACTAAACTGTGATATGATGAGGTTTGTGGGGAGGGAAAAACAGAGGTGAAGTTAAGCTCCAGATACTTCCACTGCAGAGCTGCTCTGGGACATCAGGTATTAAAGGCGTCGCCTTTGTTTTGCCTGTCACGTCCTAGTTGCTGACTTTATGCATGCTAATGAACACCAGTGGAGTCTGCCTCAAACCAGAGTGGTCGGGAAGAAAAGTAGGGGAATGAGGGGTCAATAAAGCATCACTACTATGAGGAAAAGTGTGAAGAAGGTAAGACAATGACACATAAGTGAACCACTTTTGCTTACTGTTGACCTATAATGGTCAGCTTTGTTCTGATAGCTCTGTCATCATTGCTATGCTTATAGGAGCACCTTGAAAGTCCTAGTCCTACCTCGCTGTCCATCAGCCTCTGTGGTACCTATTTTATTTGTTACCCACTGAGAGTTTTAGGCTCTCTTTATGGATTTTAAATGTGTTTTCACATTTCATTCTTCTTTATTCTTTATTATGCATATTATATACTTGATAACATTATCATGTGAACATTTAGCACATAACCATCACTTTAACATGCAAGTAAATAATCAGTGTACACGTCTTTTTATTAACCCCAGGGTGCTGCCACGTATTTGGCTGGGCAGCTGCCCTCGACAGGTGGAACACGTGACAGTAAAGATGAAGTATGAACTGGGAATCACTGCAGTGATGAACTTCCAGACAGAGTGGGATGTGGTGAACAATTCCTACGGCTGCCGGCGTAACCCAGACGAAACCATGACCCCAGAGACCATGATGCATTTGTACAGAGACTGTGGCCTTGTGTATGTGTGGCTGCCCACACCGGACATGAGCACTGAGGGTAAGGATGATTTTCTGGTCATACAAGGTTGAAGAAAAACCCCTTTTTAATTTCTAGTAGAACCTCTTAAATGTGTTTAACCCCATTTCCGATTTCCATCCAGCGCTCATAAAACATTATGAACTTAGAGCTATTCAAAGGTTCAACATGAGACTGGGAATTCTGTTCGGAGGGAAAACAAATAGAAAAACAAATTGAAGATGTCCAGAAAAAAAAAATGTTTTATAGTCTAGGTTTAATCCATGTGTGAGAAAAGCAGGCCCTATGCCTTAGATCAATTTAATTTGGATATTCATCAAGACAGAAATGCCCATTTGATAGCAATTCTTCCACAGATGACTGAGAGTGTGAGTACGGGATGAGAACAGCCTGTATCAGCAATTATATTCCATCAGCAATTACACAGAGCAATATATTATAAAAGGAACCATTCATTACAAATAAAGATGCAGATTTGTTTGAGTGCAGTGGGACAAAAACTGTACCTGTGGCCTGCAAGTAGAAAAAAGTGTTATGATTAGATAAATTATCAGCATATTCTTAATCTTAGACACTGGTACATGTCTAAGATGCTGGTTTGTTCTGTGAGGTCATTTTTATCCCATGATGAATTATTTCCAATATGATGGGAGCGGTCTGTCCCAGGATCTATTCATATGGAATAAGTGATCACTGTATGCTTGGATGAGGGGGGGAAATGACCTCAAAGTCATCACATTCCTACCTAATTGAACACCAATGAGGGATTTTCAGCATTTTGGTATGTTTCTTTATGACCATCATCAAAACATCAAATGAGAGACTATCTTTTGGAAAAATGGCCATCTATCCCTCCATTAGAGTTGCAGGCACACTGAAACTGTTCTGGCAGGATGCTGTGGCCAAACACTTTAATAGCTAATTTTGTTGGGGGGTTTTTCCATTTATTACCAATCTGTGGACCTCCATTGTTGGCCAGAAACTTTAAAAAACACATTTGAGCTATGGGAATACATTCAGTCTTTCTTACCTATAGTAATTACAGCTACAGGTAACTGCCCCCAGCAAATGCACTGTTTATTTCTGTTTGAGTAATGTCAGTATAAAAACCACAGCCTGCAGCACAGGAGGATTACTTGGCTCGAAAAAATTTAAAGATTTAATCCATCAGGAATTAACTGACCTGTTGCTGCATGCCACAGACTGCAGTAAAGACAGAAATTATGGAGAGGGGAAGAGGTTTCAGTCCTTTAATTGAAATAAGTAGTATAAGAAAAATACACAAATACTCAGTATCTCTTTTATGAGTTGCCGTCTTCTTCTGCAGGCCGGATCAGGATGCTTCCTCAGGCTGTATTCTTGCTTCATGGTCTCCTAGAGAATGGCCACACAGTCTATGTCCACTGTAACGCTGGAGTGGGGAGGTCGACTGCAGCTGTGTGTGGCCTGCTCATGTATGTCCTCGGGTGGACCCTGAGGAAGGTGCAGTACTTTGTAGCAGCAAGGAGACCAGCAGTGTACATCGATGAGGAAGCTTTAGTCAAAGCTGAGGCAGACTTCCTTCAAAAGTTTGGCCGGCTGCGCTCATCTATGTCTGACCCTGAAACATGAGATCCGAGTGGCTTTGTGCTTTAAATCTGAAGCTGAATCCTTTGGACTTTCTGAGAAATAAAATGATTGAAAACTCAAAACAATTCTTGATGTGCAAAATTTTAAAAAATAAAATCTGTATCTCGACTTTAATCCAATGTATGTAAATGTCTCATATCAGCCCAAGTATCTTAGAGTGTTCTGGCAGCAGAAATGTCAATCAATCCAACTGGTGTGTGAGCTTTTAAAAGCTGGGGTAGGCAGCATGTTTTTGGCATCACTGGGCAAATAATCCCATCTAGGCTTTCGGCGTATTGTATTTTAAATGTTCTTAAGAGGTACTCGACTCCTGCTCCTCCACTGGGCTCTATTTTCAGGCTTCAAAAACATCTAGTCTGTTATGGGACCTTAAAAAAAGCAGTAAGGTTATAAAGTCCTAATAGGAAGAAAAATGTGGCGGTTCAGTGGGTACTTTTTACACCACTGACTAATCTTCTGCTGTATGAATATCGTGCATACACCCATGCTCATCTGGTTGGAGGGGATTGGAGAGAGATGACAGCTGCAGGAGGAGATGTGGCTTTAAAAAAAAAATCTGACTCCCCCTCTTTCAGGGCCTTAACTCAGCCTTTAAAAATATACACTTGCAAATTGAGGGCTTGGACTCAGCACATGTCCACGTGGGTGCTTGTAAAGGCCTTTTCTTTTAATGCTTTTTGAAGTTTTAATGAATAAACAAAGCTGATGTTTTGAGCAAACATTAGATGCTCTTTTAAAGGTTTAAAGCAACTAAATCGCAGGAACTATGCAGGTTGATATTTCTCATTTCCTGTGTGCAGGAAGTAGGTCAATTATTAAGAGAAACATAAATTTTCTGTGTTGTTTTGTGTTTGTTTGGGGTTTTTTGTCATTTCTGAGAATCTCTTCTTTCTTTTCAGAGGGAAAATTTGTAATTTCCCAGGTTTTAGAGATGGAACTTAATGCTGCATGAAAATGACTCTGTGCCAAAGCTACAAATGAAAATTTAAAACTGATATATCAATAATGTCTCTCCCTGTGTGTATAAGAGGAACTCAGCTCCCGGGCATCAAAGAATATAGCTCATTCTCTCTCTCACTCTGAGCGCTTGATAGCATTTCATGTTTTATTTACCTGACAGATGCTCTTCCAATCATCTGCTGAATAAGAAAAAACATATCTTCTAGACCGGTTTAATGCATACATAACAGCCCATTTAAGACACGGAGCATTATTTGTTGTCATTTCTGAACATTTGACTACACTGTTATTGTGACGATGCTGCATTTGCTTTTCTTCAGAAGATGTTTTTGTTAAGAAAATTAGTGAATTAGAATATCAAAGATTTCTTCCCTCTAGCACAAATCTGTATACTTTTTTATTAGTTTCTGTGAGTCTCTGCAGAAGGCAGCACCATTATGAGGGGATCAGCGGGGATGGGTGGGTGGATAGAGCTAAGCACCTGTGCTACTGAAAGTGAATCATCACGGTTTTCTAAAGATCTAAAAATATTCACAAAACTGAACATGAAGGAAAATGCTTTTCTATATTTATTTTCTGTTTTTTTGTTTTCTAAGGTATCAACATTGATTTGACAGAAAATCATGTGTTATGTTTGTGTATATCTTATTGTATGAACAGTATATTAGTGTTGGGCTTGCCATGTCTTTGATATTAATGTAGCTGATAAACATGCTGTAATTATTGAAATGGATTACTGGTAGCGATTGATCACAAAGCATCTGAACACCATATGATTTGCTGTTGCATGTAGTTGCATTCAAATTCAAGTACAGAGACGATTTGCAACTGACACAGAACATTTAAAAAATGAAAGAAAAAAAAAACACCAGTGCACCAACACTTGTGTTGTGTCTATTATTTTGCCCCGCAATAGCTGTGCATGGCATCAGCTTGTATATACTCTCTTTGCTCGGTCTTCTAGATCCACTTCATGCTGAAAGCGTCACAGATCATTTCTTTTCATTTCCTTCTGCAGTTTACCCTCTGTTTTTTATGCCTTCATGGATCAACTGAGACTGACAATGTCTTTTATTTTATCTTTACTGTAAATTGAAACATTAATAAAAAACTGAGCAGTCATTTAGAAGTAACATCATCTTAGAGTTTGAGCCACATTGCGCTTTATGCTGTTTGTCATCTTTCTGTCCTCTGCTTTTCTCTCTTTCTCGTCACTCCAATTAGCAGCAGCAGGTGGCCCTCCCACCCTGAGCGTGGTTCTGTGTGAAACTCTCTCCCCCCCCCCCCCGTGAGTAAGCTCTTGGCTTGGTGTTGATAATGCATTGGTGTAAAAGGTGGATAGCGTTCACTGACTTCAATTAAAATCTAACAGAGTACACTTTGTACTTTGTACTTCAGCGCAGTCCTCAGCATTCATGTTCAGTATGTAAACTAAATAAAAAAAGGATTTACTATATGATGCTAAACTATGAAAAATAATGAGCACCAACACAGTTTTAACCTTGTAAACTTGAATTGAGCATTAAAGGATACAGTTAATCTTAAGCATACCCCCCACAGCTTCAAAAGGCCAGGCAGATCAGCGGATGGGCCCGTATTTAAACTAATTGGACACACATTATAATATTTTGAGTTTTAACAGCCAAAACTGAAGTTTTCTACACATCGAAGACTTTCACAACTGGTGAAATCTAATTAGTTGGATGCCTGTAAGATGAAAACAAAATATCTTAGCTGCGCTCAGGTACTTTGAAATGATCATACCAGCTGTGAAGACTGAATCCCATCATTGTATGCATGGACGCTGAATCCCAGCAGTGTATCAAAGAGAGAAATTACCCCGATATCTCTTGTAATGCCTGCAGGATCAAAATCAGAACTTCAGACAACTTTCACAACACACCCCTGCAGCGAGTTATAAAACATCCACCTAAACTGTAGACAGATATTAAAGACTATAGACTGATCCTGTAATTTTCTCAATGACCTGAGCTGTGCCACAGGTGAAAAAGAAATTAAACTGGAAAAGATTAAGTGTTAAATTCAATACTCTGTAACAGCTCGAAATCAGGCTGTTTCAGATCAGTTCAATAGTTCTAATTCATTGTGAATTTTGAAAAGGGCAATCCATGACTTGAGACGCAGTATTGATGGAGTGCAGGCACAGTTTACGCCTCTGGTCAAATACACTGATATCAGCCACAGCATTAAAACTACCCACCTAATGTGCCGTCAAAACAGCTTGGATCCACAAGGATACATTCAGGTCAGTCAGGGGTTTGCTCCAGGATGCTGATAACAGAATTGGGGTCTTGGTTTGTTTGGGCAAATCCTGCAGATGTTTGATCATACTGGTTTCTGGTGAGTTTTGATGCACTATGCTTCTTGTCACGCCATGGTTTTGAAATAACTATAACTGACATGGTTCAAATTATGCAAAGAAGATGACAGAGCAGACTAAATCTATCACATTCTAACACATAAATGTCACAACTTATAGTGAAATAGTTATTTAAAAAAAACATTTACACCAAAAAGTACTGAATCTAAAGAAATTAAAGTATATTTTTAAAAATTGATGTTATTGAAGTATAAGCAGCATACAATCGAGTCAAAGCTTTTTTAATGCTAAGAGAAAATAATTAATAAAAACTATACAAAAAAAGTACATGAGACAGCCAAGACAGTTCCTTTGAGGCACTTCAGAGTTCACAATTAGTTGAATAACTTCCATTTATGATCACCAATTCACTCTAACTGATAACCCAAATATCAATCTTGAATAGTACAGACTAAGAAAAACTATAACATTTTATAATTTTAAAAAGATTTAAAAAGATGTATATATCCAACTGTGGATGTTTGCATGGAAAAAGGTAAATAGGATCAGAAGCAAAATTAACACACTTCCAAACAAAAACTATGATACAGAGCACTGAGCCACACCGTCCATGGGTGTTGTGGATGGGAAAGAGTTGTTGAAGCTAAATTGAGACGCAATCAGCGAGCAGAAATATGGCTTCCTGCTGAGAAAGAGCACTATAGGTTCAATGTTTATGTTGAGAGTGTTGATGGAGTTGCACTGTTCCTTCTAGAAAAGGCCAATCCATGGTTGATTATGATCATTCAGACAGAGATCTTTATCAATCATTGACAAATAGTGATAGTGGTTAGACATTTTTGAGATGGTGTTGGAAAATATGGTGGATCAAAATCAGAAAGTCTTGTCAGGTCTTTGCTTGATTTTTCCCTGTTTCTCTGCAACTTCTTCCTTTGTATTCTTCTTGTCCAGTTTCCTCAAATTTTTTAAGGACACTTTACACACCATGCTCATGTGTAAGTTTTCAGATTTTTGCACAGTACTGAAGTTCTACATTCAAAGACAAATGTTTGTCACTTTCCAAAGATTTTATAACAAGGCTGTTTTCAGTAACGTGCCAGACACTCATACCATATCTTAAAAGGGATAATTAAAAGTCTCCTGCTTCTTGCTTTTGTGTTTCTTAGCTATGATGAGCACAGTTATTTTCCATATTTAAATATAAATGTTATTATCAAATAGAAATAAGCTGAAGTTGTTTTTTTCCAATAATACTTTGGTTCTTATATTTTGAATATGAACTTTGTCCTTTGAAAAAGTACATGATTCATTTTCAGTGCAGTTCTATTAGGTTGAATGTTCACTCACCATCAAGAGGAAAAGCTGTTCCAAATGTCCAAGAAAGCCTACAAGTCACACATGCATAGAGCCACAAATGATTTATATTCATTGCATCAGTGTGGGTACCCCTAGTAAATTTACTTAATATATTCCTAGTCCATCATTTGCATGGTCTGGGCTCCATTTTCTTGAGAAAAATCCAGCAATTAAGAATTTGGTATTCACTTTCCCCCAGGCAGAAGTCCAACAACCCTGGCAGATGCAGACTGAAGTGTTTGTCAAGTTCACACTTTGCAAAAGCCAGCTCAAAGTGCAGTTCATGCAGAATGAAATGAACCAAGTCATGTTCAGAGTTACAACACATCACAACAAATGCCCAGCTGTGGGACCCCATGTGCTTCTGTGCATGACTGACAATGTTAGGGCATGTTCCTAATGAGACACTGGATGGTGTCCTGGAGATCTCCTGCCAGATCTGGACCAGGGCATCACTGAGCTCTTGGACAGTCTGAGGTGCAACCTGGCGATGTCGGATGGAGCAGAAACATGAAGTCCCAGAGGTGTTCTATTGGATTTAGGTCAGGTGACCTCCAGTCACTGGTATCAATGCCTCCCTCCTCCTGCATATTGACAAAGGAACCCATTGTCTATACATTTCAACAAATGTAGGAAGATGTCATTTTAATGCCTAATAGCAGTCAGGGTGCTGTTGCTTTGCCTGTAGAGGTCTGTGCATCGCTTCATGTATATCCCTCCCCAGACCATTGCTGAAACCACCATGAAACCGGCCATGCTGAACGATGTTACAAACAGCATAATGTTCTCTACAGCTTCTCCAGACACTTTCACGTCTGTCACGTGTTCTCCGGGTGAACCACTGGATGCCAGTGGTAGACCTGATAATTCTGGTGTTCCATGGTAAATGTAAATCAAGCTCCACTGTGCTGGCACCTGACATACTCTGGCGCACTGGAGGATGTTGGGCCAAATGTCTCTGATTGTTTGGTCAGAGACATTCAAACCAGTGGCCTGCTGGAGGTCATTGTGCAGAGTTCTGGCACTGCTCTTCCTGTTCCTTCATGCACAAAAGAGCAGATGTTAATCCTGCTGACGGGTTAAAGATCTTCTGTTCAGTGTTCCTAAAATAAAAGTCTCCTGTAATGCTTTTATGTCAGGAAGACACAGCAAACCCTCTGGCATTGGCATGCATTTGCTGTGTCATCCTGGAGGAGCTGGACCACAGTAGTTTCCAGGTATCGCCTCGTGCTACTAGTAGTGACACTATCACAACAGTCAAAAAAGATGAGAAGGGAAAAAATGGGGAAAAAATGTCAGTGACCCACACTTTTAAAACCATTCCTGTTTTTTGATGTCTCATTGTTCATTTCATTAATACAAAAAGTAGTTGAAACTGATTAACAACCTCCTCTCTTACTTAACCAACCAGATCAATATCCCAGACATTTAATTGACTTGATGCAATACCCTGATTTAGTGGGTGTCCCTTTAATAGTTTTGGGCAGTGTATGAACTTCTGACTGAATAAAATGAATGGTTGCTTTTGAAATTCATGCTTCAGTGGCTGGAAGCTTCCTTAGTTGGATTTTTAAAAGCTTTGGTTTAATAAATGCAGCTTTGTGTGTGAAGTTTGACAAGGCTATTCTTTGTCTGACAAAGAATTCTCTCATTACACGCCTATCTAGAGTTATTTAAAGTAATGGCACCAAACCTTTGTTCGCTGTTGCTCGACTGCAAAGAATCTTTTAATTTATAGGCACAAGTTGATGGAATATAAGTGACTAGAATCCCAGCCTCCATTTATGATACTCGGGCGTTGCATTCAGTTTGAGAACCTTACTGTTCATCAGAAAGAAAGGAAGGGTGGTAGGTGACGTAAAATGAGGAATGGAAGAAGTAAGTCATTTGCTTTGACAAGTTCTCCCCACAATCAGTCACCGTGTTACTGTAGTCACTCGCTTTCTGTAAAATCCATTCTTGCTGTCAATACCCCTGTTGTTCTTGTGGTCTGTCACACTGCCGCTGCCATTGATCAGTGTCAGCTGGACAGATTGCGATGTGAACATGTAAAAGGGAAACAAAGCTGTTGTGCCATAATGGAAAACAAAAAGGATGGTGTGTCACAGAAAAACAAAAAAAGGGGGGGAAAAATGAGTGATTGAGTTGTGTGTGGTGCACAACGCTGACCAAATACTGGTGTTTGTATATGTACTCTGTCATGAAATGTTGCAGGAATATGTCAAATTCTGCAGGTCTATATAGATGAGACGCCATTTGTCATGCTCAGAAAAGACTGACAGCTCTTCACAGGTAGACACTACGTTTAACGACCTTGGACTTGGCTGATAGAGATGTTTCCCGAGTCAATAAATCTCATCTGTTACCTGCAGCTCCACTCTGAGTCACAAACCCTCCTGGGACCTGAATTTCAGTCTCTTTTAATATATCTTTTTTCTTACACAGAAAATCAAACAAACAACATTTTACTGTGGTAGTACTTTCACGCTGTAACTCTGTGGTTGTGTGTGTGTTTGAAAGAGGATCTCATCCCATCCCTCTGAACCTGGTGACTGTTATGACAGGACCAGGAGCTCACAATATTCACTACGACCCAGCCTTGTAGGAAACACTCACTAGTGTCCAAATTGTTAAGGTCTTTCGCATTTTTAGTCTCCTTTTGATTTTAAGATGCTACTGAGTTTGAGGAGGATGAAAAAGGAAAGGAAAGGCATTGTTTTCGAAGAGCTTCTGCTCAATATAGAGGACATTCTACAGCTGCAAGGACAAGAACTAAATTGCTCTATTAAAACCTCCTTTGCTATAAGAAAGTGACAAATGGTGCACCTCAACTATTCTTCAGAGGTTATGCAGCTCTAGAGATAGGTCACAGGCCACAGAAAATTAAAAGGGGAGGTTTTGAACAAACAGTCTGAACTATGTCTCTCATTTCCTGCTGCTTTTTGTTGCTTAACCTTGTTTTCTTGTTTCACATGCTTTACTTCCTGCCCTCATGTGTTTTCCATCCCTGAGATTGCTCTCCCAACACTGCCCCTTTGTCTGAGGTCAGAGGGGCCATTGATCAGGACCTGAAAAGAAGGAAGCAGAAGAAAAATCTCACAACTAGTATTGACAAAAGAGCTATGGACCATCACAACTGAAAAAAGAATGTCATGGTCGCTGCACCACTCTGAAAATAAATATGAATGAATTTATTGTAGGTCTTGAAGCACAGCATTTCGGAGAGGGCATGGTCAACTTATGTCTCACATCAATGATCAGCTGCTGGTAACAAAACATGATGGTAGCAAAAGAAAAAAAGAAACTAGTTCCCTGAAAAGAGTCGCCAACTCATGAACTGGAGTGAATCATTTGAAATGTTTTTTTGCAGTGTGATTAGAAGGAAACACAGAAATGAGCTGCAGCCGGACGAGCTATTTTTCAAACAGCATTGGTCTGCACTACACCCCAGGTGCTTGCAACAACCTACCTCTTCACCCTACCTCCTTGCCCATTCTAGTGATTTTTATTTTATTTCGGTCAGGGTTTAATAGTACATTAGGCACAATAGGTTTGGTAAGGCCCCAGAGTGCTGTAAATGACAAACAGATTTGTAGTTATATAGCACCTTATTACTCTATTTGAGTACCCAGAGCATTTTTTTTAAATCTCCAAAAAGTAGAAGCCTTTACTGTTCACATCAACTCAGTGGATAGAAACATAAAGTTCACCGGGAAGATACAAAGGATAATAGTTTGCCATTTGTTGACTGTGCTGTAGACACTGAGTGCACAAGCTGTACATCTGCCTCTAAAGGATAAAGGTCACTCTGTTGAGGATGTCAATGTTCACATTTTGGACAGAGAAGACAGTTTTAACGGAGGAGTAAAAGAAGCCATCTATCTCCAATGTGAACGACCGTCTTTAAACAGAGGGGGTTGCTTACGACACCATGTCTGTCTGCCACCTATATTTCAGTTTTGAGCTCCCTTCCCATGTGCCTCAATGCCCACTCACGTCTTGCGTCAGTTGATCCCAATAAGTCACATATAGGGTAAGGCAGGGTCTCCCAATGGTTTCACCTGAAACCTCTGCTGATAATGACCCACACCCCTTTTCACACCTTGGTTCACGTGGCGAGGTACATGATCAAAAGTGGGTCAATTATACACTTAAGGGACATCTCCCACTAGAGCTTAAAGACTCTGGACTCGCCACCATTTGTTCTTAGAACCAAGGAAGCTTATTGGACTTCAAGAAACTCAGTTCAGTCGCTTTTCTTTCCGAACTCCTTAGAGTACCATGACCTGGATGACCGAGACCCTACACCAGGGGTGGGCAATTCCAGGCCCCGAGGACCGGTGTCCGGCAGGTTTTAGATCACACCTTGGGTCAACACACCTGAATCACAATATTAGTTCGTTACCAGGCCTCTGGAGAACTGCAGGAGCTAATTTAGCCATTTAAATCAGCTGTGTTGGTTCAAGGACACATCTAAAACCTGCAGGGACACCGGCCCTCGAGGCCTGGAGTTGCCCACCCCTGCCCTACACAGACATTTGACCTCAAAGACTTTTTCTATCTCTAAGCTCTTTTAACCTGACATTCACACACACTTCACGGTGGATGCATCAGGGGCAACTGATGTTCAGGTTCAGTATCTAGCCCAAAGCATACTTTAACATGCAGACTAGACGAGGCACTTATTGAACCACAAACCTTCCAATTAGTAAATGACTTTCTCTACCTCCTGAGCCACTCCTGCCACACTTATTGCAAGCAGCAGGGCAACAGCTCAGGAAAACGGTTTTCGTAAAGGAAAATTTGGACATCCTAAAAAAAAAAAAAGGTCTGTGAAAAAAGTGAAAAAAAGATTTATCCAGGTACCTCAGGTAACTAATTGCTGGCAAGAGGCATGTATTTGTTATTTGTTTCTCGTTTACTGTTTTGAATTCTTAATCTAGATATTTAGATATAGTTTGAGTTCCTGTTCAGGTTTTATGTTTCATATACTTGATTTTATTTCTGGATTATTTTGTGGTGATATTAAGCCCTTGTTTTTTAGTATTTACTTGTTACTTCTTACTCTAACTTAGTCTCTAATGGTTGCTTTTATAATTGGTAGTTGTTGTCTTCATCTTCACTTTGTTTCCTTGTGTTGCCTCATTCTGTTTATGCCTGTTCCCCTTTGTTCCCTTGTCTCGTAGATGTTTAGTGTTGCATTTACGTCTTCCTTTATTACTTGCTGTCTTAATTTGAATGGCTGTTCTCTTCAGTGTCCTGGGTTTTTATTTCTGTCTGTCCTCCCCCGATTCCCTGATTATTTTCAACTTTTGTGTTCATTGGTGTTTCTCCTCTTAGCGGATTTGATGCCCTTGAGTTGTGGATGCTCTTGTTACAAGATATTTAGAGAATCTTTTTTTCAGCACCCAATGCATAGTATCTCTTGCGTAATGGTTGTGTATTTTCTGTGCCTTTGAGATCAGTCTGAATAACAGTGTAGGTGAACTGAAGTGCTCCCCACTCAGTGCTCTAAAAAGCAAATTTATGCAGGTATTATGGCTTTGCAGGCAGGCTTTACTAGTAAATATCAGTTTGGGTCGTTGCCATTTTACTACTGTTTATTTTGTTAGCCACATGTGAGCCACTGAAAGTGTGTAGCCTATATTTTACTTTTATGTCTTAGATGATCATTTAAAAGGCAAATATTGTCTTTTCATTAAAGTATTTAAGTACTTTTAAGTATTTTTAAGGATAATTATCACATGAAATCATGCATAACCAATGTATATTTGATAGTAAATATGGTTAATATGGCTGTTTTTAACAGTTGTGTTAAGAGTGCTTCCCTTGTGTTGAAAGATAAAGGTGCGCTCTAGTTTTCTTCTTCTCTATACCCCCTTTATTAAACACAGTACACTACAGCTGCACCGTAGTATGACTGATAGTGGTTAAGTTTATTTTTTATCTAAAACTGATGAAGAAGTAAATGAAACACTTTAGACACCTTTGACGTTCTGTCAAAGATATACAGTTCATGAGTTTGAGTAACTTTTTGGGAAAATCTGCACTGAAGGAATTTGGGACTATTAAATTTCTGTGAATCACATTTTTGGGGGGATAATTTTGAGTGTAGGACAGTCCAGGATGAGAGGAACCACTGAGTGAAAGAAGTGAGTCTAGATATTTTCAGGTTAAAGAATGGGGGGGGGGGCATATATAGAAACAATCAATTCAAACATCAGCTTTGCAAACAACAGTTAGTAGTAAAACTGAAAAACAATACAGAGAAATGGCACAAGAGTTATTTTTTTTCTACTTTATTAAGCTACCTGCTGTGTATGTGCATGTGTGCAGCGTTACAACAGGTGGGTGATGCTACACATAAAATTGCAGCCCTCTTTTATTGCGTGGGAGTCACTGTGAGTCTTATGACGGTAAGTCAGAAAGTGCTCAAAGGTAGACTATGTGTCCGTGGTGTCACGATGCAGCCTGCAGCTGGACAAGAACAGCAGGCAGCAGACTGAAGTAAGGTGAAATGATCTGGACATTCTAGTCATCAGATAGAAAGCAGAAATGAGATGAGAAATAACAAGTTCAGCACTCATAAGAGCAGATAACCACGATGTGGTCCAATATTCAGGAATAGCCTACAACTAAATATCTTACACATGGCACAAGAAAGCCTGCACTTTTTCTTCATAAGTGCAACAAGAACACAAGTTAAGGACCACAACGACACCGGTCTTGAATGAATTACCTAGGAAGTACAAATGTCTTCTTGCTGCTCGTGAGCGCAAAAACCTGACAACTTAAAAAATGCTTCACTGTTGTAGGCAGCTGCTAGAATAGTCTTTAGCAGTGCATTAAACTGTACTCCAACGCACTTTTCAAATTGAGTGGGTTTACGTTTTGACTTGCTTAACTAATATCTATTTTCTAATCAGACTAAAAGGATTTTGATTAGAATATCAATGCAAATGGAGACCTGTGAAAATACTTTTGCAAAAATGATTTATGAAGTTTTATTTATTTAGTTTTTTTCAATACTCAGAAGCAGATTTATGGCATAACAAATCAGAGCCTCAGACTGGCTGATACAGTATCATTAAACCATTGTTTGTAGTCGTATTCAAAACAGCTCGCAACTATTTTTCTCCAGTCTCGAGGTAGATGGACATCGTTGACAGTTTGGCAAAACAGTAATGCTATTTATGCTATCAAATCAGCTTTAATGCTTTTCCTTTCATTTATTTTGATAAATTGTGTTTTTGAGACACTAATCCATCCTATGATTTAGCAATAAACAACAGCGCTGACATGACAGAAACTAATGTCCTGTTTGGTGTGTCTGTAGAAACTGTACCATACATATTTGTCAGCTTTTGAACTAAATAAGACTGGACAGGTATAAGTTACTATGTGAAAGGAGCTTGTTTGAGCACATAATTAAGCCTTTGGAGAAAGAAATTAGAGATTGTGTGACCATGCATAATAAATAGGCCTGCCTCCTAGCTCTATCGCCATGCCTGAATCAGTGATGCCTGATGCCCCAGCTGACAACTCAGTTAGCATGATAATCATAACATCAATGAGTGGTAAATGATCCAGTGAAAGACATACCCATCATCTTAGCACATCTCTGCAGGGAGAAGACTAGCATGTGATACGCATTCGTAGTCTGTTTTCATATTCGTTTTTGTTTGTTCATGAGGGTAATTTTTCAGATAGCAGACTGAAATATTCCTTAATTTCTGTCATCGAACAATTTGGTCTGCACCTTATTAAAAGTATGTATTGTTGATTTCATATATATATTTGAACTTATTCAAATTTAAATTTTGCAATAGAACCAACTTAATCTCTGTGCACAGTTTTTACAACATGTTATTTACAGCGTAACAGAACCGCCGACTTAACCATGTTTGTGAATGTATTACTGATCTTACAAGGGACTGCTAATACACTAAGGGAAACACATCAGCTATGGCTCCCCTGATCCCACCGTGTTAGTCGTAATCATAGAGCCCCAGAAGGCCACTGGGGGAAAGAGGGTGACCTAAAGTGAGCTGACAGGGGACAGAGTGTGACTCTAGTATGCTTCGTCACACTGCACATCTTCCCACTATTTGACATGGACTCTCTGCCAGAACAGATAACACTAACCACAGAGCAGAGAAGTAATGTGCCAGATGAACCACACTATAGTAAAATTTGTACATGTATTTTTTTTAGTGCTGTCAATAGATTTTAAAAAAAATTAACGAATTAATCTCACAATTTTCTGTAATTAATCGCAATTAATCACAATTACTTGATCAATAGCCTGGTTGCAATTACATTTTTTCAACTTTATATTTAAGCTTGTAACTGACATTTATGCAATATAATGAAGTAAATGCAGAATAAACACAAAGAATGTGTGCTTAAATTCAAAGAGAATTTGAATAGTTTTCTTCAATCTTTTAACAATACAACTTTTAAAAAAACCTATATACTAATAGGTAAGTAGATACTAATATATTATATATATTATATATAACAATTAACATGTTTAATCAGATTCATCACAGGGTTACTGTGGATTAATTTTGATTAATCACGATTAAATATCATTCATTTTTATTCTATATAATCGCATTTTATTTTGCATGAGCACACCGACTCGAGAAAAAAGGGAAAATATACGCACTTAACACGTTTACTGAACATCTTCAGCATTCACGTTAACAAAAAACTCTGTAAACATTTATCCACTCTCTCTCTGTCACTCTTGGGGAGGCACTTCAAGTCCTTGAAACGAGGAACCAAAGCTATGTAAAGCACAACATTATTAAAAGGTCTGCAGTTTGTTGCAACACACTTGGCAATTGTGTCAGTTAATATTTCCGAGGTAGACGTACTGAGTCCCCAATGCTGCGTGAGTGGTTTGTCGCAAGCTGGGTGGCGCGTTAGTCGAAGTCCTAGCAGCATCCACAGCTAATGTATGCTTTGCGTCAATGTGATATTTTAAGCTGAAAGTGCTTCGGTGAAAAGAAAATTCCTTCATGCACAACGTGCATAATACTTTATGCCGGTCGATTGTTCCGTCTTGTTATTTTTTTAATACTCAAATTTCCCATAGAGAGGGCCAATGAGCGTTTATCATCTTCCATACTGAGTTTATTGGTTCAGCTGCCCGTCACTACCAGATCTACTGCCCATTTGCGCTTGTGCGAAGGTAGCTCTACTTGGACAAACTGCCCAAAATGTGTTGACAGAAACATTTCAGGGATTTGGAGTCATTCTGCACTCCAGATGCGTTAATTGCGTTAAAAATTGTAATCGCGTTGACCGTGATGGCGGATTAATTTGGGTTAATGCGTTAATTTTGACAGCACTAGTATTTTTTCATTATCCCCTTCTCATTGTATCTTTCTCCTACTCCACCACTACTCACTTTTTACTCGCTCTCGTCCTTATTTCCATCTCCTTCCCTTCCTCTTCGACTCAAACCTAAATACCTTAATACATTAAAATGTACATAAACATGCTTATTTATTCCTGATATTGTCACAGTCACTTATTGTCAGCAGATTAGACATCCAATCCAATTCCACAGCGACAACCGCCAGCTAAACAATAACAACAGCTCGTTCTAAGCTAACATTATGCAAGCTAATGTTAGACTTAAGTGTCTTAAAAACCAAACTTTCGTCTGATAAACAGTTTAATTACATTGTCACAAGTGTCTGAGTCCAACACTGTTGGACCCACTACAAAGAAATGTTTCACTAATGCCAACTAACAGCAGCTAACAGTGGATAAAAGCAGCTAACAGAGGCAAAAACAGAAACGCAAACAGAGAAGTTCAGAGCTCACCTCGGTATCCCTGCAGTGGGACAGAAGTGGGCTTCACTGACTCATCAACATGTATCAAACTCCTTTCACAAAGTTTTACAGCGTCCTGCAGAGTTAATAGATGTGGATACCCACCATAATGACCCTGCAGTCATATTGACAGCTGAGGTTAACAGCAGACTGACAGCCTGCACTCACTACAGATACACTACCGCAGCCAGAGTTGTTTGTCCTATGGCATCCACCTTAGCTAGGATTATGCACTTAAATTGAAAGAGCAAAGAAATCAGACAACAACTACGACTAGAATCTGCAAAGTACTTACATCTAGTGGTGCCATTTTACATACTGTACCATTAAATCTGGAGATAAGTTGTTTAAAATTCAGGAGCAAGAGCTGCCAAAGAGGTTAAGATCGCCAATGTCTCATCCACTGGGGCGTATTTAAATTATATCAAGCCCTAGTACAGTTGATAGAGTACAGATTTTTAGAAATATATACACATGTGATTGTGCTAATGGTAATTTTATTTGAGATGTAGAATTTAGAATTAACCAATATAATAAAAAGTCATCATTCTGTAATATCATTGTAATAAGTTCAAGACCTTATGCACAGGAAGTCATTGAGGTTACCATTGTACATACAAATTGTTATGGTCAAGGCAGGCTTGGATTGTGCTCTTTCCAATCTATCTCTAGTCTCACATGAAGTTACCAGCCTACACACACTCTGCCTCCACTCACCTTGCCACTCTGGATATTTGTCTGTAACCTCTCCTGTGCTCCTGCTCCTGCTCCACAAACAAGTCAGGTTGTTGAAGCAGACCACAACAATCCACCCGAGCTCACCTCGGCCACTGCTAATACGTCTGTCCTCTCTAAAGCCAGAGAGTAGAATGTGACACTCACCACCTCTCAGTTAATTCTAGTTTACTGCTCAATAAACACAGTAAATGTGAGTCATGTGATCTCAGGAGGAGTCGTATTAAAAAGTGATGTTTCTGTAATAAAGGCTTGTTATTCCCCCAGACCTCACTGTAAGCTGACAAACCATCTTGAAGAAAGGATTATACGAAAGGTTCACAGTTGGATTATAAAATGAGGAGTACGGGAGGATTAACTATAGCCAAACAAATGCAATATGAAAATTGGATTTATAAGACTTTTCTTCTGTGCTCGTTCTGTCGTGTTGGATTACGGACGTCACAGAACCTAGTGGACTTACTACTTCCTCATCCGGTCTTCAACCATCACAGACGGAGAAGAAATATAGAGACTGGCCAGACAACTATCTTCGTTTTTCTCTCTACAAAATCAGTCGTAGTCATCCAGCAGCAGCTTTTGATTATCTTTAGTGATTTATGAAGTGATTTGTGCACTCATGGCACTCATAATTTAAGGTTTTAACGTGATTGAGCTGCATGCTTTGCCCCTGCTTAAATCCTTTAATTTGTGGGTTCTTCGTTTAACAGTTAAGGTTAAAGGTTAAGTTTTTTTCAGGTTGTTTTAAGATGCATAGATAAAAGGTCCTTGGTGTCTATGTTCCTTATCACTTAAGTAAAAACCAAGCAATTCACCAAGTGTACAGATATAGAGGAGAGCTGCCGTTAACATGTGTTTTATACATGTTTTTCTTTCCCCCACCTCCCATCCTTAACACCCGATGTGACATCCACCCTGTTGTTCTCGCTCTAAAACCTTTCACACCCAATAACTAGGGTAAAGTTCAGTTATTCATTACAATGTTTACATTTTCTAATCCATATACTGTACATAATTGTATATTTATATGCTGTACTTCAACAGGCTTTATCATTAGCTCAATCACACATGAATATTATTACTCTGTGTACTTCAGTTACCATGCTGCTTCTTTTTCATTACTTCTTTTTAGCTCAGTTACATATACATGCCCTGTGTTTATGAATCACAGCATATTCAATATATCTTCTTTTATGCAAAAACATACATGGTAAAGTCAGAAATTCTCACATTTCTCTGTCTCTCACCATGGATGCACACACGCTCTGTTGACTTGGTGCTCTCACTCACACAGACAGAGCCAAGGACGCACCGTAGTCCTATACTCTCAGAATCTAGGTGAAACGGTCAGGCAGCAAAATCATGCCATTACTCAAACTACATTTTCTTATTCATTATATTGATTCGGTTCTTGATTATACATTGATTACAATAAAGCACGAGTAACAATTAGCAAAATGGCATATAAATAAACTCTACTTTAGCACTCTGTACCACTTTCTTATTAAAAGGATGGATGTTAAGTCCTTTTATTCCACTTTAGGGTAAAGATAAGCCCAGGGTTCGCAATCTCTTTGACACTCCTGGGGTAATACTCTTTAGAAGGAGAGATCCAAGCCCTTTAAATAGGTCCAGGGGTCACAGGGATCTAATAGACCAAAACTCAATATACATCAGCTGATATACATCAATAAATGTTAACCTGCTCTTCATACATGTTGTCATTTCCATGCCCCAGCCTCCTTCTCTCTTCCTGTTTGTCATTTCTTAGGTTCCATGCCTGAAAGCTGCTGAAATCCTCAGTGAGGCCTCAAAAACTGAAGCCTCAAGCCTGGTTACTCATTTATCAGTCTTCATTACCAATAAATATTGTTTATTGCTTGGGGTTTTGGTCTTTCCCTGTGGTAAATAAGCATTTACTAGGCTGGGAGGCAAACTGATTGTATAAAGTTGGGGTTTTCAGTGTGCTGAAAGCTGATGATGTGCATCTTATCGTTAACATGGTATTAGGAGGCTAACTAGATAATGACTCACTCCTCACAATGGGAAGCAAATTAAGATTACCCATCAGCTAATGGGCCATCTTTGGACCTGATGTTATTTCCTCCTTCTCAACATTACGCCATGTGGCCTGATGGATAACTCTTACAGGGTAATTTCTCTGTCTATGTTTGGCAACAGCACCCTTCGGTGAAAACCAAAATTGCTTTGTGGAGCTTTTTCTTTCCCTGGATGAAAGTCCGCAGTTATGCTTGTTAAGCCGAGGTGGGAGGTGAAAGGCGGGAAAGCCCAGGTGCTGTCAGTATCATCAACAGTTCATTTGGTGTGTTCATTGTGCCTTTGGATGATGAATCTGAAAATCATTAATAGGACGGTCCTGTGTGTGGAGGAATGTGGAGACATATGGCTGCCAGTGCGCAGGTCCGCCAGACTCATAAATCACCAGTGACAATGGATAATGAATGCAGGCCCATCAGAGAAGATTGGTTTGCCCATCTGTATATACGCTCTCTAAAGTAATGGCAGAATTTATATTTACAAGAAAATCAGTGTTCAACATGAGCTACGTGTGGCAGCATGGATAGGCAAAGACCAGGATAGCAAACACTGTCAACTAAAGTACAACATGCAGCCCCAACAAGCACAAACACAGACTAAAAAACGTACAAACACATCTTTATTTTAATATAATGCACATCTACTTGTATTATTCCACTTTCTGCATTTTGCATATTCTTTTCCAGATTTTTCCTCACTCTGCTTTGCCTTCATTACTGATCTAGTGTTCTCAGCACATCTGGCCACAGTAGCCAGACAGATGGTTAGTAGATGAGTCCTGTCGCTAGTCCGGGGATTTAGCCAGGTGTTCCGAACTTACTTCAGGAATAGATTCGTGCTATCGAATCCCAGAAGATATTAGTAAGGGCCTCTATGCAGCACCTTGGAGGCATCAGTGTCTGGTTGTTGAGTCCGAATATGACTGCAAAACCTTGAGGCAATATTCAGAGGCAAATTAGTTTTGAAATGAAGGCTAATATTATACCGCAAGTTGTCATATACTGTTAGAAAAAAGAGACAGATTAAAGGGGGAATTTCGGTGAAGTTCATATAGTTAGTTAATGAGCCATTTGAAGAATTTACCCGCACAGTCAAATCATGCACACTAAGACTACCTTCTAATGGATTTGCAAATGAAGCATCAACGGAAAGAGGTTTGCACTGTTTGACTTCATCTATATTTCTTTATCTTCAGAAAAGAAAGTGGAATTCACTGTCAATCTTTCAACCTGAGTATACAACGTGTCGCTTTCTCACTCCTTCGCTCTCACACACACACTTGCATGCAGATACACACACAAGTATACACAATTTCACTTGAAATCCCTACCTAAATTATGCTGCAACTCTGGGGGCCTGTGAAACTGCCAAGCTGATGGGAAGGCAGGAGGGGATTGTGGGTAATTTCATGTCACATTTCCAGCAAACGAATGTCTCTTTGGACGGATAATAGCCTACAGCACGCGCTGACAGAAAAGGCAAAGTCACAGTGCACCTTTTCATCAAATAGTTTTCCAGAGACGGTTTTATGAAGATTTTTCTGAGGAGGAATTTTCCACATTTATAAATTAGCATAGGCACATAAAAAATGGTTGTTTCCCTGAATATTGCTTCCCTGGTTTTAGTGCCTCGGCTAATAATATACTGAAAGTGGTACGTGAGGAGCCTAAAAAACAACCAAGGCATCCAAACAACTTCTATCCTCTTTTTTATATTTTGTTTGGCACGTAACCTCTTTATATGTGCATGTCACACCTATTCACACCACTAGTGGGTTGTTTGCTTTATATAATTCATAAAGCCCTGTTTGTTTTAGTAGTTCATTTTTAATCGGGTTCTTGTTTAGTATTTCGTGGGGTTTGGTTCCTGTTTTGTATTCTGTGATGTTCTTTCAGGGGTTCGAATATCTTACAGTCCCAGAGTTCCCAGTGTTTTCTCAATGTCAGTGCCTTCTACAATCTTTCTCTTTCTGATTCTCACCGCCTTTTTATTTTAGTAATTGCTTTTCCTTCTCTGTCTCCGGTGCTTTTACTTCCTGTCTTGTCTTGCCTCCTTTATGATCATTATCTGTGGCTTAATCGTTTCCACCTGTGTCTCGGAGTTTAATCAGCCCACTATTTAAATGCACTCTTGTCTTTTACTTTGTCCGATCGCCTGCTTTTGCTCCTGTTTTTCTCTCGGCATTTATCATTCCTGCTGCTCCACCTGCTTCTTATGGATTATTGTTTTGTTCTTTCTTTCTTTTTTCTGTTTTTCACTCTGCTCCGCAGTGTTTCCTTCATTTGGGTCCCCTAATACTTTCTTCCAGCTAAAAACATACCACACATATCTCCACTTTCATTTTGGGAGGAAAAAAAAAGACAAATTGCTAAAAAAAAAAAAAGAAAAAAAAAAGCAAATTTTCAAAACAAAAGTCATCTCCATCTTCCTGTGCTTTTATTGATAGGAATGAGGCAGGAAAATGCAAATGTCCTGAATTTCAAAAAGAGTTTATAAGCTATCTCTTCCCACCACCAGCATCTTTATTCTGTATCTAAGCCTATGACTGTGTGCTTGCAACAGAGACAAGGTAGATATTTTGGATAAATTTGGAACCTGATAAAATGGATTGGGATTTCTCTATTTCCCAACCAGAAGTGAAAACTAGCAGCTAACTTATCTTAGGAACTAGATCGGGGAATAAAATTACGTGAGTTAAGCTGCAAGATCTCCACACCAGTCTTCTCACTGAAATCTGAGGATGTCTAGCAGGACTTCTTTACCTGTTCCAAATACATTTGTGTAAAACTAACAGACCTAAAAATGAAACATATGCTTCTGAACTATTAACAGCAGCAGCAGACTTGTTTTATTATTCAGCACTGCTCAAATAATAAAAGCAAATGTGAAGCTTTATCAACATGCTGTGAAATATTAGCATTTTGCTGCTGGTGTGAGACAGGAACATAAATTTCTTTTGAATAATCCACAATCCCGAACCTGCCATTAGTTTTTGCTGAGCTATAACAATGTCGTCCTATGTCCTCTTGCTGTCAGGTGACAGATTTCAGCAACGAGGGTGATGTGCAGAGCTGTAGCTACTACAGAGGGATAAAGCCAGAGTGAAAGGGAAAGTTTACAAGATGGTAGTGAGATCCGCCATGATGTATGGTCTGGAGATGATGGCGCAGGAGGTGGAGCTGGAGTTGTGAGAGTTGAAGATTAGAGAGACAGCTCGGGTTGAGCAGTTTGGAGATAAAGTTAGAAAGGAGAGGCTGAGATAGTTTGGACATGTGCAGAGGATAACAGATAATGGATATATTAGACAATGGATGCTGAAGATGGAGCTGCCAGCCAGGAGGAAAAGAGAAAGACCACAGAGAAGATTTGTGGATGTAGTGAAGGAGGACATGCAGAGGGTTGGCGTGTCAAAGGAGGATATTAGGGATGAGATGAGTGGGAGGCAGATAATCCACTGTGGCAACCCCTAAAGGGAACAGCGGATATAAGAAGAAGGAGGAAACAGTAATGCATCATTTTTGCACACTTTCTAAACTTTCTTCCATCCTTTGTTCTCTTCAAAAGAGTTTAGAATTTGTTTTTGTCTCTTTTTTTGCTGGTCTTTTTTAGATTTCTTGTTTAGAAGTAAAGAGTTTTGTGATCTGATCTGAGCTGCCTGCAGCCTGTGTTCCTCATACTCTATTCCACCACCTTTACATTTCCTCATATCCTGCATCTCTCCTGCAGTTATGCCCCTACCACACTGGGTGGTTATCAAGGCCTTGTTCTTATTCAAGCATTAAAGAGTAACAAGGGAGGTGAGGACTGACAACACTGACGCATTGTTTTGGTCTGCTTTAAATTAGTTTGGCATCTTGACAGGTCGAAAATTTGAAATGTCTAATATGACATTTTTTGCCATCCTTTCCTTCAAAACCCTGCACTGCCATCTGAAACACACAATTACTGACATAAAAATTCAAGCACGTTACTCTTCGATACGAACATGGCCGTGGTATTTGTTTCATTTAATCAGGAAAAGTGGGAATGCTTTGAACTTGCACAGTGGTAAGGAGAAGAGAAAAATAAATGGGGAGAAAATAATTCACCACAATGGCTTTAAGCCACATGGTTTCTTCATAAAGAACATAGAAATATGGCAAGATTAAATTACTCCGCCTCCACCTAATAGGGAGTGAATGTGTTAATATATGCAGTGGCATTGTAAAAACAGTATTAACTCAATTAATTCTGTGTGAAAACATTTACAGGTACATTTAACGTCTCTTGACAAATGTTTGGCCAGTGTTGTTGAAAACCAACTGCATCATTTTTGAAAAGTCCTTGACAAGTAAAAATAAATAGACAGCATTCATCTTACCAGTAGGTACGGTTGTGTTTTCTCTGAAGATTTTTCACGCCCCAAGGTGTGTACGCTGTTCTGTATTTCAAACTTCCGAAGCAAATCACATGTCATTCAAATGTTGTGCTCGCTGAACAATCTCTCATTTCCACACAGTAGAAATATCCTCCCCTTACTTTTGTGATTATTTCTTTTGATTTAAACCCAAAAGGTTTACATCAAAAGCTAAACTGTGTGTAACTGCACCTAGCTACAGAGCATCCATCACTGTGAGGGCTCTTAGGGCATCATGTTTGGTGGGTCAACCTTAAAAGCCTGGGATGAAGTCCAGTCCTTGCATTAGGTTGTCATGGATACTTGGCCCTAACATTCACTCTCACCGTCAGCCACCTCACCGACCTGAGAAGAAGGTTTGCCACTTAAGCCCTCATGCTGGTACCGTGTCTCCATCTCTGTGCTTGCTTGCTTGGTGCACACTGGCAAACACTTCCCCCATTTCAACACCAGAAAGGAAGCTGTTTGGCTGAAAAGACCCAGAGAGAGAGATGAGCAAGTAAGCGCAGAGCGCTGAGGGATTTGCATACAGTATAGTCTCGACACACATTTCACAGTCATTACATCAAATAACTATCAAACACACACTTTTATCACCTTGAGCATGTCGATAGCGGCTTCAGAGCTTTGCGTTCTTACGTAACAATTCTCATCCGTCTCATGCTTCATTAAATAAACAGTCTTGAGTGGCAGCCTTGAAAATATCCTGCAGGCAAACAAAGTAAGTTTGAGTGAATTTCCCTAAATAGTTGCAGTTCTGGCACTCTTTAAGAACACAGAGACCTGTTTGGAATCATGAACGTGGTCATTAATCAGAACTGCTGCACAGAAACAAGACTAGTATTCTATATAATGCAGTGTAAATTAATTTAAATGAACTTTCCTCTCCCTCCAGCTTTGGTTGCAAGGAGAGGAGGCTTTATGTAGATCGTATCCGTATATGCTGGTGAAAAAAAAACAACCTTGGTCATTAAACAGTTATTCTTGTTTTATGAAAAAGCTCACATTAGGTGATTTGTTCACTGACTTCTGTTTAAGCAAATTAGGGGAAACCCAGTTGCTTTCTGTTGCAAAGAGGATTTTTTTCTTTGGTCTCTAATAGTAGCTTCATCGCCTCCATTCTAAGAAAATATTGTCTCTTCTGAAAAATCATTATTAACATTGGATCGGTGTGATTTGTAGACAACAACAGCCCTTTCATGACTGCAATTTCTGAGAGCCTACTGGAGTTTAATTTGAAAGATTAATGGTTGTATAACTAATTATGTGGGGTTGCGTAGAAAAGTAATCACCACAGGAAAACTGCATACATATTCATTAAGGCCCATCAGAAAGTTAGTTACGGGAACTCTGAAAGTACTTTAGGATAGTTCCTAAAATGAAGATAACTGTATATGGGATAATGTAATCTCTGCACAGGAAACTGGGGGAAGACAAGGGTGGTATCTACAAGGGTGTGTTAGAGCCATTGCTGAGAAAAGATAAATAAATAAAGGAGGCAGGGGAGGAGTGGTAATATTGTGGAAGGAGAAAACTCACAGATTTAAGCAAGAAAGATATGAAAACAATTTGGACGCTTCCTGAGATTAAAGTGGTAAATGTATCCGAAGAAGCTAGTAATATTCTCTAAAACAACATACTTCACTTTTCAAATGCAGTTCGTAGAATGATTCGTGTTAAGGATGGTCACTGTGTTTGCATCATAGTGACGTGAGACTGGCTTTATTTATTTGCATGGAGCTCAAAAAGAGAGATCGACTCAGGAGTTCGCCATAAAAGTGTCCCTGGTTTGAGATCTGTAATGTGGGGGTAGGGAAGATGTTAGGCACTGATTGCCAGGAGGCAAGGAGACAAAAGATCGAGAGGGAGGAAATGAAGAGATGTACGAGTGAGAAGAGTGGGCTGATTTAATAGCGATTGTGCTCGGTCCCGAAGCTGTCGGCCAATTCCATCTAAATGAAGATTCTGATATCTGGCACAAGTTTCAAAATAGAAAGTAGGAAGAGTGAAAGAAGGAAATACATTTGCAAAGGCACACTAGTGACAAAAGAAGTTGGAAAGTCTTTACATAATATTCAGATGACTGTAATTGCTAGAAATCCCTAAATAGCCAGGCAATCATATTAATGTTGACATGTGTATCACCCAGATCTGTTATTCTCAGAAGGTAAGCAAAGTCACAGACACAAAGGCACTTAAATCTACATCTACAAGCTCAGGATCTTCCCTTTCCAACTTTACTGTTATAAGTTTGTTGTAGTCAGTATGCCCACTTATGTTTAATTACTTCTGCTTGCTATAAATACATTCATTTTTGTTTTTATTTACACACAGAAAGTCTTTTTAAGCTTCTTTGATTGAAAAGCGCTGCTGTCCTAGTAATCTTAGTAACAACCACACAGCTTAAATGTTCCTCTTTGTTGCCAGTATTTTAGCATCCC
Source organism: Perissodus microlepis (assembly GCF_051167445.1). Lineage (NCBI taxonomy): Eukaryota > Metazoa > Chordata > Actinopteri > Cichliformes > Cichlidae > Perissodus > Perissodus microlepis. The sequence continues at coordinate 11,458,636 of NC_140475.1, forward strand.
TTCCACCTGTGTCGTTCTGTTTTCAGCCTTCTTAGGATGTGATGGCTAAGGCTTGCAGTGATTGCATCAGGCTTCAGTATCTATCTAGTGGCCATTTTCATCAACAGAGCACAATAGATGAGAGAGTGTTGATACTGAGTGTCCAAAGAAGGTGAGCGTCTGTCTCATTTTTTATCAGCATCCAGTTCCCATAGCTAATACACCACTTTAGACAACAGCTAAATCACTGCTATCAAATGTAACGGAGGGGATGTGTGTGTGGGTGTGACCCAGATAGTATAGGATTGTCTTTCCTTTATGATGTCTAAAGCCACATATCAATATTAAAGGTGATTTATTAAAATGTTCAAACATGCATGAAGAATCAGGGTTTTTACAATTCTAATGACTTGAAAGTCAATATTTGGTATGACCAACTTTATTCTTCAAAGAAGTCTCTTTTCTCTTCCTGTCATTTCTTTTAGTAGTCTTCAGGAATAGTTTTCCAGTTTTCCAATCCATGACTGACAGTGTTCCACTCTCTATTTTTTTCTATCCAGGTTTGTTTTAACTGCATTGGCAGTGTTTTTGGCATCACTGTCATGCTGAAAAATAAAGCTGTTGCCATTCAAATACTTTCCAGATGAAACTCCGTGGTTGATCAAAATCATGATGGTACTTTTCTGCATTTATAATTCCATCAGTTGTGACAAGATACCAAACAGCACTTGTTGAGATGCAGCTAAAAACAATGACAGAGGCTCCACCATGTTCTACAAATGGCTGGAAACACCCACTGATGTACCTCTCTCCTGACCTCCTGTGTAGATATTAAACGTTGAACCAGGGATTTTGAATATGGATTTGTCACTCCATAAGACTGCGACTGATTTTCAGTCCTGTTCTTGTGTAACTTGGTGTAGCTCAGCCTTTTTTTTCCCCCAGTTTTCCTTCCTTAGTAATGGCTTCTTGACAACCACCCTTCCACTGACAACATTTCTGATGAACAGATGAGTGGATGATCAGCAGTAGGGTCGATGCATCTCTGAGGCCCTGTTTCATGTTTTTGCTCGTTTTTGTTTTTTTTTCCTGTATCTTTAGATATTGTTCGTCTGCTGTAGATAGTCTTTTAGGCCTTCCACTTCTTCTTCTTGTCCAGCTGCACACTGCACAGCAATGTGTTCAGCTAATAGCTCTTTGCTTTGCACTTTCTTGGTGCAAAAAAACGATTTTATGCCTGTCAAACTGTGTTATCTTTGGACTTTTTCATACAATCAACTAAAGAAATGTGAAGAGAAAAAAATGTGTTTTTGTGACAGGCTTCTAGTAACACAGTACCGAATGATACAGTTTAAAATTGGTTCTGTGCTAAGTTGTAGTTATATGTGGACACAACAGTGGTTGGCAGACACAACACCCCAAGCTTGGAAAAGTATTGCTCAAGACCAGTGTTGGGAAGGTTACTTTTAAAATGTATTCCACTACAGATTACAGAATACGTGGCCCAAAATGTTGTTCGTAATGCATTCCGCTAAGTTACTCAATGTGAGTAACGTATTCTGAATACTTTGGATTACTTAATATATTGTAATGCTTCCTACAAATACGTGCATGTACTATTGCGCTGTGATTTATTATAATTACTGAAGGTTACTCGCCACCAAGCTAACATTGTTAGCTGGCGTTAGATGAGCTTGGTTCATAGACTGCAGCTAGCAGGTTGTAATGCAGCCTTCAGTAATAGTAATAAATCACACAGCAACAGTACATCGAAGACTCTGAAGTGGTACATAACCCAGGTAGCTACCACAACTAAAACAAGGTAGTTGCAGGAGGCTAATGTTAGTCTTTTTTAAAAAGAACTCACTTCCAGATGTTTCTTTAGGTTGGAGCTGGAATCTTTTGGCTGAGAACAGCTTGGTTGCTGGCAAACAGAGTTTGCATTGCACGCTCAGATTTCGCCCAATCCCTTTCTTCTTTAAATGTGAAGTGGTGTCGAATTTCCAAGTAAGAAATGCATTCCTGTCCATGCACTGCTGGCTCTTTTGTCCTGGCTCCAGGTCCATTGTGGAACTGACACCGCTAACATTAACAGGACGCTTACATTAGAGACTCTTATTGTGTGTTTCGTTTGGGTTTCTGGCAATGCATGGAATTACCAAAATTAAAGAGGGGATAGCCTAACATATAAAACAGGAAAAGACCGCAGTGTAATCCATTTATTTCAACAAGGTAACTGTATTCTAATTATCACCTTTTTAAACTGTAACTGTAATGGAATATAGTTACTCATATTTTCTGTTTTAACACTAGATTTACTAAACCTGCGCAAATTTGTGTAACTTCCCTAAACCCAACACCCCCTAGAATTACTGGCTTTTTTTATTTTCTGGTGCAAGTCCCGAGGTGTTAATCACCCCTGCTGAGATTTTCACAGGTCGTCAGCTCGTTTCTCCTCCAGCTTTTGTTGTGCAAACCACCCATTATCCTTGAGGCCTGGCATATTTGCATTTGCTCACTCAGAGTTGCTCAGATCCAAGTCAGGCCAAACCTCTGTGTTACAACTTTCAGAAATGCCTGCCGTATCTATACAAAATATCCCACACATTGACTGACCTGCAAATATAAAAGACACACATTCACACCTTCCTTGACTCTCAGCACAGATCTTCCATTGTTCCATTGTCACTGTGTATGTGAGGGAGTGGCATTGCTTGACTACAGCACAGTGCTGTGCATAAAAGCAGACCAACCCAGACGGGAGAATCATTTCTTGTTCTCATTTCTGAGAACGCACATCGGGATGGCCTCCGTATCACTGCCACGCAGGAAGAACCTCTCCACGCAACAGGCTTTGGCCTTGCTTCAGGAAATGGACGAAGCAGATTCTGATGGAGGAGAGGTTTCATTTGTCCAGCAGGCCACTGATACCTCCTCAGAAGAATCTGAAAAGGAGACGGAACAAGAACCCAACATGCTTCCACAGAAGAGGCCCCGTGGTACTGGGAAGCCCAGCCAGAGCCACGCGGCAAAAGACGGCACTGTGTGGGTAGAGGAGGACATTGGAATGCCCAGTGCAGTAGCAAATCGTTCGTGCTTCACTGCGCAAGCTGGACCCACAGAGTCTGCTAAGGTTTGTCACTGCCATAGTAGATATGATATTTATATAAACCCATTTAGAGTGAGGTTCATGTAAATTTACCATTCTCTATTTGTTTATCTTCCGACAGCGTAAGATTACAAGTGTGCTCCAAAGCTTCCTTTGCCTGTTAGACGTGGGAATGCTGCAGACCATCAGAGAGTGCACGGTACATCAAGCCCGCAGAACAGAGCCGGACTGGAATTTGTCAGTTCATGAACTGATGGCATTCATTTCAATCCTGTTTGTAAGAGCAATCATGTGTCCTGTTGGTGCCATTGTGGATTGCTGGTCAGAAGGATTTCTGGTGCCAGTAATCAAAGAGACAATGCCCCGAGATAGATTCATTTCAATTATGCAACACCTTCGATTTGATGACAGGGACACGCGGGCAGAACGGGTGAAAACAGACAAATTTGCGGCGATCTCCGACATCTGGACACGCTTCAACGAGAACTGTGCTAAGAGTTTCACTCCAGGAGAACACATGACCATAGATGAACAGCTGTTCCCTACCAAGGTTCGTTGTCCATTCACACAGTATATTGCAACCAAGCCAGACAAATTTGGGATCAAGTTCTGGATGGCCACGGATTTGGACACCAAATATGTCTGCAGTGCATCTCCTTACTTGGGAAAGGACCCCAGTCGTCAGAAGGGAGAGAGGCTGGCAGAGAACGTGGTCATGAAACTGATGGAGCCGTTTTTGGATGATGGGAGAAACGTCACAACGGACAATTTCTTTACTTCACTGTCACTGTCGCACAGACTGCTGCAGCGCAAAACGACGTTACTGGGCACGGTGAATAAAGGCCGGCGTGAACTTCCGTAACGTCGGTACATGTATTCTGTTATTCCCAACCCTGCTCAAGACCAGATTTTTTTTTAAAATTACAGGAAAATCTGTCTCCTTGAAAACAAAATATAAAGAAAAGAAAGGTGGCTTCAGACTTTTGCAAAATATGCTAAGCTGTCCCCTGCAGTCATGAATGCATGACTGTGTGCTGTCTCCATCTTTTAGCAATGAGGCAATGAGCACGTGGGAATAAATGAGCTGAGAGGCACCAGAGCTCATGCTTTGTGATTTAGAAAACGCAAAACTACATACATCATAGTCACTCTATAGAGCTGCTGGTGACCCGTGAAATGTCAAAAATCTGACAACTTTTCATATAAATCACCCACTGTGCTGCAAACTAACGTATAAACATATTTGTCAGGATCAGGCACCTGAGACATGTTTAAGATGTTGAGTTGAACACATTGCTACTTGTACCATATAATGTATATTTATAATTTTGTTGTGTTTGATAAGAGATGATTATTCATCCCATATTTGGGAAGTTCTTTAGCCCAGTGATGTGCAGGGTGACTGTCCATTGCATGCTGGGATGAGGGTCCTGTGGGTCTCTGCACATCACGCTTGATGTTCAATCTGAATGTGATATGGGGGACTTGGAGACCAACACCCCGGGGGTCTGTGTGTGTCAAATTAACATCCACGTGAAAACCAGAGCCGAATGTTATTTTCTTCGCCTGTCAGTGGACTTACTGTTGTTGCTGATCAGTGTACTAAAGTAACCCTTCAAACTTTGAAGTAGTTAAACTGAAGGAAAGTTAAACTTTGAAGCAGACAGAAGCATCTCACTCAGACTGATAATATACAAATTAGCTGAAAATTGACTTCACAATCTCTGCATCAAGATTTTTTTTTAACTTTAGAGCAGATATATTATGTCAAACATGAGGAGCAGCAGTAAAATCTTCTCCTAGATAATGTGTTTTTTAGATGACAAATTGCCTGTAATTTGGTTATTAGTTTTCAGCAACTTGTGAGCCTGACAAGAATTGAGTACAACCATTTATTATGGACATAGGGAAATTATGTTTAATGAAATATTTGATGCGATAGCTGACTTTTTCTCTCAAGAGCTGTTTTATCAGAATGTAATTTCAAATAGTAGGACTATGATAAATAATAATAATAAATAGATGGAAGAAACCCTGTGGAAGAATACATTTTTGTATCTTTACACTTTATTGCTCTTCAAAGCTGTTTTTTACCTTCAAAATAAAGGAAAGATAGACCAATTCACTGCAGGTCCACATGACAGAAATATAATAAAATACCTCAAGTGTAGTCTGAAGTTGTTTTTTCCTGAGTGCAGCCTGAATCCAATTTTCAATATTCCCTCCAGGGTCTACCAACTCCATTGTAACATGCTCCTTTTACAGCATTGGTATTTTGGGTATATGGGTGGTCGCCAGTGTGTGTGTGTGTGTGTGTGTGTGTGTGTGTGTGTGTGTGTGTGTGTATGTGTGTGTGTGTGTGTGTGTGTGTTTGTGAATTATTATTTACTTCTTCCATTACATGTTGCATTACAATCGGAACAACATAAGCTAGCTAGATATTGGTGTTATATAAATAATTTCATTTCATTTCATTCGTGAACATAATTTCCTAACTACATGGGACAGGGAATTGTTATTGTTGGGTACTGCCACTACACTTACTGAGGACTTTAAAAAGACTAACCACTCTCATTAGAAATGTGTCTCTTCCACCTGATAGGATACATCCAATTGGAAAATATCATATAGGGATAATATTTAAGATGCTTTAGCTCGCCCTCCATTACTGCACATCTGCAAACCACATTGCAACCCACCACCAACCTCATTTTTACTGTGTGCTTAATTAACTGGTGTCACAATTGATATTGATGCTCTTTCTTCTGTCATTGGGTAAGGACAGAAATATCCCAGATGTTTTCTTTTGCAAATAAGGGACTTGCATTTTTGTCACATACTGGCTGATTGGATTATAGTATATATTAGAGGGTACCCAGGTGTTCCTAAACAAATTCTCAGTGAGGGTGTACATGCTTTAAAAAAATGGAACAATTCTTTTTGCTTTGTGCAATATTTATCATAGCAATTCATTCAACGAAACAAAGAAAAGGATTGAGAAGCTGGAATCCCAAAATATCATCCTTGAATTTATTTGTTGCTTGGAGGAAGGTCACCATATTAATGCAAGCATTTGGCACAGCATGAGGCTGGGATGGTTTCTTTTGTTTTTGTCTAGTTAATTATTTCTTTCATTCATTCATTTTTCAGACTTTGATTTCTAGCACAAAACAACCAGCCAGTGTAGATTACTCAGTTCAAGATCCTTCTAATTGCATTTACTTTTGGCTGTTACACTTGGCTCTTTACAATAAGTATTACACAGACCTGAGGCAATCCACCAGGAACAACAAAACAAACCAGGAGCAAAGGAGCATCTTGTTATGACTGGGGGGAAAATTACCTTACAACAGGAGTAAGACTAATGCTCTTATCTTGTACATTTTTCTATATATTCCAGCTGGTTCCAGCAGTTAAACGCAGGAATGAAAACGTAATTGTCTTTGGGTTTTTCTTTTCTTTCATTCCATCCGTTTTGTATGATTGGTTTTTTGCTTCCTGTTTGATTTATGTTCAGAGTATTCAGCTTTTACCTGCCTGTCAAACTCTACATAAAAAATTTTCATTATTATTATTATTACGAGTGGTTGACATATAGTCTGAATAGGAGTGTTCACCAGGACTATACAACAGCTAAACCTTGGAGGAGAAGAAAAAGCTTCAGATATAGTCTTTAGAAAAAAGACATTTCAAAAGACATTTTCAATATTGAACTTTAACTTCTGTAAAGTTCAATATTGTTAAGATCCAAATGCTTTGAATACTTGCTTTAAAATCCTTTAAGGAAAATAACGAGGTGGAAAAAATCAAACACAAATATTTGTGCCTTCTCTCGTTCTGCGAAAACCGGAACGATAACGGCCTACATGTGCAGCCTGTTAAAATGTGCTGCCAGTTTTAATGCTTCCATATTTTAACATTTACATTCCTCTAAAGGATGTGACAAAGAAATTTATTTTGGCAGACGGTCTACGTCTTGGCATCTGGGACAAATCACCCCTCGGTGCATCCTATCAGTCAGAGCTCTGCAGCAATGCATATTCCTGATGTCTTTGTCAAGCCTGTTGTTTATCCCCAGGCTCTTTAAATACTCAATCATGTTTTGCAGCGACCAGGGTGGAAGAGAAAAAATAGATATGACAAATCATATTTTATGGTTTCCAACAAGGAAATCAGACCCGATTCTGAATATGTTCCAGGAATTGATGTTGGATGCCGCTGTTATACTGGCAGTAGACATCTCGTATCTTTCCTTTTAATGAGAGGACATCAGCTCATGCACCACAGTGAAAGCAAACAGCAGGAATCTGAAGCCAGCGAGGCACTGATCTGGCAGTTGTGAAGCTTAAGCAATGGTTGCTCGCCATTATCAGTGGAAAGCCATATTTATCTCATATCGTCGCGGACTGGATCCAGAGTTTACTTTTTTTCCAACAAATTCTTATGCTATCTGTGTCAAGCAATTCTGTGATGTTAAATTTAATCAGAATCAAAATCAGGAAAAGTCTCTCAGTTCTAATATGGAGAAAATCTGTTGCTTTATATCTTATTGACATACAATGAATATACATGTTGGCTTTGTTCACATATTCAGCCTTTTACATCAGTCTTAATGTTTTTTCTGACTGCTTGAAGTCATGTGTGATTGTGATTTTTAATAATGTCGTAGTTATTCATGTTTCTTTCTTCCTAGACTAATAAGTGTCATGTTTGTATCATCTCAGCTTCCATACAGCTTCCTCCACATCCTGTTTTTTCCATTCCATTGTGTATGTCTGTTTCTCTGTCCATATACCTCTCTCGCTTGTAAGCTTTTTCCTGTGTGACTTTGATGTTTGTGTCTCTGCTGCTTTGTGAATTTTCCTTCCTTTGTGATTGCCTACTTTCACCTGTTTTCCCTCAGTCTGTTAGTCCCTTTGTATTTACCTTTCTGTCCTTATCCGTCATCTGTCTTTGTGTGTTTGTGTACTTCATTAGGTCTCTTCTCCTGTGTTTTTTTTTTTTGTCACTTTATGATTCCCTCTTTGTTCATACGTGGCCCTGCTGGATTTTTTTTTCTCTTTGATTTTTTTGCATTGTGTTCTTCTTATTATTGTTTGCTGGATGCAGTCTGTTTTATCCCAGGCTCCCCAGCTGCCTTTAGTGATCCTGCCAAGCCCAGCTTGCCTCGGTTATTACTTCCAGTAAGTTTATTAAAGTTATCTTTTGTGTCCTCCACCTTGAGAGTAAAACTTGTCCACTCGTGTGGTATCCATCCGTTATACAGCACACATCTTGGATACATGCAATAACATCCATTCAAAGCTATTTTTCAATAATGATTTTTATTATTATTTATAATATTATTCAATTATAAAAGAAACACAAATTACTCAACTAACACAAGAAGAACTTAAAATTCCCACATAAATACACCAGATTACTTGTAAATGTGCTTTTTTTTTTAAAAAAAAAAAAAATTACATTTTAGAAACTAAAAGAAATCACAACTCGTAAAAATAAAACTTAAAAACAAATCTCCAGTTTGCGCACAAAGAAGGAGAAATGAAAACAGGCCAGTAATATAAAAAAGTAGAGTGAAGGCTACTGCTAATTGTTCCACAAGTGTCTGATTATGAACGTGCATGACCCGTCTCCCCAACCATGGAGTAATCAAAGCAGACGTGAACGTGTTAGCATTCTCATAGCGCCTCTTTGTTCCAGGACAGTGGCTCTGCTCTCGCCCTCAGGCTCGAGCAGGATCTCTTTATTCCGCTTGGATCCTCTTCTCTTCGCAGGCAGCTGCCACCCTACTTGGGTTTCTCATTCTTTGCCTACAATCGCCCTCTCTGCTTAAAGCCTGTGCCACTTTCATCAGAGGGCAATTTGAATCCATTCCACCTTGAATAATTGCACAGGTCAAAGCTCAGTGTGGAGGTGCAGAGTTTGAAAATGGTTTGACATGCGTCTTTGGCTTCAGCTTCAAATATCGAGGTAAATTGGTTCATTTGGAATTGCTGCATGTGGCAGATAGGGTCTCGGTCTGGATATAAATGACACATTGATTTTTCCGTCTTCCAAAGTATTTCTCGTTCAACTCGTGAATAAGGTGTCTGGTTAGTATTCAGTTTCAGCACCTCATGCAGTAATTGAACCTGTATTACCCCTGTTACATCACCAAGGCCCATTTAACATTATTCAAGCAGGCATGCAACTCATTATTGTATCCAAAGGAGAGAATGTCGAAAACGGAGAAGCATGAAGAGGTGCGTCATATTTATCATGAATACAATTGACAGGAACAGAGAAAGCGTGCGAGTGAAAAATCAAACTTGTTATGAATTCTGCACCAGGTAGCAGATTCACCAGAACGTTCTGTAAGTCAAGACAACCCTCATTAGAGCGCTCTTCCTATTATCATTAGCCGGGTGAATATGCAGCTCTGCGCTTGTTAGGCGACCCTGTGTCCATTTGTCAAGAATTAACAAGTAGCTGTGTTCATTACAAGTAGATAAGCTCTGGGAAGGAGGTTAAGTGATGAGTGCAGAGGTTATCCCCTTCACACACCCAGACAAGGTGCTCAGTGTGAAATGTCAGACAAGCGCACGTCTGTCTTGTTTCTTTTCGGTTTCACTCGGTTATTACTGCAACACGTTGCTCCAATTTACTATGAGAGGATTAGCGGTGATTCAGATTTACGACGTCATGCAAAAAGTAACAGGAGCAGACAAGAAGCGGGGTCATGAAGAAATGCCGTGATTCTTTGCAGGTCTTTTAAGTCGTACTTACTGCCCAGCTTTGGCGCTGCTTATAGAGACATAAACTCCTCTCTTCTGTATAATCAGAACCTCCAAACACTTCCTGCGTGAAATGTTTTCTTTGGTTCCTCATTTTGTGCTTGTCAGTGTTTACAACCAAAGCTGTACCTGCCCACTTCCCATCCCAGGCTGCTTGTGTATTCATCAGCGAAAGGCCCAGGCTACCTCTTTTCATCACTGACATTGTACTTGCAAAGTTCTGCGTGTTCCAGCTGTGACTGCATAGCGGACAGGATGCATTTATGGTTTTCAGTTTGAGGCATGTGTATGCGCAAGTGTGTACATTGTGTTGTGTTTGTTGTGAGAGAGGAGGAGGAAAAGGGCAAGGTTCGGGGAAATCCAATAGCTGTGCTGGTTGTAAATGACCTTTACAATAAATGCATTCCTTTTCTCAGGGCAGGCAGGGATAAGCAATTCAGCCAGTCAGTTGCAATGAAGCAAACTTAAAATGTAACTTTAAATCTACTTTTACTCTCTAGGAAAACATGAACTTGGGGCACCAGGTGATTTCTATGGAGCCAGGCCTGAACACAATGCATGTGCAGTCTGTGGTCCAAAATAATGCAAAAATACTACATTTCCTGGCCTAGTGAACTATAACTCCTGTTTTTCATTGTACAAAGTGACAAAGAAAATTAGAATTGTAGGTGCACCCCCATTATGTTTGTTCTCAGAATTAAAGTTTGAAAGTTTGATTCTGTGAATACAAGGAGTTGGTGTTAGAGTAGGGTTAATATTCCTAAGGGTGGCTACATGCAGAAAATTGTCCTTTTTGGAGAGTAGGAAAAATAACACGTGATCATCAAATCATTAAACTTTCAGGTCAGTAAGGCTCTATTTTCCCCCACCTACACTTACATTTTTAATCCCTTAGTTTGTAGAAAATACCAATAAAGGCACACTGATGATGACAAGACGTAATAACTTGCGTATGTGTTTCATCTGCTTTGATAAAAGTTACACAGAACGCCTCAGTAACAAATATTAGCTGTTACACTTGACAAAAGCTTAGGTCATTATTGACTCAGCCACTTTGGCAAACTGCAGCAGCAGCCTGCTGGCACTTAATGTTCCTCCCGCATCATTTCTCAGAAGACTGTTTTAGCACAATATGGATCGGTAGGTGTGAAAGCATCCCTAAAATGATTCATACAGTGGGTGGAACTAACTTTTATTTAGAGTTTGAGGGGGAAAGGACATCTGTGAGGATGAGAGCACTTTATTAGAGCATGGTTTGGCATTGTAATTTAGTCGTGCTCTTACCAGTGGTTCCTGTTTGCAGCGAAAATGCTTCATTCTATTTGCGAAACCTTTACCAGCCATTATTTTGCCGCCTCGCTTCATCTCAGTGGAGACACAAAGTGAAGGTGGGTGGCTGTTTGGCCCAGGCTGACAAAATCTCATTAAATTGTCCAAAAGTGGCATTGGTAACCTATTTGTGGCTGTTAATGGGGTGGATGCCGGCTGTTGTTGTATCCGGCCTTTAGTGGTTGTTGCGGGTTTGAGAAATGCCATTATCGGCCACTGTAATGTCTAGAGCGAGTGCTCCAAAGCAATTGTAATAAATAGCTCTATCCCGTCTTCACAGGGCAATAGTAGGTGGATGAGACAAAAGACCAATCACATTGCATTGTTTATTTCCCTCATGTGGCCTATAGGATGACTGATGACTCAAACACAGTAGATAGATGTAATTAAAAATATGCAAGTTTCATTTGTGCCACTTAAGTCTAATTTAATTTGTTCATAATTTCAACCATAACAGTGGCAGAAATCCAATTTCATGACATTTAATGGAGGCAATCTGTCTGACTCTAAAGTGGTTAAAGTGACTATTTGGGCTTCGTGCGAGGATGAATTAAACAAACATGATGCTCTTTTCAAAAACTCACTACTGTATTAAACACGTCTGCGTTGGTTTTCTTTCAGTTACTTTCACTTAAACTCTTAACTCTAAAGTAATAACAAAGCTTCAAGCCATTTATTTGAGTGTAAACAATTCACGGTGGCTTTTAACCTCAACCTGTTTCTGCATGCCTTTTTTTTTTTATAACAGGCAGTGGCATTTTTAATGGAAATGAGAGGAAACAATCAACGCAGCTATTTTGGCAGCAAACCAGCCTCTGTGCTGGGCGATTGCATAAAATACATTTGAAAAGATTCTTTGTTTTAGAGGATGAAAATGTCACAAAGAAAAGTCAATGTGCACCGTGCAAATTGCCTTGACCTTCAATAAAATTCAGTGCTTTTTATCCATTTAATAGTAACAAATGTGTGCAGGGTGGACTATACTGCAAACACTATGGGTGAGACTCCTACTTTAGACTACTAAACCTTGTCTTTGTTCTATGGGAAGTGTTAGCCACTGATACTACATAAACATATTGGAGCCCTATAACGAAGGTGGCACAGCCTGTTAAATATAAATGAGGACATCAACATAAGTAATAGGTATAAATAATTAAAAGTATTTACTGCTACAGTGTAGGCTGTTATTTGGGACTCTAATAAGAAACTAATAAGACCATGGTTTATTGCATCAGTGAAGTTATGAAGCTAATAGTAATAGAAATTTGTAAGAGGTTCGTAAAGTCAGCTCAGAATGAGGCAGTCTTCTTCTCTTTCCTTTTTTCAGACCTGTAAACAAATACAAAACTGGAAATGCAAAGTAAACAAATGTTCACTCTCATATCAAATATTCATTCAGAGTCGCAGATCCATGACCTCTGTCTTATAGTGTTTTGTGTAGTTGTGTTTTTGTTAATATTTTATGAACTTTCAATATTGAAATTATTGTAATTATTATTGATTGTTGTTAGTTTGACTCCTTTTTTGATTTCATCATTGTATTATTGTCGGGGGGGTTTCTAAATTTAAGGTTCACTTTCAGTTTCGAGCTTTTCTTCTTCGCTGTTCATTCCTCTGTCTTGTGTTTCGGTGTCAGTGCCTTTGTCCTCCTGGGCTCATTATAATCTGCCATCTTGTTCAGTGTTAGTGTCCGTGTTTCATCTGTGTGCTATTGTGCACTTGTCTCTCTTTTGTTTTCTCTTTTGAAGGTTGGTTTTTGTTTCGTGCTTTTTGGAGTTTCACTTCCTCCTTTGTAATTATCCTGATTGTTTTCAAGTTGTGTCTCATTGCCCTCCTGTTTCTCAGTCCCAATCAGCCCTCAGCGTATTGAGGCTATGCAGACACATGAGACGTTCACTTGTCTGCCATTCTGAGCGTGCAAATAAGGCCCCAGTGGTTGCTGTTGGTTGGTGGCTTTTGCTGGGACAATTTATTTTTTTTAAACTGCCCAAGTCCCAGTTAGGCAGGCCTAGAGACCAGTCAGTGGCCTCCAGTCTCTAAGCGGTAGTTGAATTGCATCCAATATGGCAGACCAATCTAAAGTGGTGTTTGTGTGATATCACGAGAGAAACTTCAGTCGATTGTCTTCTTTTTGTTCTTTTTCAGGCTTCTGTTTTCACTCCCATGGTTGGGAATATAAAGAGAACGTGTAACCACTCACTGTAGTAATGATCTAATGTCCTTCTTAGTGTGTGTTGGAAACACGAGTACACACTCTCAGCCATTATGTTTTGTGTTGTTTTTTTGTCTGCTGTCAGCCCTAAATAAAACCTGAAAAGCTCGGGAAACTGTAACAGAGTTATCTATAGCCTCCCACAGGAGAGAAATTAGCCTATTTTTCATGCTGTGTCTCTACTCTGCTATCGTGGATTACCAGCATTAGCGTGGCCAGTCATGATAAGCTATTTCAAACCTGAGGTTTTCCAAAAGGTAACCCAGACAAACGGCTTTCAAAACAGAGGAATGGTTTTCTATGAATACCACAGACTAAGAACTGTGGGTCTTCATTGCTACACACCTCACATATAACTTTATCTCCAAATGCCATGGTCAAGTGCATCATTTGTGTACCTCCAGTAGTAGCTTTTAGTAGTAACTTGAGGCTGTAATTCCTGCTAAAGCTGCTTTGAGCAAAGGCAGCGAGTACTCATATACATTTTATATTTTATTTTTTTAATTTGCAATCTTTATTTTAACTTTCTGGATAGATTGTATCTATTTATACTACTTAAATTGTTCAAGTATTTAATCTGGTATCCAGTTACCGGATATAGTGTGGCAGTTTTGTGCTGTGTGACAGCAAAATTCCCACTTTCTGTTCTTTTATTGATTATAATTTTACCTAACACAAAAAAGCTGAATCTCCCCTTTCAACATTACTTCAAATACTTGTGTGATTAAGGCAAATTTACTCCTGGTATCCTATCATTATATGTGCCACCAAACCAAGAATAAATGTACCAAATATGTAAATAAATGATTATTGCAATGTTTGCAAATATTTTTTTTTCCTTTCATTTTTAAATAAAATAGCGGTCCAGCATCATGAGAGCCTGAAATGGCTACACTGCAGATAAATTGTCCATTATGGCAAAGAGGCAGGGGAATCTAAAAAAGATAAAGTGATGTAATCTGGCATTCTTCCACTGGAGTAAATTGGACTGTTAAGGGAAGCCAGTGGTACCGAATGTCCCCAATTGAAAGGGCTGCCACTGTCATATACACTTGTATTGTGGGCCCTAAAGTGGATGATCTGTTATACTGCAACTGTCCTATCCTTGAAACACTATTGGCTAATCAGCCTAATCTCCTGTTTTTCAAAGTGATAAACTGAATTCTTTCCCAAACAGAGGAAACAGATAAGTGTGCCATTATAGTTTCTACAATGGAAATGCAAAACTCAGCCATGTCATCTGTTTCTGCTTTATTCTCTCTTGAAAATTGAATTTCAGCTTGAGTGATGCCGGGCCTCAGGAAACCGAAACATTCTGTATATATGTGCAACTCTTTCATAGTGTCACACAGTCTTTTTAATTGTTAATGTATTTGCAATTCCCCATATGAGGAATGTAGCGTATAAGTGTGTGATATTTCCAAAAAGATGGATGCGTCCGAGAACTCATTGCCGTTACGGTGATGTGATCCCATCACAAGATGGTCTCTAGTTTCTTGTGCATTCAAGCACAAGATAGTCTGACTTGGGGGATAAACAGAAGTAGAATCCCATCATTTATACAGCCCACAAGTTGCTGTGCAATGTAACCAGGGTAGGATTTACTGTGGGAGGATCTATTCATGGCCTATAACCGAGGGAGCTCCAAGCTACTTGTCTGAAGATGTAGATAAAGAATGTGACCTAGCTATGACTGCAGCAGCGCACGAACACACACGCATACCGCACTCAAAGAAAGAATTGAAACAATGTCCACTCCAGCCAACCATGACGAGCCTGACAGGTAATCTTGGGAGAGCAAAGAAAGGGCCATTCAATGTGGCTCTGCACTGAAACTTTGTGTAAATATGAAGATGAGAAATAAATTTGGTCACGTTGGTATAAAGGAGACCCAAAGGCTTCGCTGAGCATGGAGACCCTCAATCCTGCATCACCCTGCTGAGATAGGCACAATAAAATGTCTTTTCTGTAAGTCATTGTAAGAAACTTATGTTATTATTCATGTATTATTATTTATTTACTACTTAGTCATTAGTTACACTTTGAGTTAGACCCCTGTTTTATCATCAGAACTGCTTTAATTCTTCATGGCACTGATTCAGCAATATGCTGTTGTGGTCTCAGGTTTCACCACATCGCAAAGATGCTCTATTGGATTGAGATCTGGTGACTATGGAGGCCAGCAGAGTACAGTGAAGTCATTGTCATGTCCAGGAAACCAGTCTGAGACCATTTGTGACATGGTGTGTTATCTTGCTGGAAACAGCATTTCAACTTTGCTGATCCCGTGTTTATTGTAGCCTCGGTTTCCTGCTCTTTGCTCATATCCCGTGTTCTTCAAGGTACCATGTGTTGTGCTGTTGTGCTGTTTTGAGCATTCAGAGATGCTCTTCAGCATACCTTGGCTGTAACGAGTTGTTATTTGAGTTACTGTCGCCTTCCTATCAGCTCAAAGCAGCCTGGTATTTATGACCTCTGGAATCAACAAGGTATTCTCAGCCAGTAGCCCACTGCTCACTGGCCATTTTCTTTAATTTTTTTCTCTCTGTAAATCCTATAAATTGCTGAAATCCCAGCAGATCAGCAGTTTCCAAAATACTTAAACAACAACCTGTCATGTTCAAAGCCACTTAAATCACCTTTCTTCTCCATTTTGATGCTTTGTTTGAACTTCAGCAGGTCATCATCACCATGTCTCTATGTGATTGGCTGATAAGGTATTTGCATTAACGGACACTTGAGCGGGTGCCTAATGAAGTGGCTAATCTTTAGATACATATTTCTATCTAAGGTTTGCTCTTAATTCAACACCTTCCACAGAATGCGATTCAAATGGGCGCATGGCAGCACATGGAAAAACTACATTTTACAGCAATTTTATAACTTTTTTCCTGTCCTCTTTTTAAGAAGTAAGCTTGCACAGAGGCTTTCCAAATCTCAGCATCAGGTTATTACACAGAAATCCCACCTGTAAAATCAAAATTTGCACAGAAACAAGATCCATTTTAAATTAGCAATTATTTCCTCGTGCATGTGTTGGATGCCGGTGTTAATTCACCCGAGGCCCATGCTCTACCCCGTGATTAGACAGGAACAGTGAGATATTATTATGAATTATAGACCTCAGTGTGCAGTATATTTTTCTCCAACACAAACAAAAACACTATTCTCCATTGTTGTGAAATGAAGCAGGAAAAATGACAATAATTCGTTATTTTTATGTAGGTTTCATCACTCATAACCACACACACACAGGTGTAGAAAACACAGCACAGGTCTACCTGCTCGTGTATAATAAACCCACACATTACACTCACAAAGAAAGAAAAGCTCAGCAATGACTAATTAGTTCAAGGGTGCCCCTGTACTGGAGAGGAATCAATTACATTTGCGATGCAGATGTGCAACATCAATTTATCCTCTCACAGCGAAATGGGCAGTAAAGAGGCCCGAGCCCATCACATTAGCATGAAACAGTTGTCGACAAAAACACTGAAATAAAGCAGCGGGCTCCCGGCATCCCAGCGCACAACACACACTGGGGTTAGTCCCGTGCTATTCAACAGCTTGGCTGGAAAACAAAACAGCACAGTGTGCAGGTTTTTACATCACAGTGGACACCAACACAAATACACGGGCGGAGGCAGCACCTGAAATGTACTCGACTTCATCAGGGGAACCAGAGGAAAAACTATGTCTTTTGGTGGCAGCTGCCAAGAGGGAAACAGTGGAGGTGCTATATGTTTGTGTGTGACAATTCACCCTGAATTTAATTACTACCATATGTAATTGTGTGTCTGTGTGTGCGTGCAAATACGTGGATTTCTCGGGCTCTTTTTCAATGCGTCTCCCCTCAGAAAGCGATCGGGAGAATATTGGACCGAATACGAAATGGCCTAAAATATTATCTGCAAACAGCCGGTCGTTCCCTTCTAACAAAAGCCATTCTCTCCATCCCAGAATATTAGCCGTTGCCGTGGCAATCTTCTCTGACAGACCCTGTCATTGGCTGGATTAGTGAGGATCAGTGTTAGCTGCCGGTGTGACTGAATTCACCTGGGCTTTCTGATACGTTCTGTTGTCTTTGGTAAACAGTAGTTTAGCAGAGTGTCAGGCGGGGAGATAATCCTCCACACGGGGAGGGATTAGCCCCAAATCAATAATGACCCCACACTGTGAGCATGTTAAGGCGACTGGCATCTCCCTTTCCTGAGCTGTCTGGGTGCAATTGCCCAGGTTTTGTTTTGGAAATCAGGGGGAGTAATTAGCTTTCGGGACAGGGAGGTAAATCTGTGGATTATTATGTAACATTTGAGGAGATTACTAACAGAAGAGCTCACATTCTCTGACACCAGAATTTGTGCAGTAAATCGGTTTTCTTCCATTTGAAGTGAAACGAACAGATTTGCTGTTATCTAAAAAAAATTAATGCTTTCAGGTAATGCTTGCCCTGTTTTTGTTAAGTGAAGCAAAAGCATTCACATTTACTCAACGCAAAACCTCTACGGCCAAGTCTTTCATGCCAACTAATCGATGAACTTGTCAGTCAAAAACTCTCCTCTTGCATCAGAGGAGTAGCGGTCCACATGTGGAGGTTTTTCCACTCAGGAGAATCACCTGTAAGCACCAGAAAAAGGAGTGGAAAAGATACCCACAAAAAAGGAAAGCACAGAGGAGTTTACATTTGGGTTTTTTGTTATTTGGACTATTTCAAGTAAGATTTCAAGTTTGTTTGGTCGGGGCAGTGTGAATATTTAATGGCTTTTAAAATTTTATGAAAACACTATCAGCTACTTGGATCGCAATGTGCTTTCGACCACTGAAAAACAAAAAAATAGCTGCTATTATTTTTGGTGCCAGTGGAGTAAGGCAGTTTACATCCCATCTGGGAGCCTCGATGTTCACTTTTCAACGGCTAGAATTAGGCACCAAAAACGACTTGATTAGGTCGTTCATAAGAGCTGCATGGTCAGCTGTAGGTAAAGGTTTTGGATAACACAGGCTGTGCGCATGGAAAATGTTTGTCCAGAGCATTTAAATGTGATGCCAAGGGGTCCTTGGGAAGCATCTATATGTGAAAGCTGGAAATGAACGATCCACCTCACTGGTGCCCGTATCCCCATGTGTCACAGCACACCTTGTGGGTATCTGTGAGACACCAATGGTTTTTGACAAAATGTCAGAATGGGACGCCCTGGGAATGAGAACGGGCCAGCCTAGCACACTGAGATATTACCGTCAGCATTTTGTTTCTGCACGTAAGAGCGAAAGGAAGGCAGGAAGACAATACGAGCAAGAGAGAGGCAGAAAAGAGAGAAATGGAAGAAATTAGTTGAAGAGAGTGATCGGATACACGGGAGATGAACACAATTTCAGCATCAGTGTTGCGAGTGAAGGGAAGCAAAAGCAAGGAGAACGGAGAGAGAGAGTCATTATCTGTAGGGGATGGACATTCACCATTAGGTGATTGCTGCAATGTTTCCCTTACACAATAAGGTTTGAATGCAGGCCCTGTGGATGCATTGCATTCTGGAGACCAAATAAGACTGCCTCTATGCAGAGACGCGTGGACGGTAAGATGACGGCGCCGGCACTTTCTCTTTTCCTCTCCGAGTCTCCGACAAACGCACAGTCACGCTCTCTCAAGGTCAAAAACAACCGTTGTTTCCCTCCTGCTGTGCCAGCGGCGTTTCTTCCGCACGCTGTAATAATTAACGATTAACCTTTAATCGACAATGCTTGTCAGAGCTCAAACTTAACATGTCCATTAGTTTCATGTCAGAGCACGTCCGATATTAGCATCCCACACAGACACACGCACACACGCACGCTTAATATCACACATAATCCAAGATACACAAAGTCTGACCTTCTAGCTATTGAACAGATGATTAACCTTTACGCTCATTTAGCCTTTGGTTCGCTTCATTACTTGATGAAATTTTAATTACAAAGCTGAAATTATGTTCCGAGAGCCCTCCCTAGAAATCTGTATCGAAGTTCTCCATGAAGACTATCAGCTAATGTGCAAATTGAATCCATCCACACATATTTTTTCTTAGTTCCTACGAGGGAACTAAAAATTTTTGAGTTAAAATTAAAAATCTCCTGGAAGGGGAACCAGGAACACCTTTTTTCCTTTAGTATTTGTCTTTTTTTTGTATTACTCCCAAGGCTATAAGTTGTGCCCACATTAAACAGCTCTTCAAACCTCTGCTGCTTTAAGCTCCAGCACTTGACAAGGAACTCTCTGAAGCAGATGTTGCTGTCAATTATTAATGCAAAGGATGAACACATATCTTCCACTCATACAACCCCAAAGCTATAGAGTTCCACGTAAACAACCTTCAGGCTGACAGCTGCGCACAACTAAACAAAGCTCCCACACCAAAGCTCATATAAACCAATACAACTGTGTCTGTCTATATATTAATTCGACACTAGTGGATTCGCACGAGGCCGCGTTGCAGATCTCAGAGGAGTGTTTTCCTGTTTTGCTCCACTTCTGCACTTTTGCTTGTCCCTCATCAGCAGAAACCAGCAAATACAAGGTTGGCAGCTTCGGTTCAGGCGATGCCAGTTCACAGCTTCTATTGTTCACCTGACGATTTGTGAACAAAAAAAAACAAGGTGTTGTGTTGTGTCATTCCAGGCCCCTTACTATGAAAGGATAACCTGCTTTCCAACTGCAATCTAAGCTGGATTTCCAGCTAAATTCTCATTGCGACTACAGCAATGGAAAGAGGTTACGATGGGCCCTAAGCTGGATTGGTTTCAGTTTCACTTCACATGGTAAAGAAGAAAGAGGGGAGGGGAGGGAAAAGTGGGGCAACGCTTTCCCTGGCAAGCTTGTCATCCATGAATAATGGAATACAGACATGTAGAGGGAGCAGGGGGTGAAACTGAGAAACTGGTATTGCAGCCATGAGGCTTTGGTTTTATTTTGAGGTCTTTCATGCTGCAGCTTCTCCCCTGATTCTTGTAATGAGAGTTGGGGAAATTTGTAGTGGAGTGGAAGCAAGTGTTAGGGTTGTCCACAACTTCACCATAACTTCTCTGAGGTGTAAATCTGTTGTGCAGTATTGATTTGCTGAGGTCGTGGACTTATAAAGCGCACAGTGTTAGCCCCAAAAAAACAATTTCATGTAAAAGCTGCCGCGAGCCCGATTCAGAGTCAGAACTTTGTTTGGCACACGTGTATTCAACTGGTCATTAATGTAAATATCCAATCAGCCAATTACATGGCAGCAACTCAATACATTGAGGC
This sequence comes from Perissodus microlepis, assembly GCF_051167445.1. Classification (NCBI taxonomy): domain Eukaryota; kingdom Metazoa; phylum Chordata; class Actinopteri; order Cichliformes; family Cichlidae; genus Perissodus; species Perissodus microlepis. Next base: position 11,479,308 of record NC_140475.1, read on the forward strand.
GGTTTATGTAGACATGGTCAAGACGACCTGCTGAAGTTCAAACGAGCATCAGAATGGGGAAGAACAGTGTTTTAAGCGACTTTGAATGTGACGAGGTTGCTGGTGCCAGACAGGTCTGAGTATTTCAGAAACGGCTGGGATTTTCCTGAACAACCAGCTGTGGGATTTACAGGTCTAAAAAAGATGAAAATATCCAGTGAGGAGAAAATGCTTTGCTGCCAGTGGTCAGAGGAGTATGGCCAGACTGCTTGGAGCTACATTATATTGCCAAAGTATTCACTCACCCATCCAAAGCATTGAATTGTTCCAATCACTTCCATGGACACGGGTGTATAGAATCAAGCACCCGGGCAAGTCCAGTCGTGAAATTTCCTCAGTACTACAACAGTATTATATACTACGGAGCCCTGCAGGGGACACGGGAGAAAAAAAAATTAAGACGGACTTTTGCAAGATCTCGCAAAAGTCTGTCTTAAAAGTCTGGGATCTCGCAAAACATACTCGGGATCTCGCAAAACAAACTCGGGATCTCACAAAACATTTGCGAGATCTCGCAAAACAAACTCGGGATCTCGCAGAACTTTTGCGAGATCTCGCAAAAGTTGAATTCCAACAATGGCGGCAGCTACTTAGTTGTAATATTAGTCTTTCTGGGTCACAAAATACACCTTTAAGATATTTTGAGGCGTGAATGTAGTTGTGTAAACGTCAGATATCTGCTCGGTTTACAAGACATCACATATTTGCAACAGTGCTCTGACGTTTTCGGAGATGTATGAAACTTTTGCGAGATCTCGCAAAAGTCCGTCTTAACTTTTTTTTTTTCTCCCATGTCCCCTGCGGGGCTCCATAATTATAAGAGTGGAAGCGACTGGGAATGACTGCAACCCAGCCACGAAGTAGAAGGCCACATTAAAAACTGAGTGGGGGATTTTCTTCATTTCTGTGACTCAGAATTTCCTGAAAAAAAAGTATTCTGTGTTTTATTTTGCAGTATTGTGAAATACAGCTATTTCCCATACATTTTGCAATGTTATCTGCAATTATTTTTGAAATATAATATGGGACTTAATAAGACTTCATTAATTTTTTTGTAAAAAAATATATTTTAACTAGACAATTAACTAGTCTTGGCTTCACAAAATGTGAAAAAGTGTGCTAAAAGTGGGTCAACAGACAATTTTTTGAACAACAGAACACATGTATATATTCAAAAGGTATTTGATTTCAGGTTAACAGCAATTGTTATTTATATTTTTGGTGAATCAGAGATGCATGATGGAATGACCCGAAAGATTGTCTTAAAACATCGTTTTAATTGTGTTATAAAGGTCATTTGTTCATTTGAAGGAAACTGTACCATAAACCTCAGTTATAAAAGAGCAAGGTCAAATGGTCAAATGATCCGTCATAGCCTGGATGATGTTTGCAGAGTTTGTAGACAGTAATTCCTCAGCACTTTGCTCACATACGGGTTGAGATATGCTATTTCATTATTCAAACCCAGAAGCCTTATACTGAAGAAAGCCCTGGTAAACCACCACTAGCTCTGAATTTTCCATCATCAAACACTCAAACCTTGTTAAGACAGTATTTTTTGGCTTATTATGAAAGAATTATGCTGTAAAATAAATGAAATTGCATCATTATTTCCTACTTTTAGTAGCTCATTAGGCTTTCTTAGAACATAATTTGCAACCCACTGCATTACGCTACACACATTACTATACTATAGTAGCAGTATCATGTTTGTATTTTCACTCCTTTTCTCATCGTTAAATTCTATGACGTAAAGTCCAGATCTACCGAGAAGTATTTTGTATGTGAATGTGGGTTAATATCCATTGAACTGAATAGAGTGATTCACCCTGGCAATACAGAATAGCAAGTGCGGCTGCAGACAAATGGCAGGATCACCTCTAAGTAGAAATGCCCCCCAAAAAACCAAAACACCGAAGGTCGGTCGGCGTCGGTAGCTCCTGTACTCACGGACTGATGAAAGCATTACTCATCCTCAGAAAGAAAACACAGTGCCACACACACACCGTAATACAAAGATGAACCACAAGTAATTTGATATTCAGTTATTCATAAAAGAACTGATTAAAATGGGCTGAATCAGAGACAGCTGACACCAGCTGCCAGCTTGATTCTGTCTTTCTCTTAAGCTTCGGTTACTTTATGATCTCTGCTTACGTTGAAGACTCATTGCCAGTGTCCTTCCTGTATCTCTTTTTCTTCAGTTTTCTCAGAGTTTGTTTTTACTTTAACAGTCTCGTCCTTTCATTGCTGTAGATGGGAAAAGTTGTAACCCAACAGCTTTGTCTGTAGGTTTGTCACAGGAGCTTATTGAGAAACTGGATTGCAAGTAGTTAAAATGTAAAAGGAAAAAAAGGAAAATTGCAGCTTTGAGGTTTTTTGTAAATACACACACGCTCTCTCTCTCTCTCTCGTTAGTGACAAGTCGGATGAGCACATCTCTTACAAGCTCCTACCTACATAATTCACTGACATCTCCCTTGTTCCTCGGCTGGTAGCGTAGTTACCTGTTCCTTTGACGCGTGACAGCTCCCTCTCCTCACATCAGCCTGGATGCTGAATTTGACAGGCTCTTTAAAAGCTTCAGTGAATTGCGTTTTGATCATTAGCTCCCCATTTGTCATAAAGAGGATGCATATTATTTAAAAAAGAAAAAAAGAAGCTGTATGTGATGAAGCTTCCTCTCTGTGGAGCAACTTTTTTGCTGTTGTTGGCGAAGCAGATACGTCGAGCTGCTACAAGGTCTGTTAATTTTCACATAAATGGCTTTCACGAGTCCATGGGTTTGCACTGTCAAAGCTTTATCACGCTTTCAGGGCTTAATCATCATCAACTGTTGATGGTAATTAAGGAGCAATTTCCCTGTCTATTTACTTACTCTTTGGGCAGACATGATAGGTTAAAGAAAAACTCCTGCAGTGGGAGGACCAGGAGCCTGTGTTATGTTAGGATCACTGCAAATCAATAGTTCAGCTTTATTCACTGGTAAGATTTTTATTTTATCCAGAGGGGGATGGTGTCTTCAAGAACGTCAGTCAGCAGAAGGGCATATTGAATAAATTTTGTTACATCCTCAGTTCATCACCCCAGATGAACACCTACAAGTGTATTATTATTATTATAGTCCGGTCTCTCCCTTTGAATATACAGTAAAGATCATTGAGGTGACTGTTATTCTGAATTGGCGAAAAAAAAATAAAACTGAATTTAACTGAATTAAACTGGAGATTTTGGACTGATGTATTAGACAAACATCATCAAATTACCAGTTGAGGGAATATCTTTTGGAATATATTCCATCTCTCCAATAGAATTCCAGAGACTTGTATGGGAAGTGCACTGGCAGCTGTTCTGGCCCAGCACCTCACTCCTGTTAGTCAGACTAGGGAAAACAGTGCTTGGAGACAGATGCATGATCAAAATTCCTGCAGCTGTTATACTGAATATAACCAGGATGCAACCAGTTGAGCTGAGTCTGCTTTTGCTAAGAAACACCAAGTGTGCCGATATTTATGATCTGTATGAAAATCCCAATTATTCTTGGATTAGTTGGTAACATCCTGACAGTGTGAGTATATGTATAATATTATACAATAACCCACAATACAGGGTATAGTTCAAAAACCTGTGCATCTTCACTGTGCTGATACATTCAAACGTCTGTCAGCTGCAGCTGTCAATCACCTCTGTCTGCTCTACTGTTGAAAAGTTTACACAGTTGGGAAGTCAAGTTTATTCAGTGGAATAGTTAACGGGCAAACCATCAATTATGAATGTGATGTTAATCCAGGCATCCATCCTGAATTGGATAAGTGGAAGAGGATGGATGGATGTTAATTGGCAGGAACAGATTTTGTACTGAGAAAAGGGATCTGATCTTGAACTAGAAGGTCACTCCAAGGACAAAGCCACGCTGTGTAATTCTGAATAAATTAGTCCGGATCCGCAACAAATTCCTCATTTGCTCTTGCCCCACTTCTACAACGTGATTCATGAAACTTGCCTTTGTAGTTTTGGGTAATCTCTGTGACAGACATACAAATGACACCTCCTCGCCTCAGCTCCCGCCACGCCGGAAGAAATATTAATGTCTACAGCAGATAAAAGAAAGCTGAGCTGTCGTGCTGTGCGGACTTTATCATCTGATGTGACTGCATCGTCACACTGAGCTTATTTCCAGAGCTTCCATAATGCACGGACCAAAGGTGTTACCAGTGACAATGGCTGGATAGATAGATGTGGAGTGTAAGCCAGAGGAAAAGGGAGTCAGCATGGACTCCACATAGAGTTCTGCCGTCATTATTTTTTATTATACACGAGTAGATAATTGCATCCGACTGCAACATGGTGGTAAACAGCGATTGCCCCAGTCTAACCTCCATCCGTGTCCCTTGCTGTTATCTGCATGTTTTCACCTAGCTGTCTGTAAAGCATGAAGTTGGTTGATGAAAAACAGAGAGCTGTTACAAAGACAGACGAAACATAATTTCAAAAACACATTCCCAGGATAAGAAGTGAACCTGTCCTGCATGGCGGTGTAATCAGCACTGAATTTGCTTCCGGCAGACACATTTTGTTTTACAAACATGGGGAACATTGTGTAAAGTCTAAATTCTTCCAATTCTCTTCTTTGAGGCATTTTACGAACGTGACAATGAGCAAAACACCTGAGAGCGCGTTAAGCACGCCCAAGGTTGGTTTTTTTTGTCCCATTTAAAATTCAGAACATCATCTGCATATCAAACACCAACAAATCACTGCGTGAGACTGATTAAAATCACAGCGCCTTCGGTAACTGCCGACTTCTGCTTTGTGTAACTTCACAGAAGCCCTTCGCTGCTCCAATTTCAAAATATGGACCGTGGAATATGACATGGTGGCATCCACATTCAGTATTACGCTCATCAATATGCTAGTGTGTCTGTGCACCATGACCAAGAGCAATCTTTTAATAATTCAGCGTGTTTCTCATTCACAATCCTGCAGGATTGTGGCACAAGTGTTGTGACACATCAACCAAACCTCTGTCAGCCACAGAGGTGTGATGAGCATGAGAGCTGCCCCTGGCAGGATGGTGGGTTATGAAAGAAAAGGGAGGCGGTGAACACCTGAGACATTTTGTGACTAACACACACACACACACACACACACACACACACAGAAATCAAACTGCTATCAGTCTGCACAGATCAGATTGGGTGCTATGATTATTTTGTCTTAATAATCATAGCAACAACGGTCCACTTCGTACTTTCCAGATGTTCCGGTGAAGCGATACAAAATGCTTATCAAATTTCATTAGAGCCCGGTCTTCTGTGTTTACAAGAGGCCTGATTGGTTTATACTGGTGTGAGGGCAGCAGAGCTCTAAAAACCAAGAGAGGGAATGTCAGTGACCTGCCTGCAGCTAATTGTCCATGCTGTAATAAAAGTGAGAAGACACTGACCAATTCCATGCATACCTCCCACTGCTTCCATTTGAGACAGACCAGTTTGGGTTCGTCTCCCTCAATTAGCCCTGACCGGGCATCATGGATGAGCCTGTTACAAAGAGCCTCAGAAAGCACGTTACAGTGGCATGACTGAAAAGGAAAGTGGGGGAAAACAGCCTTTGCATCTATTACAGCCATATGAGTGTAAAGAACAATGTAATGACTGCCTTGAAACACGAGCACCATGGAGACAGGCGGCTAATAGCGCTGGATGACATTATTCTCAAGAAGAGGTGAAAGCAAAGAGAAATGAGTGAAAATTAATGTAAGGGGAAAAATTTCAACAAAAGACAAGAGCAGGAGAGGGTGACATGTAATGCTGACTCCTTAAAAAACAGACAAGTGCTATAAGAAAGCATGCTTGATATATCAGGTTGTGCTCTCTATTTCTTTTTGCCAACATGTAAAAATGCTGACATGGGACAAATGCCCAGAATATTCCCAAAAGCATCCAAAATGAAAAGTCTAGGTCGACGCCCTGCCAGAGGGTCCGCTGCAGTTAGCTACTTAAAATTAATTGTCAGACAGAGAGATAATATGCAGCTAATGCTAACTCACCATGTGCGCTCAGCATATTCTGTGGGTCTGAAGTGCACCGAGGACAATAAACTTCAGCAGATAAGTACTGCGAAGGAACTGTTAAAGCCAGGAGGATCATTAGGATACAAGTTTAACTCAAGTTTGTGTGTGATGGAGCTTTTACATGCAGGGCAACTGTGTCAGCATAAAAGAGATTCCACTGCTGACATGATAGCGATAATGAAAACAGAAATTACAGCAGCTCTCCTCTTTAATCCGTTTTTGAGTCTCCCATCTAGTTTGCCTGCCTCGTGCTCATTCATTCCCCACTCTCTCTGACTTCATCTGTCTGAGGTCTAGCTTGTATCCTACACCCCACACAGGTCCTGCCTCCCCCTCAACATCTGTTCCCTGTCCTTGCCTTGTGCCAGGGGCAGCTATACCCACCAAGACACCCATACCAGCTATGCCGCTGCCTGCCAAGCATCTGATCAAAGAGGACAGCTGTCGAACTGATCTGCAAGCCAGCATTGCTGTATGAATGAAAAATGTGCAGGGGAGGAAAAAAATAAATAAAAATAAACATCCAGCACCATCAGCGGCACCAGCATCCTAAAAAATGGGCTGGCTGGTTAGTGGACTGCTGAGGCCATACGGCCAAAGCCTGGAGGTGCCGTGGTCTGTTTTTCCCCACAGCAAAGAGAATTCGCAGATCACAGATGGTGTTGCTTAGAGGAGAAAATGGACAAGGGGACAAGAAAATTAACTAGATTAGACACTACCTAGGACCCTGTGAGAGGCTCGTATGCACAGGACAGGGGAAACCCTGCATGAACCAACAAAGAAACAGAGGAAGGTGTGACATTTATGAGGGCCCGTTCTTCAGTGAGGTAAATTGCTCGGTTACTTTCCTTTGCATCAGTGCGTATTTGACCCGATCTTCAACACCTTGCAGCAAAATCAGTGTTGTTTGAAGTTTTCGGAGATGAAAGAAAGTGCTGTCTTTCAAACTGCTCGGCTGTATTTGAATGAAATTAAATGAACCTGCAGGCACTTGCCTTCTTCACACAGACCGCTTTTCAGTAAAGCTCTGAGCAAAATGAGAAAACAGAGTGCTTCAGAGTTCAACAAATCCATCAAATAGGTTCAGTTCGTTCACACAAAGCAGATGGGGGAAAAAGCAGTCACTTACATGATGCAAAAAGTACAGTGCATGTATGCCAAAATGTCATGTGTGTATGGAATTTGAAGGGCTGCAACCTCATGGTGTTGTACTTGTTAAAGTACATAAATAAATGTCTGACTATAAAGTTTGTACTTGAGATTTTTTGGGATTGTTTGCAAACCCCAGCAGGCATCTCCATGTTTGATTTTTTTACACTAGTAACATTTTGCATGTAACTTCTGTCGGTGCTGCGCTTTTTTGGAACCGAATTTCCCAGAGGAACCCACCCGAGGGATTAATAAAGTTTTATCTTATCTTATCTTATCTTATCTCCTCCCGGGATCAAACGACGGGTCTTTGGCTTGGTAGGTGAAGGTGTTAACCACTACAGTATGGAGCAGTAAATAAGTGCTGGATATGGCATTAAGTGTTATTAATGTTTGGCAGCACAGACTCAAAACTTCAGTAATAATTATAATAATAATACTTGTGTATTTTTAATATTAAATTTAAATTACATTTAACCCTTTCACGCATAGCGGTCACTACAGTAGAAAGCTATTCAAAGGCTGTTTTCTTGTAATTGTGTCAGTGTTGATGGTACACTTGCACATAAACCACTGCATTGGACGGTGATGTGTCACTCCATACCCTGCCACCCACTGGTCGTTTAATGTTACTATAGATGTATGACGTGTTTCATTGTAATTAGTGTTATTGTTTTCTTAAGTATTTTTATTCATCTTTTCATGCCTGAGATGAATAAAAATACTTAAGAAAAAAAATCCTGATTGAGGTTGTCATAATTCATGCATGATAGGGTTAAACTAATTTGTTTAATTAAGATTAGTTTACTGGGTACTCCGGCACCCAACAGTCCAAAGACATGAGGTTAGTGGAGATAGGTCAGATCAAGTAATATATATATATTATTATTATTATTATTATTATTTTAAAGTTAATGACAGGAGAGTTTTAGTTTTTTCACACTCTACTTTAGGAATTTCTGTGAATTAAGAAAAACTCCATTCTATAATTACAGGACAGTCAATGAGCTACAGCTACTAGTATGCTTTCTGTAGTTTTACATGTTTATTTCTTGCAATTTAAGCCCAAAGAATCGACCCTCTTCCATTTACTACAGTAGAATTTCTGTTAATGTTGAAATTGAACTCTTCCTCATAGATTAGGATTAAATTTGATCAAATCAACTTTTTTTATACCGAAAGAAAGAGGAGCTCCACTTGTCTGGCCCACTTAATATCAGAGTGGGCTCTATCTGGACCACAAGGCAAACTGAGTCTGACACCTGTGCTTTACACGGTTCAGGGTTTAAATTCTATTCACAAATAAATGACTGGTTTTAATACAAGTTTGATATCATGGAGTGGTGTGGGAGCTCCAGCTATACCACTTAAGGAGTAAACTCACAGGAGTGAGTGGAAGGGACAGTTAAACATCTAGTCTGTAAATATGTTGTCATTTCAGCACATCTTACTGCACCCTATGGCCAAACCTCACAGTAAAGCAGCTTCACCACCATCTATTCGACAGGGTCCTTTGGGAAATAAAGATTACAACCACAGGACGCTGTTATAGGAGTTCCAGTCTAGACTGAATTATTCATTTTCTTTCCCAGATCTAGCCTGAACTTTACTTAAATTGATATCACGTAATGACAAACTGGCGTTTTTGCTCAGTCTAGCAAAAACACTGCACCTCACTCGAATTTGACAGCCTGATGCACGCACCGAGAGCTCGGCTCCAACCAGACAGGATTAAAATGTGTATAAGATTTCTAATAATTCATGCAATCTTAGTTCAATTGAGTTTTATATGAGGCCATCAGAAGTCAAAATCAAATTTCACTTGTAAGATTAATATTAACAACAACAGTATCATTTCATTATAGGATATAGTAAATTACATTAGCACATCTCCCTCACTCTAGTACTTTACAGCTTAAAACTTCCTTTGCCTCCGCATATATGGGCCGACTCTTGCAGGGTATTACAGATATGGGAGTGGTAGACTAATTAAAGCACCTCAGGGGTGCTGAAGGATGTGAGCAGAGCCAGAATATGTAGTAGCCTCAGATCCAATTAGGGTGCACCACCATTTGGCTACTCTTGCATTATTAAGTATGGAATTGCTAAACCTTGGATGATGGGGAACGCCATTAAGAATACAGGGTGGGGGAAATCAACTACTTTCCTTGCCTGGTTTGTTGAATCTGTACAGGTGTTACAACTTTTAAAAAAAAAAGAAAGAAGAAAAGGTGCATAAAGTGATCAGAGATTGGTGTGCCTGTAGTTAATTTTTCTCCTGGAGAGCACAAGATTATACAGGTTTGATGCGATGAGGCAAGAATGACAGGAAGTGCTGCAAGTTTAGGAAGGAGCAGTTAAACTGAAAAACAAGCAATTTAGGTTTGGCACGGTCTAATAGAGTGCTGACGGTCTCCTGCTGGGAGACAATTTAGTCGGACAGGTTGATAAAATGAGCTGATTTTCCATCACCGTGACATCACACGTCCCGTCAGATTTTCATTCATAGCCACCATCAAGGAACAGCCAAGCAAGATGAAGGTAAATGTCTTTAGTCAAAACATCGTGCAATCGCTGAAAAAAGTGAAATAATTAATGCGTGCAGCACCAGTAATGCTGCTCCAGTGAAGAAGAAGAAAAAAACCATCTGAAGGGTTTAAGTAAATTATGAAAAAGCTAATTGCGCTTCATTATTCATTTTGAGTTCTCAGCTACAGCTCAGCATGCTCACTGCAAACATGCAATAATGATACAACCTCTCACTGCGTGATCAATTCCTTTGATAAATAATGACTCCTGTGGCTGGATGACAGCTGAGGGAGTTGGCTGTAATAAGCCCTATAGTCCTTAAAACAGGTGTGCTTTGAATCTGATTAGAGTTTATGAGTCTGTAGAGTTATTAATCTGCATTACATTAATAAACTTTAGAGCGTTAAACATCCTTCAAGTGCACAAACATGCGCCAAGGCAGCTCGCTCTCTCACTTTTAATAGAAAAGTAACGAGAAGTGCAAAGTGCAGGCTTCTGTTATTTGCCCGGCTGAAACTCATTTTAATAAACTTACAATATTGTATTGTATTGTATAAACTTGACTTAAGCCTTAAGTTTGACCTTATTTGATCTTGAAGAAGAGGTTGGAGGTCCAAAGTAACGTGGCATTTACAATCCCCATAACATATATCAACATATATGTGTTTGTCAGTACAAACAGTGGCAGTAAGAAACAGTACTAATGAAGCTATGTAGAGCTGTTTATCACTATGACCTTCAGATCAATCTATTGACCTTGAAGGAGAGGTCAGAGGTCACATGTGACATGATACTTTAAATTTTTATATGGTACTTTCTATACACTGATCAGGTGAGTGAATTACAATGATTAGCTCTTCATCCTTCATCTGGCACCTGTTAGTGGGTGCGATGTATTAGGAAGCAAATGAACATTTTGTCTGTAAAATTGACGCGTTAGAAGCAGGAAAAAATGGGATTTGAGTGAGTTTGACAAGTGTTAAATTGTCATGGCTACGCGACTAGGTCAGAGCATGTCCAAAACTGTAGTTCTTGTGGGATGTCCTTGGTCTGCAGTGGTCAGCATCTATCAAAAGTGGTCCAAGGAAGTAACCAGTGACAGGGTCATGGGGAGCCAAGGCTCACTGATGCACATGGGGAGTTAAGACTGGCTTGTGTGGGCAAAACACATTCTCACTACCAAAGCGTAATATTTTATGCTAGGTGACAAATGGTAAACATATTACGCTTCAGAGCACCGAACACGTCCCTAAATGACGAGAAAAGAAAAACGAGGAGACATGAGAATTGTTTGGAATCAATCTACACGTTTGTTCATTTTACTTAAATCGCTTTGGAAAACAATATTTAACATTATTAAAGTGCTGGTTAAGGTTATCGTTAGGGGAGAAGGTTAGGTTTAGGGCTGGAATACATGGCTAGAACGTCATTTTACTGGATTTCACCCATAACCTGGCGCGTAGCATAAGAACACGGAAGGTCACCTTACGCACTCCTCAGGAACGCTGGGGGATGTGACAAATCGTCGGGATGTTACACCTCGGGAGTGAGAACGGGCTGGTGGACAACAGATGAGCTACTGTAGGTCAAATTGCTCAAAAAGTTAACCTTGGATCTGATAGAAAGGAGCATCTTAGTCAAGCATCTGTGGGATGTGCTGGGAAAACAAGTCTGATCCATGGAGGCCCCATCTCGCAACTTACAGGACTTAAAGGATAATCAAGTGGACCTTGAAAACCTTACTGGAAATAAGCCAAATTTTAACGACTTGTTAGCACGACCCGACTTTACAGCTCTACAAAGTTTTATCAGAATTCATTTCTAATTTTTCAAGCTGGCAGTGGCTAGTGGCGCCACTCAGCCTTCCAGTAGATACACCGATGGTATCAGTTTCAAAATCATAGGTGACTTCCATCTCGAATTATCGCATTCACAAGACTTTCAGAAAGCTTGACCTCTGACCTCGACTTTGAGGTCGACTCCATCTAGCCCAAGATTTTTAGTAGATATACCTATGGTGTAAATTTAAAACTCCTACATCGCTTTGTTCTCGAGTTAATGCATTCACAAACTTCGACAACACGACAACATCATTTTCAACTTTAAACGCAGACGTTGCCAAAAACATAACCTCCTGTGGTGGAGGTAATAACGAAAGCACATGGGGGACGTGTACTTGTTATAAAAATTTTATTTTGAATAAAACAACGTAGCCATATTACATGTAGTGTGGTCCATCTATTTTACATACCTCAGGAGAAGCGACACAGTTCTGCCATGGTACGGTTCATCATGATCATTAAAATCATCATCACCATCAGTTTACAGTCAGAGGTTATAGTAGTGTTGTTCAATCTCACAAGTTTTACAGGGTAGCATATAGCACAACAACACGACGCAGTGAGGGACCAGTGCTAGAAGGCCAGTGGAAAACCCCCCCAAAACAACCCAGCAACAGATAAAATGCTACTCATCATAACGGGAGGCTAGCTTCAGCAGGCCACAGACCCATTGTGGTACAGTAATAGTAACTTATTTTTTTTCCTTTTTTTAAACTTGGTAACTCCTCATTGCAGTGTACACCAATACAGTGAGCTAAAGCTTAGAAATCTATACCAGGTTGCTCATGGTTGTAAATGAACACACAACTGTTTGACGAGTTTACGAACCACAAAAACAAAACTGTGTCTATGAGTCTGAGGTAGCAAGGCAATCATGGCTTTCCTCTGATTTCTGAACATATATCTCTTTTAAAAAAAACAAACCAAACCTATTCTACATGATAACGGCGGGCCTCTCATAAACCCAGATTCAAAACAACTTCAGATTTAAATCTGTAACTTCCAAAACCATTTTTACACAATCCCACAATAATACATCGACTCTCACCTCCGTCTTCCACGTGTGGAACGACAAACTTTGTAGGCACCGAAGGGGTAAAAGTTTACTTTAACAAAATCGCAGCTGAGACAAAGTCTGCCGGCATATCGATGCTTTTTAAAGGGGAACTTGACATCAAGCATGCTACGAGATAGATAGGAAAACAAACCGGGTGATCCGAGAGGTGATAGTTTACATTTTGGAAACGATCCTTTCAGCCACCGGGAGCAGTGTGTGCGCTCCCCAAGCATTTAACAAAAGTCTGGGGCTATTCGGGGCTCGATGGTACAAAGCAGTGGAATGACAAATAAAAATGGAACAGTTTGATTCCCAGTTAAGTCAACAGAATTCAAACAAAATCCCAACCACCCTCTGAAAAACAAAACAAAAAATCTATACAAAGCCCCGTGTCCATATACTCATCTGCATACCTAAATAAATCACTGACAAATGTTCAATTCGGTACAATCTACAGTTCATAAAATATACAGTTTGCATAGTACAAGACAAGGTGGTAAAAGTAGTTAAGTTGTCTGCTCCTGTGCGTCTTTGGGATTTAGGGGCAGGGGATTTTGTTTGTGTGGGAATGGTCTCTCCATCCTCCAGTCAGTCCTCACATCATCTGAAAACACACAGAGAGCAAACGCTTTGGATCAGACGACAAAAACCAAGAATTTGAAACACGACAGTGCCGCAGTTCACATACAGCCACAGAAAAGCTCGGATTTATGAGTCTCTTTGGTTAGTCCCGAGTGCTGCAGGTGAACCCGCCTCATTTCTCTTCATCAAGACATCACCGTGTGGAAACGTCAGAAGTTCAAACAAAGTAATCGGGTTTGAGAGCTGGCAAATGGACTGCAGTCCCTCAAGCCAGTTAGAGTCCATTAGGAGCGCAGAAGGGGGGAAAGTGGGAGGTGGGCATGGATGAATCTGGGAAGATTTTACAAATCAGAGCTCTCCTCAGAAATGAAATTAGGCACTCAAACTAAAGCTTTGCGCTGAAGTTAAAGGAGAGTGCATGGAGCGCTGTCCGCCGAGGACTATAAAAAGCCAGGAGTGGAAGATGTTTGGGAAATGAACTCATTAGATTTAATATTCGATTGATGTGGTAATGCATGTGTTGTGTAACACTGCTGCAGATGAGTCAGATGAGGTTGCATTATTGTACAGAGGAATGTGCTCCAAAGCAGGTGGTAAATAAACACATCATTAACATGGAACCTGCAGGAGAACAGAAGAATGAGGAGACCTGTGGTTCACATAGTGTTTGTAGTCACAGTGCATATGTAGATAATGAATACAAGTCATAAACTTACAGTGCTGTCAAAAAGTATTTGCCATCTTCCTGATTTCTTATTTTTTTTTACATTATGTTTCAGGTCGATCAAATTCTAATATTAGACTAAGATAACCCGAGTAAATACAAAATTCAGTTTTTAGGTGATGATTTCATTTATTAAGGGGGGGGGAAAGCTACACGTGCCTGGTTATGTGTGAAAAACTAATTGCTAAATGATGAATTAACTGTGGAAAGCTGAGTTCAGTTTCAGTACCCACACTCAGGCCTGATTACTGTCTGATCTCGGGAAGCAACACATCATGCCACGATCTAAAGGAAGGGCGGAGAAACAGTCATTAATATCTATCAGTCTGGAAAACATTACAAAGCCATTTCTAAAGCTTTGGGCCTCCAATGAACCAGTGTGAGAACATGGTGAACCGGCCTACCACAATTAAAGCGAGAGAGCATCAAAGACTCATTCTTGAGGTCACAAAAGAACCCAGAACAACATCTGAAGAACTGCAGGCTTCACCTGACTCAGTTAAGGTCAGAGTTCATGATTAAACAAGAAAACGACTGGGCAAAAATGACATTCGTGGATCCAACTCAAAGGCTCGTCTAAGATGATCCCCAAGACTTTGGGGAAGATATTCTGTGGACTGAGGAGACAAAAGCTGAACTCTTTGGAAGGTTTGAATCCCATTACATGTGGAGTAAATCTAACACGGCATTTTTATAAAATGATTATTGCACCAACATCCTGACAACAATTCTACCTTTCACCAGAAGATCCTAAAGGAAATTACTCTGTCACCAGTTCATGCCCTGAAGCTCAAGAGCATTTGCAGCAGGGCAATGATCCGAAACACACCAGCAAGTCCAGCTATGAATGACTTAAAAAATACAAAAAAACAAAAAAAATGAAGTTTTTGGATTGACCTAGTCAACGTCTGCACCAAATGAGACTCTTTGGCACGACCTTAATCAGGTCGTTCATGCATGAAAACCCTCCAGTGTGGCTGAATTAAAACAATTGGACAAAAATTCCTGCACAGGGATGTGAAATACTCATAACCAGTCATCCCTTGATTACCGTTCTTGCTGTCAAAGGTGGCACAACCAGTTATTAGACATAGGGGGGAATTACCAGGTAGGTTTGGATAACAAACTGCATTTTGTATTTACTCTGGGTATCTTTGTCTAATATTAATATATCTTCGATCTCAAACATGTATGTTTATCAAATAAACAAAAAAACAAGCAAACCAAGAAATCAGAAAGAGGACAAAGTTTTTAACAGCAATGTAAATTTTGAGTTGCAAACTGCTTGAAAGGACGGGCTGTATTGTTCTGGTCAACAGAGAGAAAAGTAGAAATGTCTGACTCTCAGAAAATAGGCAGTTTAACTGGCATGTAAAAGTACTGCTTATTGTGCAGGGAGACAAGCTGAGCAGCTTAAAAAGACCCTGAGGGGAAAAGAGGTGTGAAGCAGAACCAAGGGACACTGGAGCGGGGTAAATAATTACAGTGGGAAGAGGTCAGCGGCAACAGCTTTCACAATACCTCTGTCCCAAAATGCACCTTGGCCTCAGACTGAGAGAAAGAGAGGAGCCGTTAATGGCACTCCCCTGGGATCCATTAGCAGCCGCTTTCTCACAGAATGTGGAGGGTTGAGGCAGGTGAAGGCTTCGTGGAGGGGACTGCTTTTGTGGCAGCAGCTGTAATTACCTCTAAAACGTGCTCTATTCCAACTTCTCTCACCTTTGCCAATTACCAAAGTACCAATCCCTCAATACAAACAATACGGCGTAAGAACAAAAAACACCCACTGCTAAAAGACAAATTAACATCCCCTGTTGTGTCTTTAAATTTATGGGAGAACGTCTTACCTGTGGTCTCGAGGAGAGGCTTGAGGCTGCAGGAGGCAAAACAAAGAAAAATTAGAGCAGTTTAACACTTTAACTCCCCAGTTCATTTCAGCATTTATGAGTCTACACAAAATTGTCAGCCTCTGGGTACCTCCCACGTACTTGTGCGCACACTCTGAGCGGCTGAGTCCCGGTGCCTCCAAGCTATGCAGTAACCAAATTCTAATAACGCTGGAACGTGTGCCAGATTACAATGAATTTATAACTAAAGCCCTCGTAGGAGTTTCGACTCTACAATAATGGAATACAATTTAAAAATCACCGAGCTCGATATTTTAGCGTTCTAATTTATTTTGCTATTTGATTAACTTTCCCAAAGGTGAATATTGTTTCAGATTCAGCTATTAGGAGTAATGAGCTATAACGTTTTCTTCCCGATTTGATCAAATACCAAATTTAAATGATGATGGCTGAAACAATTAGGCCTGTATTTAAACTCTGTGCATCTGAGCAGACATCAGAATCGAAAGCACAAAGTCACAAATGGGTGCAGAGGAACCTGGACCGCACTGAGCAAACCATCCGAAAACGGAAAATTTCAGCGCCGTGCAGGACGAGACCTTTTGAGTTCAGGATTACAAAGCTGCTTGACACTTTGCTGTGCACACAAAGACACGTGAAACAGGCACAAAGCCGAGTGGCAGCGTGACAGACGAGGAAATAAAAAGGAAGGATACAGAGCAGGAGTGTGCGAGGGGCTGAAAGAGGAAGAAGACACGAGGATCGATAAGAGCACTGAGAGGTGGTAAAAAAAAAAAAAATCGGAAGGCGGATGATGAGTTTGGTTGATATTGTAGATTATGATGATTATATCAGAAAAGTGCCACCGTTTCTCCACAGGCTCAAGCATGCACCTTTTTAGTGGAAAAAGTACCTCAGAGATGTCTAAAGTCAGTGTTGTGCTGTGAACATACTGGGAATCATTGACTTTCATGCCATGCATGTGTTATTTCAGTTATCCCATGAACCTAACGGATCTACTTCAAGTTCAAGTTAAATACTGCTTAATAACATTCAATGCTGTTTTAACAATAATATGTAAAATAGTATGATAAAAGAGGGGAATGTTACAAAACCATTTGTGTAGCTGAAATGTAAAAGGTGGTATTTAATAAGTAAGATGACAGACAATTACTGTAAATAGCAACTATTTTTAAAAACTCTGTTGTTTCAGACGTGATTGAAACTAAACTGCCAAATATTCTCCTGTCCCAGCAATTCAACATATCAGTCTGTTTTGGCAAATTTATCTCAGTCGCAAACACATATTTCAGATCAAACAAATTTAAATATTAGACATAGATAACCCGAGTTAATACAAACTGCAGTTTTTAAATGACGATTTCTTTTAAGTAAGTGACAAAGCTGTCCAAACCTAGAGTACCTGGCCCTAAGTGAAAAAGCGATTGCTAATAAACTAATGTGGCACCCTTGGCTTCAAGACCTGCAATCGAGCAGTTTGTGATAACTAGAAATGGGTTTTCCATATCAAAGTGGAGGAATTGTGGCTCACTCTTCTTTGCAGAATTGTCTTAATTCAGCCACAGTGGAGGATCCAGCATGAACAGCCTGCTCAAGGTCATGCCAAAGCATATCAATCAGATTTAAGTCCAGATAACCCAGTGTTTACATCCAAAGTGTGCTTGAGGTTCAGGACATGAGCTGATTGATGGTCAGACATCCTCCTTCAGGATTTTCTGGTAGAAAGCAAAGTTCATGCTTCCTCCGATTACAGCAAAACAGCCCGAGACCATCACACTACCACCACCATGTTTGACTTTTGCTATGATGTTCTTTTCTGAAATGCTGTGTTAGTTTTGTGCCAGATGTAACGTTTGTCTCGTCAGTACACAGAATATTTTTTCCAAAAGTGTTGGAATTTTTTTTTTTTTTTTTAGCAAATGTGAGACCAGTCTTTGTGTTCTTTTCTCATTGGAACTCTCTCATTGATACCATTTTTGCCAGTCTCTTTTTTGTTGTTCAATCATGAACTCTGACCTTAACTGAGACAGGTGCAGCCTGCAGATGATGTTGTTCTGAGTTATTTTGTGACCTCCTGGATGAGTCGTCGCTGCGCTCTTGGGATAATTTTGGTAGGCCGGTTACTCCTGGGAAGGTTCACTGCTGCTCCAAGTTTTCTCCATGTGCAACTAATGGCTGTCACCGTGGTTCACAGGAGTCCCGAAACTTAAGAAATGGCTTTCTAACCCTTTCCAGGCTGATAGATGTCAATGACTTTGTTTCTCAGCTGCTTCTTTAGATCGTGGCATTTCTTGATTCAGCCAGTCTGGCAGTAATCATGCCTGAGTGTGGGTAGTGAAGATGAGCTCAGCATTCCAAAAAATGTGGTTAATCGCAGTTAATTCATCGTTTAACGAGGAGGAAATTAATTACTTTCTCACACAGGGCCAGGTAGGTGCGGGTAGCTCCTTTCTCTTCATAAATGAAATCGTCATTGAATAACTGTATTTTGCAAGTACTTGGTTTATCTGTGTCTAATATTAAACATTTTTTGACGATCTGAAAGATTTAAGTGTGACGAATATGTAAAAAAGTAAGAAATGATCACAGCACTGTATCTTGCACATGCTACATCAGTTTTTCTGTGAAGGGCTTTTCCGGTTAAGCAGACTGTACTTTTTCCTCTGCTGACCTTCGACCTTATGGTGTGACAAAAAAATCTGCTGCAGGAGGCTGGGAAGACACGGTGGGAAATTCGAGGAGGAAGATTGGGAAACTTACGACTGCATGCAGGGAAGGAGTTGTTAATCTGCTCCATTACATCTGCCAGGTCAGAGCTGCTGTTGTGGGAGTCCAACAGCTCATCTGAACACACATGCACGCAAAGCACAGAGAGGTTGATTTTCAGTTACCACACGCACTCACACTTTAATACTGCACCACAGCGAGGAACAGTTTACATTTACAGAAAAGCAAATATTTTTTCTCTGTTGTGAGCAATGCACTGATATCTTCCTATTTAAATAAATAACGGTGCATTAAGCCTTTTTCAGCTTGAGTGTCTCACCTGAGTTTTCAGTAAGTGGCCCTCGATCTTGCACGATGGGGGAGGACAATCCATTTACCCTCGAGTCCACATCGGGCTGATGGAGAGACAGACATGAAAACAAAACAAAACAAAAGAACATTTAGTCATTATAACACAATTATTCCACTTGGCGTCTGCTTGACAACTTCAAAATTAGCCCTGCTTCACAGCAGCAGGCGGAGACAAGAAACAACCAAAGGGCAGCACAACGAGGCTCTTGTCATGTGTACAATTTCCCAAACAAGCCAAAACTGAGTTTAACACACTACAGTATCAATCACATTTAAAGCCCTCAATCAAAATTACCCCAGTTTTTTTTTTGTTTTAGCTCAAATGCTTTACCCTGATGGTCTTCAGTGAGTGGAAAGGTAAAAAATATGTGCACATGCTCTTAAATATAACTGAAGTAGAAAATGGTTAAAACAGATGATAGTACATACTTAAATCTAAACAACAGCGCTCATATTTAACATTTTTGAATCACTCTGCTTCTTGCCACTCTGTAACCTCTAACCTCATCTTGATATAACAAATCATTATTTGCCCTCCAGTGTGCTGTGTTCTCAAGATCTAAAGATTCACAAATAAATTAATATATTACACACACACACTGCAGAATATCTCAAAAGTCTGTTGAAAAACCAATTTCTCAGATGCTCAGAAGTCAACACTTCAGTGACATTCACGGCACAATCTCCCATTCCCTTTGGCTTTTCAAGTTCAAGAAAGTAAATCAATGCTCCCTCCCCTCTCTCATATACCCTCCTTCTTCCTCTCCTCCTTAATCTCCTCGTGCCCCTAGCACTAGCGAAGGCTAACATGTTGGAAACGTCTCTGGAGCACAACCAACTGTCTCGAGGCTCGTCTTAGAATAGCTCAGGTCAGGGCTTTGGTCACCCTTCGGGAGTGTGAATTTAATGCGTGCCATCAGGCAGGCTGGGTTTATTACTCTGAAGCTTGGCAGTAACACAGCACTTGATGGAAAGACGTGTTGACACATCGTCAGGTCTCCGGGGACTCTCTGAGAACTTTAGTTCTTACTTAAGTGTTTGGACGTTTCCATGTGTGCAGGTAGCTGTGTGCGCCGTTTATGTTTGGATTTTCTGTCTGTTGCAATCAGCGTCAGAATAAATCCACTGCAGCATGTGGCAGCATTGATGGAAAGTCTAAACAAGGCTAACTCAGCGGAGGTAGAAATGCAGTAGCTTAGACAGTATACAACACTACAGCACATTGCAACCTGACAGTCTGCTGTATAAACCAAATTAAGAATCGCCTTTCAGCGCAAGTTTTTCAAGCATTTCTACTTTGAGATTTTACTTCCTCATCGCTATAATTTGACAGTTATAGCAAACGTTTTAGCATTCAAATTAAACATGAGCGACACAGTCCTTGATTCGCTTTACTTCTTTAGTTCTGTGTGTAGTATAGGGATGGGAATTGCCAAATGACTTTCGGTTTGCCATCATTAATTAGACACCATGGGAAGTCATAAAATATTCAGTTAAACTTCAATTTAATTTTTTTTCCCAATTCTGTTTTATTTAATGCAGTGCCAAAAAAAAGTCTCCACAAGGTGCTTTGAATTGTAAGTTAAAGACCCTACAATAATACAGGCACTTAAAGAAAAAACACTGAAAACACTGCAGTGCAAGCGTTGCTGCTGCTGGTTGCTCTGTGGCTTGTTGCTAAAAGATTCGAAGTGATTTGGTGAGCTAATGAAGCTGAAGGGAGATTGCTTTTGATACCTGTATCATCAAGTTAGGGGGAAAAACACTAAATGTGAGGCTTTTATTTTGGAAATGTGGCACCTTAAGGATGCTGGCAAACTATAACTGATGCATTTTTTTTAATTATGAAATTTTTTAAGCATTCTCTTCAGGTTATAAATATAAATTGGGAGCTTTTATTTTTGAAAACTTCACAGCATTAAAGCACCTTAATAACATCCGATAAATAACTGAAGCCATAATGAAATTTTTAAAGAATCCTGTTCAATTCCTGCAACTATTCTGATGCTTTTGTTCTCATTGACAGATTAATAATAACACATTTAACCTTTTATTTATTAAGAAAACACACTGAATTTAAAGCATATTGGTCTTCCATTTAGAAACTAAGGACTTTTATTTAGAAAATCTGACAAACCCATGCAGGTCACTGCCACTGTCAGGGTGTAGGACTGTTATCTAACATTGTGTGTGAGACGGACGATGAGAGGGGCAGCTTTAAATTGTGAATGACAGCCAAAATACTTCAAACTGCCTTCAAACTGCAGTATGACGTTAGCTCGTTTTAGATGACTGACTGGAAAAAAAACCTACATATACATCTTGTTTCCCACACTTGATGTCAAGAAAGTGAGAAGAAATCCACCAATCAGAGATTCAGAATTTCAAATTCATCATAAGTCATAAACTGTCAACTGCATCCACCTGTACCAGTTAAGCTGTTAGTTACCATGGCGATGGCATTCCGTGTGACTGAATATAACAAACTCAAAATCTCTCTCAAATGGGCTTGGCGCTCCTCTCAAAAAAAAAAATTGCTTTCATCCTGCAAACCGCGGCTCATATTCACCAGCTTTAAAAAGCACGAGCGCCCCAAAAAGTTCACTAACAGCTCTGCATTTTGTTTTTGTGATTTTACTTTTAAAAACATGGTCATGGAAGCTACATAAAAATGGGGCTTATTTCTAGTTTTTCCTTGATCAAATTATAACGGGCCACCCAGATATCACTCCTTTCACTTAAATACTACAGATTAAAAAAAACAAACATTTCCTACAATCTGGTGGTAAAATGATGCTTGTAGAGTTAAAATTGACAAATCGAATCAATGAGCGAATGTGGGTTATAGTGTCTGTATGTCCTAATAACACTACCAGTATCTGGCAACCTTGTATCATTAACTGCATTCTAAGAGAAAGTAGAAATCAGTGTCCTAACAGCTATTTAATATTTTATTTTATCTACTGTACTTCTGCTGAAGGGCAAATTTAAATTTAGTGAGAGTGCAATACTAAAACTGTTTCTGTCCAAATGTTAATCATCTGCCATTAAATATCTGCTGAGTCACGTCAGCTACCGCCTGTTGTTATGAGTTATTGCCCATGCTCACAGCTTCTCAGCTTCCAGAGAGCCAATACCTGCCCCCCCCCAGTTTGCTTTGTCAGGATTGCTGCTTGTTTGGCTTGAGGCTTGTGAATTTCTCACTTGGCACAAACAATCCAACCTCAGTGAGCAATTAGGCCGGGTATAAACAAATCTGGAAGTTATTAATATGAGATCGGAGATGGATGCTGGGTGGAATGGAAATGATGTGATTAGGATCTAATCTGAATGATGATGAGCAGTTTTTTAAAAATTGCGATAAAAGTGGGTTATCATGTGGATTTCGGGATTAATAACTGCAAGCTCATG
Source organism: Perissodus microlepis (assembly GCF_051167445.1). Lineage (NCBI taxonomy): Eukaryota > Metazoa > Chordata > Actinopteri > Cichliformes > Cichlidae > Perissodus > Perissodus microlepis. The sequence goes on from NC_140475.1 coordinate 11,501,659, forward strand.
ATGGAGCTCAACTTTGAACGAATCCCTTTAATTTACTGGAAGCTTTCTGTATCAGCGTTTTACTTTTACGTCTGCTTAAATTATTTTTTTCCTGAGCCGTCTGAAACAGCCCTGCCAGCTGGTGAGTCTGTGAACCGTAATTACTGCCCTGCTGCTCCTCAACAACAAGCCTAATGAACTGAACGGAAAGGAAGCTAATGTGGAAAATAAACTTTATATCGCAGTTGCGTATGTGCTGTACTCAAAGGAGAAAACCATAATTCCTCTGCTCTGCTGCAAATTGGTCCTACTAGCCATAAGACAGTAATCATCTGCTCTGTGAACTGGCTGTATTAACAATAACAACGTTACTTCAGGTTTTAAATTATTTTCAGAGAAACTGCAAAGCACCAAAACTACAGTCGGTAACGAGAACAAAACATAACCCCAAGTCGGGGATAAAATGTGTACATGATACGTCACCTGGTGCAGTAGCTGTCGGAGGCGATGAAGCTGAGATTCCAGCTGTTTGTTGTGTTCCTCCAAGATGTGCATGCGGGTCTCCAGCCGGCCTTTGTGTTGTCGTAGTAGCCTGGCTTCAGCTAAAAGATCTGCCTCATCGGGGTGGGCGGAGGGGCCCTCCGTCTCCCAGGGGCTTCCTGTAGGCGTGCCTCGCTGTCCATGTTGCTCCTTAAGTTGCTCATACTCCCTCTGCAGTGTCCTGAAGAAAAATTGAGAACAAATAAGTGAAGAAACAAGAAATGTTTCCATACACATGGATGAATGTGAAATTGACGCACAAGATGTGGCAGCTGAACAGCGGGGAAATTGGACAAATAACGGGAATATGTTCTTCTGCCTGGTGTTTCCCGTGTAAATATATAATGTTTTAATATTCTTAAAACATTCAAAAAGCCAGTTCTGAACCTCCACAGCGGGATGCCACACAAAACACCACACTCGTGTTTACCTCTTCATTCTGTGTGAAATCCTATCCACAGTGGATAACCAAACATAACGCCCCCTACCAAATCTCTCGCCTCACTTCCTCCTCACCCTCTCAGTGCAGAACTATAAGCTGCAGTACTTTACTTAAGTTGGCATTTATGAGACCGGCTGTAAAGCTCTCACCCGCTCCCCTCTGCCTGTGTATGTGTGTGTGTAATCAGTGTTAAATCACTCCAGTCGAGATGCTGGAAAAAGCATCTCGACAACAATAGATTGCACAGTCACTCTGTGTCTATACCAACTCCATTTACAAATCAAAACGGGGAAGGAGCTGGCAGGTGAGATGCACTGGTGGTACGGTAAGTGTCTGTGTGCTGTAGTGTGACTCAAGCGTACACGTGTACTTGAAAGAAGAAGCTGTCAATAAACACTTAGCGTAACAAAGGCAACCAGATAAACCCCATTTTTATGCATTTTGAGAATGTCACTTTTCATAAAATTAATCAATAGCTTGTAATCACTATCAGCAAAGATGTGATTATCAATTTTAATAAGATTAGCCTGTTTTGATGTTTGTCTCCTACCTCTGCTCCTCCTCCAGACGTGCTATGATCTTCTCCAATTCGCCGCGCTCTTCCTTCTCCACAGCCTGTAAGATTTGAGCAGGACTCTGAGGCTGGCTGCAAGGAGAGGCCTCCCCTCCCAGTGTTTGGCAGTACTGAAGGATCAGGGCATGCTCATCATCCCTGTGGAAAGTGTAGAGTTTATGATGAGCGACAAGACCCACACATCCTCTCCCTGCTATTCAGTTCAATTCACCTTCTGTTCAGTTAGAGACGAGCCATTTACTTTTGCCATTTGAAAGAATTATGGTAACTATTTGTATCAAATCAGCACGCTTGAAAATGGCTTTGAATGAACCCTGGGAGATTACCATGACACAGTGCTGCTCTATAAAGGCAGCAGGAGTGTGGAGATTGAAGGGTTTTTCATGCCAGCCAGCAAACTGTATAAAACAGTGGTTCCTAAATGTTTCACCAAAAACAGCCCAAAAGCCCAAGAACCCATTTATCAACTACAAACTGAGCTTTAACAGTAAATTTTAATCCGTTTACCAGCTATGCATAATAATTTTGTCTTTTCATATTTTTATTATGTTTTCTGACTTTCAATTGATCAGTTTTATTAACTCTTTTAACTGTGTTCTCATTACATCTAGCTGACAGTAAGGTTCAGCTACGCATGCTGTTAGCTTACAATTTCAACTGTTAGCCAAACTTTTAGCTAGCCATTTCATCGCTCTACCACCTCTTCACTCATGATTATCTTCTGATGGTCTATTTCTACTGTTTGTTCACTTTAGTCAACTCTGCTTAAACATGTGCAAATCTATAATTTTTTTAAAAAAAAAAGCTGTAATTTGTGTTTTATGTTAGTTATGCTAACTATTGCGCGTACTTCTTGACTACTGCAGAAATACCTTTTCAGGCTATTTGTACACAAGGCTAAGGTTCTCAGTTCTGCTCAATATTTTCATTAATTTCATTAATTGTTTTAATCTCTTTATGAGGTTATTGGTCCCTCCACAACAATCCCAATTTCTCATTTAGCCCCTTGGGAAAATGAATTGCCCACCCCTCCTTGTCTAGCAATCGATGCTATACACACAGACGGGAATGCTTTTTCCCTCTTTAAGCCAGTTAGCATCTATTCTCTTGTTTGTCTGTTTTGATTTTTTTGATTACATTTAACATTTCAGCTTTACATATTCCATAGCTAAATGTACAGTACACTCCGTTGATTAGTCTCTGTGTATTGATAGCATGTATAGTTAATTTAAATCAATAATAAATTTAGTTTGTGTTATTATTTTCCTCTTTCACCATTAGCAGACCCAAACTTCATACATGCAGTAATCAAATCCTGAGACCACTGCTAAAAAAAGACACCCGTTTCAAACAATTTATTCATCTATTTATTATTATTTATTTATTTTACATTTTTCAGTCCAAATTTGAGTCAAAACACTTGACTTCTCTCAGAAATGAATCAAGCATAACATCAAACCACTTCTGTTCAGGAATGCAAGTAAATAACTTGGGTTTAGCATCTTAATTGAAAAAAGGTGCTTTGCTAGTTTAATCTGCTTTGGAAAAAATAATAATTATACTTAAACATTAGAAAAATAATTTTGATTAAAGAGTTTAGTGTAAAATAGTAAATTAGCCATTACAAAAAGATAAAAAAAAAATATGTTTACCAATTATAAAGTCTGAATTTATGGCAGATGCGGTATAACCCTTTGACTGGATAGTGGTCTAATACATTTCTTAAGCACTGTATGTTATATAAAAGTATATAACAACTATGTAACAACTTTATCTATAACTCTCGATTTAATGTTTCAAAATACAAGTTTTATGTGAATTCTGATCAAAGCCAGCACAGATCAGCCATTACAGCCTTTTGGTTTTACACACCAGTATAACCATTTAGATTACCAAGTACAAAACTGATACAACACTATGGAACAGCAAGAGCAAGAACTGAACAGAAGAAACATGAATGGGAGCATCCAAGCACCCGATCTAAACAAGGATTGTGTTAGCTGACGTCTTGATCCTTAGATACAGCAGGTGTGCCACGCTGTAATCTCCACAAACCCGGGTTTAAAACACAGATGTGTCAGTCGTTACCATCAGATAACTGAAATGAGGGGAGGCTATGAGGAGATGGAGGGAGCAGAGAGGAGAAAGAGCCCGGCAGACAGCGAAAAGATATGGAGGGAGAAACAGCTGCTGCTCTATACCTGCATGTGTGGTTATCTGTCTCTCTCTTTATGTGCCATCTCAGTGATGTGAGTAGTGCCAAAGCCCATCTGTCACCTTCATTCTGAAACACAGCCTGCGTTGAAGCCGAACCCCTGACACACTCACACGAAAAGTTAGACTATAACTTAAAAATCCTTTCTCCGGCCGTCGTCCTATAATGTTTATAAATTTACGTGAATAGATTTAAAGGAAAATTTCAGTCTAACGTCATCTGTAGAACTTAAATATTTAACATCTGTGTTAAAGATAAATATTTATTTTATTTATGCTATTATTCTATGCTATTTTACATTAACATTAACCTGCTCACACTTCCTGTAGCGTGTGTGCCACACATTAATTGCTTAAATCTGTGTTCCCAGATCTCAGCAATTAACCTGGTGAGTGTAAGATTATTAGCATGGATAAGTTTTATGTGTGAAAAGTAAATGCACATCATCTGACTCACAGAACATAATACTGTGCTTGAGGTGAAATTGAGTCTGTGAGCTGAAAACCCTGCAAAGCTGACTCAGTGACATCCAGGCAGGTGCTTTCTCTATACGCAAAGGAGACTATGAAATGAGTCCCTAATACTTGGCTATCAAGAAAAAGTTAACACAATAACCCTGAAGAACAATCTGGCGAATTAAAATGTCTCAGGTTTTCCATTTCACTCAAGAGTAGTGAGCAGAAATTCAGAATCCATTATGGTCACGTGTACAACCACAGACAGAGGTTACCGAAAAGGACGCCTTTTTTTCTGGAGACGACAGTAATTATATTATTTCATGACCAAGGTATGGGCTGAGTGAAACGCTTATGAAAGGGAGCTCAAAATAGGCTTTTTATCTCTTTTTAACATAAAAGAAACAATATGCCCAGCCTTGCATGAACACAGAAAAAAAGCTTTTTATGATTAACCGGCCTAAGCAGCTTGTATGATGAGTTCAGAGCATCCTTTTCTTTAGGAATTCAATTCGGGTCTAGTTCAACCTTCCTTGTATTTTGGTAAAGATTTTAGCTGCCAGTCATAAAAGAGACACGAAATAAACTTTCTAAGCGGTGAATGTAATGCTTAAACCTTTCTGCACTCTCAGAGAAGACCAAACACATTCCATAGCTTAAAAAAAACGAACTCCTGTAACTAGCAGCTCCTCTTGGCCTCTTCTTTCATACCACTTCTTCCAAATAAAGCAGTGATCACACAAACTATAACTTTCACACACTCTTCACAAACTTAACTTTCCTAGACTTTCTGAAACTTTTATGGAGATTCTGGCATATCTGTAGCAAAGTATCTGTAGTTATTCATCAATTTCACTAAATAATTGAAGACTGAAGATGTTGAAACCACTGAGTTGTTGAAAAACGGCACAAAGAAAGCAGAAAGAGACGGGAAGTCGACACAGCTGTTGTTGCAACAAGCAGCAATACACCAGCACGCACACACACAATCACATTTCTCTCTTTGAATTATCACTCTGCTGTGACAGGGCAGACGCTCATGATGGAGATGGAGCTACTCGCTACAGAGAAACTAGGACCGGGGTCCTGCACAAACCGAGTGACCAATTAGGGAAGGTCCCCGACAACGGAAAGCTGCAGCAGGACATTATAGCTGGCAGGAGGAACCCAGAGGACTGCAGGAAGGGGATCATTACGTGCAAAAATGGGGACTAGAGGCGGTAGAGCAGTCTCACAGACCACCTGCTCTGAAATCCTGAGAGAAGGAGGAAGTGCACTGAAAGGGCTGCAGGGCTTACGCAGCGTGGGGCCGGCTGAAGAGAAAGAGACCCAGAAATTATAGAGATGCCAGAGGAACAGAGGATCAGTGTGGCAGAAGATTTAAATGTGAATAATAGTGATGAATACCAAGGCTGTTAGTTCACTGTAGCTACAACTTGTAGTGAATATGAATTCCATGCTTGGTACGGAGAAGGCGTAGGACATGCCCGAGGGGACTTTTACAGTTTATTCCGCTACAACAGTGGTCTACCTAACATATCACAAAGCAAGCAGCTCCTCAAGCTGAATGCCACGATCAACTGAGTAGTCTAAGCTCAGAGAGAAACAGTGAGAGATGAAGACGGATGAAAATATAAAGAAAGAGAAACAAGGAAATCAGGAATACCAGAGGAAACAGAAAAAAAAGGGGGGGATCAAAGACGGTCAAAGGCAAAAATCTTTTATTCTTCTCCCCCAGCGAGAAACATTTATAATCCTTGATTTCTGTGTGTAAAGTCCTTCATTTATTAGAGTTACTGTTCTGCACTGCACGCAGGGCTCTAAAACATTATTTCAGTGTTTAACACCCTGCAGTGTTTAATCTGAAGGTTGCCTGGGCCCAAAGGTAAAGCATGATTAGACTAGAACAAAAACTGATGAAAGAAGGAAAAGAGAAAGAGGGGACAATCGGGCAGGATGAAAGGTGGTTTCAAAAAGTAAAGGGCTGGAAAAATGAAAAGGGAGAGGAACAGGAATAAAAGGGCAAAATATAAAAGACAAGAAAAAGGGATAGTGCTCGGGGAAAGACTGGAAAGCGAGAGATAACCAAACAATAAAGCCCGGCAACAAAAGGGGAATTGGAGAGTCTCGCTCCTCGGCGGTGTCCTACGGCGCCGATGACAACGCTGTGCTTCGGTTGAGGGTCAGAAATAAAAATAGGCAACGCTAGGTTTCTAATTAAGAATTCCCTTTTACATAAAAGTGACGCGAAACAAAGAAGCACATGTGCATGCACGCGCACATAATAATTATTGAAGTCAATGCAAAGCTAAAGATGAGTGGATGTACTGAAAATACCAGCCAAAAGCCAAACACGCGCATTTAACAGGCAATCGCAGTCACCCGTGTTACGGAAGCTCCGACACCGCCGCCTCCTACAGCAGTTGGGATAATTTCTGTGACTGTGTGTCCTTACAAATCACCAGATGGAGAGCAGTGATAGACAAAGAGGCTTTGGTGAAATCAGCTGTAGGCAGAAAAAAGTAAATCTTGCAAAAAGAAAAAGGGGGAACAATAAACCACTCAAAACTCAAAGCTTTGAAAGGAAGGGGAATGAGAGTTAATTCGTTGCAGAGAGGGACGCGTGGCTGAGTGGGCTGCTTCACTGTAGTGGTCTATATAACAATGCCTTTAAAAAAAATTTATTTGATTCAAAGTTACTAACGGGCCCACTGATGTGCAAAACAGCTGCTAGAACTACTGTGAATGGCATTCAGCTGCAGAACTGAAGCACTTAAGTGGACACTCATGACGTCTAGTCTAAAGTAAATTTCAGGGCAAGTAGGCTGGCTCTAATGATTATGCTTTTCACGTGTAACAATTCCCATCAGGGATAAATTCAGGATTGTTTAGCCAATAGTCAAATGTTACAGCAGACAGACTAAATGTAGGTAATTTTCCCAGTCAATTAGCGATACCCTTTAGGCTGAAATACATAACAGTTCACAGCAGGCACAAATGTTCCCCATTCAGGGCCAGGTTATTTATTTAAAGCACAGTAACTAGAGCAAGGTTTTATTGCATTAAAAAGCATATTACGTAAATGCATGACCCTGCTGAAATTGGATATATATAGAGGATGTCTTTATGGTGCACCATGAATATAAAACACTAACCAATCAAATAACAATGTATAGTTGATAACACATTACTTCTATTGATCTAAAGGCATTTAAATGTTCCTGTGCTGTTTTTATATGTAGTTTGCATCTGTTGCTTTGCAGTGAAAGTGTAAAAGTAAGAGAAAGTTTGACTATGCACTAAATGTTCTTTTTCCCTTTCTGCTGTTAAACCCATTAGCCTTTCATCGAACCACCATCTTCCTCACTTCATTAATGGCCTGCATACATTCTGTGTCTAACATCTGCGTTCTTTCCTGTTTTTTTAGAGTTGGAAACGATAATGGCTTCTTCTCTTAAATAAGCCCGAGCGCAAAGCACAAAAAAGAGAGTGAGGAGGAGTAATGATAATATGTTTGTCCCGCATTACGAAAGCTTTGAGCGAAAATAAATCCACCTCTGTTTCTACTTTGCCCTGCTCGCCAACAGTTTTTGTCTTTCCATTCTTCGGTCCTCCTATTGAGAGCGGACAAATGCAGCTTTTGGGAGTCTTCAATAGCGTTTTGTCTTCGTCTGAAACTGTTATTCTAAGCATCAAGGTTGGTTGAAGGTGAAGTGTGGGAGCAGTGGTCCACATGATGCAAGCACATCAGCAGGGGATACAACCTACAACACAGCGAAGTTGCTTTATCTTTACTGCAGATTCTCAAAGGTTTTAACCATCCACCCCGTGTGCCCTTCCTCTGTTGTGCTGTAAATGCTGTAAATACTCTTTGTTTTTTAAAGAAGAATTTCCTTTTAGAAATCCCCAAACTATATTCGCTTCTGTTCACAAAGCGTCTAGGGAATCTCTTTGCTCTCCACTTCCAAAACCTTCAAAAACACGTTTGTATAAGGTTTTTTTTCCTGCCACTTCAAATTGTTTTTGAGATTTAAAAAAAAACCAGCTTAAATCTTTCCATGCACGTATCCAAACCTATGATTTGGAAAATCTTAAAGATCTACAAATGTCTTACCAAAAACGATACAAAACCCAGAAGTAATTCCCTCCGCAATGATGAGTGGGTGTGTGTTTCTATTTGAGCTCGGAGGGCATTTGAGCCGCAAGAGCAGCTCATTCCCGCGATTGGGATCTTAGTTGGGAACCAATACGTCCTTCAACTTGAAAGGCCTGCAGACAGAAGCACGAACACAATCGGGATCCTCTGCGCGCATGCTCCTCATCAGCTTTTCTCCCATTTCTGGTGATTTTCTTTTCACGGTTTGCCATGCTCTCATCTCCTTTGATTAACGATAGCGCTGTTGTTATCGCAGATCCTGAAAGCAGACGCTCTCACTTTGTCATTGTTGGCACTCTAATCCGGTACGTTCTTTCTAAAGTCCTCTACTTCATACTAATCAACCACATTGTCTTTTCCCCCTCATTTCTCACTTCTTTTACTCTCCAAGAAACCTTTCTAAATTTTTTGTGTCTCCAGATCTCTGTGCAAAGATGCCAAAAGCTACCTGGTATTTATTTATTTATTTAAAAAAGTGCTAGGCAAAGCAAGGTGAACAGTTTTCACTGAGGATTATAATGAAACCAAATATCTAATATGGATATCTGGAACATATTCATTTGTGAATTATCAGCTTCATGAACATTAAAATGGGTGTTACAATATATTATTAGACAAATCTCAAGTCTCAGACACTGGAAATTGAAATCTGTCCAACATAGTTGAATGGAAACATGTAACCATGTGGAAAAATGCTGAAAATGACCAGCAGTGACTCACATGCTTCCTGTGGCTGAGCTGCTGTCTGTGGGCAGAGAGCCGTTGGAGCGTTCCATCTGAGCCAACCTGAGGAAAAAAAACACCATCAGGGAAATTACCAGCTGAAACTAAACCATTTGAAAGCTGTCAACATCTCATTTAAATGCAACAGAGCATTAGAGCAACAGCGTCAACAAATTATATTAATGCCACAGTAGCAGACCAATTAAAATTTAAAGCATCTCGTGGAGTCTCCAAGCATGTTAATGATAAAGATGCCACAGTTTGTTCGGGCTTTTTTTGGTGCTTTTTGTTTTTAAGGGAGGAAATGGATTACATCATTGAGTGATTCTATTTTATGCATGCGCAGTTTATATCCTAATATATGGGATCAATGTTTGGATGAATATGTACGACATGCTATGGGGAAAACGTTTGTTTTCTTGATGACATATGTAGTCAAAGCAGCCATGCTAATGAGGCTGGTTCCCCACATCAAAGCCCGTCTTACACCAGTGCAAAAGAGGCAGATTAAAAATATAATCCACAATATTAAGAAATTGATCTCTGACAGAATATACATTAAAGGGAGAAGCTATAATTCTAATATGAAATCTCATCAAAGTGTGCATATCTTCATGCGCATCCATATGCTCCAATCTAATCTCTTATGTGTTTTTATTACAGCTGAAATTGTAATTCAGGTGTCACTTTTTTAGTGAAACGGTACCACCAGAAACAGTGAGCGAAGGTTAATGATGTGTAGCTAATGGAAGGTTACAGGGCAGCCAGAGCAGCGCTGCGTCACAAGAGTCATAATGAGTAAAGCTTTCTGCAGAAGTCCCGGAAACCTGCGGTTGGGTTTTGATACAGGAGATGAGATTTGGACCAATTAGAAAATCTTTTTAATGGCACAGATAGGATATAGCAAGTATATCAGTGGATCTTAGTGTTAAAATGATTTTTAAAAGAACACGACAGGAATTCAGTCCAAGTGCAAAAAAAAAAAAACCTACTAAAAACATCAGTTTGTTGATGCTGTTAATGATTAACTGCAGCTCACACACTGTGCATACAGATGTGCTGATGTACACAGCAAGATAATTTGAAGCGGACGGTTAAAAGCAGCTATCAGGCCAATCTGTTACTAGACTGATTTTAGCAACACATCTATAATGTCACCAGCTCATGTGGTGGGTGGCTGCATGCCACTAAATCCACTCAGCAAGCAGACATCGGCATCAAGCTGATATTTAATGTATGTCAACACTGTGATGGATTATCACAAAGTTCAAAAAGAGCATATTAGGATTGTTTGTGCCTTCCCTGGCACCCAAACATAATCTCCCACCACAAACGCATTTCCCTCACTTTAATCAAGATTTGGAAAACATCAATAAATGTATTTTTCTATTATGGATCTCTTGAAAGGTTCAGGTCAATTATTTTTTCTATTTTTAAAGTAACAATGAAAAATCCAAACGTTATCGATTTTAATCAGATGCTTTGGTGCCGTCTGAGGAGAAAACTGGCAAACAGTATTCCGGTTTCTCTAATTTGTATGAAGCAAGTTTTAAAATGACACTTTCAGCACATAAATGAAGGCGAAATGCTTATTTTCGTCTCCAGTTTCGTTGGAACCATGCCATTTCCATCTTTCTGGGCTTTTTTTCCTCCCTTTCTTTTCTTTTGTCTCAGCTAGTAGGAAACATTTAACGTCCCTGACAATAGAGCCAGCTCAATTTCCTAAAATAAGCAACGGGGTACTTTGATAGATGCAGAATTTACTTTTTTTGTGTTTGTTTCTGATTCTGAAGAGCCATTTGAGACATGTTTTGCTGTGTAACGACGCTAAAACACAAAAAGAAAAGAAAAGCTGTTCCATTACTTATGAGCGCCTGCACTACACATGCATCTTATGGTTCTAAAAACACATTATTTTTACTGGAAATTACATTAGATAAATTATACATTTAAGAAACCACAATTGAATGTTTTCCCTAGCTTCCAAGCAACGACTGTTTCCGATTTATTCCATTTCTTTAGCTTGGAGAGATTTAATTTGGTTGTCACATCTGCATTTGTTGTTGCCCCTTTCAGATCATTATTTTAGTGCAGACTGAAGGGAAGTGCGGCCTGGGGGGAGGGAAAAGCATCTACTTAAACGCTGATGTCCATTAGATAATGGTCCGCAGTTACAAGAATTCATAGAAAACTTTTTAAAATGGTCCTCAAAAAAGAAGCTGTTCAACATTTAAATGCAATTATCGATTCTTTACACACATGCTTCGTGGCATTTGTAATGAGAGGATGGTGACTGGAGAATCCAGTGCCTACCTGCTGGCATAGTGCCCTATCCTGGAATGGGTGTCGTCATGAGAAAGCTGAGGTGACTGGGACAGCCTGAAAATGAACGGGGTAATGGAGATGAATGAGATTCAGCAAGCCCACACAAGCTCATTAACACACTGATATTCACATGCACACACACACACATGTTCATGGACAGCCTAACAGCCCCTCATAACATCACCTAGAAAACAAATCTCATGGTCCTAGACAGAGAAATAGGAGCGCAGGATTATCTAAAGAGCGACTGGTTTTTGACAGGCCTGCTGGGATCAGCAACTGAATGCTAGCTGGGTGCTCTAACAAGGAGAAAAAAGTGAGGGTGAGGAGGCAGGGGGAGAGTTTTTTTGGTCCCATGCTCAGCCAGTGACTCAGGCAGGCAGGTGGGCAGGCAACATGCAGAGCAGTCATGGCTTAGTTGGTGTGAGGATGATGGGGGGAGATGAGTAAGTGAACAAGGGAGTAAAAGAGGCGGTGTTTTAAAGGCATTCCAGGCTGGAGACGAGGTGGTGTTTACTGGTGGCGTAGATACTCACTCATACTGCTCCGGACACATGCTGATGAGGGTGACGGGACTGTAAGAGAATCGGGAGGGGAGAGGGAAGGGAAGTAAAGGAACCACAAATCATTCCAGGGTCAAAACCACTGAGCGGGTCAGAAACAAAACACACAGCAGGTAGAGGAAGAAGTGGAAGGAAAAAGTATGTCCAGCTGCTGAGCGCCTGGATTCAGCACACGAGAAGTTTGTCTTTAGGGCTTTCTTCGACTTTCAGATTCTGTCACTGTTTGGTTAGTTTTACTCAGCAAAAATACTTGTTTAGCTCTGGGGAAATAAAAATAAAAATCAAATACATCCTTTCAAAACTGTCAACCATATCTACAGAGTCTGACTGATAGAAAGCACTGAGCGCAAACTTCCCCCGTGTGCACACAGGAAAGGCGTGTAAAACAGTGACCAACATATCTAAATATACACCGAATGTGGCCGAGACTATCTCTCGTGGAGTTATCTTCAATCTGTTTCAGAACTAGACTTGGAAACAGTTTGGAAAAAGTGAAAATGGGCAGCTGGATCTGTCAGTAACACCCTGCAACACAAACAATGGTTGTGTGTGTCTGAAAGATCTCACGCACAACGGGTTAATGATGCAAGTTGATTTTGCTGCAGTCACATACATCTCATTAAATTGGTTTCACAGTTGCTCCTGCATACAGAATGATATGGCCTAAATTCATTCCCTTTTCTCATTTATTTCCTGCAGGATTTACAGAAATAGCAAGCCAGGAAAAAAAAAAAATCAGTACAGTAGAACCTATTTCCTGGTTAATCTGCTATTGAGTCCAATACAATATGTTATATAAGGAGAACTAAAAAAAACAGTGCGATAAGCACACAAACGAAGATACGGGTCATCGAGTTTTGCTAATAAAACACTGATGCAAGTCTTTTAAAGTTTCTTTCCAGCCCACAATAACTGCTGCTATTTTTAGCGACCCAGAACACAAAATTGTCATTTGTAAACAAACGGGACACCTTCTAATCCCAAGAACACGAAGAAATGTGCCATTTTCACAAAGGAGGCTGGCTAGAAATTGTTAAGATAACAGTTGAGGTTGATGTTCTGTTGCCTCGCGCTTTTGTTCCCACAAAGCAAAGAAAATCAGAGGGAGACGTGAGGCATGGCGGTTATGTTTCTCACAGCGGGGCAGCCAGCGTAGTCACACTTCTGTAGCTGTGAGGAGAATTCAAAATGTAACAGGAGATTCAGACAGAACAGAGGAGAGAGAGAAAAAAGACGAGATCGGGGTCGGTATGGCAGGCTGAGCTAACTTCTTGGAGGCAGTGCTGCAGCATTTTACACACCCCCGCCTAAATCTTTGCCTGGAGGAATACTCGTTGTGCTCATCTCGCCTTTCAGGAGACCGACATTAGTCTTTAGCTCTGCAAAGATAGATAGGTTTGCAGATTGCAGATGTGTTTCCTTTCATACATATCTCTGCAACCTCTATTCAGTGAGAAAACTTCACTCTTTAGATGAACTCTGGAAATAAAGAAAACAAGGGGGGAGAAGCTGCTGCCTGCGAGTTTGCTGCAGACAGAGGAGAGCTTGAGTTTGACCATGTACCAAAGCAAATCATCCGTATGTACAAATAATGTAAATGTGACGGTGTATCACAAAAGATTGATGTCAAACTGATCACTTGACCCATATTGCGTTACTGACTCTTCGAGTGAATCAACAAATGGCAAAATGAAAAGCTGAACAACAACAATGCTGTTTTTTTAGAGAAAGTCTTAGCTTATATGTGTGTTTATTTCATATTTTCAGTTGTTTCCCTCCACGGCTAAACAAACTCTCTAAATCGGTTTCAGTTATGTACCGGTGAACACAACAATGGACATAAGGGGCTTCTTTCAAAAAAAACAAAACAAAACACAAAAAACCCCCAAAACTCAGGTAGATGTTATTTTATATATTATGCTTTGTATGTTGTTCAGTATATTTCTATGCAAAACAAGAGGAGTTTCAATACACAGCAGTATATTCACAGTTGAAACCGGATGTTTACATACACTTTAGGGAGAAAGCATAAAAACATTTTTTCACTATTAAACATGAATTTAGAGTAAACTTGTTTTGTTTTAGATAAATAAATATTGAAATATCTTTTGAATTAGTTAAATGTCAGAATAAAGCGAGAGAGAGCTGTCTATTTTTATCACTTTCATCAAATTTAGGAGTACATATACACTAAGTTTATTGTTAATTAATAAGAAAACTCCAGACGATTCCATTCTGAGCTTAAGAAGCTTCTGATTGGTTGGTAGAGTCCACGTGAGTAAATTGGTGGCACACCTGTGGACGTATATAAGGCAAAACACAGAGCCTGTTTCTTTGACATGGGAAAATCAAGAGATGTCAACCAAAACACCAGGAAAAGAATTGTGGAGCTCCATAAGTGTGGCTCAATTTTGAATACAATTTGGTGCCATTTACAATTAAGAAATACAGACAATTTCTCTCTTTACTCTTAAATTTAACAAATGTTTTTATATTTATCAAACTAAAAAATTAAACATTTAGTCTGATTTGATGTTACAATTAAAAAAGTGTTTGTGTTTTTAGCTGAAGAGTGTGTAAATATCTGGTTTTAACTGTATATTTGATGATGTTGGTGTTTGGCTTGATTGTCAGCACACAGAGGGAGAGAGAGGAACAGAGAGGGAGAGAGAGGAGAATGAGGACAGAACAGAGATGGAACAAGAACCAGGTGAGACAGACCTGTTAGTCAAATGGTTGTTTACCAAAATTCATGAGAACATGTATCCAGTACCTAGTGTTTCTTTTTAGATACCATTTGTTACTTTTCAAATTCTATATTTATTAAGTTATGCAGGCTTGTTTGCACAACAAGGCTAAATAATTATATAAACTTTTCTGAATCTATATAGTGGACTTTGGTAAATTTAAAAAAATGAGTGTAGTGCAGGTCTATGATGATTTTTAGTGCTACTATCATGTAGTTTTGATTGTGGTTCTGTTTTGGTGAAGTCCTAAGTAGTCCTGATTTTGAACTGTTGTAGTCCTGTTTTAATTCCGGATCAGTTCTGGGTCTGGTTGAATTGGTGTTTAGTCCTTGTGTCTTGATACAGCCCCGACTTTGTTCTGCCTTGCTGCTTAATTAAAAACCTAGTTTAAGGTGTCCTGCATGTGTGATATATTTTTTTTTCCTATGTGAAGTCATTCTTTTTTGAACAAAACTCAAAACAGAGCCTATTAATCTTTCAGTCATTTCTACCCTCACTTAATTTCCTTTCGCTGCTCAGCTCTCACACAGTGGCTCAGCTATGCTCCAATCCCTCCATATTGTGGCCAATCACAAGCGAGGATATAGGATAATATCATTATGTGAAAAACAGAGAGCGTGAGAGACGCGACAGTCAAGTGGAGCGCGCGTCTGTCCTCTCGGTAAGTGAATGAGACAGTAGACAGCGGTGAGGAGGGCTGTGCGAAAGCAAAAACACAAATATGCCTGACACGTAAACGAAGCAGCATCTGGCTGACTTTTTTTGTCTCGGTCTTGGTCTCGTCTCGACTTGGTCTTGTCTTGGTCTCGATACCCTCTGATCTTGGTCTTGTCTTGGTCTCGGTTTAGGCGGTCTTGACTACAAGTCTAATTCAAAGTCATGTAAATCACCTTTAGTTTGTTCTTTTCCTCAGTTTAAACATCAGCAGGTCATCTTGTCTATATATGTGAACTAACAAGAGTTTGAACAGTTGTACCTAACAAAGTATAATGTGTATGTATTAGTCACCGTAGGGAAATTACTCCTCTGCATTTAACTCATTCACCCAGTGAAGCAGTGGGCACCAGTGCCACCAGTGGCCACCAGTGCAGCTCCCGGGGAGCAGTGTGTAGGGACGGTTCTTTGCTCAGGGGTACCTTAGGGTAGCCGTTCAGTGGATTCAAACTGAATCCCCGACCTTCCGATCATGGGGCAACCACTTTACCTACTGAGCTATCCCCCTTCCCACTGAGTGGCCACTGAGTATTTAAAAATAGTAAACATATATATAATAAAACAGTTTTTTTTCTTAATGTAATAAATATAAAAACTATTTTACTGCCATATGACAATGGAAAACGTTTTCCTTTTAAAAGTCTGCTATTGACTTATCCTTGTCAAATCATTCCATTAAAACTTTTACTTGTACAAGAAAATTCTCCCACAAGCTTTCAAATCCACATTCAAAACCATTAACCTTCCTGCGAGACCTAATACAACGGAGACTCATCTGCTCCATCTAGTAAGGTTGGGTGAAAAGCAAAAAAAAACTAACACTGAGTGGAATACCATTTGAATGGTTCTTTCACATTATCAAATATAGCTGCGACGAATCTAAAATCCTATCTGGCGTGAAATGAAGCAAAGATATAAGTGGGAGGTGAGAGTAGGTGGTGTTTTGCTCACTCTCAAGGTGGAGAGAGTGGGTGGAATTAAACAAAAAAACAAAAAAGAAACGATGTTACACGAGCGGAGAAGAGGGAACGCGAGAGAGTGAGTGCATTAGTGAGGGCGATTATTCAGCAGACAATCTAATTTTCTCTTCTGCTGCTCAGTACTATAAAATCACTACTTCTTAAAAGTTCCCTTTGTTATGATGACTAATGAAGACTGACAACGCACTAAAAAGGTTTGGAGTGACACTTAAAATCTCTTAATATTTAGAAATAAAAACTGCAAAACAAATTGGAAATTAAAAATTGTATATTTTAAAATTGTAAACAAGCAGTATCTTACTGCAACAAACATGACTGCAATTGTTCTGGTGTTTACCTAATCTGTATTAAAGCTCTTATTAAGCAGGAACCCAGACCTTGTTCCAATTACAGAAAAATCCATTTCAATTTAGGTCACGGTATTAATTTTTATGACGCAGAAGCCACCAGACGGTGACAATACAGAGCTAAAATGAACGGGAGCATTTCTTAACACTGGCTATGTTTGGGCCAGATCTTACAGGCGGTCCAAAAGCTGCTTTCCACTGATCACAGATGAGACCTAATGCTGTAAAAGAGACAAAATGATGAGCATGAAATAGCCCTAAATTTCTTTAAGTCTCCATTCGCTTCTGCTATATTTTGAAAAGTTCTCTGCATTTCGCTGTAATTTCAC
Source organism: Perissodus microlepis (assembly GCF_051167445.1). NCBI lineage: Eukaryota > Metazoa > Chordata > Actinopteri > Cichliformes > Cichlidae > Perissodus > Perissodus microlepis. The sequence continues at coordinate 11,518,748 of NC_140475.1, forward strand.
TACCTTTTAGAGACATTTATCAAACCAGAAGCTCTGCAGGAGTCATTTGTCAGAGAGGAAGAGAAGTGAAAATGGAGCGAGGTGGGAGGTGAGGAGGACAGGCAAGGATGGGAGGGATGAAAGCGGTACAGCAATCCATCTGAACGGTGACTGCGCACGAGTCGGGAAAAATTTATTGAGAGAGAACAAGTGACTCATTGTGTGTGCATACGTGAACAGTGCCGAGAGTTGTTTTGCTTTAAAAGATGCAAAAACTACATGGTTCAAAGGAAATGAATGTTGCATTAGGAGTGAGTGAGTGATGGCACATTAAAAAAATACTAACAAACAAAAACAAAGGAAACAACGGGGGGACAAAAATGCACAGTGAGGGACGTTTTATTTTATTGTGAGTCTCTTGTTTGAAGGGGCAGTAACTCAGACAGCCTCCTGGAAGGTATGACGTAGGGTATCTACATAATATGGGCTTAGTTAAACGGCTCTTTTCAGTAGGATTTAAGGCTGGTAGCAGAAGGGACATAAATTAGACATAATCACTGGGCCAGTGCTGCAGACAAAGGATCCACAGTGCACCCGCTTTAATTCAATTGGTCCATTTCTAAGAATTAAGAAAAAGAGTTTTAGTGCTAACTGTTGCTTATGCAGCAAACACCACAGTTCTGTCCCTTACTGAAGGATAGTCCAAAGCTCTTTTGTGGAGGTTGGCTGTCTTTTGCACACCTTTGTGAATTCATAATTCTATCAATTTTGATTAGATGCAGATAACTGCAGACACGCACTGCTGTAGCTGTCCCCTGTCCTCCTTTGAACATGTTGTTGACTATCTGAGCAAATAATCCCAAATTTGGATGAATGGAGTGAAAGACTAAATGCATGTTTGAGCTTTGAGTCAAGTCTTTGCTGGATTTTTTCATATTTCTTAAGGACATGACTTTCAGTGACTGTTCATCTTTTGAAGATTGTTTTTTAGCCCTGCTTTTGTCTTCCACTTGTCCGGTGTCCTTAATTTATTTTTTTTTTACCACAGACACAGTTCACACTATGCTGATAGCTCTTTGGGAATCACTTTGTTGGTGCAAAAATACTATTTTATTCCTGTCAAACTCTGTCATCTTTGCCATTTTTCATAAACCGAACTAAAGAAATGGGAACAAATTATATGTTTTCATGACAGGCTGCAAGTGACAAAGTGCTTAAAGATAGAAAAGTACCAATTTTAAATTCTAAGTTGTGTGTAGGCGCCTCAGTGTTTCATCCTTTGTTTGTTAAGCCACTCAGCGCTGACATATGAATCATTCAAGCATTAAAAAGGCACCTAAATCAAACAGAAAAACCAAAACATTGAAAATGGCCAGGTTGCAGGACTGGACTGAAAATGAGTGAAATGAGCGAAAGGCAGCCAGTGTCAAAGAAAAACTTTCAAAGAGCTTCAGAACCCTGGAGAACTGATACTCAAGACCACTATAATGAAAGTGAAAGAAAGTCTGTCTCCTTGAAAGCAAAATATAAAGAAATGCTGGGGGGCTCAATGCCCTCAAAACAAGACTCTAAGAACTTTAATGGTGTTTTTATGCTTGCAGCGTCTGCCACATGATGTGCCGTCAAACTCTGTGTGTGCCACCATATTTGTGACACTTTGGCTAGTCATGCACCAGGTTACAAAAATCAAGCTGCTGCAGCTGAGTTGAGTGTACAATCGGTATCGGGTTTTATCACCATTTTAATGTTACTCCAGCACTGAAGCTCAGAGATATACAGATATACACTGGGACATGTTGCAACAGTTTGAAAACGTGAGACTATATCAGTGCTTATGTGGTGGAATTGTCAGTGTGTCTTCTTATGCCTTCCTACACCTTAATGGTAGCACAAATAGAAATGCCAGCGTGAGGATATTGCATCGCGCGTGGAGGGTTAACTTGCTGCTTAATAGTCCTTAACAACAGTGTGGACACACAAAACTTCCTTTAAGGGTTATAGCAACTATGGAAAAGTTTTTGTGATCCAAAAGCACGTATAAAAAAAACTTATGGGTTACTTACGTTTCCATGTTGTCGCCCTCTAAAACCGTCTGTACTGGTAGGTAACCTAGCCGTGGATGTTTGGCGAAGTACTTCTTAGATCGGAATTTGTTCTTCAGCACTTTGGTGAAATCACGCATGTCCTCACCTGATGTCGTCTGTAAGAGGAAAAAACATAGATGGGCAGGGGGTTGCTTATTATTTATTGTAGTGTGTAATGAGTTCAAAGATTTCTACAGTCTCTTGTGCACGCATAAGCATTTGCGTGTAAGAGAATGTGTTTGCTAATTAGACACTTAGCAGAGGTGTTCTTGCAGAAGCGCTTTCCGCCACGCAAGCAACCAGTAAATTACCAAACGGGTTTGACCACAGGGAGAGAAAATCCCTTCCAAAAGATGCAGACAACCACTGCTAAACACACACACACACACACACACGCACGCAGGCAAATACACAGCTCCTACAGTTGACAGATATGCATAAATGAACAGACTCTATTGAGTTCACTCGGCTTATTGACTAATCCACACAATTTAAGATGGTAGCTTGAGCAAACCAACAGCAATTACAGAAGAGTTATACTAAAGCTGGAGAAAAATTTGTGCATGTGTGTAAGCTCCTTCCTGTGAGGATTGAGAGACATGCATTTTTTATTCTACTGCCTCTATTACATTAGGAGGGGGGTGGGGGGTAGATATAAGACCCCAGTTGGAAACGAGTCAAGACGTTTCAATAACATGACCAGACAGGCAATCGCAGTCAAACTGAAACACAATATTCTCTTAGGACAGTTCAAAACTTTGAAATTACAGTAATCAATACATCACGCCCCAAAGTTGTTTAATATCCCTGACAAAAACAATGAGAAATATGAAGACAGCACTCCCATAAAAATCATAAGCTAATAAACAAAAAAATACAATATTGTGGCCATAAAATAAGCAGTATGACAAAGATGAGAAAACAATCTTATTAAATGACCGCAGTGAGTCTCACCAAAGCCGCTATAAATCTGTAACTCTCTGCAAAATGCGTTTATTATTCAATATGGACTTAATATTTTCAAAAGCATAAAACTGAAACACAATTTGGTTCGAGCACGGGGAGACAAACAAGTATAATTACATATCATGCTGATGGGGTTTTTTTGGGTTTTTTTTGAGGGGAATAAAGAAAAAACAATTAAAAAAAAATCAGACTTTTACTACACAGGTGCAGATAAAGCTACACTGAACTGTGAGATTTAAAATGAGACAATAAGGTGATCCACAACTTATTATTTTGTCAGATATCTATATCTCTCAGGTTGAAACAGCAAGATCTGGGTGATTTCCTCCCAGTCCTCACTGCACTGAGGTTCAATAAAGCTCTGTGAAGATGGATATGCAGCGTTTATGAACCTGTAGTTGAGTTTCGGGGCTTTACACGGGGATTTGAGTCAAAACTTTCAAGGTTTCTCTACGTGATCTTTTATTGATCTGGCTGTAAGCTTTACATCAGTGTTTGAGCAAAACACAGCTTCACCATGTTGTGTTGTTCTTGTACTTAGCCCCATCCACTCTCTCTTTCTCCTCACACATTTCCCTTGCTGAGAAACCTGTGGACACTATGCTGCTGTCACATCCTTTCAGACACATGCACGCAAACAGAAAGTTGCAGCTGTTATAGCAGACACGAGTCTGAATACTGTGGCTGACAACTTAAAATATTCATTTAATCTTTGTTTTTTGTTTTGTTATTGCACTTTTCAGGCTGCTGTCATGATGATTTTTCCCCACCCCAACAAAAGAGATCTCTGTCACACTGATTACTGTACCTCTGGCAAGATCTGCCATCATATCTCTTGCATGAGCGTGGCCCCCTTGAGTTCACAATCATATCTAAGTCTGTCTTGCTCCACTGCATGGGTTGTTGGGCAACCCGTGAAGTACCTCCCTTCGCTCTGGCTCCAACAGAGGTAGAGGTGGATATCCACAGATCAATCTTAGTCAGAGTTTCAATTATCTTTGCTGTATTTGATTTGCATTTCATTTACATGTGTGCAAATGGCCGAGAAAGACCTCAATAAAATCTCCTTTGATTTTAAGAAAAAATAAGGAAAGTGAAAAGGGAAAAAGCCTTTTTTCCCCCCATTTTTCTTTTCAGTGAAGGGAATCAGTAACCTCTTGAGTGATTACCCGGTAGCTGGGTACTAATAATTAACCAACAGATTAAGTGTTTGTTGCTGCAGCACAGCTGAAAGTAAAAAAAAATAAAATAAAATAATGTTTTTTCAAAGTCAAGTCTGTCAGGGCATTTTAACTCAGAGAAGAGTGATCACTGCTCCCTACAGCTACTCCTCCAAACTCAATATCTATCCCATTTAGGAAATTGAAAAAGCAAATTAAAAGACAGAAATGAGAAATGTCGAGAGAAACTCGAGTCACTCAAAGTATGACGTTAAGCAATACTGAAAAGAGTCAGCCCACAAGTGTTAGATCCTAATTGAGGAGAAGAGCAACGTTCAATTTTGCCAAGCTCCCGTTTTTCCAATATTCATCTCTAGCTGTGAAGTGAAATATTTTTGGCTTGGAAGGATAAAAATATAACCTTGAGTATTTTATCATTTGTACGTTCGGAATTAAGCCAGGGGTGATTCGGGAGGGCTGATTGAGAAACAAGACAAAGGAATTTAACAGCATGTGAGGCGACAAGAAATCCTGCAGTTGACAGAACCTAGTTTAAAGGGAAAAAAGAGGTTAGTTAAAGCCTAGATGCTTCAGATTCACTAAATGTGTCGTCAGTATAACATGATGTGAACAAGTCTGTTTGTGTTTTGATTCGGGCTGTTTCTAATCTACGTTACATCCGATACGTTTGCCTCTTGTGCCCTCTGATACACGCAGTTTCTGATTTCTCTGTAAATACCAACCACCTTCAGCACGTTGGGTGACTGCCAAGGTATTATCCACATTAAATGCTGTCTGTCAGTTTCATTAGAAAATTCATATACTAAATACTTACCAGTAACTTCCATTAATCATGCTACCTTACCATTCTCATCATGTATATGCGGTATCATATAAAGATTTAGGAACTGATGCATTTTCATACTTTTTAACTCTAGACTCCTCCTGCCCTAAAGCCTACCCAATACTTTAGAAATGAACCTATCCTGAGTCTACAGCTTGATCTATCACAATTTCTCACTGAGGCCGCTGTGAACGTCAGAGAGAAACTCCCAGCAAAGTTCCAAAAAATGTCCTCCCAGAATAGTGCAGTCTACTTTAGCTGCAGATGAATGCAAATGACTTTCAAACAATGCACGTTTAATAAATAACTCTGGTTGAACCCAGACAAAGAAAACCAGAGAGTAAGACATGACTAGAAGATTAAAATAACAGCATGCATTAAGTGCAAGATTGTGTTAAAGAAATTGGAAATGAAAATATGTATGAATGTGCTGCTGTAATACTTCGGATTTCCCTTAACGGGTATTAAAAAAAGGACATGAATATTCAAGGAGTGGGAAGAGTGTGAGTCGGTGATTTATGACATCAGGCATGGAACGGTTTTAATGAAAGATGGGTTAGGAGGTAACCAAAGCCTGAAGTCTGTCTGAACCCCAAATTCGTGTGCTTTCATTAAATGGATGAGTGGAATGTGTGAGCATGTGGAAAAGAGATATGAGATGAGCTAGTGAGCAACGTCTGTGTGTGTGTTACTTTCTTACCGGTGTGCAGTACTCCACCATTGGGTAGTTAAGCTTGTGACCCTTGGCGGTGCGCCCAGAAAAGAAGCAGCTCTGACACACGTCGTAGTTGAAATGCTTCAGACTGCGATACCTAGAGACAGAGAGAGGGCGAGGTGAAAAGTGAGACAAGTTGAGATGGGACGGTGTGTGTGTGTGTGTGTGTGTATGTCACTTTCATGTCTTCAGGATGTGTTTCTGGGTGTGTGGGCACATATGCACCACTACAACACGACTCCTCTCCAGGCTACTCCGGAGTCACCTGGAGAGCTGCTGACTTCCAGAGTCACTCCATCAACCTTTGCTGCATGAATATGTTTATGTGCACACAAAAGTACATTCACGTGCGCATACACACACACACAAAATGTGCTGACAGAGCGACAGACAGTTGGATTTTCACCAAAGCACAACAATGTGACAACAACTGTTGGGATGTTGTCCTCAGCAGCAGCTGTAGCCAGAAGGCCATTTAACAGCTAAATTGAGACAGGAGCCATTCAGACATAATAGCTTAAGTCTTTTATCTTTCTCTCCTTTCCAGCTCTCCCAAGGTTAGCTGACTGATGAGCTACAAAAGAGAGCTATATATCAAAGGATGCAACAGTGCGCATGACACCTCCAAGTCAAATTTGCCATTATGTACTGACACATAGCATATTACTGTTAAGGGGATGGGGGTGGGGTTTGAGTCACCTTCACTTAGAAGGTGTTGAGATGGCCCTCATTTAATTCCCCAACTTTGGGTAACCAGCAAACTTGTATTGTTTGATGATCTCCTTTTTGCTATTGATCAATGTAGGATCAACTCAAGCGGTGAAAAAAACCCCAAAAAACCCAACAGCAACAGCAGCCTTGGTGATAACTGATTAGCGTTTAGCATTATTGCCTCTTCAGTTACGTACTGGTAATTTTAAGCCCATGCTCTTGGTTGTAAATGTCCCTTGAATGGCCGATTAATGGCTCAGTCTCAAAACATTAACCTCCTAGGACCTGGCGTCCACATATGTGGACATCACATTTTGGGTTATTTAGACCAAAATACTCAATTTTGCTCTACAAGGGCCTGATATCCACTTACGAGGACATTATACTGCTACTGTTCTATCGAAATTTTAAACAAAGATCCTCATATGTGGCTCTTATTTTTCATAAAAACTAAAATAATGTAAAAATTTACATTCATCGGGCCCCAATATGCCCAAATATCAAAGAGAAATAAAAAATGCATGCCGTGGAAGAGTTCGGGTCTTAGGAGGTTAAAGTAGGACGGTGACCTCCTTCAAATTAGGGGGAAAAAAAGACTGCATTTAGGTTTTTGCAACTGCCGACTTATTTCAAGTAGTTGCAGTGACTGGCTGGTCGGACAGATGTTGGGGGTTTTGCACTTTGGATTGAAGGATATTGCACAGGTCACCCTAGTGGGAGACAAATTGTCTCCAAACTCAGTCCAGCTCAGTGGCTAATCACTCAAAGACAGCATGGCAAAGGTTCCCAAGTAACTGACATCTAAATTATAAACACACATTACAAACAGAGCACAAACTCGGTCGCTTGCAGATAAACTGCTGTCCTGCAGCAACTTTGTCACTAATTGTGGAATTTCGGCTTTAATCCATGAAGTTCTGGCTGGTCTCTGTATGCAAGTAATTAATGTAAATTTCTGTGTTTGTAGACAGAAATAAATCTGTAATTTTGTAATTCTCACTAATTTGCAGAATTGAGTTAACATACACCCAGTCAACTCAAACGTATATGTTGACCCTCCCCATCCAAGGCTAATTTTAAACCTACTGATATTCAGAAGAACATGAAAAGTACTTGAAACCCAGTTGGTGCCATGTCTCAAGACCACACAAAATGCCTGCTATGCATTTTTCTTCCCCTTTCATTCCTGCTCCCTGCCTTTCCTTCCCACTATCACGCTCTCTCATCGATCAATGACACAACTTGGGAGATGTGTGCTTCATCAAATGCCTGAGCGTATTTCTCTTTCTGCTGGCAAAGCAAGGTATCCGAAGGAGGCAATCCTGCCACCTAACCTTACTTAGAAAGGTGGGGTTAAAAAGCACTTCCATCAGGCTGGCCAGTGGAAAACCTGAATTTTGTTTTGAAATAAATAAACCTGTTGATCTTTCGCTACCTATGATTACTCAGTAAGAGCAGTAGCCAAATAAAAGACAGGCAATATTTAGAGCATGTGTTTATGTGTGTCAGTACTGCACAGGATCACAGGGTGGTCTTCTGCCAGTTGTTAGCTGGGTGATCAGCTGTTTAAAAATTTAGAGAATCTGGTGGTGCGCTACATGTTTGTGTGTATGAGAATGTCATTTTGTTTGTGAGTACTTGTGCAAGCTCCACTGCAAACCTCCGGATGGTATTTAGTCAGTGGTGTATCAGCTGCTGACATTTAGATAAATGCCTGCCCTCCAGAGCAGACCTGCCCTTTATGCTCAACCAGGAGAAAACAATGCAGAACACTTCTAGATTTGCTGTGTGTGTGTGGAGCCTGTTACAAGTTGCAGACTTTATCACCTTTATTTATTTGGCATGTTACGCAAATGCCAACCTGAATGCTAAATAGGAATATGTGTATTTACCTGAAGCCAACAATAGGACACTCCTTGCAGATGTTACACTTGGCCTGATGTTTCGCCGTTTCTGCAGCAGCCACTCTGTGCAGGACAGGAAGCCAAACCATGGACTGAGGCTCCAGACGCATCCAGTCAATGAACTCCCTGGGCTTTAACTCCACCTTATTGTTTACCTGGACATTTAAAAAAACAAGGGGGCAGAATTAAGAATTAGGCTTTTAAATCAAAGGTTTATCAATCATATGTTTTACAGTTCAATAAAGGTTCAGCAATGAGAGCTGATTAAATATAAAAGGCACTCTGCAGCATGAGAGAAAAACACGCAGACCAGAAATAACCAACAGGCAATAACTTCTGACTTGTTACCAAACACGCAATAAAGACGCAGACAAATTTAAGATGACCGTTCATATTAAAGTGATGAGTCCCCGCGGCTCATTAAGGCCTTGAATTGTGAACCAAGACTAAATAACTTTTATGAGCTCTTTATTCATGTTTATTGGTTGAAATATCTTACAGTAAACAATGATTGATTTTAACACCCTCTCTGCCCTACACACCCCATAGTTGCACTGTTAGATAACAGCATTGTTGCTCTGTGCAGATACCTTTGAAAAACGCTCTTAAACTCCTACTCATAAGTGCTGCTTTATACTTTTGGGGGTGTAACTTGTACAGTGCTACGCATGAAAACTGCAGAGTAAACAATCTGCTTATCTCCTGTTTCAATAACTCAAGTTCTTTATTAGCTTAAAAGAACTTAATCAAATGTTTTAAATGATTCCAACAAGTGCTGTAACACAGGAATGTTCACAACATGTTTTTCAGCTGGATCTTTGCTCATCTGCAGACAATAATGAACCCAATGGAAAAGTCAACACATGAAGCAAAGCTTTGACATGGCTGCTATTACTGCAGAACAAATCAAAGGCAACCTTTCCATCATGCCTGACACACCAAAGGGCAGCAAAGGCAGCAAAGGGCAGAATACATTTGCAACAAGAAGAGCAAACAATCAAAAGGAATAACATTAGTAAATGTGTTTGTGTGTTTCCTCCCGATCCCTTTTCAAGGCTTATGGTGTGCAGGACTATACGGCATCTCGACTTCATTTACATATACTTCTGAAAATAAATTCCAGCTAAAATATGAACCAAAAAAATCACATATTTTCTGGCTGGACTCTCAATATAAGCAGTGTCAGGATGTCTTTACCTTCTCTCAAAGATTTTGTTTTACTGAACAGAATATATATATTTTTTTACTTCTACTCAAATCAAAGTCAGGTTTCTAAGCTTTTTTTCTTCACCATCCCAAAGTTTAAACTAACAAAATAAAGGTATTGTGGAACAGTGACACTTAATTTAAAATTATCTGTGGAACAGAAATGCATCAAGTATCTTTGTCCATTTCAAAGTTTATATTGAGAAAAGGATAAATTTCAACAAACAAAAAGCCAAATATCCCTGTTTTCTGCTTCAAATGCCAATCCTAAAAGGGAAATATTTGCACTGTTTATAGGAGTGTGGTGACAGAGAAAAACCATATCCTTCCTGACTCTTGTAAATCTGTCTGCTGGCCTTAAAACCCCTTAATATTATCTAAATATGTGGTTGGTAACCTTTAAAGGGAAAACAGCTGATCAAAGACAGGACATATTGACATGTGGCATCATTGATCTTATCAAAACTGCCTTCAAATTATCCCAAAAAGCCATGGTGTACTCGTTTACTCTCAGCCTTTCCCATTTATCATAACTGTGTCATAAATGCAGACGACGATACTGTAAATCAGCAAATATCTACACTGGATATTGGTGAAGCTCTAGTTTAAATTCATTGTATCGGTGGCTCTTTTTACTCAATTATAATCTTGTAAATAATAACATGCTCCATGTAACATATATATTATTAACTGCAGGTAATCAAAGAAAGCTATATTTTGGTATTCTTTATGAAACTCTGGTTTTACACCAACATTGTCCTTAAAGTACTAAAGTGAGGTTTAACTTTAAAAAATTAACCTTGGGTTTGGTAACTGTTAATGTTTCTGAGGCAGGTTTGGGTTTTTTGGGTTTTTTTTTTTTAAATTGAAGGCAGCTTTTAAGATTCAGATTCATAAATGAGAACACATCCAATTAATTCTTCACCTTTATGACTTCTCAAATGGTCTTTAACGCTCCTCCACTCTTTCATTTGATCTTCCCATGCACCACCTCTCCATCTCTCCTTTCCCATACATTAGTCTGATCTGCGCCTTCTCTCCCTCCTACTTACCATCTAACGGCAGAATTATAGCACTTACAAATTAATTGCTGGGTGTCTCGAAGGATGACTAGATAGATGGACGGATGGATAAATGAAGGAGAGTAACAAAGGAATGGCGAAAGAGGCTATATTTATGGCGGCGCAACTCATTTATCACAGACCCCATTAAAGGAAATGGAATAAGCGACTGCCCTGTCACTGATGGGGCTGACTGACACACAGGTGGCATGGGGCTTTGCTCGTCCATGTGTATGCATGTGTAAATAAAAGAGAGAGTGTGAGAGTTTATGTCTGCCTGGTTTCCACTTGCCAACCCGGCTGGATGATTGAATGATTAATGAGCAACTGGACTACAGCTGGCACAGCAATTCACGACCAAGTCTGTGAGCAATTTATGTCCATATAAGCTAGTGCGTGCACTCGTGCATGTATATATCTCCTTGTGGATATGTGCGTATTATTATGACATCAAGGCGAGGCAGCAAGGTGTTTGCCTCTTTGCAATATTTCGAGAAGAAAACAGAGGGAGAGATAAAGTTTAAAACTGCCTCCCTCTGCTATTTTGGGAGGCACGCGGCAGGAAATCAGTGAAATTTATAGCTTCCTAATTTTAATGTTTGGCTCCCATTTATGACCACCGAAGCACCAGCCAGGGGGAGGAAGAGTGAGAGAAATGAAACAGTGATCCTGGGGGGGATAAGGACATCATTAAATGCCAGTAATGTCCACAGGTAAACTCGCAGAAAGTGGTTAGCTGACTGCAGTAAAACACTAGAGGACAGCCAGCAGAGCACCGAAGGCCATTTGAGGCTTTGTGGTTGGTTAGCAGAGCTCAAACACTGAAGTACTTTTCACAGGATCTGGTGTTAGGTGGCTGGAGAAGGTGAAAAAAGCTCAGATGCTCGATGATAATCAGCCTTTGGAAGATGCACTGAATAATAATGTCATATAGCACACCCCACTGATAAAGCAGCCATGGAAGGAGAAGATGATATCAAGAAGGCCTTGAGTTAATGTGGTTATCCCAGCTGGACATTTGTCAAAGCTACGAAGGCACCCAAAGAATGCTCCAGGCCATCCAGGAGACATGGACAACTGCTGCCTTAGCGAAAACCTATAGAGATCCCGTATGTGTCAGGAGTATCGGAATAAGCTGAGACGCATTTTCTCTAAACACTGTGGACTCTGTGGCTTTTAAACCCCACGCTGTGCCAAAAATTGGCCCACCCCAAATATCCGATCACCCGGCACAAACAGAGTAATATAGTGCACGCTGTTAAGTGCCAGGAGGACTGGATGATTTATACATCGGGGAAACCAAACAACCTCTGGCTAAGTGGACGGCACAACACAGAAGAGCTACCTCGTCAGGCCAGGACTCTGCAGTCTATTTACACCTACAGGCCAGTGGACACTCTTTCAATGATGAGGATGTACAGATCCTGGACAGGGAGGAATGCTGGTTTGAGTGGGGAGTCAAGGGGCCTAAGGGTACATCTTTCACCATCCTAAAATGCTGTGATTGCAGCCATTCCCCAACTCTCTATGAATGGTACTCATGGCCATTGATCACTGCTCATAGATCAGTGGTCGTTGATCAATGGTCATGACAATGTGCATTTTAATGATCAAGAAACTGACCTTACAGCCCACTGTTCATTCAGTGGGCTACTTTCCCTCGTTGTGCAAAGGTAGTTTCTTGCACTGAAAACGCTACGTCAAGATGAACAGAATCAACTTTTTTTGGCAGCGCTTTTTAAGCTCATACCTTTCAGCTTTTTTAGATTCTGTAGCAGAAAGCTGAGTCAAAAGAGTGTCAAAGCAGTGTCCACGCAAGAAATCTTTGTTGGATAATTGGAAAATCAGACTTTTCTTTTACAAGTATTCACAAGCAGTGACAGATGGCAGAGACAAAATGTGCTTGTGACAAACAAGAAGATGTCTCTTAAGATAGAAATAAATATGATACGGTGGAGTAGGTTCCAGAGGAAGACATGAATAATATATTAACAGAAAAATCCCCAGGGATCGATTGCCTAATCGGCGTTATGAGTTCATGCAAAAAATATAAAGCATAACATGAACCCTGTAGCTAACAGGACATATATTATCTTAAGAAGAGATTTAAAGCTTCTGCTTACACATGAGCACCAGACTACCAGTTAACTGTACACAATATGTGTACATAAGATAGTTTTTCCCCAAACTAAAATGAGCATATATAAGAAAAACAGCAATAAAGAGGTAATTTTGAGTCGACTAGTTTTGGGCTCATTATGTCCTAGCATTTCTATTCTCTCTGCCCAGCACACATTTTCAAACCTTTACTTTAACTAGTCATTAATATGCCATCTGATTTCCCCCACCAGTTAAGCAATCACAATTTCACATTCAGACTGTTTTTGTCAAACGAAACAGAACAAAAACAAAGCAAAACAAGAAAATCATTTTCAGCTTATGTATTAGAGGTAAAACCAGTGAAATCATAGTTTAAACACGGAGAAAAATCACTGATTAATCAGATTGAGGTTATAGATTTGTTACAAACAAAAACCCCGAACTTGTTATTCATTAACATTTTGGGGAAAAAAAGACAAGAAAAAGAATTTTAATTGATTTTCCCCCCCATGCTTATAATCCATCCAGTGTTAAGAACATTACAAGACTATGGCATGAACAGCTTATGTGCTTCTGTATTCTTCAGATGTGTGTAGGAGTACACTAATGTGATGTGTTAAATGCAAATGTTTGTGTGTTTCTGTGTGAACATACATGCTGGAAGCAGCTGCGAACACTGGGTTCAATGTTGGAGCCTCCAAAGGCAGCCACCTCGCCCAGCTGTCTTGGGATCTGGATGGCTTCATGAAGCAGCAGTCCAAGCTGCCGCTGGTCGCACGTGTCACCTGCTGACGCCACCTGGCTGAAGAGGTCTGCAGAGAGAGGACAGGGAGGAGCAGTGAGGTAAAAGAGAAGGAATAGGGGAGAAAGTTAGAGCATGTGGGTGATATTTAAAATAAAAATAAGTATAAATAGAAAAGATGTAGAGAAGGAAAGAGTGACAATATAGCAGGGAGTGGGAGGGAAAAGCATTAGTGTATATGTGGGTGAGAGGGAGGACACAAAAAGAATCAGAACAGATGCATTTTGAATCTTTGTGTCTTAGTTTTTCCACAGCAGGCTTTTTTTTTTCTCTAATCTTTCCCTCCCCGTCTCCATCTTTCCATCCCTTCTCACGGAGATTGACAAAGCTCCGTACTGGATATGGATGCCTGCCCAATGACACACTATCTAAGCTACTCTGCATGTTGCCAACATCCCCCCCCCCTAGATGAGGTTACGAAACATCGCTGGAGCACATGCACAAAATGAGCAAAGAAGGCAGAGAGTGTAATCCAGAGAAAAAGAGGAGAGGAAAAAACAGAGGGCATGACAGGTCTTTCTGCTCCGCTTGCCACTGTCTTTGATCTCTCTGTGAAGCCTGGCCCTGATGCCAGCTCCTGCCATGACTGTGTGTGGGTGTTCATGGATTGCACATGCAAAAAAAAAGAAAGAAAAAAAAGAGAGACAGCAATTACGTGTCTCTGACCCCATTCCCCCCACGTACACATCTCTTATGAAATCTTGCTGAAGACCGACATCTCCACCTGATTCAGTCCACTACAGATATACATCTGACATTTGCAACTGTCAAAAATGGGTGTCAAATAACAGGACACCTAGTTAGGTGCGTGCGCAATGCAGTGCAACTATCTGCAAGGGACTGACAGTCAATGAGACCCTAAAAGAGTAAAGGAGGAAGGATGCAATCAACCATGCTAGATACCCTTCTCAGGCTAATAGAAACTGCCAGTGGAACGAATAGGCTCAGGGATGGAGTCCATGCCATGGGAAGAGAAAAGGAGGCGAAAGAGTAAGAAAGGAAAGAGGATGGAAGCAAGACTAAGTAAGACAGGACAAAAGATAAAGTGGAACTGTTAGATGGATGAACAGTGGCGTGAGCAGTGACAGCAAAGGAAGACAGGGAGCGAGAGAGAGAGAGATAAAGCAGCAAAAACAAAGAGCAGGAAGCTAGGATGACATTCTCCTCCCAGTGCAGCAAGCCTATATTCACGCTCCCTAATCCTAAAAAATAAGGGAGAATAGAAAATTAAATAAAGAACAAGAGAAACGCGGAGGAGGTCTCTCATCCAATTAGACGACCCGATTTCTAACTCCTCTCCGTCTCGAGTTTGATTAATACTGCTGGGAGTACAGCCATCGTGCAGCAGTATCACTTGAAATCGGAGACAGGCTGGTCTCTTATGAAAAGGACGCGAGTGAGTTTAGATGCACGTGTACAGAATCAAACGTCACACCAACTCGCTGACACTTACATTTGTATTTCTCCTCCAGGTGTCCCTTGGAGAGAGAGAGCAGGCCGATCTTCATAGACAGTACCCGGATCTTCCCACTGCGACCACTGCAGACAGCACCACGGAGACACCAAGCAGACAGTGAAAATTAGTTACATTTACTGTTGCTGTGTGTTTCTGAGTATACATTCAATTTAAGTGTAGAGAGATCATTTCAGATTTGAATTACATGCAACAACAGAGACATAAAACCATTATGTGCCTGGAAAGGAAAGGATTGCGTGCAGGACGTTGTGATTTGTTTGTGCTTTTTCCCCCTGAATGCGCACAAACGGTATTTAGAGTGCAGAGATGGTTGGTTTACAGTGTATGAGTGCACACATGATTATGCAGAGAGTACTGTATGTTCTGGCGAGAGCAGATTATATTTACATATGAAATCTGCTCCTAAATTAGCACAATGCGCAACACGCCCACTGAGGCACTTGCCGACTTATGCATATGACATGATGACAGCATGAGGATGTGCATTGTTGACACGACAGCTCCTTTAATGCAGTCTAAATTTAAACAAGTACATCATTCATGTGCATGCAACAGCATGAAGAAGTAAGCATTGCTACAAATATGTATGGCAACATGTATCGCAGATGGCATACGTACGTGTCGTAAACATTAAGCAGCCAGTTGAGACACATGTCAACGCAGAGAGGCACGTTAACCAGGTCTTTGTGCTCCTGTTCCAGGCCGTCGTAGATAGAGGTTAGGCAGTTGATGACGTCGGGAACGGTAAGCAGCTGATTGTTATTGGTGAGTTTATGCTGCTCAAAGGTGTTCTGGGCAACGCTGAGGTCCAGCAAGTCCACTGCAGATGAATGGGGCGGTCGAGATATAGAAGGAGAGAAATAGCGAGGAGAAGGAGGCGGGAGGAAAATGGAAGAAAGGGACAAAGAAACACAGGACCATTAGTAACCTTTCCAGCTTGCTCACTGAGCTTTCAGCAGCTGCTCTGATTTTTTCAACAAATGTCAAAATATCAGAAAAGGACAAGGAGCTTAAAATGGCACAGGCTATTTATAGAAGAACTTCTAAACTACAGACTTGACTGATATTTTAACAAAATAGTTTCATAAAAAAATAAGTGCAGGAGTAGGCCAGAATTACAGACAGAAAAAAGACGGATCCATTGAGGAGAAATGTGAACTAGAAATAGACAAACGAGGAACAGAGATGAAATGAATCAGACAGAGCAGTCTCTCTGGAGTCTTGGCTCTAGAATGACAAAAACAAAAATGTAACCATATTTTTTATATAGAATTTCAATTATGCCTCCATCATACTGTCCCCTTCACTTACGCATCTGAAGCGCAAGAGAGATGGCAAAAAAGACAGAAAATCGAACGAAAGAGGATAATTGAATAAAAAAGCCAGCACATTGAGACAAAGTACCTAAAATATAAATAAATACAAGAGAAGCTGCTGTATTTATAGTGCTTGAGCATGAACTCCCCATCGTAAGAGGCCTTTAAGTGTAACAGTGCAGTACTTCTTTTGAAATAAGGAAATATAAAAGCACTCAGAGAGCGTAACGCCGCTCGAAGGACAAGGGTTATACTAAAAATCTGTTTTATGATGTTTTAATTACACTATGATGACGTCAGCCTGTTTTCATTACAATATACTGATATCAGCAATATGGAAATCTAGTGGAGTATATTAGACTTTGAGTGTCACTGTGAAGTCATACTGTTGTATTGAGTTTTTTTTTAAAAAAAGCTCAGAATAAGAAACATATAACATAACATAATAAAACAAAAATGAGTAAAGATATTGTCTCCGTTTTCAAGAAAGCAACAGCCAGTTTGGTCCTTTAAATCTGTTAAATATCTGACATTAAACCATGACACATCCCACTAATGAGTTAATAAGATAATCAAAACTGCGCTAATATCCTGCTCTTTAATATGACACTGGATCGAGCAGCTGGCTGTCTCTGCCCGAAGTAAAAAAATCTGCTGACCAGCACCTTTTAAGCTCACTAATTAACAAATTATATCTCATTTGTTTTGGTCAGCAAAAAAAAAAGTAGATGAGCAGTTTTCTCTAAATGTTATAGCATCTCCTTCTTTGTTTTCTACAGCACATGTACTGCTTAATAAATACATGACAAGAGTCAGGATCTAGTTACATAGTACAAGAATATATTAATAGGTGAGGATGAAGCTCAGATACCAACAGGATTTTTAATTAGTGCTTTGCTTAGATCCACTGGCAGGTCAACCAACCAGGAGGTAAAATGCAGACAGTGGGATAATTACCACAGAAAGAATCATTGACATTTAAAAATCTACCTACTTTATGGTCACGGCATCTTGTTTCAGATTTATCAAAAAATTTCAATACATGGGAGGTTCAAATCTATTTACAGGTATACAGGAACATAAACCACAGTTGTAAACTCCTCTCTCTCTGCATTACTCTTTTGACCTTTAATGAATTTTCTATAAATATTTAAAAACTTCCACACTGCACATCTCTCTCACCCTCCTGCCCTCAAAGACAGCACTAATTACTGGAGTAATCCACTAGGGGTGGGGGAAAAAATCGATACTGTGTAGTATCGTGATATTTTGTTTGCTAATAATGTATCGATACAGGGACAGCAGAAATCGATATTTTGTTACAAAAAAAGTTTTTGTGGACTGGAACATGCTCTGACTTCAGAGCATGTTGATCAGCTCCTTTTTCTGAGCAAGAATCCTACCATTCCTTCACTGTCCAAATGTGTTTAACTTGTTTTTTGGCAGCAATAAACATGTTTTATTTTAATTAAGTTTAAAACTTTTTTATTTAATGTAAAATTGTATTTTGTTTTAATTTACTTTCAAATTCTTCAGTTGCTGAATGGGCTGCATAGTTTTCATAAATTGCATAGTTCAGAATAGCTATAATTGGACTAGACTATAATACAAACAGTTCAGTTTGTCAACAATAAAACTGACTGAAATAAGAGAAAGACTGAGTGTGAGACTTTGATATTAGATAAAATTAATATTGATAAAGTTTACCTTTATGTACAGAATCTGAATATCGCAAAATATTTTTAAAAATTGCAATAATATCGTATCGTGCATTAAGTATTGTGATAATATCGTATCGTGGGATGTATGGTGATTCCCACCTCTATAATCCACACAGAGTGGACGCAGCAGGGCAGCTGTGCTATCAGAAAGCAAAACTTTACTTCTCTGCAGCTTTGTCATTACACACTCTGGTATGGAGCTGAAAGGCTGTGGCACATTAGTGGATGCCACGCAAGCTCATTTGTGCTTCTCCACCCCCCTGGCACAGACTTAACCCAATTAGCCGTTTTATAGTATCCCCGTCACGTGTGTGTCAAATTCTCTCTCACACACACACACAATCACAAACAGTCAGACACATGGATCTCCAAGCAAAGATTCCACATGAATCCAGGCTAATAACTACTGATCCTTCTGTGCCTCCATGTGCATGTGTGTGTGTGCATGTCAGTGTGTGTTTGTATACTGTGACTGCTCCAATCTAATGAATGAAACTGAATCGCAGTGCCCCAAGTCGAACTCACTCAGGCTAATGCATTATCGCCACAATCACACGCACACACGGCGAGGGGAGAAGCAATATGAGATAGCAAACTAAAACGCCTGAATCATTCAAACTTATTAACAACCAACACACACGATAACACACTTTGACATACCCTGCTGGGCATCCTGCACATGCACACAACCATCTGAGGTAACGGTACGGTTTTGATGTGTGGTATTTGTTACACTCGTGCACACTCCAAACTTCCTACAAACAGCAGGATGTAAATAAACAGTGTAGGCTCACAGTGTGAGGTGCACTAATAATGTCAACAGCTGGATAATGGTTAACATTTGTCACCATTATTACGTTGAGCTGAGCCCAAGTAGCTGCTGCCATGCTGGTTGAAACCCCACATGGAGAAGTCTACATGCACCTGTAATGTGTGTGTGTATTTGTGTATATATATGGTGTTTATAGCCACCTGAGACTCTAAGTAATGGCAACTTCCTATCGAAGATTACATTATAAACACAAAAAAACATCACTTTCTCATTCTGAGAATGTATTTAGTTATTTATTTATTTTAAAAAAAGCTCCACCTGTGCTCACCAAATGAGGCTTACGCTCAACAGGCTTAACACAAGCACCAGCTGTGACTCTGTATGCAAAGAATCATGCACATACGCGCACACAAATTCATGCAGAGTGGGTAATTTTAAAGCCAAAAATATGCTTGGCTCCTATGCTGTTCTGGCACAGCATCTGGCAAAGCTTCAAATCATTACTGCATCCCCTTGTTGAGCCCAAACATCAAAAGAAGGAGACCGCGGCTGTAGGTATTAAGGTGTCTGTGGGTGTGTGTGCGCGCGCGTGTTCATCTTACTTACAGCACAGTGCTTTCTGTAGTCTGCGAATCTTCATGGCTGTTCGGTATGCTGAGAATCTCACATTGTTCAAGTCCGCTACAGGCAGGAAAGGAGACAGAGAGATAAAAGGTAAATGGACAAAAAGGAAAACAGAGGCAGAAAATTGGAAAACAAAATGCAGCAGAAATCTGCCTTCTGGGCAACACAAGCAACCTCTGTCTTCAGTGAAATCTGACTTCTGTTAGTTATTGTCTGTGGAGACGGCTGAGGCGAGAGGGTGCTCATATGGACTGTGTAATTAGGTTAGTGAGTTCTATCTCAGTGGAGTCTGGTGCTATTTGTTGAGCTCCTGGCCTACAGAATACACTCCCAAAGTTTCACAGGTTATTACTTATCTGGCAGCTCATTAAAAAAAATACCACAGTCATACGGGTGATCCTGAAGGGACACAGGCACGCATATGGATATTATCAGGGAGGGGGAGAGAGGGAAAAGATCAGGGTGTCAGCTTCATGAAGTCAAATCTAAAGAGTAAATGAACCAGACAAGTGAGAATGGGTCTACAGCACTGTGCTGATCCCTGATCAGAAACAAGAGGTCTGCTTCAAAGAGCCACATCACTTGTTTAAAAGGTGATCTTGTTCATGCAGATATTGCTGTGCAGAAGTTGAGATCACAGTGATGATGCTTCAGCCCACACCCTGATTGTGCGTGAAAGCTGCAGAGCCGTTAAACCTTTCTGCAGCTACTTTGCAGTCATGTGAGGGTTTACTTTGCCTCCCGGTCCAGCAGATGTACATTTCAGTCTTAAAGTATTCTTCTTCTTCACCTTCACTTCCATTGCTTAATGACATTTCTGACAGGGAGCACTTTGGTATCTTTTTATCGCCTTCCGCTGCTTTGTAGGCATGCATCGGCTTTATTTGAGATTCTCAATCAGTTTCTTAGAGATGCCAGAGTTGGACGAAGTCAGGGAATGTATCAGCTATGATACGTCACGATCAGCTGACACCTAATGACAATTTTACCTGACTTACAAATCACATTCAGTAAATTAACACTTAATTCATACTTTTTAAGTAAACTTTAGTTCACAAAAACAAAACCAGCCTTGTGTTAGTGTGGTTAACAAGTGCTGGGTTTGACTCATTGGATATTTCTGCGTGGCATCTGCATGTTCTCCCTGTGCTGGTGTGCATTTTCTGTGTACTCCGGCTTCCTCTCACAGTACAAAGATGAGGTAAATTGTCCATAATTGTGAATATGAGTCTGTCTCTGTGTGAGCTGTCGACCTGTCCACGGGGTACCCCGCCTTTAGCCCTGTGACAGGACTAAAGACCAGAAAAACAGTTTTTGGACCCTAGCATCATACAGACAAATTGCGTTATGTGAAGCACAGAGCAATGACAGATTACATTTGAAATATTCAACAGCAGCATCTCTTTTCAGGATCAGCAACCTCAGTACTTTGGATAATATGAAGTACAGACTGTGAAAAGTTCGCATTGGAACAACTTTCCACCAAAGAAATGCTGAGGGGAAAAAACAGCTGACAGTGAATTCTGTGGATTATCCTGCGTGACAGTCTTTTTTTTGTATGGAAATGTTTTTAAATTGAATTTTTAATATCTCCATTGTACATTTCTCCGGCAGTATCTTATTACCTGGGCAAAGAAACCCCAGCTAAATAACACTATATAAAGTTGGAAATAAGTTTATTCTTAGCAATTTTCTGAAGCGACATTTATTTTGAAAAATAAGTCGGGAGCCTAAGTCCTCATACATAATACTACGTTCTATACCTAGTGATTGGTAGAGCTCTGTCATCTTTGGATGGTCCCAGCAGGTCGTTTGTGTCTGATGACTAAAAATGGAAACACAGAAGAGAAAACTTAAGAGTGCAAAATACACAAAATCATGAGCTGACACATAAACAGAACAACTGCTGATGTCTAAACACACACACACACACGCGCACACGCACTCTTAAATACTTTCTACACTTTCAAGGCTTATCACAAAAAAACAAGATGGAAAAAAAAACATTGAATAAGAAAGGTATGCAAAATCATACAGAGAAACAGAGCAAAAGGATAAGCAAGTGGAATTACACAGAAGCTAACATTACTTTTATCATCATCACTGGAACAGTACAGACACTGTGGACGCTTATATTGGCATCTCTTTTGTTATCACCCCTGAAATGGAGACAGAGGCTACGAATACATCATAAATCACAGAACTCTGAATGAAACAACACAGACACACACACACACACACACACACACACACACACACCTTTCCTTTCAAATACCATAATAAACATGAGGGGACCAAGTCTAAACCTTCTGTTTACATTTCTGCTTCAGGTAGAAGCCACAGCATGCATGCACACACACACACACACACACACACACACACACACACACACACACACACACCTAACACAAATCAAAGCAGTCGGAAAACCAACAGTAGGAGAAGGAAAAAAACACAAAAAAAAACACATTTAAAAAGAATGATCAAACATAGCTGTTTCGCCTGCCAATCACTTCTTTTATTTGAGCTATTCTGGCCATGATGTGGCCTTACGTGTGTGTGTGTGTGTGTGTGTGTGTGTGTGTGTGTGTGTGTGCACGCCTGCATAATATTTCAAGGAGGCACCTGGCTGTCAGAAGCCACACTCAGATCTGCGTGGGATGTTTGAGGAGTTTTCTGGAAGATGTTTTTTTTTTAATAAAAGTCTGTTTCAGAATGCAGAGGCTCCCCTGTGGATTCTGCGATGGCTCGCTCTCTGCTGACAGTCAGCAGGAAGTAAAGCCGAGTGCTGACAGAGAAGCGCAGCGGCGAAGTGGATGGCATAAGCCCTCCTCGTGCGCAGATGTTCATCGCTATTCAACGGCTACACAGACTGGTGACCATTTCACACCTGAGCAGGCATATTTAACGCCGGGACATTCCTGCACTAAGGACCTGCGAAACAGTTGCCTAAATTGTCAAAGGCTGGCAGGGGATTCGCTGATATTTGCTCCACGCAAACAAACACCAGGAGAAAGAGCACGATCTCCATGCAGACCACATTCGCAAGCAGCTATCACCAATAAAACGTTTTTTTACACCGACGTGTCGAATGGTACATCGCAGACAAGACAGAACTAGTACACTGATAGGATACACATGAACTCACAAAAAATCAAAAATCAGACTTCTGTACACACACACACACACACACACACGGCAGCCAGTATTTCCATCACCAGAGAGATTAGACAGCTTGTGCTCATATCCACAGCTCATGAATGCCATGATGGAGACAACTGAATTGTCAAATTTAACTGTCTTCACTTCTTTCCCCTCAACATATTCCCTTTCCAATGTCAATCCTTTTGTTGTCCTGTAGGAAGGCAGTGGGGGGGAAGAAAGCTAAGTGAAGTGATGGCACACTTATGACAAAGCTGTTACAGTTTAGATGGCGCAGTGTGAAACATTCATCCACAGTAAAATTCAGGGTAAGGTTGGCTTTAAACAAACAAATCACGCTTGACGGCTTGATTCAGTAAACACACATTAGAACTAAACCTTTACAATGTTTTACCATGGATGGCTAACTTTGCTAAAGAGCAAAAAATCTGTGTCTATTTCACACTAGCTGGACTTTTGTGTTGACGATTATCCCCAGAGATGATCACTGTGTCTCAGCTGTTTTTACCTGACTGGAAACAGCAGCTTTCAGTGGAAAAGCTGAAAGGCGGTGCGTCAGGTTGGGAGTAACACTAGGAGCATGCTTGTTATTTTTGTTTGGGTTTTTCCTCCTTTTTTTCCCCCACTGGATTGTGCACTGTAAATTAATCCCACAGGGTCAAAACATCTACTATAACATTCTGAGTTTTCGTGCCCCAAACTTTGGTGCATGCCCAAGTTTTTTTATTCACTTCCCTAAAATTCAATCCAAGTTTAATGGTCATGATCCAGAAAACCTTGAAAGGTAAACCGACAAAATTTAGATGTGGACTTGAGCCTAGATGGACAACTGGAGACCAGACGGCCGAGTAGTCATGCCCATTATGCTTCTTTGAACTCTGCTGCTTTGGCTCATACGTGTTTAGCGCATTGTAATGTAAATCCAGACCCTCCTTTTTCAGGAATATTGTTTAGCTCACACTGTAGTCAACAAATAGCTTTCACACCAGCTTGACTAATCCAAATGGTTGAACATAGAAGCATTCTTGAATGTTTCACTGACTGGGCATATCAGTGATCGCGGGATGTCGTTGACTTGTAAGTCATAAGCCTGTCCTCAGCATTGTTGTTCATTCTGGCTTTTATCACTGATCCCTGTTTAGTGTCGCCAGCAGCAGATGCAAACACAGCACAGCTGTCACTCCTTCTCTTCCTACGCTCCAAATCCTATTTATCTCCATGCTGTTGGTCTGAGCGAAAATCTTTTATTACCTCATGAAATTAAGCCAGGTTATGAGTCAATAAA
This sequence comes from Perissodus microlepis, assembly GCF_051167445.1. Taxonomy (NCBI): domain Eukaryota; kingdom Metazoa; phylum Chordata; class Actinopteri; order Cichliformes; family Cichlidae; genus Perissodus; species Perissodus microlepis. The sequence goes on from NC_140475.1 coordinate 11,542,637, forward strand.
TTAACTAAGCTACTTTTAATTGTTTAATTGGTGATTTTACGATGGATAAGTGTCCTTTACTAACTTTCAAGAAGCATTTGAATGCACCACAAAGTTCAAAAACACTCCAAAAGCACACCATGATGCAAGGCTGCCAATTTCAATCGAGTTGAGCGTCTGAAGTTATTTCATTTCAATATCTCGAGCTTTTCAAACTCAAGAATTAGCGTGATAGATATTGAACACTTCTCCAAATTCCTCGACATTGATTTCCACAGTGGAAAATGACTTCTCATATGCATCAAATTAAAAGGAAATTCAATTAGAAACAAGGCAATTAAAGCGGCCACTGATGACACGTAGTGGTTTTGCCGATTCGTCAGGCAGCGGATAGCTGTGAGACAGGAGTTCTGGAGATGAATCCTCTTGGGTCTTGTTTAATGCATGTGACATTTTCCCTCATAAAAGTCATTAAATGACATCTCAGAATAACCATCTACAAGTCGAACGGCGTCACAGAAAGGGGATGCAGCAGCAGGCACAAAGAAAAGGATGATATTTACGTATCCACAAGGGTACTGTGAGGGGAAAATAACCTTTTACAAGATGTTTTAATGAGATTTCTGTCTCACCAAGTCAGCATAATAGGCAGCTGAAGTTATATGACATAAGTGATACGATCTGACCTTCTTAGATTAACTGATCATAATAATAATAGCAGTTTAGCTTATCAAGCTTGTGTAGCTTTACAATTTCCAGCTACTTAGAGTCTCATTCAAGGTTAAAGTGGTTCTGCTAATTACTACGTCTTCATTGGTGCTTCTTAAAAATAAATTATAACCACAACAACCTCCTACTCTTTCCCTCTACCCTAGAAGTAACCTAGACGTTTCATATTTCCTGAGGGAAAAGCCAAAATCCTTCTTGGATAGATCTACAATCACAGCACGGCCGGAGACGATTCCCTAAAAACTAAAAATGGCAACAGTGTGGCCAAACACGTCTGCAGTCGCTTTGCTGGTGGGTGGTGGGAATTTGTCACTGTCACACGCTCAGAGACTTCCATGAATAATCATGAGCGTGCACTTGAATGATTAGTAGCATATCTGGATATCCAAAGAGACAGAATTAGGGAAATATCTGAGTAAGCACGAGGAAGATTTCAGGAACTATTTTTTCCCCCCACTGACAGCAGCCTGCCAGGCTTATCACCAAGTGTCTGTGACAGGTGATAAGTGCCTGCATTCACCACCTGACATCTTCTGTCTCTCACCGCTCCACCTCCACCCTCCCTTAAAAAGCCACCCCCATCTTTCCTATAATAGCATCCCCCTTTTTTGGGCTTTTGAGTTACGGTTCAAATAGTTTAGGATTCCTATTAAAACTTCCTAAACTAGACATCCTGAGGAGCACACTGTCACAGTGAGCAGAGTGGCTGTTTTTTTTTTTTTTTTTTGGGTGGGGGTGGGGGTGGGGGGTGTTATTGCTAGGCTCAACCCCACCATAACCGTTTGGCACCATTTCACAGTGCCAAATGTCTCCTAACACAAACACAGACTGACAGCACAACCAAAGATTTCTTCGAATGTCGAGAGGGTGCCAGTGGTGAAATGGGAAAGCATATGAGGTTGCCAGCATGATGCAATAAATACACCGAACTTATGTGAAGCCATTTCAGATTCCCCACAAAATGTCACTGGAACTGCTCGCTACAGGGGGTGGACAAAGACACAGTTTTAATCAGAGGCCCTTTGTCAGCCCGCAGAAAAGAGGCAGAGTATGAAAGGAGATGGAAGACGAGATGGGGAGGAGTTTGGGGAAATGAATGTTTCAGAGAGAGACACTGATGTCCCAAGGATGTCACGGCACAAAAAGCGACCTGTGATTAGTCCTGGAGATGGATTTAGACTTGAATTCAAACAACAAATTAGGTGGAATTTTATAACTGCCTCCAAGGCCGAATGTGTGGATGTGAGAGAGGAGGATACTGCTGTAGACTAGCTTCAATTTGAAATAGAAAAAATATATATCACTGCTTGTGTCTCTAAATACATTTCTGTGTACAGTTTTCTGTGAATACCCCTGTGTTTTGTTTGTGTGTTTGTATGAGTGGGCGGACGGACGCAGGTTCATTGGCTGGCCACATCTGTGATCACAGGCTGTTGTTGACTCTAAAGTTATAAAGCCTGTCCTCCGAGTCACTGGCTTTCACATCTGAACCCTTTCTAGTGCCAAGATGCAGGCCCAAACCCAAAGCAGGTGTCCCTCCCCTCTCTCTATATATAAATCCCATGTTTGTCTTCGTCTAGACATTACCTAGCTCTTTAAAGGGGACCTATCATATAAAACAAAGATTTTTTTTCAGACGCCCTTACTGTTGACATCCAAATTAAGAGGGTAAGAAGCAGCCAGGTGCTGCTAATCAAATGCTAATCAAGTGCACCTCAGCACTTCATCACCAGTAAGTGTGAGCACCTCTATAAAAGCAGAAGCTTTGGCAGTTTACTGTTCTGGAGAAAGTGGGTGTGTGAATACAATGCCAGACTTCCCAGGTATGGACATCCCAGCAAATTCACTCCAAGATCAGACCATGAAATGCCCCAAGAGCTACATCTCAGACTCTACAGGCCTCAATCAGCAGCTTAAATGTTAAAAATGTTAAAGTTCATGAGAGTACAAGGAGAAAAGAACTTAACAAGCATGGATTGTTTGAAGATAAAGAGAGAAATCCTCTCTGAAAAACAAAAAACAAAGCACAAGACTTCTGGAATAATGCCCTTTGACTATAATGCGTTTGGCAAACAGCATATCAGCTCTAACACCTCACACCAACTATTAAGCACGGTGGCGGAGGGGTGATGATTTGAGCTTGTTTGGCAGCCACAGGGAACCTCACAGCCATAAACTCCTCTGTGTAACAAATATGAGGCTGACAGCTAAATAGTGACTGAAATGCTGTGGCGGGACCTCAAGAGAGCGGTGCATAAACAAATACCTACAAACCTCAACGAAGTGAAGCCACATTGTAAAAAAGATTGGTTCAAAATGTCTCCACAATAGTGTCAGAGACTGAAAGTCAGGCAGAAAACGGTGTTGTCTTGTTATTCCATCTAAAAATGGCTTTACATGCCACTTCCTCTAAAACCACAAGGCTTTTAGACACAATTCACAAGGCTGTACATAAACATTGTCTTATTAACATGATTTAACACTTAAGCCTCTTGATACCGTCCAGCAAAAAAGATTATTATGAAATTTTGTTTTTCTTCATTACTGCCTATATGCACACAAACGCATCACCAAATAAACAACAACAGACAGATTTTCTACATAAAAATAAAACTATCCAAGCTGAGATTGTGACCACACTTAATAATATAGAATCTTTTGGAAAATGAATTCATCAAACTTTTTTTGAAGACATTTAACTAGTTACCGAAACATGACTGTATCTTTAAATCTTCATAGCTGTAGCTTTTATTGTGGACTGTTCTGTGGACAGTGAACAAGTGGGGTTTTTCCCTTGTGTAAATGGCCGTTTGACAATTTTAACTGAGACGGTGACATTTCCACTCAGGGCACAGGATGATTTAGGAGGGCAACCTGAAAAAACGCTACCACTTTATCATCCTAAAAATAAATACAGGCAGTAACAGCGTTATAAAAGAAACCAGAGAGCAGCAGAACTGATAAATGATAGCTGAAATAGAGTTTTCTAACCGCTACACAAAAATAAGTGTGAATCTGGTTAAGGCAGCAATTTACTGACGTACAGTTAGATGTTTTTTGGATAATGAGGTCCTTTATGCTTTCAAAACTGACATCTCCTAAGCAGTAGAAAAGCTGTCCTGGATGCCATTTCTGCCCGTTTAAGCAAAAACGTGCAGTTTGGAGTGATTTGGCAAAAAATTAGAATGGGAAGCGAGATGTCAAGCTAAAGTCATTACAGCCACTGTTAGCAGAATATGGGAAGCAGTCCTGGGATTCAGCCAGATATTATCTATTCAAAAGGAAGTGCTACTGTTGAACTGAATATGAAATGTGCAGGTGAAACAGCCTGAATGGTAATTTACAGACAAAAACCAATCGCGAGAGAAAGAAGTTCTTAATTGGACGACAAAGAAAATGCACAGAAAATACAAAGGAAAAACAAATAGCTACTAAGATCCATGACCAGGCGGTGTTTACCGGAGGTCACAAGAGGTTACAGCTCTGACGCACAAAAGAAAAAACTGAAAAGATCAGATAATAATGGGCCATTTCACAATCAGCTCTCAGCATTTTTAAAATGCAGATCAAAAAAATAATATCTATTCCGTCTGCACCATACTGCCCGCATCTGAATCTACCTTGAGATGAATAAAGGTGTCATAAATGTGCAAACTTCAACTTTTCTACCAAATCTGTTACTTAAAGGCAGAAAAGATCGTATGACAGTAAAGACTGTTTTCACACGTGAAACGAACACAATGTCAGGAGATTCAGATCAGGACATTAAATAAATGTAAATGGTAAATAGACCGGTTCTATATGGAGCTTTTTGATTCCATGTGAGCGCTCAAAGCACTCAGGAGGTAGGAGACGGTCAAAAGTAGCAGTTGCTCCTGATCACTTGAGTGTGAATGCATAGTCTACACCAGTCATTTTCTGCACCTACTATCTAATCGGCTTTAATCACCAAGGTGTCGAACCACCAACCTTCTGATTTGTGGATGACCTGCTGAAAGGGTTTAGACAATGATGCTGCCTGAGTAGAGCGTCCAAGAGACATGACACATGGCACCAGCCTGCTCACTGTCACTTCAACAGACAGTTACCTACACTATTCTCAGATAAGTACAAATGAACTTTGCACGGACTTAACTTTGGGGAACTGACTGTTTAAAAGGAAGAAGTTATTGCATTACAAAAGGGTCATACCCTATAAATACTCCCTTAAAAGCCTTAGAGGTCCTTTAGGAGATTACTTTACAAAGTTGCACAGTCTAGACTTAAAATATTCTACTATGGTCATAAAGGTCATGTAATAAAATTCAGGTGCTTGAGACTACCAGTGGGCAAAAAAATCCCAAGAATGAAAATTAAAGCAAACTCAAATTTGATTGGAAAAAAAGACATTAAAAAAAAAATCACTCACACACAATCATTCCATTTCAAATAGGTGACAAATAGCATTTCTTTTCTAACCTACTACAGCACACAGACAGACGCATGCATACAGTTTATACAGGCACAGTGAGCGCTATCGAAGCCATTTCTCGCCACTTACTTGATGTAATAAGGAACCTTATTCTGAGAAACTGCACGTTGCCAGGGGAGCTGTACAGATGCTGCAGACAGAGAGAGACAAAGATAAAGAGAGCAGTGAGATGAGGGGAAAGACAAAAAGTCGGGCAACTAAAATCCAAACGCCATCTTAATAAATGCTGCACAATTCCACCAAGCAGTGTAATAATCCATTTAGTGTTTGGACCTTGACTTGAAATAATTTTTACATGTAACACTTCCATTATAACACAGTCTAGATGTATAAGGAAGACTCTCACAGAGCATGAAATTGGGGTGGGGGGGTGGGGTAAATGGATATTGTTTTCTTGGCAGAAAATCCGGAGGAGGGAGACAATGGGACATGAAGGAAAAGATTTTTATTTTTTTAAATAGAGGGAGAAAAAACTGGGGGCACAAAACAAGACAAAAAACACAGACAAGCAAGGGAAATCTTAAAAATGACGAGCTGATACAGTGTTAAAACCAGACAAATATAACTCTTGAGATGCTCTCAAAAGCAATAAGAAACAGAAATGTTGCTTGATTTATCGCCCTCCCACTTTCCCTCCTCCTTGACACAGCTCTACACTCCGATATAAAGATGAAAAGACAGTAAGAGAAAGAGATTAGGCGAGATTGGGAGATATACGAGATGGATAGGGCAGGATAAGAACGCACTACTTTATTGATCCCTCGGGGAATATTAAGCTACTAGTGTAATGAGAGCGAATGTGTGATGGAGAAGATAGTGTCATAGTGCCAGGAAGATGAAAGAAGAGACAGAGTGGTGTTTTGTCTGGGTGCAGTTGCTGAGCTCTCAGCAGCGCTTACTTTGTAAACTCGTGTCTGTTGGTGACACAGCATGCCGGCTGAGCCTGCCACCTGCTCTGAATCGCACACCGTCCATTTTGTCTCCATGTCTGACAGCCAGCAAAGCAAATCAGGCGGAACGGGGAGAACACTAATGGCTGTATGATTATAGAAAATGACGAAAGTCAGAGAGGGAGGGAGAGCGCGACAGAGGCGCAGGGAGCCGGAGTCTGGCTGCTCTGTTTAATGTTCACGCTTCTGCATTTGTCTTTTCTCTCCAGCTTTGTCTCTAACTCTCTATGCTCTGCTAATGACCACTCTAAAGAGGGAGGGAGAGGAAGGAGTCAGTGCAGAGCTGTAATTAAGCCTTGCATTATTCATGAGTGAAGTGGCGCGTCTGCACGCTATGTGTATGCGCGTGCACGCGGCCACTGAGCATCCGTGATGGCGAAGCATATGGCTGAGGATGAAAAGACGGGGCATGGGAGAGAAATTGGACGATGTGAAACTGTGTAACTGAGTGGAATCAAACCAAGTCACCCCAAATCTATAATTTCCTTAGAGAAGTAATAGGCTCGGTACTCACTGGAGAGGAAATGTTGGGAGGAGGGGCCAAAGTCTCTGTGGGCTTCCTGGAGGAGCTTCAGTCTGTCATCCACTGCCACCTGTATGATGACCACACACACACACACACACACACACACACGCGCACACATAAAGAAGAGACAGTCAGCTGTGGGCTGGCAGGCTCTGATCGCACAGACAGAACTTTACAGTGGCTAGACTTGGCGTCATGGTTGGAAAGAATTCAATTTCAGTGCAATTAAGTTACAAGTGGATTTTCTGTAAGACCCCAACTCAAGAAACTTTATTTCCAATAGAGGTATACATATACACAGTGTCACATCTTGACTGGACTCACAGGCACTTGGTGTCAATTTCAGGACATTTAGCATTGTCTGGAAATTATAAAGCAGCTTCAATTAGCTGAGCACATGTCAAACCCACAAACAGCAGGTAACTGAGTGCTTACATGCACGTGTCAGCTAATAAGTATCTACACCGGATGCAGTCAATCACAGTACGGCTGTATGCTCGCTCACAATGAGCTCAAAGCCCATAGCAAATCACTGCAGTGACAATTACAGGTAACTGTGGACCAAAATAGACTTGCAGGTCACAAATCCACCATCTAGTGTAGACACATGATGCTGGGGCCAGAGGGAAACCCATTATCCAGATTTCATGGAAGTGTGCCATGTGCATTCTCAACTTTGATGGTATATGTGACCGTAATGGGAAACAGAGCATTAATGGAAGGTTTTTTTAATATTGAAAAATGAAGAGATAAACTCAACGGGGAAACACATAAGAAGCTAAATCAGGCAGCACACAAGAACACTAAGTTTCCTAAATCTCTACTTTTGAGCTAATCCCACAAAAACAACAAATATATATCAATATGGGGCGATCAGAAACATGCTCGTGCAAAGATCAGAAAAGTAACATAGCACCAGAATCACACTGTGCCTATTTGTGTGTTAACATAAAATCTTATATACTTTCAAAATCAATGCTAAAACACTGCTGTTTACTCCATGTTATTATCTTTACTACTACTTCAGCTTGCTTACAAAAAATAAAAAAAAACTTGTGTGAAAGGCATTTAAGTTATCAATCACTCAGACTCTTACTCCCGCGCTCCTTTGAGAGCCGTGTATTGACCTCTCAGGCACTGCACCTGTGCCCTGCCGCACATGATTTGCTTTGCTCCATCATTCCGACTAGCTGGACAGTATTGGCAGCCTGTAATACTGAGACTCGCACATTCACACATGAGCCTCGGGTATTAAGTCAGCCAGATCACAGAGGGATCCTGGAAATGGGTACAGAAAGACCAGTAGCTCAGTTTCTTTTTTTGGCCACTTAGTGACTATTATCCTCACTCTCCCGCAGCAAGGAAGATGGTAGCTGTCTGGAAATGAAAACCAAACCATCAAACTACACAGCCAGATCTGGCTTATTAGTGAAGCTGAAGCCGTCCTGCAGACTGAAAGAAATGAAAAGAGCAGACAACAGAGAGAGACAGAATGAAACTAAGCCCTTCTCTGACTCACAATCTAAATTATAGTCATATTCCAGGCAACAAGACTGTTAGTGGGTATCTGTGCAGTGCACTGAAAAAAAAAAAAAAAAAAAAAAAATCACAGGGCTACAAATTAGCACAGCTAACCAGTTTTGCTTAGCGGGGAAGGGGGGCCACATTTCTTTTCCTGCTTAAATTCTCGAATAATGCTACCACACTGTGTGCCTCAATTATAAAGGAAGCTTCAAAAACATTGCACTAGAAAAAACTCTACATCTGTCTCATGTCCACAGCTGAGCAGCTAACCTGTATTCAGTTCCTCTATGTGACAAAGTGGGTGAGAACACCATTTGTCCATATTCTTAGTTAACATTCTTGTTTCGATTTAACCATATTTCATATGTAGTCTGCAATAGGCAAACATCTACTATCCCTATTTGTTCAGGTTTTGCACTTTTACAGATTATGTAAAATAACATCTTGGTTTAAATCAATTCTGACAAGTTTGTTAAGTTAACATGTTATTTATTTCAACTGTTAACTGGTGTAGTTTGAACTCACCTTACTTACCTGTGTTCCAGGAACAAAAGGAGGAAATTATAGCTTTACTTCCTGTATTTATACCTTTATAGCTAATAGCTTATAGCTAATCTGAGGTCACAGGAAGAGACCAGGTGAAGAAGGGGGAGAATTTTAGACTGTGTTTATACAGAAATGGATTTATTGGTGCAATTTGTATTGATTACACCGTAGCGATTTTATTGCTAGTAAAGAGTAGCAGTATAGGTTTGAGTATGATAATGTTCATCTTACCTACTGAATGGAATAGTCCAGGGCTGAGTGGACTATTTAAGCAGATGAATGCAGGGGTTCAGGGGGGAAAGGACCAGGTCAGTGTAGCTGTGTGCAGTTTGACCTTAATTTCCATTGATTTAAGTTCAGTTATGTTTATTTGAACTGAGTTAACTATGGAGTTGAGCTTCTTCTTCTTCTTTTTTTTTTTTGTAAATATGGTTTGATCACAAAATGGTGAATAAATCACTCGCTACACTGGACAGCACCTGTCTCCTGCCATTCTTAGCCGCTTAGGTCACGTCCCACCACACTCTACCACTGCAGATCTCAAGCATCACTGGGTATCAATGCCAAGGACCCTAAATCTAAGAGACATGACAGAAAAGCTACTTTGGCATAGCAATCTAGAGATTAAAAACTGACTAACAGTGCATCTTTAAGTTTAAAAATCCCCAATTAGAATACAAAAATGACTGAAACTTGTCTAAAGGATATCAACACAACTCCAGCGCTCATGCTCAAAACCCACTCCTCTTCTATCTCCTTGTAATAACTTGTTAACAGTGTTGGTCAAGTTACTTGAAAAAAGTAATCAGTAACTAATTACTGATTACTTACCCAAAAAAGTAATCCCGTTACTTTACTGATTACTTATTTTCAAAAGTAATTAATTACTTAGTTACTTAGTTACTTTTTAAAAACACGATTTACAACCTGAATAGGTGATAAAGCGATAGATCTGTCAGGCCAATTCTACTTTTTCTGCATAATCCATCACAAAATGTAATCAAATGGAAAAGTCCCTTTTTAAAACTTGTTTTATTAGTTTTAATCTTTTAACTTTATGCATCAAGCAAAAATTTAATTATATGCAACATTCTCTGACTGGAAGAAATTTGTTTAACATTTAAACTTATTTTCTGCACATTCCAGCACATAAAATATAAATATAAATATAAAATAATAATATTTTGTGTGTGTTTACACTCACTCTTTCAAATAGATGCAAGTAAAACACAGCAGAAAATAAATAAAGTCAAAGACTAGCGGTCCTGTTGCTCTATTTTCACCTGTAAAACAGGAGCAGGGTAGGCAGAGGTTTACCCTGGTGCAGGTGTGCCGCAGCGGTCAGTGGAAGAATCCGCGAGTTTCTCTGTGAATTTCCCATTACGTCATAGCGCACTCGGTGCTTGCTTGGAAGTTTAGGGCTTTTTTTCGATGTAAAAAGAAGTTTTCTTCCCACGCACAACGGACGCTAATGTTTTTGTCACTTTTTATGGAATCAAACTCAAAATAAGGTCAGTACTTCCACGCTTTAAACGCTGCACGCTCATACTCTCTCCCGCACTCGATATATTATCCATTGTTGATCTGCACACAGCTGTTGTCATGAACGTCGCACTCGCTTACGTCACTGTCATGAGACATTCTTGCAAAAAAATCACGGTTTTAGTAACGCAGTAACGCAGCGTTCCTACGGGAAAGTAACGGTAATCTAATTACCGTTTTTGCAATAGTAATCCCTTACTTTACTCGTTACTTGAAAAAAGTAATCGGATTACAGTAACGCGTTACAAGTAACGCGTTACTGCCCATCTCTGCTTGTTAAGAGACTTTTTCACGCCTTCTCCTCGAGGTCTGAGACATGCTCAACTCTGAGAAACACTCGTGACTATCTAGCTGTGACTATCAAGCGTGCAGAGAGCCATGGATGTGACCGGTGCGCTGCGAGAATAGTGACCACTGATGTGTAGTGACAAAGTGTCGCACTGAACATAAAGCTGCGTTCAACTAAAACAAGTAAACAGGGAGAGGGACGGCTCCAAATCCCGTGTGTTCGGCTGACAAAGTAAAATTGGCATACAGTGAAAAAAAGCGAGGGAGACACAAAAAACAAAAACAACGAGACAGCGCAGTCTCCTTTGAAGTCATTTAGACAACTGTGACAAAATATAGAGGAAAAAATGCACACACACACACAAAAAACCTACTCCTGCTCCAAAATCTGTAGCTGTTTCAGGGGGATTTAAAGTACCTGTAAAAGTTTCCACCTCATGTTGAGCTGGTCCAGCTGTCTCGAGGCTGTGGACGACAGCTGAATGTCCAATGGTGTCAGCTCAGCAGAAAGCTCATTGACAATTCGGACGTCCTGACGCAACGGGGCAATCTCCTCTCTGAAGGCCTGGGAAAAAGATGATAGCGTATTTGTATTATAGTTGTGAGATTAGCCTAAAATAAATATGCTTTAGTCCAAACTGCTGACTGCTGTTTGTTTATCCCTTTCTTGTTTGACCACCTAAATTCTAACAGAAGATGAAGTTTTCAGCTTCAGCTTTAAAATTTGCATTTAAAAAGTCTCCTCTGTGTACTGTCCTACCTGTCTCCCATATTAGAGACAAGTGCTGCTCTGGTTGCAATCTAATCTATCAATAGACCGTTTAATCTAAAGTGGATCGCTAAATGACACGGATATAAAGAAATACGAGTGCCCGGACTGGCTGTACCTCAGGTGATTAAGATCTGAGGTGCAGCAGAGAGAGAAATGAGTGCAACAGCTGAATTTCCTCATGCAGCCTGTGAATCGTGACTTGGCTATTTTCAGTGCCCCTTTGTCCTCTGCTTCTCGACTCTTTCATTTGTTGTTTACAGTTTACAAGAAGATGGTCTCATTTTTCTTGCTTGTTAAATTAAATTTGTTGCTTGTTTCTCGGCCGGTTCTCCTTGGCAAAACGAGACATCCTCAAATAAGATGTGTAAACAAACAAGACTATACTGAATATATCCTCAAATGAAGTAGCACTTTCTTTTAAAAAAGACATACACACACACACACACACACACACACACACACACACACACAAAAAGTAAATAAAGAACCAGGGAAACCATATGAAGCATCAAACATTTCTTCTTCTTTTTTTAAATCAGGATTTTCAAAGATTTTATAACGGAAAACTACATGATTTGTTAAACAGAACTCAAACTGAGCATATCTGACAGTATAAGAGGGATGGTTATGGTGCATTAGCAAAAATCTGACCCTCTGACTCACCGTGGTTCTATCGATGTGATCCTGCAGAGAGTCGATCAGCAGATCGCCCACAGGCTGCCAGGTAGCTTTGGCCTCCTCTGCCCGAGTCAGCCGCAGGTCAAGCTGGTCCATGGAGCTCTGCAGCTCTTGGAGTCGCTCCAAGGCTCGCTCCACCTGACTCTGCCAACCGCCCACGTGCCCTTTCAGACGCTCCCACCGCTCCCTCACTTCACCAGATTGCTTTCGGATAGCCCGGGCCAACCCTCGGGCCTTCTCCTCTGGTGTGAGATCTGAAAGATAAAAAAAAGAGAATACGGGAAATAAACAAGCACGCCATTTTGTGGAGAAATGCTCATGGCCTTCATTATTATTTCATATTTTGTTCAGTTATTTCTTCACAATATGGTAATGAAAGGCATTTATTTCAAGACTACTTCTATAAAATGGAAGAAATGATAGAAATGCATTTGTAATGTCTTCAAATTCTTGCACTGAACTGGATCTTTTCTTTTATTTCACAGTCCTTGACTTCTTTCCAGCGCTGCAAACAGGCTCCCCCACACTGCTTTACTTGCGAAAATACACATGCTCGTGACATTCCAGTGCTAGAGCTTCCTAAAAACAGCCTTTACCATCTTCAACATTTAATTATTGTTCTCTAAATACGTACTTCTACAACAAATACACTGAAGAGACCTGTATAAATTTTCATTAAAGTCTCTTCTTTTCTCTTCCTAAGATGATGTGGCAGAAGATTCTGAAGAACTATGAGCCATTTATCTGCCAATTTTACTATAATTATACAGCTGAATAATCCCTTTGTGATCATTTTTTCTTTTATTGCACATTCCTTCAGTAGTTGCACATCCTTCATGTCTAAGTCTGACCCTTCTATGACTCATCTGCAAACCTGACACTCATCGACAAATCAAGCTCCAGGACAATATAAACCCCAGCCCTTCGATCCTCTTTCTGACTTTGTACTGCCTGGTAGAAAAACTACAGTCTTGTCAGAACTTGTGAATTGATATGTAGAATTTTCTGACCCTTAGAACTAATTCCTTTGTCCCTTTGTGTCTCAGGTCTACTAACTTCTTTCTAGTAACAACCTGAACTAATCCAAACTGCACACGCGCCTCTTCTCCATCACTCTCGCCAGCCTTGACCTGCTCTCTGACACACTATCTGCCAAATTCAGCTGCTTTCAAGTCACAAATACGACCTGCTGAACTATTCACTGTTGTCCCTGAATTCAGCTTTTGAGTCCTCACTTCTTCAGTTAAAGAATGGAGGAGCAAAAGAAAAACAGAAGGGCAGAAAAATAAGAAAAGAAGGTAGGACGCTGAAGCTTTAACTAAAGTCAAGGCTTGATCAAAGAGAAAGACAGAAAAAAATGAGAGAGACTGAGGGTCTAAGAAATCAGAAGGTGAGAAGACATGACGACTGTGGCATATCTGAGGATGCGGTTAGAGAAGAGGGGGGAATAAAAAAAAAAAAAAAAAAAAAAAGAGCAGGTATGGGAGAAAACTGCTCCCCAGACAATCATTTTAACTGCAAAAAAAGATGAGCAGGTCTCAGGAGTTCTTAGGTCTTATCTCCAGGGTAGTGACTGAATTACCATCTTCACCTGTTGCACCTCTGCAATCTCGCTTTTTCTCATCTTGCTCCCGGCATACAAAAACGCCTGACACTGCAGGAAGCCTCATGTCATTGCTGATACTGATGGTGTCTGTAGTTTATAAAGGAGAATGATGTACACAGGCAAAGTAATGTAAGCTCGTTTGATTGTCTTTACAAAGCATTACTATACTAATACATTATCAGAGTGTTAAAAATTCAATATCCTCTCATTACACCACAAGCACAGCTTCTGATCTTAAATTAGCTTGTTTTAAAAAAAATCTATTTACTGTATACAATGAGATCACACTTTGATATCTGCATCAAAGACCACAGACAACAAGCCTATCGGTCTGCGCTCTGAAGTCTCGCCACACCCCTACACATTCCCTTGGGTCGGTTTAATTATTTACACAGTAGGGATTTAGTTAGAAGGGAAATATGCTGACCTAACGAAGACTTTCCTGCTGCACCCAAAAACAGACAGAGAGGGAATACTGAATGAGTTGGTGTATTTGTAAGCCCAGCTCCTTGTCTATTTATACTAACTTCAACAGAGGTAACAGCTTGAATGATTTTAACCTCAGAAGTGAGGCAAATAAGACCTTAGATTCTGGTTCTTCAAACTGGCTGAAAAGCAGACATTCTTGTGATTGATGACAGGTTAAGGTACCCAAAACAAAACCCTTGTGGAGCAGAAAAGAAGAAGTTTCTTCTGGCAGTTCTCCCATTTACATCAGGTTATCACAGCGGATGGATCCATATATTTGATTTTGCACAGATTTGAAAGCTGCCCTTCCAGACACTCGCACCACCACCACCAGGACCCACTACAGTTTGCATACAAGGCGGATGTCGGAGTGGAGGATGCCATCCTGTACCTCCTGCATAGAGCCCACTCACACCTGGATGGGGGAAAAGGCACGGTCAGGATCCTGTTTCTTGACTTTTCCAGTGCCTTTAATACCATCCGGCTCTGTATGCTTCAGGAAAAACTGAACAGGATGGAGGTGGACCCCTGCCTGGTGGCTTGGATCTCCGACTACCTCACAGACAGACCACAGTACGTCAGGCTGAAGGACATCACGTCTGACACTGTGGTCAGCAGCACAGGAGCACCACAGGGAACTGTGCTGTCCCCTCTTCTCTTCACCCTGTACACCTCTGACTTCTGCTACAACTCTGAATTATGCCACATTCAGAAGTTTGCAGATGACACAGCCATCATGGGGTGTATCTGGGATGATCAGGAAGAGGAGTACAGAAGTCTGGTGAGGAACTTTGTTGCATGGAGTCACACAAACCACCTGCAACTCAACACCTCAAAGACTAAGGAACTGGTTGTGGACTTCGGGAGGTCCAGAGAAGGTCCACTGCCGGTTCAGATAGAGGGGGAGGAGGTGGAGGTGGTCAACAAGTACAAGTACCTCGGGCTGTGGGTGGACAATAAACTGGACTGGTCATGCAACAGAGAGCACCTGTATAAAAAAGCCCAAAGCCGACTGTACTTCCTCAGGAGGCTGAGGTCTTTTAACATCTGCAGGAAGCTCCTGAGGATGTTTTACCAGTCAGTGGTTGCTGGAGTACTTTTCTATGCTGTGGTGTGCTGGGGGAGCAGCACAGCAAAGAAGGACTCATCCAGGCTGGAGAAACTGATCAGGAAGGCTGGCTCTGTGGTCGGCATGAAGCTGGACACTCTGGTGACAGTGGCAGAGAAAAGGACACTAAAAAAACTGCTGGACATTATGAACAATGCTGGGCATCCTCTGCACACGGCCATTAACAACCAGAAGAGTCTGTTCAGTGACAGGTTGCTTCTCCCCAAGACAAGAACTAACAGACTTAAAAACTCCTTTGTCCCACACGCCATCAAACTGTTTAACTCCTCTCTGGAGGGGAGAGGGAGGGGAGACAGGAGGACAAAGGAGGGGGGAACAACTAAGCTGTAGTGCCTCTTCACCTCACTGTGCAATACCTTTATATTTTATTTATATATGTCTCTGTATTTATATATGTGTGTGTATATATATATATATATATATATATATATATATATATATATATATATAAAATATTCTGTAACTGTAACTTCTGTCAGTGCTGTGCTTTTGGAAACAGAATTTCCCAGAGGAACCCACCCGAGGGATTAATAAAGTTTTATCTTATCTTATCTTATCTCTTACCAGGTATCTGTGCCTCTGTGATATTTTGCATATTAAGCAAATGTGTTAACCATTACACTATGGAGCTTAAATCCAACTAAAAACCTTTAGCAAATGACTTTGTAGGATGCAAGCTGCAACCTTTTCCAGCTCCTTTTTTTATATTGTGGCTCGCTTTCGGGGGCACCACAGCACGTCATCTGCAACCACCTCACCCTCTCTTTTGCATCACATCAACCCTCTGCATGTTTCTCCTCCTTACCGCCAGCTCCATATTTCACATCCTTTGTCCAGTGTATGCACTATCCCCCCCGTTACACATGTCCAAACCATCTCCTCTTGCTTTGCTTACACTGTCTCCAAAATGCTTAGCTGGCACTGTCCCACTGACATACTGTGACACTAAATCTGTCCCTCCAGGTCACTCCCAAACATTTTCATCTTCATCCACCTCCTCTCTTTGAGTCAGACCTACCATCTCCAAACCATACATCATAGAGGGTTTCACAACAGTGTTAACAACCTTCCTTTTCAGTGCTGCTGCTATCCTTCTGTCACTATGCCTGAAAAATGAAGACAAGGTATATGTGCAAAAAACTAGAGTTCTTTCAGGGGCCAAAGGTCCAACTTTGCAACAGACGCAAACATGGAAACTGCTTCAACGAAGACATTTTTGTGTAGCTAATGTATATATGGGTGATCTTTTTTGATAACTCAACAGCCTAAATTGCATTAAATTTAGTGGTGTGGCAGTGTTAATTGTGGATGGCTTCAAAACAGGGCTTTAACAAAGCAATTTTGTCTTTTTAAGTGTTTACAGTCTACAGTTTATTACCACGGGCTGCGTCCAAAATCAATGCATTGTTGTTTCCTATATACTATTATCATACAGTACAATTTTAGAGTGGGAAATTATGTTTCTACAAGATTCTGGCCATGTAAGGGTAGGGCTGTTCGATATAACGATATATATCGGATGACGATATAAAAACGTCTATCGTTTCCTATTACGCTATTGTTTGTTTCATGGTGTCGTAAAATAAACTGTTTACAGCAATATTTTTTCATCATTTTTGCAGTCACTGTAGGGGCTATATTAATTTATTAAAGTTCTCTCTTTCACTCATATTTAATATAACCACACTATGGACGGACAAGCGCCTGTTTTTACGTGTTGTCATTAGCAACAATGACGGTAAAACCATCGCGTGGCTCCGCTGTCCGCTTGTTTGTTTTCCACGTAAACCTTTCACAATAAAGCTCAAGATCCTGTTGAGACTTTTCAAAATAAACTGAATCACGTGAAAGAGTATGCAGAGTGTTTACGGATGAGAAGCAAAAAAAGAGCCGTCAGGTCTATAAAATAAACCTTAGACTCAAACTTTGAAAGAAAATGGCGGCCGTTACAAATTATGTCTAAAAATGTATAGTTTCATGCATTGGTTAAAACACTCGACTCCAGCTACATGACGCCCAGCTGGAAAAACTAAACGCAAGTCGAGTTGCCCGAGATTCACAGAATTTACAGAAAATATTACATTTTTGTGATTTATATCATTGTCAGGACGATAAGTGTCTTATATTGGGATATGAGATTTTTGTCATATCACACAGCCCTATGTAAGGGAAAAAATGATATGTGAATTACAAAAATAGGCGATTAGTGATTTAAAATCTGTTGACAACAGACTACACTAACTAGAGACACAGAGAACTGTGAGTTTCTAATAGTTTTTCATTAGGTCATTATCTCCAAATACTTACTATACCTAAAAGATAAAACTGCCTAAGCCTCATTATGAGCTCTGATTTTACCACAATTTACTCAGTTAGGAGGCGGAAAAAACTGCATGGCATGGCTTTAATGGACTCTGTAGTGGTGTGCAGTATTTTTAAGCTGCAATTATCTTTTCAAACTTGTTTCCAGGACTGAAAGTTTATATATTCTGTTAGAGATATATGTTTTTTTTAAATGAAAAGGAACAAACCAGTCTTTAGCTGCAGGTTCTTGCGTGGCTCTCCAGGACCCTCAATGGGCTGATCAGCAAGAAACGTCCTCGCCTGGTCCAAAGTGCTGATTACCAAGTGCTCGCGCTCCTTCAGTTCTGACCGTAGCGCCTGCGGGAAAAGCACAGAGCAATGGCTTAGAGGGGACTTGATGTATATAAAAATGTTACTAATATCAACCACAAATTTTTTTGTAACTTTGTTATGATCTATATATTAAAAAAATAGTTTAATTTCAGTTTAATTTTCAAACAGTTCTTGCAGGTCCTAGTTTTTGAAATAATATACATACTAATCAACCAGTTCTTAGAGTTCTTCTGATTAAAACACTCACATCAGCCCAATGAACAAACGCAGATGTTTACGTTCTGCCTATCGGCAAGATAACCAACACATTCAATGGCTAATTAGGTGATTGCAGCACAACAAAACAGTTTCCCTGCTCAGTCTTCGCCTATTAAGAAGGAATCAAGAGGTAAGAGAGAGAGAGTGAGAGAGTGGCTATGTAAGGAGTGTCAGCGGTATTGAAAGCTCTGAGAACAGAGCAGCGATTGAAGTGCGAGTACTGGGTCAAACTGGGCTTCTCCTCTGGGTCTGTGTGAAATTAGCTGAGCAAGGCACAGAATAAAGCGAGTCACTGTAACCCTGCAGGAATAATCATTATAGAGCTCGCTACTAACGCCACACATCCTGCACATCCTCTCACAGCGCCGCTCATATTGAAATGAGCATAGTGCACCACACACTCCAGGCTCTAGTTCATGAAGTTCATGAAGCAATCTGACAAATGCTCTTAACCTTATGTCAAGAATTCTGCCTCAGTAGAGTGCACGGCAGGCGATGGAACTACATAAAGGGGGTGAGAACGGTATGTAACGGCATAATTGTTCTTGTCTGAATATACATGTGACACCCCGAAGGACTTCATTGCCTATCGGAGTGTGTGATTGCTTTGTGAAGAGGCGATGTAGTTGAAGACACTGTGAAGCTGGTTGATTAGCTGGGATGACCCGCTCTGATAAAGTCTCACACTTATCAGACTGATCAAACAGTCGAGTGCAGCAAAAATGAGATGCAAAAGATTGTCGACAAGATGCTGGCTTGGGTGCAATCGTATTACCGGCAACATTTGAAGACGTAAGACAAGAACAATAAGAATCGCCTTGAAGAGAAACTATCCAATCCGTATGTATGAGAACACCCCACCACTCAAGATGCAGTTTACATCCATATACGCACATACCTGAACTTGCACCTTCTGTGTGACCTTCATTATACAATGTCATCACAATCTAATTTCATCCTTTTAGACATTTGTGTGAAGATTTGTCATAATTAGCCTATAATTTCCTGAGTGACCTTAACCCTCTGACCACTTCTTTCAATTCTATTTCACAGTTCACACACTGCTGTTGTGGAAGCATTAAAAAAAAAAGAAGTCATTTTTGGAAGTAAGTTCTTGTAAAAGTTGGATTTAGACCAATGCAATGACAATTTCACACAGCCTCCTGCAGACAAATGTACTCTCACCCTGAAATGAAGCATCCTGCTGAACACAAATTAGATCATCCCTGCTAATAAATGGTTTGCTTCGTTCCAATGATTTCCTCCCCGTTCACACAGAGGAAGCATAATAGGCAGGTAGCGCAGAGAGGGGACCTTGAGAGATAGAACGTAAATGAGAGGGGATTGAGGAAGAGGGAAAGGGGTGTGAGCAGAGATAAGAAAAAGAGGATGAGGAGCTGAGCAGCGAGGACAACTCCCAGTTGATACCAGCGCCTTTAGTTTTCCATATATTTCCTTTTGTTTTTGCTGTCAGATGTAGAGTGGTGGTTTAAATTAGGAAATGAAATGAGGGTAAAGAGGCTGTTTATTTTCAAAGTTTGTTGCATGTTACTCGGAGTGACACCAGTAAAATATTCCGATGTCAGTTTTGTAATGTGTTAATCACAGATAACAGCTCAGGTCGACGAACAGCATCCTGGTGGAAACAAATTGTACCTGGTTGAATAATTCAGGAAAGTCTGATTACAGCCAGATGTAGAAGGAACCAACATATATACAGCATCAAAGCAGCAAATGGCTTGTTGAAGCCATTTGTAGAACTGGCTTGTTTATAGATATGTGAAGTTTGACTTCATGTATTACACTTTTAACATCTCCAAAGATCTGTCTGCAAATATTTGCAAGTCTGATAAACCCATGTTATTCACAATAGAAGACAGAAAACAAATACTTAAGCTCAGAAAATTACATTACATTCTGAATGTGATGGAAGCAACATCAAAAAAAAAGTTGGAACAGTGCCACGTTTATTCAATTCAACAGTTGCCTCAAGTCGCTTTATGTTGTATGGTAAAGACCATACAATGACAGAGAAAATGAAGAAAGCTTCAACAGGGTCTGCCAACAGTCTGAGAGCAAAAAGTTTTACTGGGGCGATACTGTGAGGTCCTTCAAGATAATGAGTAGATGGGTTTACCACTAGGGCTGTTCGATATAACGACATATATCAGATGACGATATAAAAACGTCTATCGTTTCATTTGACGCTATCGTTTGTTTCGTGGTGTCGCAAAATAAACTGTTTACAGCAATATTTTTTTCATCGTTTTTGCAGTCACTGTAGTGGCTATATTAATTTCTTAAAGTTCTCTCTTTCTCTTATATTTAATATAACCACACTACGGAGGGACAAGCGCCTGTTTTTATGCGTTGTGGTTAGCAACAACGATGGTAACAGCATCGCGTGTCCGCTTGTTTATGTTCCACATAAACCTTTCACAATAAAGCTCAAGATCCTCTTGAGACTTTTCAAAATAAACTGAATCACGTGAAAGAGCAGATTATTTACGGATGAGAATTAAACCTTAGACTCAAACGTTAGAACAGGCTTTTCCCCGCAGCACGCCGTGTAATAAATACTCACAAAGAAAACGGCGGCTGTTACAACTTATGTCTAAAAATGTATCGTTTCATGCATCGGTTAAAACGCTCGACTCCAGCTACATGACGCGCAGCTGGAAACACTTCCCGCTAGGCGAGCTGCCCGAGATTCACAGAATTTACAGAAAATGTTACATTTTTGTGATTTATATCGTTATCAGGACGATAGGATTCTTATATCGGGATATGAGATTTTGGTCACAGCCCTATTTACCACTGTGTAGCACCCTGTGTGACATCTGGGAGATGAATATTGTCCAATTCTTGGCTGATGCAGGATTCTAGCTGCTCTACAGTCCCGGGCCTTCTTTGTCTTATTTTTGCATTTCATGATGTGCCAAATGTTTTCAGTTGGTGAAAGGTCAGGACAGGCGGGCAGGCACTGTCCCTTGTGCACAGAGATTTCTCTAAATTCTCTGAATCATTAAATATTAGGCCGTATAGATGATGAGATATTCAAAGTGTTCTTTATTTTATGTTGAACATCATTACTCTGAAATTTGCAGTTTTTTTGCAGATTGCTGAACCTCAGCCGATCTTTACTTCTGAGGAGCTCTGCCTCTCTAAGATGCTCTTTTTATACCCAATCATTTTATTTTGATGACAATTAACCCAATTAGTTGCAAAATGTTCCTGCATCCATTTCTTTATAGAACATTTACTTTTCTAGCCTTCGGTAACTTCCAGTCCCAACTTTTTTGAGACATGTTGCAAGCCATCAATTTCAAAATGCCCCCCCCCCTTTTTTTTTTTAACGAAGTATTAATGTTTCACTTTAAACATTCTGCTAAAAATGTGTTTATGACACGCGCACATCATTTTTTCTGGTGTTTTCTTTCATAACACACAGCGTCTCACCTTTTTAAGAATTGGGGTTATATTGTCAGGAATTAATTTTGAGTCACTTCTAAGATAACGCCTACCGATTTCTTACTGAATGTTTGATTTTTCTCCTCTTGTTTGAACATGTCTCTCATTTCTCACACACACTCATAATTTCTGAGATACTGTATTCTGTTTGCCATGTCTGTTGTGTAATATCACTTCTGTGAAGTGAAGTGCAGTGCTGTGTTATTGCTGCACTGTTTACTTACACTGTGTGTGAGAATAAATTCAAATACAAGCTGAAAAAAAAAAAACTGTTGATAAAGATCATGTGGCTTAAAAGCTCAAGAACAGCCTGCAGTAAGGCCACTGTGGTCAAAAGTGAACTCTGCGTCTCAGGCGTATTTACTATAATAATACCCATATTAATAATCATGTCACACAGGCATAGTTTGAGTAATAAAAAAATCCCTGTCAGTTACAATAAATGTAATATTATCTTCTAATGTAAACTGGCTCCAAAGAAATGAGCCACAGAAGGCTTTAATATCTGCAACGTGAGCAGCGCCAAGTAATCCTCTTTGTTAGATACAGCCTCGCCGTCTGTTATCCAGCCACTGGGTATCCTTACAGTTCAGGCAGGTGACAGCACAAAACACTTTCACCCAACACTCAACCAAATCTTTTTAGTGAAACCTCAGCACGCGCACATTATCAGAGTTTCACACAGGGACACACTTTTCACGCTTTTTTGAAAGGCGGATATCAAACGCACACGCCGCTTTTAAGTTAACAAAAAGTGCTCTTTTTTCCCAAGCAAATCCCAGACAGCCTTTGAGTGATGAGACATAGACATCTATGTCAAAGATAAAACAGGACAGGTCTTCTCTTTGCTCTTTTTCAACAATTTTCAGGCTCTGGCACATCAGAATATGAGCTGTGATTTATGGAGACTAGAGAAAGAGGGGACTCTTGTCACTTTCACAATGCTTCTGGCATCTACCTTGAAGCTACGAGTGACCGTGACCTTGGCTGTGAGTGTGTGATTATGTCTGTGGGCAAGTGCTTGTGCCCAGGTCTGTGTAAGAGTGTAGTTTGTGGCTGTAGCAGCACAGCAGACTCTTATCACTAAGTGCCCTGTGCTGTGGCGCCAATGAGATAACATCACAACACAGCTTCTTTCAGAGCTCTGCCAAACATCCCTCTTCCTGCTCTCAAAACCCTGCTATCTCATCCACAATATTACCGTAGCCCTCATCTTCTAGAAGAAATAAGCCTCCCAAAAAGGACTGCTACAATATACCATCTCTCAACATAAGAGAGGCACAAGGCAGGAATTTTCAGGCGCCTTTGCAATAAGGGTTCAATCACACTGCGGGAGAAGGGGGAAAAAGTCACAATACTGATGACTTCTTATTTTTCTCTAGCAAAAACTATTTTTAGTTGAGGCCAGAATTTGAACTTGTGTCGTCTGGGCCAAATTAGATTTTACAGTTGCATACAGTTGCACAGTTCATAAAGGAGCCACAGAGTGATTCAACTGAAAAAAAAATTAATTGCTCCTTTGCCCTCCCAACATTTGCTGTTATCTCAGAATAGCTGAAAGCTAGTGATAGCTGCTAGTAGTTTGAAAACAAATGCTCCACTTAACTAATGCATCCAACCTTGGCCATTGTTAATTTAGTAACAATACCCACAGGCTGTGAAATGCCTGTGGATGTACAAGAAACCTATTTGTGACAAATTCGCAGTTGCCGAAATAAAAATATAAATTTTTTCCATGTAAAACATATGTATATTTTACATTGTTGTGTTAGTGCAACTGCAATAATTTACAAGTTTGAGGTCAATTTAGAACCTTTTTTATGTTTTCTGAATCGTCACTGCATCACTCTTTAGCATAGTTTTGCAGTACTTAATGAGGTTTGCTGTCACCGATAATTATAACTGCTAACCGCAGCATTGTTCATATACTTCTTTGCTTCTTTATGCTATCATAGCCTTTAAAAGGTTTATTGCACACTTACCAGAATAATATTAGCATTAATTTAGAGGATTCATCTCCTAACACAGTCCAAATATTCAGTCTCTTTTTAGTAATCTCTTTTGGTTTTGATTAACTCCCAAACCTCTCTCTTCAGCTCATAAATGCTCGACTATACTAACCATCTATGTAGCAATCTGTCCGCTGTTTGGTGCATTAATAGTAGTGATAATAATTGCTTAAATATGCACTTAAACACATTAACTTGTGTTTTTAGACATAACCAACAGTGGGTTTTAAATTACACAATTAAGATGAGATTAAAATGCAGACTTTCAGCTTTAATTGAAGGGGTTTAATAAAGTATTGCGGTTCAATAAAGTATTGCATTAACGGTTAACAGTGCATCATATTCAAAGGCTCAAAAGTAATTAATTGACAAGCAGCTTTGTGGCCAGATACAGTCTGTTCCCTTGATGTTTCATGACAAATTAAACCAATAAAAACATCTGTATTTGACTCCAAGTGTATAAGTTGTGTTTTCACCGGATCTCTCAATATGATGTCGGCAGAGATTCTGACGTGAGTGAGGGAAGCGGCCATTAGACCAATAAACCAAAGTAAACCCATAGAGTGATCACAAACACTATGAGAGTGGCCAAAAATTTGGTACATTTTTTGAACGAACACACTGGCCAGCTCAGCAACACCAAACGGTCTGAAACACCACATAATAAAACTGAGGTGGATGATCACAGAATTATTTCCATGGTTAAAAAAAACAACAACTTCACATTAAAAACCAAATGACAGGCGAAGTGAAAAACTTTAAATTGTACCTAGATGATCAATGTTCCGCTGGATCCTAGCATCTTGATCCACCTAATCACTGCTGCAGACCATGCATATACATGGCACTGCCCTTTGGCTCAAAAGAGACAATAAAGGACCCATGGTGTTGACCTGGTTTGCAATTGCAAATTCCTTTGATTCTAGCTAAATCTGCATCCATGGAATGTGCTGAAACATACCGGATCTAAGGATGCCCCACCCCGGAGCTGACAGGACCCAAAGGATTTGAGGCCAATGTTCCAGTGCCAAATACTGCAGGACAAACCCATAGGACCCCCAGCAGATAAGGGCTGGTTTTTGCCTGCAGTGCTTTAGACCATCAACACACACGTCTAGCAATTTCATTAAACTGCAAGTGTAAATGAAGC
The DNA here is from genome assembly GCF_051167445.1 of Perissodus microlepis. NCBI lineage: Eukaryota > Metazoa > Chordata > Actinopteri > Cichliformes > Cichlidae > Perissodus > Perissodus microlepis. The sequence continues at coordinate 11,567,370 of NC_140475.1, forward strand.
AGACAAAAACAATTTAAAGTTCCTCAGAAAAAAAACCAAACAGTGGTGAGTTCTAAAAAAGCCCGGCGTCTCCAAAGACACCCTGAGGTAAAGTCCAGCACAGCACTTAAATCCATTTCATTCTCCTTTACTACCTGTCCATTCAAGAGTAAATGGTGTTAATCAATCATTCAGGCACAATGATTAAGATGAGTCCTGTGGCAAATTATTAGACTCTCCCCACTTTAGTTTGAGTAATGGTATGCTACTTAAGCATATTTAGAAGATATGGGGAAGGGGGGTTTAACTAAATTTAAAGTATATTGCCTGTTGCCTGTATTCATTCTGAATGAGTCAAATGAGCTTTTGAAAGAACCAGATTGAACTTGCGTAACAATGCAGACAAGAAACCAACTGTTGCTGAAAGATAAGAGTCGTTAAAGATGCCCACAAGCCTCTGGTCCCTCGTTCCCACTCCTTGATCTAAAAGCTGCTAATTTAATAGAAGAGACTGATGAGTTTAATCGGCTTGATGCTAACAAAGGCATTTTTACTGGGTAATTGAATGTGCAATTAATAAACGCTATTATGGCCATTTTAGAAGAGAAAAACACAGACATGGATCAATACACAGAGGAGGGCGGGAGAAGTAACTCAAGTTAGCACAGACAATACCCACTCAGTCGCCTCACACTTTCAGCACTTCAACAATCAGCTTGTTGAGCTAGATCTGAATGCAGCTAATGTGTTGGAAACCTAAATATTATGAATATAAAAAGATGTACTATGTATACTTTTCCTACTTCCACTAACCTGGGTTCTCATCTATTGTACATAACACCTTTCTCCTTTCTCCTCATTTAATTTTGCTTCTGTTTGCCACTTCCTGTCTATCACTTTCTGCTTGGACCACTGCTCTTTCATATTTTTCTTCCTTCCGATTCTTTAATAACGGCAATATCCGTTGCTCTCTGCTGGGCTAAGTGGCTTAGCCTTCATCTTTTATCTCTCAAAGTCTCCCAAAAACAAAAAGAGAATGGAAAAAAACCTCACTCTAAGCCTTCCCTACCTCAGAGACACCAATTTCCATATATTTATATCCATGCACATTCCCCCAATCTCTCCGGCAGAGCAGCTGGTACATGCATTGCTCACCGACTGTGTCTGCGTATGTATGTGTGAGCACAGGGGACTTGCAAGTGTGTGTCTGTCAGTGTAAGCAAGTAATAGAGCATGACATGTTCAAAGCCCCAGCTTTTTGTTCTGCTCAGCCACCTCCCCTCATCCTTTTTAGGGTCACCAAGACCTCCAGGCCAATCTACTAAGAACACAGAGGAAGTGAGGGAAAAACATAACACAGGGAAAAAATGGTAAGTGAGACTTCCGCACTTTCAACTCGCCAGTTTCATTATTTCCTTTTTTTTAGTATTCTCAAAGCTGAATACCTGGAGATGAACAAGGGAAAGCAGAGAGGAGAAAATGTGAAAGAAATAGAGAGGAGGAGTGTAAAGAAAAGAGACAAAAAGGCTAGAGACAGGAACCACAGCAAAGGATGACAGAAAATGAGATAAAAGGGCTGAGAGAGGGTAATGAGAAAAGGAAAGTAGAAGTGGACATGAAGGTAGATTACACTCTGTGGTTACTGCGTGTGCTCTCAGACTCATTGCTTATATAATGGAGCTCATCTGATCAGCTGGGGTAATGCCTTTCTCTTCTCTCTGTAAGGTGTTCAGCAGACACGTGGAGCAAGCCTCATCTCAGATCACTGAGCATACTCTGATGAACCCATCTCAATTAAAATCAGAAACAAGATTCCCATAAAGGCTCCAAGTTTGGACTGTCAACCAGGCAAAGTGTGGAAGAGTGTCTCTCTTTTCCCATAATATATAGTTTTTACATAATCTGCTCTGCTTTCTGAGTAACGACTCTTCATTTAGCCATTAAAAGACTATATTTAGCAGACATTACAGCAGCCAAGAAATTGATCGTGTGCCACTGGAAGAGCCCGCTCTTAGTCTCTGTGGTCGATCAGTTATGTCTTTTTTTTTCCCTTCTCCATTTTCCTTTAAAAAGGGAAAGCACTGAGCACATTGCTCTAATGATTTTTTTTTCTTTTGAAGTTTGGAATTAGTGCTTTAAGTATTACACACTTTATTATGTGTGTGTGTGTAATTTGTCTCATTTTTTCCCTCTCTTTCATATTTCTTTCTACAAATTATCACAGAAATGCTTCTCAAAATTGAAACCCCTTTCTTTTCTATGTGCATGATTGCTTCATTAGCCTCAAACAGTATTGTATCTAACAAATTGCCATCTAAAATTACAAAATGACATTTCAAAATATAGTTTGTCAAACTTCATTGAAAAGTTACACAAAGATGTAGCAGATCAGAGAAGGCATTCAGATACAAATGCGCTTCACGCATGCTAAGGTGTCGCAACGCAGGAGTACTGAGCTCCGTGTGCGCGTGTGCCAGCTGATCTGTCAGCGTGTCTGTGATCCTTGCGTCTGTGACACATGACTGCACACGTGTTTACTCTCAAGGCGTTTTGGGGAACAAAATAATAGTGTGGCGAACGGGATGCTGAGAAACGCATTACGATGTCAAGAGCGGCCGGCAGGCTGGGAGTAAACAGTAGCCACGGGCTGAGTCATTTATCTGAAAGCAATTACACTCCGGTGCACTATCACAATAACCAGTGGTTACAATAAATAATACAGTGGGAAACACTGCTGACAAACGGCACTGATGGCAAAGGTACGAATGGGTCAGCACAATAAAGGTATTGACTGCTTGTTAGAAAAACTGATTCTGTGTAGTGTAAAAACATCAATAAGTGCAATGATAAAACACGAGAAACGACACTACTCACTGTACGGCAATGATGTCGAAACTGGCCTTTAAAACTCTACCGATGCAGGATTCTGAAACGAATAAATGTACCATAGCCACACGGCTGCTGGGCTTAACGCTTGATCATCTTCAGCACGGTTATATTTTTAATAACACGTTTGTTTATCTTTATGACAACAACGCATCTTGTGCAATTTAACATCTTTATTCTAGTTAATTAGACGACTGCTCAGGATAAGGAGGGAGGAGTTAGGCTGCTACGATTTAACATTAGCAAATTTCACGAAATAATAGAAAGCTTAACCCTCTGTACCCTAACAGGAGAAAATGATTAGGACAGTGAGGGAGATGTTAGTCAAACGCAAGCAAGTCATCTGCGCACACAGAAAGAGAGAGAGGACAACTAATGAGGCATTTGCTTTAAGAAGGGGGGAAAAAAAGCTTGATAACATGGGGCTGGCTATATCAAGCTGAGAGTATGGTTACAAATGCTTAAAATGTTCATAAGGAACATATTTATTTTAGAAAAAAAAGTTACTTTCTTGAAGCTTCTCTCTGAAAACTTAAAGAAAAATCAATAAGGAAAGGACAAGGTATGGATAAATCTTTCAGAGTGTGGCAGGAACATTGCCTGTGGCAACAATTCATACCGTGCAGTGATTCTGCTGCTGCAGCAGAGTGGGCACATCTCCTCCGATGGGCATCTGCTTCGCCAGCTCCTCATCCTTCATGCAGATCCACCTCCACAGCTCCTCCAAAAGGCCCAGCAGTCGAGACCAGCGCTCAGCACTCACCTCCAGATGTGCTCTGCCAAGATGAAGCATCCACTTAAACTAGTACCACCAGATCCCTGTGACAGTATCCCAGTAAATCCTTTCAAACTGTACTCCTTACTTTACACTTTATTCTATACATCCGCACATATTATGGTCTCAAATTTGTTATTCTCTAAATTATAGCGTTTAAATCATATAGTAAGGTTCAACAACTTTTGAATTCTTCCTGCTACATTCTAGCTATGACTGTATTTCAACACGTAAAAAGACATACCCTTACAAAACCCTGTAAAAACCAGATTGCTAACCACTCAAAAAGAGGTCGCTGGCCTTCTGGAGTGGACGTTATTTGAAGAAGGTGGATGCAGTTGGCTGCTAACGGTGTGGGTGGCAGCTTGAGTGCAATGTGTGTTGATAATCACTTATTTTTCTCTTCTCCTCTGGGCAAAATGTATCTGAACACGGTGTACAGAGACCTCCTAATGCCACTTACCAAGTTAGCCTTAATTACACATGTACTGCAATTAAGGCATAATGGCCTGCATGCAATCATCATACCGTATCCCACCTCCCCCCCCCCCCCCCCCACACACACACACACACACACACAGAGTTTTCTTGCTGTCTATTTTCCCCGTTCTTTCCTTTCTGTGCAATGCTTCATCTTGACTAAGTCCCATTTCTCCCACTAAAATAAACCATTATAAATTCAGAATCATTTCATCTCATTTCACCATTTGTATTGATATCCCAACCTCACTTTGTTCTCCTGGCATGGCTTTATTCACCCTCCCCTCTTCCTCTTTGAACATCTCCATCTGGCCCCGTCACCTTCACTTCTGCCTTCACTTTCTTCACCGTCCGCGTCCCCACTCATCACCAATCTTTTTTATTTATGCCAAGGTTGTGGCTGACGAGGCACTACGTGTGTGAAGTTTATGTCCTACCGTGGTTGCTCTCGGGTATTTTTTGTGCTATATGTCATCCCTCTGCTTCACGATGGACATGCAGAGAACAGGAGGCAGTGTAAGGCTGTTATAAACAGCTCGTATGAATATTTCCTAAAATACTGTATGCAAATGAATGTTTTCATATATGAAGAATGTCTTTAAATCATGACTAGGTCTACATTTGGATTTCATAAGTACCAAATTTCCTAATCAATACTTGACAGTGGAATTGGTCTCAGTGTATCTTTCGATAAGTGATTTATGTACTTCTACACATGCCTGAAAACATTTTCAGGCTCTTCAAAACAAACTCCCTGGTGTTTCAGAATACAATAGGAGCAACCTTGAGACCAATTTCAATCATGCAATCAGAAAAATCAATGCATCTCTCTTTTTTTTGTTTTTAAATTAAAGTACCACCTGAATTCCCCCCAAAATGGGACACTTCAAATTTAAAACATGCACAAATTTCTTGAATATTCATCAGCTTCAACTTCTTGCCTTCGGATTTGCATGTGTAGCAGCCCAAAGTTGGGCTGACTGCTGCGAGTCAGTCAAAGAACTACCTTCACTTCTCTGAAACTGCAGTACCAATCACAAAGAAATAGGATGACAAAAGCTCAACAAGCTATAAATTGGTTGCTGCAGGATGTTCTGTCGTAGTGTCAATAGCGCAGAGAGAGGCACGATGCAAACAGACAGCACCACTGTTTTGTGGCTATCCTGCATCGACCTGACATTTTATTCTGCAGTATTTGATGCTGTAAACGGTCACATCACATATGAAAATATCACGCAGCAGCTGTTGTTCTTCCTCCTCCGAATTTCTAAAGCATTTTAAGAAAACAACATTGGCAGCAGCCTGGGATGGAGGCTGTGACGCATAAGAGTAATGACTGAATTAATGAGCTTGTTTCTGGAATGAGTAGATTACCGAGTTAAGTCTGACCCGCCTGATGTAGTTACTGTGTAGAAGCCTGGTGTAATTTGTGTAAAATAATCAAAGTAGACACGATGGACACTGTGTTTAAAGGCGCAGTGTTTAGGATTTTCACTGAGTACAAAGCAGGTCATGTTATCCATAAACAAATGCAGACCATTTTACTGACATTGTTATTTCATTTTTAAATTAAAGCATTTTCTGATTGGATTGTTTCCATTTATCAACTTCCTGGGCTCCAGAATTCCACATGTTGGAGAAAAGGAAATTTTCTGATCAGGAAATAGCACATCTCCCAATGTACCACATTTAATAGTTAATCAAAACTTCTGCAATGTTATGACACACTAGCTGGTAAAAAAAAAAGGAGTACACTCAAGCTGAGACCTACTTGGACCATTGCCTTGAGACCTTATGCCAAGATATCTTTTTTCTTCCAAGTTTGAGAGCAGCAAAAAGGCAAAAAACTGCAATCTGACATCCATGACCCAAAAGACTTGAGCAAGCAAAAGTTAACAAGTTAAGTTGAGAGCTTTTACTGACCTGATGTTGGCGGATTTGGTCTTCAGGTCGCTCCATCGTTGATTCATGTCATCCAGCCTGTGCTGGAGGAACACGGCCTCCTCTGAGCTGCCCAGCGCTTTGACCATCTTCGACTTGTTCCCGTCGACGCTCTTGTAGATGTCATTGTGGGCATCGATCTCAGCCTGGATGTCCTAAAAATACGAACAGAGAACATGGTTTTATCAGTGGAAAATTAAAGTACAGTCAAGGGCAGCAATAAAGTAGTTTCACATCATTCTTATCACAAAAAATGGATGAGACAGCTGACTACAAGTGAACCTAAAATTTTTTCGGACTGTGTCACAAAGACTTTTCTTGAGGGACATCACAGCGTACTGCAAACAAATTTACCAGAGGGCAGAAAAGTTTATATTTTCTGGAATATCCTCAAGGTACTTTGACTAAAAAGATTTTAACTTTTATTCTTTTGCCGACTTGGAAGGCCCACGCCATCCAGAAACAAGTCCCTGAGCAATATCAGCCTTCGTATTAATGCTGGACCACCATTACATTACACCAGGTCTGAATGACAGCAAGAATTTCTCATTTTATGCTGGTACACAGTATCTAGTTCTAATGCACTGCAGTGTGACTCAAAAATGCTCTGTGTATGGATGTGTGTATGTTTACAGGACCAAATTCAATATTATGACGAAGCAAGATTTTGTGTGTCTGTGTGTGTGTGTTCTTAACTCAGTGGCTCTATTACAGAACCCCATCTCAAAGGGCATGTGTGAACGTCTGTGTGTGAGGGTTAAACCACAAGGGGCGCTGACGCAAGCAGAGGATCCTGTCAAATGTTTTATTTTTAGATGTATAAAACTGTTCCGTGTTCTTCTCTCGTGCACTCTCTCTACTGGGACTCCCCTCAGTTCAACCTTTTTCAACTGCACATAAAGAAAAGACTCCAAAGAATACCATGTGTGTAAGTGTAACACTGCTTGGAGCACAGAGGTGTGCAAATGGGGCAAAATTGCTGTAGCTAATAAAAGTGTAATAAGACATATAGCCTACAACAGTGCAGGAATGTTGTAAAATAATACAAGACATGGTGTATAAAATTACACATCTTCAGCAGCTTAAGTAGTTAATTGTGTATCATTTGCACTGGAAATGTAATATTTTACATTTACTCTAATTATAAAACACAGGAAAATCTTGGAAAAGGCCATTGTTGCGGAATTGCTTTCCTATCCTCTGCATCACTATAATAACTGTGTGCAGTAATGGAAATGGTCTGTACTGCCATTAATGTGCTACTACACTAACTAGAGCCTAACGGATACACGGATCACCCCGTGCTAATTTTGGCCTATTACAGATGAATTAATGAACATATCTTCAAAATGTTTCTAGATATGAAACTCTTTTTAATATTACACTATTATATTTGTAAATTATACATCATAACTGAGCAGTTAAGCAATGTATTTGTGTTAAGTTTCTCACTGGTTTGTGAAAATGATTAGGGATTTGGCAATGTCCCCCATTGTTCCATCATCCTGCCGTTCCCCAGTGAGTAGGTAATGGGCACAGAAACCTGGTATTAAACAGGCTCCGGAGCTACATTATTAAAAGATTAGAGTATTAGTAACCTACAACATTATTGGAATTGGTTTCGGTACTGGATTGCTTAAGAAAAAAAGATTCCAGTCATATTCCAGTTTCATTTTTCCTGCCCAGTTTCCTTAATAATTTACTATTCAATATCCTGAAGATAACTCCTCTCGCTCGACTTGACTGAACTCTGTTGTAGACACGGACAGCTGGAAACACAGGTTCAGCACCAATTCCATACTTCCTTGAAGCTCACCTCAAGTCCACCATCTGGGATGCAAGTCCAGTTGGGGTGGGTGTAATGTAAATTCTCAGGATGAGTCCGCGGTCACAAAAAAAAAAAAAAAGGTACTCCCCATTTACCAACAAAATTTGCATCACTTGAACCCAAATGGATGCAGAAAGTATAATCAAGGCTTAACAGGAATAACTATTCGGCCATTGTGTCTCCAGCTGTCCGTGTCTCTGTCAGCAACAGAGTATAAACAAGGCTTCAGTCGCACACATCATTCACACATCCACAGGCTCTGGTCTTAGTGAGGACTGAGGAGAATGAAACTCTCCAAAGTGATGGATTCACTTGGCCAGGGTCGACACTTACAGTACTCATTGCCACAAGTGCAACAGGTCAAAACATGAGTAGCGTGTGAAAACATTGAATGAAAGTCCATCACACTAAGGTGAAAAAATGAAAAGTTTTCAACTGTCCAACTAACATGACCCACATGTAGCGATGCCAAGTGTGTGCATTTTTTGTATACAGAAAAAATCCACTGACAAAAAGCAGCCGTGGTTCCAAATACACACTCCAATATAAACAGAGGGAAGACGCTGAATATAAACAATACAGGAGACTCAGAGTGGATGTATGCTAGACGAGTATAAAAAGACATGACCTGTGTATATGTTTTGAATAGTTTATAGTAGAGTTTAAATACTCTGCAAAGTGCGCTGATGAAAAACAAAAAGTACATTTCAAAAAGTAAATTTCAGCCACACTGTGACCAGACTGCACATGAAACGGCTACACACAGCTACCTGTGGCAATATGCCGCAGTTAGTTAATGCCAATGGGCATTTCATTGAAGGCTGAAGCAAATGCCTCTGCTGTGATCTGCAAGGATAATCATCCACTGCATTTTTTTAAGGCGCAAATAAAATCTTTCTTAAAGGTTATAGAAGAAAGGAGGAAAGCCAGGGAGAGACGGGCAGAGGGAGAGGATATGGAGATAAAGACAGAAAGAAAGAGTAACACCAAGAATAAAAGACAGAGACACATTTGGCTTCTGAGCCAGCTGGCTGTGTTTCAAGTCATTACCCAAGTGCTTCCCTTATATTTTCCTTTAGCGCTTCTACTTCCAGTGGAAATAGTTTGCACACACTAGCACATTCACATATAACACAGAAAGCATACATTGAACGGGCATACAACGGCACATATATTCATTTACAAAAACCCCTTTTAGAGTGTATTTCAACTAATGAAAGACTGCTTGGAGCCAGAGGATTGTATATGATGATGTATAAGTGTAGCGACGGATCATTTTCTCCCTCTCGTCAACACAGACATACCCAAACACACACACAAAAAACCATTTGTATGCCACAGGTCACCATGAGAGTAACCACCGGCCTGTGTTTACTTTTCTTCTATGTTTTATTTATGAATTATTGACTAAAAATGGACCATTTTAGGTCCTGGCAAAGGACCTCAAATATGCCTCCTTGCCTCGATCTATAAACTCGCACTCACCATACACACAAACACTGATTTATGTGCGAGTGGGAAGAAAAGCAGCAGAAAGGTTAATGGGTTCTGGATCTCATGCACACTGTAATGAGTGATAGAGATTTGCTGGCTGTGAGCTTGTTGGAGCTGGAGAAGCGATTCGACCGAGTCTCCCTGGAAACTGAAGCAACAACTACTGCTTAAAGCTTTATGAAGGATAAAAGCATTAAACATGCTGTTAAGCTATGGCTGAAGGGCAAAAAAAACAAAACACCCAGACGTGCTCGCCCATCGGTGAAACTCTCACCTAAAGGAAATTGTTTACATTAACAAAACAACAATGACCCTTACTTGGCTAAGCCATGTTAGCCTTTAGATCTTAATAAAGCAATTAGCGTAAAGGTCTGCTTTGACAAATGATGCTGATTTCATGGCTGTGGGTCTCATTCTATACTAATTCGCTCTCTGCACAGTATCCGTCTCTCAGAACCATTCATTCCACTTTAATGAGTCCAATAAGGACTGCTTAGACTTCATAAAGCTGACTAAATTTGGACAACAACAACAAAGATAGGGGGGAAAAGAAGAATGAAAGATGGTTGTGTTTGTACTCATAGTTTGCATCATTCAAAAACTAAAAGAAGTCAAGCTATGACAGAACAGACTTATAATATACCTTTTCAAACTTTCTGAGCAGCTCCTGCAAGCTGAAGTTGAAGCCAATCATTCTGACTCCTCCTACTCCCTTGTGTCCCTACATCTTTTCTACTTTCATACAGATGAAAGGATGTTTCAGGTTTAGGGCAAGTAGACAAGTCCTCCAGTGGTTATGGTCAAAACGAGAACATTCAAGGTCAGCGTTCAGATCAATAATAAATCCAGAATTTGAAGAATCTCGAATCTGGCAACTGAAAAACCCAGCTCTTGCAAAAAATCCAGACACAAAAGGGTCAAAACCAGGTTGCAATCCCAAAACAGGCAATTTACACACCCCTTGGCAGCATTCGAACATGCATGCCGGTGCGTGTGCTCGCCTAATCCCGCCACATGTTGGTAGCATCCTCCTTTGAAAGGCAGCCAGACTGCATAGGGAAGGTGACAGTTACCCTGCAGTCATGCTTCAGAGCTGAGACAAGGATTTAGGGACAAGTGGTGCCACTGGAGTTTTGACAGAGTAGCAGCTGTAGGCTGATTGTTGAGTTCCTCGGGCCAGGAATGGAGCACTTAAACCGCGACAGAAATCCGACAAATCTTGGGTGGAGGTCTGCAAAGTGGAGATAACGGTTTGTGTCTTGAGGGACGACTGGTGTGGTTGAGGACAGGTCTGCGCTCTCCTTCGGGTTTGCTTTGCTTTCCTTCTACCACTTCCCTTCAAAGTATGAAGGAAGCTTTGTTCACCGTGTCCAGTAGTCCAACCCTGGGCAGGGCCGGGACGTTTGCTCTCAATTACTGAAATAAAAAGCACTTTCTCTCATCCAGTCTCACACACACCAAGAGGAGAGACCACAGCAGACGGAGGCACGTGATTTACCCTTGCTAAAGGTAACTTGGGCTCAAAGAGACAGAGTCCCCCTCAGCGTCCGACTTGCTACTAGCCCCAGTTTGGTCGCTCTATGACACCCTCCTAATCACTGCCATGACTGGGCCACTTAGTCAAAGAATGCCGCCTTCTTTTTGTTGGAGCCACATGTTCGCAGAGAGCTGCCTCGAGGTTCTGCGTCTAGATCCTGAACAGCGAGTCTGACACTTTGGCCCCTCTTTTGAGTTGGAGCTCTGCCGGTTATCCCCTTGTCTCTTGGGAAGGTGAAAGAGATGAGCGGGACCTATTTGCCATTCCGTCCTCTCTCCCTCTTCGAGAAGAAGAAACTTTTTAAAAAGTTACCTGAATTCTCCAGCTCTCTGCTTGATCTTTTAGCAGGGGGGGGTCATACAAACTCCATAGCTGGTATCCCCATTCCTCTCTCTTCCTCTGTTGCTCTTTCTTTCTGGCCACTAGCCTCGCTCTATCACACAGCTGTTTATTATTTTAATCAGTATCCACCCTTTCCCCTCCTCTCCCTACCTCTCTCTCTCTTTCTCTCTCCCCCCTAAACCCATTCAACACACTACACACCCACTTCCTGCGGCCTGCATGGGCATAGAGCTAGGCAGTTCATGAGAAAAGTAAGGCTTTCTGCCGAGAAAGAAAATACATACAGACCAGAATTCAGTAGAAGCAAAATAAAAAGTGGATAAAAGGAAAAAAAAAAAAAGAGATGTCAGTGAGAAAACGGGCAGAGAGGAAGAATATTAATAGAAGAAAGGATGTCTGTGAGGGTAAAGAGAGAGAAAGCGAGGGGAGAGGGCCAACAGTGCAGGTGGAATCTTCTACCCGTCTGGTGCAAAAGGGATGAAAACGTGGATGTTTTGTTCATAGATGAGAAAAAGGAAAGTAATGGGAATTTGGGATGGTGGGGTGTCAGGACAGGGGCCGATATAATCTGCTCCACAAAGAACCTTTTTCATTTCTTATGTATTTTAATCAGTGAACAGCACCTTTCCTTGACAGCCCTTATTCAAATTACTAGAACTACCCAACTACTAAAGGCCGTTACTGTTCAGATCCCACAATTTGAATATCATCACTCTGCAGAGGACTGAATTAAGTGAGACCTGAAATTCCTACTATAGTGTAAAGGCTAAATGCTTTGAAGAGGCTCGGATAGGAGCTGTGTTATATAGGGCTACGTTAAAGAGGTGCAAGCATTAAAATTGATTCCATATATTAAACCTGTGTGTGAGCGTGGAAGTGATAGCCTGACTCCTCGAGTGTGTGCTGGCATTTTGAACAGCAGGGTAGACATGTGGTGTGCATCAAAGACATGCAGACAGATGGCTGTCAAGTGAGGGGGAAGAAAAAATACAATACAACCTTGCATATTCATAAGACAAAGACTTTGAAGTGCACTTAGCTAATTAAAAATATTTACATACTCGAGGCCATTAAATTGCACTTGTGAGTTATGCTGACAAATATATGCCGTTTGAGGGGTTTCTAGTGAAAGATGTAAAATTAACTGCAGCGAATTGGCACATTTGACAAGCATAACTAATTCAACAATGGATGGAAGCTGGGAGAAAAGAAGAAAAAAAAAACGCTAAAACTTGTTTGATGATTTTGGCTCACCGAGGCTTTTAATGCTTTAACTTTGTGCAATCAACTTAAGGAGTGCGGTTTACAAAAGCAGACATTTATTAAGAATGCAAAAACAGAGATGGATGAAGCCTAAAGCGGGGCACGTCGGGGTTAATGTTGGGCTACATTACTAAGGTAAGCGGATTAGAACCATTACAGGGGTAAGAATGTAACGCTTCTAATCCCTCGGGCGAAAAGAGGAGAGGAAAGAAAAATAAAGTTCAGTGAATGAGCAAAGAGTAACACAAACTTACGGAGTAATAACATGAAGGTGAGCAGAGCAGAGAAAATGCGAGGAAAGGCAAAAAAAGGATATAAAAAAAAAAAAAAACCCGTAATAGATTCCCAAACGTTTCCAACTTTTGCTTAAAGCAAAAAGAATGGAAAGAAAAACTTGAAGCACTTAACTGTAAACTAAAAGATTTATATTTGATAAAATAAGCTGACTGAGTCAGAAATCAAATATTACAGTGCACACACCATATGTCTCAAATCCTGTTTTTTCTTCCGTATAAGCTTTAGTTGTTTTACTTTTTTTACTTCATGGCTTTCACAACCAAGCGAAGGATTTTATTTTTTTCTAACAGTTTACATATTATTCAATATGTGTTATAAGGCCAAAGAGAATTAGTGTTTTACCATATTTAACCAGTGATGAGTGATGTAGTGCGCTTATCACTGAGGACCGAGTCCTACAAAGTTGGCAGTTGAAATCTGACAACTTGTATGATGACTGTCCAAAAATGGAAAAATGTATCATACATAATTTGGTTATCTTTTTAAATCCATTATATTTAAGGCCTTAGAGAACTCTTCATATCTTGGTACGTTGAGATCACACACTCCAGCAGCAAAGAGAACAAACCCTGAATGTCAAAGGTTTGAATAGTGCAGATTTTTTTTTACCAGGGATTGTCAATTGAGTCGAAGCTCTGACGATCCAATGTACCAAACCCTTACAGCACTTCCTGCGGGTGGTGGCCCCATAGGAGGGCAGACCCATGTAGCTCTTCAGGCTAAGACACCCACCCTTGAGCCAATGCCAGACTGGGACCCTGGTAACCCTCTCCCAGGGTGAACTGGTCCCTTGCCTGGTCTCTTTGTCGGCATATGGGTTTTCTGAATTTGTTTTGCCCCTCGCCGACCACATCGAACGAATCTAGTTGAGGTGGTTCAGGCATCTGACTAGGGTGGGCCTCCTGAACGCCTCCAAGATGATGTATTTTCAGGATGTCCAACCAGATGATGCCCCTGGGGCAGACTCGGGACATGCTGTACCAACTATATCACTCCGCTGACTTAGAAACACCTTGATGTTCCCTGGATGAGGTAGAGGTGGCAGTGAGGGACGGCAAGGAATGAGTTTCCCTGCTTAGACTGCTGTCCGACTGATTGGGAGGGATGAATCAGGATGGATATATAGATGCTTTTATCTCTCTTTAATGCATTTTTGGAATGTGAAGGTGATTCATGTAGGTTTATACTAACTTTTTCCATGTGACTGATTTGTTGTTTTATACGTTTAAGTTATTAACAGGACCAAAAGAAAAAGTACATTTTGTGTGTTATTCTTGAGTGTGTCATGATTATACGTACACAAAGTTTCACAGATGGCTAAGTGTTTGCTTATTTCTAAAGTGTTTTTTTCCACAATGACTTCAGTTGAAAATGGAAAAAAAAAATATTGAAAAAGCAATTTCTAAAGCTTTCTAAAATTGCACTTTCTTAGCCAACCACGCCAACGGGTCATCAAAGATTTAAGACAAAAGAAAGAACCTATACAGAAATATCTGGACCAAAGAAACTATAAATATTAGGATAGGAATGACAAATCCAAAACACAGCATATTTAATCAAAATTATCCAACAAAAACCTCGTCTCAATATCTACACAGAAGACCACACAGAAGGATATGAAAGCGTTAAAGAGCAACTGCTGAAGGACAGGAGACAGAAGTAGGGCAATTTACCATCTCGGATGATGTCAAGAGGGAGCCGGGGCCATATTGTCCAAATAAAGATTGTGATCCTGTGATATGGTTGCCAAACAGAGCAAATGAATAAACACAAATGTGGGCACATAAACCAAAACACACAAGCACACTAACCATTCCCTGTCAGATCAATTAAAATTCACACAAACTCATCTAATCCAGGCTCTGTCTTTACAATGTGCAGCATCTGCTGAAAAATCAATGCAGCTACAGCATTCCACTATAATTCGCAGCCTCTTAAATTCACATCTAGTGAAGTCACTTCCTGTACCTCGGGTTATCACTGACACTCCTCTTCCTGTTAGGAGGGCAGCAGCCCTTTGGGGAGATCTGAGCCCTGAAGAGAGAAAGTGTGTGTGTGTGCGTATGCGTGTGTGTATCTGTGCGTAAAGCGGGCAAAGTGAGTGCGTCTTCGTTGTGGCTCATTTGGCAGTATAACAAATGTGTCAAGTTTTGGAACAAAGTGTTGTGGGTGTGCACAGATGAAAGAACTCTTGCAGTATTTTAAAGTACTCTGCTTTCAGATGTGTAAACCCTTCTCATCAAACAAATGTGCAATTGTGCAGCAGAAATAGTTCTGTAAACTTGAAGGCCACTTCTCGAACTCGTTTAGGCTTAAATTTCTCTGTGAATACGATCGCAGAGTCGACAGCAGTTTCAGCTATCGAATTCTGCACTGTACTTAGTAAACACAAGGTTAATGCTGCTCCCAGTGTGACTACTGTGAAGGAGCGTGAATAAAAAGACTGGCAGATAAAAGAAGAATAACCAACATAAGAATGATGGCATTGTTGCATCACATGCTCTTATTATACAGCTTCTCTTCCAAGAAAACAATTATCTGGCGTATCTGCTCACAGAAGTTATATATGGGCTACACTTACAAGCTGACAAAGTAATAAAGCATGTTCCGGCTAACACGCACATTAAAAAGCCACAATCCGATATTCAATTGACAGCTAACCTTCAGTGATGTGACAGAGCTGCCATTAGAGAAGACAACTGGAGTCAAAGGTCATGGAGAAGAATAATAACTTCTTCTGGGGATTCAATAATAGCCGACACTCTACATAGCCATCGTCATAACCAAGAAAAAAAAGGACATCCTGAAATTCGTATGCAAGCTCCTTAACACAGGGAGTGGAAATTGATTAGAAGAGCCTGTGTGCTGTTACCTGGTAATCAGCTATTGATTGTGGAGAGGCTTTTTGTCTTGCAGTGTGTCTACAAGACTCTTGGGAGATGACCTGAAGATTGAGGTAAAATGCAGTGGTTCTTAGATGCTAATCTTGTGCCGGGGTTGTGTGTCCAACGAGTGTGCCTCTTTCCTGGTGTCTGATTAACAATTAAAAGCCATCCTTGTCTCGTGGTAGGTCAGATCATTTAAAATGTGACCAGCAAGTAGTAGAAAATGTTTATTTTCGATTAACAGCAACTTAATATACCGCCCGCATTGCCATAAAGACTAAGCAGCAAGGCAGACATCAAACAAATCAAATAAACGGTAATAGCATTGTTCCCTGTAAGCCACTTGTGCATTTTAAATCTAACAAGGTGAAGGCAAGCTTGCAACAAACAATAAAAATAAAATACCGAGCAGTAATTGTACAACAGAATATGTCAATAGCTTCTAGGTGTGTGTTGGCTACACAGTATTAAAAGACAAAAACAAGGTTTGACTGTTTTATGTCAGTAAGATTATAGTTCTAGTACAGTTTAACTAAAACAGAGGTCTCACTTATTAATAGAAATCAATTAATCCTTGGATAGCAGACCTTTGGAAGTAAAAAAAAAAAGAGAATAAGAAGTCATTGAATTGTGAGCACTATTAACTTACTGAATTTATTGGATTAAAAAAAAAAAAAATCACAGGCCTGCTCAGGGTTTTTATCACCCTGCTTTCGACTTCTCCCTCTCCATCCTTCCTTTTCATCACCATTTTCCTCCAGCGGCCCATCTCTTTTACTTTATCTCCACTCTTGGCCACTATTTGAAGTGAAGCCATCTAGGTAAAGGCATCTAGGAACAGAAGATCTTGACCTTTGTGGGTGGTCTGCCAGCAAGTCGCCGCATCACATCACAACAGAAATTTTTTAAAAAAGAAGAAGAAAAAAGTCGATGTGACATGATTGCTTCTGAGGCGGCTGTCGCCTCCACGGCGGGCTGCCGGAGAAATACGCTTTGAACATGAGCCTGACACCACCTGCTGTGTTTGGTGGGGAGGAAAGAGGCCTCAGAAGGTTAGGTGACTGGACCAATTAGTGTGCTCCAATAATGAACAGTAGGAGACCACTGTGTGAAGGACTGTCCTGTGGCGCTATGGAGCCGGTGTCAAAACAGTGGGTGAGTACAGGTTATTAGTAGGCAATGAAAGTGTAATGGTAGAAAAGCGTGAACAAAAATATTGTGTTATGCAATGAGCCCACTAACATACATTGAAATTACATCTCAAACAGATTGATATTCTCAAAGAAAATGAAAGGCATTATGATAATGGCTTAAAAGCAGCACATTGTCACACTCTGTGGGGCTGGCCTGGAGCAACAAACCACACAACAAAGAAACTGATGGATAAAGGAAATGGTGATGATGATAAATTATTGCATACTTATGTCGATGAAGGAAGAGAAAGTTGGAAAACAATCAGCAAATGCTTTAATATCAAAAGAATGGAAGAATGAGAGCGCCCTGAAGAAAGCAACAACAGACACAAATGTGCACAAAGTGACACATTTAGCAACAAAGGCATGAAGGGAATAATTTGTTTTCACCAGAGAAAATAGACACATGAATAATGGGTAGTGTGGGAAAGCCTGCCTTCATATCCTCCACCTTAAAATAAAAACATTATTGAGTTTCTGGTAACAGTCTTAAAAATTTACTTGGCGATTCTTTACTTTTCAGTGAATTGCATAATTACGCAGATCAACACTACCTCCTACTCACCCTCTCACACCATCCTCGCCAAGCAAACCAACTGCTACACATATTGTTTTTAAGAGAAAGCAGATCGCCGACATTTGCTTCATATAACAGTTGTGCCTCGCTTTTTTCAGCCATCAACTTCAAATATTATCAACGACTAAAGAAAACACCCTTCAAAGATACTCAACCTTAAAATCTTTAGACAGTGAACTCATAGAAACTGACTGATTCTTCACATATTGTTTACAATCGCCTTTTTATTGAAGTTTGAAACACGCCATTCAGCTTTGGTGTGACATTTACTTTCCCATCTGTCTGAAGCTATTTTATTTAGAGCCTGCATCGTTCAGTGAAGAGGAAGGATTTCCAAATTGGGGTGGCTGAGCTGGTTGGCGTCCAGCTTTGAGGCTGCACAGAAAACTATTTGACAGCTTCTGTGTACCTTCAAATAACTGATGCATCGATCATACGGATAGCCAAGCTAGGATTTCAAAATGATGTCTGTGTAAGAATTAGAGCTTCATTACAGTAAGAAAAAAAAAGGATCAATAACCACAATCCATACTCTACTCCTAATTTAATGGCAACACTATGTGACTGTCATCAACCACTGAAACAGCAAACAGGGAACAAGAACAGAGTTGATGATTGATGTTGCACATTTCCATAAAATCTCACAGTGTAGGGGTCTAACCGCCTACAGACGCAGTTCCTGTCTAACCCCCTCAGGGATGAACTGCTGGGTGGGACTCACAACAGAGCTTCAGTTCAGAGGAAAGATAAGACCACAGAGTTTCCAAAGGCCAAACCCTACACCGTACAGCCGTGAAATTTCATGAGACACAAAAAAACACCACAGATTTCCATTTGAATAACTCCTGAACATGTTTATGAAAAAGCACCATAAAAGGATAAAAACCTACACACACCAGCCTTCAAGCATCTATACGTAACAAAGTGGTACATCCACTTTCTGTAGATTTTCTAAAATAAAAATAATTCAGCTAGATGCCTTCTTATTACTTTGTATTGGAGAAGACATGAGTGATAATTAACACCACAAAGAAAGAGCTTAAACTTCAGATTAAGAAAAAGGGAAATGTCAAGAAGGAGAATAATTCAACAAGGGAATTGGATTTTTGAAAGTATTTCAGCCAAGCTACATAATGAATGTTTGGCCTGGCAGCAAAGATGCTAATAAGAACCTCCACCCCCCAAAACACTGACAAAAATCCTGGGAGGCAAGAAGTCGATGTCCAATAAAAGAGCGAAAATGGGGATAAAACCATAAATATGTAATAATACATCCTGCATATGGTGCTGGAAACTGAAGCGGTGAAGTCTTTCCACAGCCTCTGAGCATCCAAACAGACTGATAGTTTTGCATAACTGCTCTGACAAGTGCTGTAAAAGTTTGCGGCTCAGCAAAAATACGCCCAACCTTTCATTCTCTTACAACTCCTTACTGCGTGTACTTCCTAGTTTTGTAAGTCACACCCTAGTGAGATTTAAACAAATACTAAGATTTCTTTGCAAAAACACTATTAGACCCGTGTCAAGTTGAAAACAAAAATGGAAGTGTTTACTGAATACAAAATAAGACACGAGTCAAAAAAACCTGTGCCGAGGATATAAAGGCCCCGCGGAGGAAGCGATGACACTGACATAGTGGGCGCCTAAGTGTATGATGAGTTCTTTTTATTGCAATGCAGTTTTCTGGTTATACAGCCTGTGGGCTCCCTCTACACCCCGGCTTCTCCATCCTACCCCTTCATATAAACTTTTCATCCCATTTCTTGGCCATATTTATCTTTCTCCACTGCTCCTGTTAACTCCAACTCCTCTTTTTTATCCTCCTTCTCAAACTCTATCTCCTACTTTCAGAACCTTTGTTCCACCCTATTTATCTTTTTATTTTCTGTCATCTCCACCTCCTAGTTAGTTTACTGCCCAGGGGAGGTGAGTGAGATATCTGCTGAGCTCCCATCACCACGACAACAGGCCGGGCTGATGGTTGGCTTATTACTTCCTGGAATGTTTACTGTAGGGAAGCTGTCTCAGTCCGCATCATTGACGCGTCTTCTGTCGTGCTGTGCTAAATTACTTTACCCATCACTCAAGCATGACTCTGTCTGGAGTCCCTGCCTTCATTTGTCTTCCTCCCTTCCCTAAATTGCCTACTGTCCTAACAGTCACTACATGTTGCTATTTCAGACCACCAGTCAGGAACCATTTGCTGCTGCTAGACTGAAATGACTTGTTTGATGGTGTGTAATCCTCCGTGCCCTGATATCCAGTTTACCCATCGGATTTAAGGAAGATCTGACTCTGTGTCATCTCAGCAGGGGCAAGTTTTTTACGCTGGTTTAAACAGCTTCAATTGTCATGTACATGCCTGAAGTTTAATATTCCGTCTCCCACTGAGACTCCATTACAAGTGGTGATGAATGCCATCAGCATACAGCAGCAACTTTACTTCCTTAAGACGTCCTGCACAGTGCAACAACTTAATATAAGCCGTGGACTCAATTTTCTTCCCACGGATGAGCACTGAGCCACTTTTTATGCTCCGCTGGGTACAAGGTGAAAATAAAAGAACTAAAAAAAACGAGTGTGTTCTGTGACCGCATGGTTTTTCTCCCAAACTTCTTCATCTCCAGAGACGCATGGATCTTTTCCATCAGTGACAAAAGCAATATTCTGCAGTCAACCACAAAGATCTTATTCCTAACTGAATAACCTTTCCCCCCCTCATTTTCTCTCATCTCACTGACATTTCCCTGTTGACTTTCACATGATCAATGATCTGTCTCTTCATGGCTTTATCAAGCTTCTCTCCAGGGATCGGGTCCAGTTCTAAGCTATAAAGCCAGGACATCACACGTCTCCAACCCTACATGTGCTGCTGCTCCCCCCAGAGGATGAATAAGGACCACTATAAGAAGCTTTTAAGCAAGTGCAATTCTGCTAGAGTTTGAGAGAAATCAGCTGCCAACGCCAGATAACTTCGGGGCTCTGCTGTCACTAGAGTCATTCGGCAGTTTTTTGCACTCTGAACAGTGATGTCAACCAGCAACAAGCAAAAAAACACTGCATTCAAAAGTTAAGTATGAGCAAGGATCCCAAAAGTTTAACCAGCTGCCCAAATACTTCAAATATATCACAATGCATCAGCGCTCCTTAAACGAAAACTCAACTGCACAGCTTCCTTCTGTCTGACTGACATACAGGGTCATGCAGAGACAACTGTCAGCAGATTACACGCTTTACTGCTTCACATAATGCTTAACAATAATCCCAACCAATAATTTGTCACACTAATAAGCTACACATTCGACTGCAAAGACAACTTCTTCCTGCTACTAATGAGACATATTCTGTCAGACGATAACTGAGGCGCAAACCGAATTCTAAGGATTTACTGAGCTGGAATAACATCCTAACCTCAGTGCTGTTTTGTATTTGATGCCCCCTGAAACAGAAAAATAACCACTTGGATAGTCCAATCGAGGGGAGGAGAAGAACATGCAGTAATTTAGGCAAACTGCAGACCATCTGGGGCACTGAGATTATTTAACCAAAAATAGAGAGGCAGGAAAGGTATCATCAGTCCGACAACCAGTAGGTTTTTCACTGCGTTAGAGGAAGCAGAAGTAACCAAAGTGCTGTTTAAACTAAAGATCAATGTGGGAATCAAGACATCAAGACTGTGAAACCAGACAGCCTGCCGATGGCTACCTTTATTCTTCAACACGTTCTGCATTCTCTTGCAAACATTCTTGTAATTTCTTTAAGTAGGCTCCAGTAATAGTTCTAAAGGCTTCTTGAAAGGACATTCAAAGCTCTTCTTTGAATGTTTCCTGCCTTTTGCTTTGTTCCCTGTCAAGATGATCCCACACTCCTTAAATATTGCTACGGTCCGGGCTATGGGGAGGCCAATCTGTGACTGATAGTGTTCCATTGTGTGTTTTTCTATCCGGGTATGGTTTAACTGCACTTCGTTGGGAATCCCTGTCATGCTAAAAAATGAAAATGTTGCTAATCAAACGCTTTCCTGACGGTATTGCATGGTGGATCAAAATCTGATGGTACTGCTCTGTCATTCCTCTCTGATCTTTTAACAAAAAATACTCCAAATAGAACTCTCGGGTCAGCTGATAAGTTCCTTCTGATTGTCTCTAGTAGCAGGCTAAACCACAGAGGAGACCAGGCCTTTGCGATTGCTGCACCCAAACCTTGGACCTTTTTAACTATGTACAGGACTTTGCTCAACTTCTGTTGTTTTTAAATGTGCTTATAGATTTATTGATTGATTGATACTGTTCTGCTTTCATAATTCCATCAATTTCAACAAGTTCCCCAACCCCAATTGCTGAAATGCAGCCCCAAACCATGAGAGCACCTCCGCTGTGTTTTACAGATGGATGCAGACACTCATTGTTGTACCTCTCGCCTAACCTCCTCCATGACTCAAACCAAAAAAATAAAAAATAAATTAAAAATTAGATAACCTCTGCACTATTTAAGACTGGCTGCCATCAATTTAAGTTTTGTAGTTTTGTAATTCCCTTCCTTAAGGAATGTGTTTTTGACAGCCAACGTTCCCCTGAGACCATTTCTGGTGAGGCTTTATCGAACAGCAGATCAACTGAAGGACCAAATGCATCTCTCAGGTCCTCTGTCAGGCTTTTGCTTCATCTGCTGTAGATATTTTTAGGTCAGCCATTTTTACTTTTGTCCTTCAATTGTCAAATTTCTTTAAGAATACACTGCACACAATGTTGATATGTTTTCAGCTTATAACTCTTTGGGAGTCACCCTGTCAGTGCATACTATTTCATGGCAATTTTATCTATTTTATGGGAACATATAATGTTTTTGCAATAGGCTGCTAATAAAGTGCTAAAAAGATGCTATTCATTTCTTTCCTAAGTTGTCTGTTATGTGAAAATGCTCAGGTACAAGGACTGGACTGAAAAGGAGAGAAAAAGCAGCCAATGTCTAAAGAAAAACTTTGAAAGATTTCAGAAAGAAGATGGTGATAAAGTCTGGCTCTTGGAAGCAAAATATAAAGAGATGAGAGGTGACTCAAGACTTCTGCACAGTATTATACATGAAGTTAACTTTTAATGGGTCAAACGGTTGTCTCTCGGCACATCACGCTGATGTGACATTGTTTCAGGGAACTAAAAACTGAAAGCCATTAATTGCTGCTGCTCTTTGATCTCCCATAACAAACTACATGGAAGTCACACACTCTATTCTGTGCGCTTTTATCATTCCTTTCACTGACATTTCATGACACTCACAAACACACACAAAGCGCGCACAGTTTATCACGTCCCTACTGATGGGACCGGGGATGATATGATAAAACTCAATCTCTCACTCTATTTCCTGTCGAGACAGGGTCACTTTAGGATGAACGGGAATACAGACACCCATGTAGTGGATGTTAGATGAATATGGGAGCATGAATGCATTTATTACCAGGGTCGTTCAAGTAAATAGCCGTAATGCACCATGCCACTATTATGAAGGAACATCATGTTCCATGTTATGTGGTCGTCTCCACAGGACAACTCCTGTGAAAAACACAAAGCCAATAAGAGTGACAGCTTACGGAGCCCCGCAGGGGACATGGGAGAAAAAAAAATTAAGACGGACTTTTGCGAGATCTCGCAAAACTAACTCGGGATCTCGCAAAAGTCCGTCTTAATTTTTTTTCTCCCATGTCCCCTGTGGGGCTCCGTAACAGCTTGATATGATGGTGGAATTTTATAGTTTATAGTTAGCGCTAGTTGCAAGTAGCAATGGCATTGATGTGGCTTCAATATAGCGGATATGGGCCGTGCGATTTGCAACAGCCCACACCCAATCAGCACATCTTTGTTCAGTAGTAAGTTTAAAACCAGTGTAAAGTGTCAAATTTATTTATTTATTTTCGAAATATTGGCAGACTTTAAATGAGCTCTCTAGAGGACATGCATTGTTTGACAGGGCCAATTATAGAGGATTTGTCTAGTCTGTGTGTAGGCCCAAAAAGATTGATTGGGGTACACAAATCTGTTCTGTATGTTACTTGGCTTTTACTGAGAAGTCACTAAACCCCCCTTAAGATCAATCAAATAGAAAAGTTTGCTCTCTTACCCCGACAAAGTTTGTGCCGATCCAATCACAACACCATATGACAGAAAAGAAAGGAAACGGAAGCCCTTCTAACTTTGTTTTTCTGCATGCATTACACTAATGTGTCCTCACTGAGGAAATCAGGGCAGATGTAATCTGCTTTCAGTCAAATATATGAAGAGAGGACATGGTGACACAGCTCTGAACTTGTACTCACAAGTACACCAGAGGGTTATTCAAATGAATCCATGCGAGGGACAGGGGAGGTGGGGGAGATCAGAAAGACAGCGGCGGCCCTGAAAAAAGACTGACATTTCCTTTTTGCCTTGATTCGTACAGAGGGAAATCGTTTTCAGCCTGTGCGAAAATATACACATCCCCCAGTCTGATCTGTCTGCGCCTTTTCTCTTCCCCTGACTTTCTAGCTGATCAAACAAAACCCAGGCTCTCTACAGTGGCGTCGTAAGACGAGCTAGAGTCTTCAGAGCAAAGAAAACTCAATTAGTCTAATTAGATGGAAAGACACAAACAATCAGCGTGCAACAGCAAGACTGAGAGAGAGGTGTGCTAAAAGAAAAACACCGTGTGCCTTTTGCAGCGGGTCTATGTGAGAGGGTGAATGTCTGGGAGTGTGTGACTGCACGAGCACGTCGCTGAAACACTGTTGGATGTGTGTGCGCTAAACCTAAAAGAAGCCGCTTCCATCGCTGAGGAGCAGGAGCACGACGAGTGGGAGGAAAATGAGCGAGATGAGGAGAAAAGGATAGGAAGACTACTTGTGCTCATCTGGGCCTCTGTGGTGTGTGCGAGCTGTGCCTCAGTACTTCAAATGAAGATGGGAGAGTGTAGGTAGGGCGGGAACAGTGACACACACACACACACACAGAGATAGGGCCAGCCCCGTGGAGGCTCCGGCGCACGTTTCTCAAGCAGCACTGAAGGAGGCACAAATGTTATGTAAGTATGCCTTGTGACTTCAAAGCCACAGATGGATGCATGTTAAACATCCTTCTGCCTTCCCAGGGAGATCAGTCTGAGTCATGCAGGGTCATAAGATGAGCCAAGGACATGACAAAGTGAGACCAACCATATTACATCTAAAGTGATAGGAGAGTAATGAGTTAGTCAGCATTACTGTCACAAGTGTGCAAAATCACAAAGCGGGGACTTTGGGAATCAATCAGATGACCACACAGAGAGAACATGTTAATAAGATACCTTCAGAAAAATGAGAGGCTAAATCAGCCTAAATGAAATATGACTCACTGCCCATCCAGTGTCTTCAAATGTACCTTTACTGGAGAAACCAGCATGTTTCATATTTACACTTGTGCACATAACTCATCGCTTTGGGTCGATGTTCTTGGTCAGTTTCCCAGATTCCGCTAGGAAACAATCTGCTAATAGGTGCACCAGGGGCAAACTTTTTAATCGTTATTGCATCTGAAAAAAATATTGATTTTCTGTTACTGCTCGACTGTCAAGCAGCGTGCGAGTGTTTACAGGAAGTGCATTTATTTAGTCACGAGTAAACCGCGGCTTGACAAATAGAACAAACGAGAAAGTTAGAAATGTGTTAACAGAAGGACTAAGAGGCTGCAATTTAAAAAGAAAACATGATCAACAAGACTTTGAGAAACTGAAATTACACAGGCTAACACAAAATGACAATCTGGAATAAAACCAACTAAAGCCAAATTAGCGAGTGAAAAAAGCCGAAGAAGCGTATTCAAAATCTAACCAAATTCCCGATTTGCAGGAGCCCCATTGGTCAAAATTCCCAATCGCAATTTTAAATACCTAAAAGCCAAAGTTCGATTTTCTATCCTGCTGATAAATTAGAGTTTCCGCTTCGTCATAATAGCAGCTCTTTGCTGAGCAGCAGAGCCAGACGAGGATTAAGAAAAACAGATAAACAGTGATAAACATGGAAAAGAGGGGGCTGATATCAATGTTCCCTCAGATTTCCTTTTTTGTGATGAGTATTTGCAGACACACGCATGTATCTGCGCGCACACACACTTATACTCTCTTCTTTTTAATCTGTAAGTGGTGCCTTTGATCTGCCTCGATGAGGAAACGCATATTCAACGGCAGCGAGAGCGGGAGATGAAAGGCCTGTCCAATTATGGTGAAGTAAAGCGACTCCCGAAATATGCAGCTGTTCATAAACACTTGTACACATTAGTTTGATACGCTGCGAAAAGTCCATACGCTAACATATTTACAGCTCTGCGGAGGTAACAGATCATTTTGAATACATAAATTAATCCTGCTGATCATTCAAACAGAGAGAGGGCATAACCTGACAGATAATTACAACAAAGCATTTCAACGGAAAAGAAAAATAAGACAAAACTGTTAGAATAGAGCTGTAAGGATGAAAATAAGGTAATTAGAAATACAACACAGAGAAATAATTCATTAATAAAACAGACGACAACCAGGTGATTCTGTGACTAACTCAAGTGTCTTATATTCTAAAAACCTACTGACAGTATTTTGGATTTTCAGTCTGTAGTGTACCATTGTACAGTCTATATGGCACATTGTCTATATTTATTCATCACAGCAACTATAATCCTCTAGTCACTCTGTAATCTCCTTCATTAGGCTCCATCCTACCAAGCAATCAATTACCAGGACAGACTTAATGATATAAACAAACTCTCAAGTGAAAAGCTGAATAAAAAAAGATACAACAGTGTAACTAAACGACTTTTTAAGAGTATTGTATGTAGTTAGCTTTCTATTGGTGGCATGGCACCAATTTTATGCTCAATCTGAATGGATTGTTCTTTGGATGAATGGATTTCTGTGGATTACTTGTTAGCTTGTCATCAATTTCATGGTTTGTTTCAAAGGCTTGTCTAATCACGAGGCTTCTGATATTACAGCTTTAACATGCAGATGCTTGAAGTGGAGCAAAAAGCTGACACGTCAAAAGCAGATGACTCTGCTCTATATTTAAAGTTCATTTTGCAGCTGGTAATGCAGAAGTGATATAACAAATTACCGATGCGGCACGTAACGCATGATCTTCAACAGAATTTATTTTACTTTAACCGTAAATAGCATCTGACACGCACCAAGACTGTTAATCTGCAGTCATGCATTGCATTTCCATGAGGGCTGCTGTTAAAAACAACAATACTGATGTACCAATGCAAGGCACATTAGTGCAGCATGTTAGCGTGCTAGGTTTTTTATTTAGCATGTTAAAGGGACAGCTGGCGCTTATATAAATATGACGGTTTCACAGACACGTGTAAGCTTTGGGCAAATTAAATTTAAGACATAATAATGGCACTATATAAAGATTAAAAAGGATCCACAAATATATTACACATCATCCGGAGGGAGACATGAATATACACAACAAAAATAAAAGCAATGCATCTAACAGATGCTGGATTTCAATTAAAACAAAGTTACATATTTTACAGCCGGCTGAAGAGTTTGCATGCTCTCCCTGTGCCTCTGTGGGTTTTCTCCGAGTACTCCAGCTTCCTCCCACTGTACAAAGACATGAGTGGGGTTTAGGTTAGCTGGTCAATGAGTGGTCATCTGTCTCTCTGCGTCAGCCCCGTGACAGCCCGGCAACCTGTCCAGGGCGTACCCCTGCCTCTCGCCCTATGACCACCGCCCTCATGACCCTGAATTGGATAAGTGGAAGAAAATGGATGGCTGCATGAAAACACTGACATGTTGGTGGCGGCAGGTAGTCAGAAGTCATTATGGATCATGTTCCCTTTCCATCAGTCCAACATGTATTTTATGTGTTGTACCTTGTTTCGCTCCTACTGGGAACAAAATTTATAAACACTTCATTTTTGGGACCAATTTTGATGGCAGCTCACTCACTCTAGTTTGGACTTAACTGGTGGACCAACAAAATAAAATAGGAAATTAAACTGCTTAACTGGTTTGTAGTTGTTATACTCAAGGCACTCAAGACTTTCCATTTCTTTCAATTGGTTAAAAAAAAAAAAAAAGTCCAAAAATGAATTAACCTTTCATATCAAACATCTTCTGCTACAATCATGCTAAACCTTTTAACGTCAAACGTACTAATGCATCAGTGCTTAATGTGGGTCATTTTAAGTGGCAGTAATAAATGTCTGGGATAAGTCGGAGATGACCGCCGAGATCCATTTTAATGTGTGCCCCATTTGCATGCATTTTGTGCTTTAGGCTATAACTGGTGTCAGCTGCTGCTCACCTTTTGATACCCAATTAACCCTCCTCTGACCTCGTGTACTTTTAGCGGCTGTATTAAGAAAAAGAAAAGAAAAGAGCACGACTGATTGAAACCAGGGGAAAAAAAGTTTCATTTTTGTTTGTTGGCTTTTTGTTGAAAACTTGGTAGGAGAAAACAGAAGTCGGCCGCGGGGAAGATGAGAAATAATAACTTGGTTCCAACAAACAAAAACAGGAACAAAGTAAAAGTCTAAAGCAGCGGTCCCCAACCCCCGGGCCTCGGACCAGTACCGGTCCGTGAGTCGTTTGGTACCGGGCCGCGAGAGTTGAGGCTCAGGTGTGAAATGTATGGTTTTCAGGGTTTTTATCGGTTTTCAGCGTTATTTTGTTATAGTTTTTATCGTTAACTCGGTTTTCCTGGGTCTTTTCACGTGTGTTATGAATAAATCTTATTTTTTTCGGTACCAGTACTAGTTTTATTTTGTTGTATTTATCCACGACACCTTAAAGGCCGGTCCGTGAAAATATTGTCGGGCATAAACCCGTTCGTGGCGCAAAAAAGGTTGGGGACC